>NC_090817.1:21361730-22561730 GCF_000390325.3 Nicotiana tomentosiformis
AAATATTTTTTGCCTTTCGTAGGGAACACTTTACTCTCAACGTGGAATAAATTAGAGCGAATAAAGATTAATTTAGCCCCAAAGTGGATACCGGACCCGGATGAAAATTAAAAACTAATCACAATTGTGTGTTTGTTAAAAGTTTAAATATAATACTCTTAGGTAACTTTTATACAAGAATAAAAGTATTAACAAATAAGTATTAAATAAGCGAAAATAAATTATATCACAAAGCTATACACGACAATGATATTTTAAACAAGAAATATGTGGATTTATTCTATTTTTACTCAATTAAAATATAGGTTATTAATATGTTATAACTAATCTATAAACCGATAATAAAAATTGTGATCGACAACTGTTATAAAGTAACTCTTCTTGCTATATGCATATTAACTAAATTCTTTATTCTTAGGGAATAAACATATTACATCTTTATACTTCCAGAATAAAGAATTGTTTTATATTTAAATGTAGTGTAGCTTTATAAAATAATATCATACCGGGAAATATAATTTAATATCTTAATTCAGTGTATATTTAACCTAAGTTGTGCGGGCTCTTCATTTTTGGTGCCGCACTTGTCTCAATACAGGACGGGAGCAGGAGCAGGATACGTCCCGAATTTAGTCAACTAACTTCGGATATGAAAGTAAAAAAATAATTAAAAGTCATAATAATAAAATAATAAAAAATATAGAAAGACGTAGATTAGAATAACCAAAAACTAATTATACTTTGGGGTAACTTAAAATATAAATAAAGTGAATAAATTTACTTAAAATATTAAGGATTTGATGACTTTGAAAAGTGAAAAAATTTCAAGTAGCAATTGTTTTTTTACTTAAAATAAAAAAATTATATATATATATATATATATTTAATAACAAGAACAATGAGGTTATATTAATGTTAAAAAATTGGATAAACATATATTTTATACATAAATAAATATTTCTTAATATCTGAATTGGGTGTTGTTAGGTTAAGTTTCAAAGTATAAGATGATTTTTGAAAATACGATCTAATTAGAAGAATAAAATATATTTGAATTTGATATGAGATTTTTTTTCCTGAAATATGATAAGAAAAATCTTATTTTTGAATATGGGCAATGAGGTCAAAGTTACTATTGAAATCAATTTTATTTGTTATTATTATTATATTAAAATAAGTGTGGTAATAATAGATATTAAATTCAAACAACCTAATAAAGAGTTATATGACAATGTAATAATATTAAGTATTGAATAATATAATAGAAAAATAAGAAACAAATAGAGAGAAAGTTAAAAAATTTATCATAAAGAAAAAAAGGATAAAACTTATTTAATTTTGATATAAGAAAGTTTATTTAAGTATGATAAAAAAGATAATGATGTGGATAAGGCCACATAACTGAAGTTTAATAGATAAAGTAAAAAATTTAAAATAATAAATAATAAAAATAAATTAGAGATAATGCGAGGATATTCATACTAAGAATTAGTCTAGAAAATAGAAAATAAATTAAATATATAATACTTAAAAATATTATTAATAAATTTTAATAGTGTAATAATTTCGAGTATTAATTTAAATATTTATTTCAAAATTTAAAAAAAATACATCTATATATATTATATTAAAAAATAATAATGGATAATGAGATTAAATAAAGAGGCAAGTTAATAAAAGCCACATAACATGAAATACTATATATATATATATATATATATATATATATATATATATATATATATATATATATATATATATATATATATATATAGCAACGTAGTAGCAATAATTAAAAATTTAAAAATATTTAATATTAGAAATAGAAGGAAGACGATTTGAACTTGAGATCAGATTAAAATTATAGTGAAAACACTCAAATTATGGATAGGACCACAAAAATAAAGTTTTACTAGATAGAAAATAACAATTGGATAACAAATTAAAATTTTAAAAATACAAAATAAATATCTCATGTAGGTAATTTTACTAACAAAAATTAAAGTCAAATTTGTATCCTGGCTAAAAGAGGAAAACAAATTAATTGCACTTGATACAAAAAATAATTATAAAAACAATTCAATAGATTTAGAGTATAATAATCAAAAAACTTATGTAATAATATTTTAGTCTAATTCAAAGTTACAACTTAAAATAAAATGTGATACTATACATTTTGATTATTGGTAAATATTAATGTAAAAAACTAATTGAAATTTTAAAGTATGGAAGAGAAGGTATAAAGAGGAAAATAAAAATGGTGTGAGAATATTTATACTTTAAATTAATTTAAAAATAAGTAAATTAAATAATTAAATAATACTCAAAAATATTATTGATAGATTTAACTGACGAGGTGTTCTAAGTAAGAGGATAAAAGTATTAAAATACAATAAAATACAGGAATAAAATGTAAGTATTAAAACTAAGGGGTTGGATTGTTGCAGATATAAAATAATATATATATATATATATATATATATATATATATATATATATATGTTATCCATTATCAGATATGAGAAACAATTTCATGCCATGCTTCTTAATTGATTTTTATCTAGAAGGTTTAAATTTTAATATAATTTACATATAATTCAAATAACCCAAAGCTAATTTGGTATTTGTGTCCGAATTAAAGAACAATTTATTTCAATTGTTATATTTTTCAAACATTTAAAATTTAATTTTTATTCTCTAATTATGAACTAATCTATGCGGTCCTTGAAGAAAGAGAAGTAAGCGTGTGTGTAGAACTTAATTTCCACGCAAGTTAGTACTCCTAAACCATGTAGGAAAAATAGTTTCTAAATTTCCTTCCCATATAAATGTCTCTTTCGACTGCCAAACAAATTATCTCTTTCAATTTTTACATAATAGTTGTGTTGTTATTAGGGTTAGCAGTTCTTGCTGTTGAGAGAGTGTAGCCATGGATATAGAATCAGTTTTTCTGAACGTTTTTTCCATAAAGAAGAAGCCAGATATAATTCAGTTGATTAAAGCATCTATTCAAGTTGTTGCATTGAAACACCCAACAAAGTTTAAGAAGCACAGAGATGAAATACTAATGATGTTACTGAATCCGGAAAAACACAGTGTTGGTGATGAAGAAATCGACAGTGTTAGTGATATAGAAGAAGATGAAGAAGTCGACAGTAATGGCGGTGCTGAGTTCTCTGTTGATGATCAAGAAACATGCCATATTCTTGGGCGACAAGAAAACTACAACATCAGTAAGACCGAATCTACTGTATTGAAGGTAAAACTAAGTTTAAAGAAGACTCGAGACATTGACGGCAAGGTTCAACACAAGCATGTTGATAGTGATAAAGAAAAGAAGACAGAAGCAGGAAAGTGTCAGTCCGATAATACTAAAAGCAAGAACATGAGTTGTGTTACGGGATCGGCAACCAAGAAACAGAGGCCAAGACAAATGCAAAAAACAACACAAAGTTCTACAGTTGCAAGACCAATGCAAAAAACAACACAAAGCATCAAAGATATGAAGAGTTCAAGAATGAAGTTTGAATCAAGTAAAAGAAAATTTGAGGAAAGGGTTGCAGAGCAAAACAAAGCGAAGAGAAGGATCATAATGGTGGACTTTCATGATATGCCTAAACCTGCTAAAGATTCGTGTGCTCCCAAACGCTGCTGGGACAGGAGGAGGAGGTTTTGAGCGAGATTCTGATTTGATTTGTTGCAAGTTTTGCCACAAGAATCTTTACTTTCCTTTTTGTCTTGTAATTGTGGAGAGTTTCAGCATTCACTTAATTTTTTTTATTGAGCGTTGTGTATACCTTTTATATATCTGAATGATCTTTTACTCTGAAATAGAAAATTCACAATTATAATATTTTTTAAAAAAGGCTCGAAGGATCAAGTATTCATTCCTTTCTCAGATTGTGCGGCTTTGATGTGTTTCATCATGTGTACTTTGGCTCCAAAGGGGTATTTTCATTCCTCCTTTTCTGCACTCTTTTGTATCAGTGCTTTACCATGCCTTTCATACTGTCTTTATCCTCTTAATTAATCTCTTGTATTCCTGTTTTTCCTTGCAAGGGTGTATATATGCTAAAATTAGAAAGGAAGATATGCTCTTTGGTCTAACTATCTTTCTTTTCCCTTATTAAGATTTGACAATATATATAATCAATCTGTTTCTTGTTGCTATTTGTAAGTTCATGTAGTCGCAATTACAGGTAAGGTTGCTAGTTGAAACCCTTCAAGATTTAGCATCTGCATGCCTTTATTAATTGTTTTATTAGTATTTAACACTTAAATAACTAAAGAATGGAGGGTCAATGCACACTGCAGCCTGCAAGCATGGCTCTAGCAAGTGTTCTCTATTAAGAATTTGCTACTACAGTTCTATTACTACTTTAGTACAAGCTTTATTTTTTGGCATGAGTTAAATATCATTCAACAATGTTCAGATTGATCTGTAGGCTGCATTTTTTATGATTTTTCTTGGCTGGTCGAGCCACACAACGACTAAAACATTAGGAAAGCCAACAGACTAACTCCACTTTCCTATATAAAAAATCCAAGTGAACCGGCCTATTTAAGCAACAAAAAATGAAAGTAAAGAGTCTTACGAATTCTATATCTATTGTACTCCTATTTTGCAGTCATACATTCATAAACTCAATCAGCTCTAATTTCAAATTTACTCTATAAAGACTTGGAGTCGGTGCCTGAAAATAGAGTTTTTCCTTTCAGATGGTATAATTTGGATTATGAGAAAGTTAAACTTTTGTATTCTAACTTTGGAGCCCCTATTTTTGCTGGAGATGAAGTCTCAAATCAGACAATCTCAATAACTTAAAAACAACTGCAGCACCTGTTGCCAGAAGTTCAAGTTAAACGTAAAATTCTACAAAACTGCTACCACTTGTAATGATGTGGCATGCAGAGAGCAGAGATGTTTGCAACCAACTCTCTGCAACAAATGCTTACATCTACTCTCATACTCCAAATGATAATGTACGATGGTGCTTTGCTGTATCTAAAACCACGACCAAAACATTGCTATGGAACAAAAGCATAGATCTTGATGTTTTTGAGTACAAAAGCTTAGATCTTTCGCCCGTACCTGCCACAAATTGTTCAAGATATTATCTCCAACCAACAATGTTACATACTGTTCATGACTGACAGTAACCGAAACAACAAATAGATTAACACCCATCCCCTGCCAAAAATGAAAATGACCAAAAAAGAAGGCCATAAGAGAATTTAATATTCCTAAATGCTTTTATTCCTCCCCTAAATAACAGCACACATGCAAGAACTAGCAATTAATATGTCATAAGAGAATTTAATATTCATGAAAGCCCTGCACTAAGAAACGAAAATTACACTCCAAATCATTAAGAAAAAATTTCCTAGTTCCCAAATAACAAATAGGTTACACTATTTTATGTATGTCTACCCAACCTTCAAGCCTTCATTTATAATAGCACAAAACTACAATAGTCAATCGTCAAAATAAAATAGTTTTCCAATTTTCAAGTGCTTGCGAATTTCACATCATATGTATGAGCAGTACCTTTGTTTGAAACAAATTGATCGATAGATTTCATTCATAAGATTTCAAAGTACTAATAAACCAGAGGCTTTACGTATAGCTGAAATAAGTTATTTGATTTACACCACTAATCCTAACTTTCAACAAAATCGCGCTCAAACCCCTAAAACAGAGAACACAAAATTAACCATAAACCATAAGAACAACAAGCATGTTCCTAAGCGCTTTCTCCACAAATCCATCTTGCGAACTGAATATACAGAAGCTACTGATTTTACAACTCTTTTTAAGGGATACCATCTATTCAGGAGATATTGATATCCACAAATGGAACTTTCAGGTCAGGTTGAATATACAGAAAGCAGCTCAATTTGAGCAAGTATGACTGTAACACTGCTTATCCCAATAGATTACAGTGACTGGTTCTATCACTTGATTGACACATTCAGATGCAGCAGTCACTTTGCTAGAAGCGAAAACAAAACTTACCTACTTCAGTTGTTGAAAGTACTAATAATGAGAAAAGGAAACAACCGATGAAACCATTTGCATGCATAAACTTAGTACTTCAAGCCAGACTGAAACTAAAAAAGCAGCTCTCTGTGGAAACACCGACCAACAACCTTAAGCAAGACACGGGTGAAAACTTACCTAAACCTATTCCTCTTCTTATTTTTTAGAGCAGCCTCTTCAACAATATTTGTTCCCATAATCGTTGATTTTCCACGCGATTTTTTCTCGGCTGTTTAGTTATCTTCCTCAATCTTGAGACAAATCACAAGATCTTCCAACTTCATTTCTTTGTGCTTGTGCTTTAGATAATTTTTGAAATCTCTCCACGAAGGAGTCAACTTTTCAATCATTGCAGCCACTTGAAATCCTTCATTCACTACCATACCTTCAGCAATAAGGTCGTGAAAAATAAGTTGAAGCTCTTGAACTTGGGTTTCAACTGTTTTGCTATCTATCATTTTCTTCTTCTCAAGTGCATCCCACAATTCTTTTGAAGCATTCATAGCACTGTAGACATTGTACAAATCATCATCCAAAGCACTTAGGAGCCTTTGCAAAGAAAATCTGCTTGTTTCCACGCTTCAACAATCATAAACTTTTCATTGTTTGGCATATCGGCGGCAAGCATTGGAGGGTCTTCACTGATGAATTTCTGCATACCGAGCGTGGTAAGCCAAAAAAACATCCTTTGCTGCCATCCTTTAAAGTTGGCTCTAGAAAATTTTTCCGGTTTTTTGGCCGGTGGCACAGCAGTTCGGCTTGACGAGGCTAATGTCGTTGCCGCAACAGTTGCAGACGGATTTCCATTTTCAATTGCCATTTCTTACTGTCAAAAACAGAACAGTTCAATTAATGACAGAACATAAAACAGTAACAATACTTAATTAATAATAAAAGTACGTTTAATAAATAAAAACCAAAGTTTTTATATACTCTTTCACAAGAAAACGATGAAGTTTTTATGTTCTTCAAATCGTTTCTGAATTTTAATACTCCGATGAAATTTTTATATCTGCAAATTAGAAATAGAAAAATTCATAAGGAGTAAAAACCACAAAGGTTTTAATCTCCAGAAAACAGATTACATATTAAAGTATAAATATAATTTCCTTAAGATTGTTATCAATCTGTATTAAATATAATATTATGAAACAGTAAGTTTCTGTAACACAAAATAGAAACAAGGAAAAACAGAAGTAAGGCAGAAACTGGAAATAGTCAGAAACCAGAATTAGAAAATAATTTTCGGAATAAAATCGAGCCACTGAATGCACGGTGTGTCCTTAAGGAAATTGTTCCCCTCAAGTATCCGAGGTATTGGAATATTATCCTCCTATATATAGAACGATTTAACTCACCAGAGTAAGGGTGGCAAGTGGGTCGGTTCAGGCCCGGGACCGCTGACCAAACGGTCTTCTGGGCCTAAACGGGCCTGAACCGGTTAGAACCGGCTAAGTGGGCCTAGTCTGGTCTTCTGGGCCGGTTCTTCACTTTACGACCGCTAGGCCCGGGACTGGACTGGTCTTGGCTGGCCCAAACGGTCCCAACGGTCAACAATTTTTAAAAAAAAACTCTGCCCGTTTGGGCACTTAAAAAATAGTCGTTGGGTCTGCCAAAATACCCCCTCCCCTCCCCCCCCCTCCCAAAAACTTTTTATAATTATACTTTTTTCCTATTTTTAACTATAAATACCCCCTCATTCTTTTATTTTTCTCACAAAATCATCAATCTCTCTCTCATTTTCTTCTATAATTGGATATAAACTTGCTATTGAGTCTATGAAAGAAAAGTTTAAAAAATATTTCTCCCTATTCCCCCTATTTATGGTGTTGCTGCTTTGTTAAATCCTTGTATGAAATTAGGAGGTCCTCAATTTTGGTATGAAATTATTTATAAAGGTTTAGCACTTGAAGATGAGGAGTTGTCTAAACTTCCGGAAGCAATAGCCTCAATTAGAATAAATGCTCAAACTATTTATAATGCTTATCAAGTCGCATTAGATTATGCTAGACCAAATGTTCCAACTCCTTCTTCTTCTGATTCTCAATCATCTAAAAGAACTGTGGGAGTAAGAGCACTTAGTGCTTGGATGGGGTTAAGGGGTTCTCAAGGTTCTACTAGTAGTGATTTTTGACAACTAAATGAGTTTGAAGTTTATTTGTCACGGAGAATTGAAGAAGTGAATCCTGACGGCTCCTTTAATCTTTTGGAATGGTGGAAGGACAAAGAAAACACTTTCCGGTTCTTTCAAGGATGGCCCGAGATATTTTAACTATTCAAGCTTCAATAGTGGCATCAGAGAGCGCTTTCAGTCAAGCAAGACTTCAACTCGATGATTATAGAGCATCTATGAGGGAGAGCTTGGAAAAATCAGTACTTTTCAGAGATTGGATCCGTTCGGAAAGAAGAAATTTTAGACTTGCTGAATCACAACCAGAGGTAGACGAAGCTTACGAAGAAATGCTAGCTGAACTTGCGGAGGATTCTGCTTCGCCCGAAAGCGGTGATGACCAAGCTTCTTTTCCGCCACCACCAACAGAAATTCCTCCGGACCTTAATGGATTTATGAAGTTTGTAAGAGATACCATGTAACTTGTATGAACAAAAATTAGTATGTATTATGTAACCTGTATTTTGGCACATATTGGATTAGTTTTTTTTTCTTCTAGATGGTGGTATTAACACCTTGTTGTGCTCATTCCATAGGAGGGAGGAAGACTAAGAAAGATATTGCCATATTTTTTTAATGCTATAATAAAATTATAATGCATTGCTTTGAATATCTCTTTACAATATTTTTGTCTTTAAGTTTGAATTAATAATTTTAGGTCATAATTCTATAATAAAATTTACAAGAAATTGCCTTAGATATTTTTATTAATATTTTTTTTCTAATTTCTATAAAATTTCAAAAAAAAAAAATCCGTTGGGCCCACTTAGCGCGCTGGCCGGGACCGTTTATGTAATAATCCGGCCGGTCGTTTTGAGCCCTAATGTGTCACTCAGTAGTTTGGGGCCATGAGTAGCTTCGCTTCAGGTATTACGACTTGTACGCGTGGTCGGAATTTAATTTCGGGAAGTTCGGAGTTGATTTGGAAAGAAAATTCTAATTTCGGAAGCTTTAAGTTGGAGAAATTGACTAAAGTATAATTTTTGAGTAGACGACCTCAGAATCGAGATTTGAAGGTTCCAACAGCTTGGTATGATAATTTTGGACTTAGACGTATGTCCGCATCGGGTTTTGGATGACCCGGGAGCGTTTCGGCGCCTATTGTGGAAGGTTGGCGTTTTGAAGAATTTCATAAATTTGAGTTGAAGTGTATTTCAATGATATCGACATCCGTTTGGTATTTCGAGTCTGGGAATAGCTTTGTATAGTGATTCTAGTATTGGGAGCGCGTCCGGATGTGGATTTGGAGGTTTGCAGGTCATTTCGGGGTCATTTGGCGAAAGTTGGAATTTTGAAGGTTTTTGAGAAGTTTGACCGGAAGTGTAATTTTTGATATCGGGGTCGGATTCTGATTTCGGAAGTTGGAGTAGGTCTGTAATGTCAATTATGACTTGTGCGCAAAATTTAAGGTCAATCGGATGTGATTTGATAGGTTTCGGCATCAATTGTAGAAGTTGAAGTTTCAAAGTTCACTAAATTTGAATTGGAGGGTGATTCGTATTTTTAGTATTGTTTGATGTGATTTAAAGGCTCGACTAAGTTCGTGATGTATTTTGGGACGTGTTGGTATATTTGGTTGAGGTTCCGAGGCCCTCGGGTGGATTCCGGATGGTTAACGGATCGAGTTTGGACTTGGATGAAATGCTGAGGCAGCTGATACCTGTTGCAATCGCACCTGCGTGAAAAGGGCCGCAGGTGAGAGCCACGGGTCGTAGGTGCGAAGGAGAGGAGACTGGTCAGCAACCGCAGGTGCGGAACATTTGGGCGCACCTGCGAAGGCGCAGGTGCGAAGTGGGCAACGCAGGAGCGGGCGATGGGCGCAGGTGCGGCGCATGGATCAGAGAAGCGGACGCGCAGATGCGCTACATGGAGCGCAGATGCGGGAGCATTGGGCTGAGCTTGAACCGCACCTGCGATGAAATTTTCGCAGAAGCGGCTATTGCACCGCATGTGCGAGGATCGCTGGGCAGTGAGGTTTTATAAAACGGGGTTTTGGCTCATTTTCACTTCATTTCGTCCATGGGAGCACTTTTGGAGTGCCATCTTTATCAACTATAATGGGATAAGTGATTTCTTCACATTGTGAATTAAATACTTGGTTTTTACATGGATTCAAGCATGAAAATTTGTAGAAATTTGGGATTTTGAAGAAAAATCTAAGAAATTGGTATTCTTGGAATTTGATCGCGAATTTGGGCATGAAATTGAGAATAAATTATATATTGGAGTTCGTAATGCTATGGGTAGTGTTTATCTTCGAAAATTGATGTCCAACACACAATGCAATATTTTTGGGTCCCAAAGAATATTGCCAACAAAGTCTACACTTTGCAAAGATGCTTATGCTTATGTGAGATGGACTCTATTTGACAAAATAATGGCCATATTACAAATCTCCACCTTGGCCTAATTTTGGATGATATAGTAAATTTGCTCCACCTTCTCCGCAAAAGCCCCAATGGGCATATGTCAAAATTTAATGCCATCAAAATCAGACAAGTTGTCTGATACCGAAACTGTAGTAAGGCCTATAACAATGGATCCCAATAAAGTATACAATGAACCAGATCTGTGTGCTTTCATGATCACAAGAGCACCATGAGAAACTTTCAGAACTCCACTTTCACCTGTGTACTTGCACCCAAGAGATTCTAGAGTGCCCAAAGAGATGAGATTTTTCTTCAAGTCAGGAACATGTCTAACATCAGTGAGAATTCTCACCACACCATCGTGCATTTTGATTCGGACTGTACCTTTTTCAAAAACTTTGCAGGCAGCATTGTTGCCCATCAAGACAACTCCACCTCCAATAGATTCATATGTGGTAAATAAATACCGATTGTGACACATATGATAAGAACAACCCGAATCTAAAATCCACTCATTGTTAGATTTGAAACTATTATTAGTTGCTAAAAAAATAGCTCCCTCAGTCTCATCAGCAGCTACACTTGCTTCGGCAGTGTCAGTATTTTTGTGCTCATTTTTCCTTTCCTTATGTTTTTCTTTATTTTTCAGCTTATAACATTCGGAGATATTGTGACCTTTCTTATGACAATAGCGACACTCTAAATTATTGTATCTGGATATGGAGTCGGATTTTCCCCTAACAAACAAGCCAACTTCCGCTTGAGTTCCACTAGCTTCCCCAGTAATATCACTATCTATCTGTTCTTTTGATTTTAAGATAGATTTAATATCCTTATAAGAGATATTATCCTTTGCATAAAGCATAGTATCTCTTATATGCTTAAAAGATGGGGGTAGAGAACGAAGTAATAACACGGCTTGATCTTCATCTTTAATTTCAGCATCTATATTAATTAAATCCATAAGAATGGAATCAAAAGTGTCAAGATGAGAGAGAATAGAGGTACCTTCACCCATACGAATTGTATAAAGCTTCTGCTTCAGGTTAAGTCTATTCTCTACCGTTCTCTTCATATATAAGGTTTTTAATTTTTCCCACATGCCTTTAACTGTGGTTTCTACAGAAACTTCACGTAAAATCTCATTTGAGAGATTTAAAATGATACCTGCTTTTGCCTTTTTGTCTATGATGGCAAACTCCTTGTCCGTTATTTTATCCGGCTTCTTCTCCTTTCCTTGCAACGCCAAGTCTAAGCCATCCTGAATTAGGATAGCTTCCATCTTTAATTGCCACATTTCGAAGTTTGCACTTCGGTCAAATTTCTCAACATAGGTCTTTGTTAGAGTCATTTTGGCTATTGAAATTAACCCGGTTAGATTCGGCTCTGATACCAATTTGTTAGGATCGGGAACCCGGGTAGTGCGGGATATAGCCAAACAACGGTATAATGGCAATAACAAAGACAATGGAAGTTGATAACAACGACAATTAAAGTAGATAAAGAAGACACAAATTTAACGTGGTTCGGTCAAAGTGACCTACGTCCACAAGCGGAGAGGAGCAATTTACTATAACAATAAGAGTGCAGAAGAGAGTACAATATTAGAGCAAACACTCTAATTAATCCCAAATACCCTAAGAGAATAACCTCACAAGATCACTCCAAAGAAAGGGTTCACACAAGTGCCTCCCAACACTAACTCTCATACAAAACACTCTTAATAAAGGAAGGAAGGAAGGAAGAAACAAGAATTGAAGACAAGTCTTGTTGGTGTGTCTAAAATGAACTAATGGCCTTCCCTTTTATAGGCAAAAAAGTCTTGACCTCTTAGGTGTAAAAGAAGAGATACAACTTGTGCAAATGATGTCCAACACACAATGCAATATTTTTGGGTCCTAAAGAATATTGCCAACAAAGTCTAAACTTTGCAAAGATGCTTATGCTTATGTGAGATGGACTCCATTTGACAAAATAATCACCATATTACAACTATTTCCATATTTTCCACATTTCCTTCCAATATCTATCTATCTCTATATATATATATATATATATATATATACTATATTAAAAGCACGAATGTCCTTAGTGAAATGTCGTTCGCCTTTTTAACCCTTTAATAATTGAATTCACAGTGAATAGAATTATCATTTAATTATTTTTCTAATATATAAGAATAACTATTTAATAGTCTCTCTAATACTTAGGAATAGTCATTTAATTATTTTTCTAATATTTAGGACTTTGATATGTAAAATCATATATTCCACTACTTTCAGTTTTCTTCCGACTCTAGCAGTCCTTCCCTATCAACTTATTTTTGGGTTTTATTAATTAAAACAAAAGAGATGTGAATGGAAAATGGCGGGAAAAGAAATGGAGGGAAATGAAATTTTGAATTAGTCCCTTTTACAAGTCCCTCATTGGATAGGAAAAGGAAAATTCTTGTACTTATATATAGAAGCACTCCTTCTAGCTCTTAAAGAGTTTAGAAGAGAGCAATTTTTGCGTCATCGTCGTCGTCGCCCACTCGGATTTGGTTTCGGATTTGGTCAATTGATATGATTGATTGTTAATTTTTTAGACCAAATTTATTTTCTTTTTCCGTTATTTAATATTTCCTTTCCTAATATTTTTGCGCGGAAAATATTAATTTGGAATTTCGCGGCATTATTTTTCAATGGTCAAATTCGCAACCAAATATTCGTCGAATAGATACCTCTTCAAACGAACAAGCACCTTTGCACTTGTTGGGACTCAACTTTGTTGGCTATAAATAGAGAGGCTCAGCCTCATTTTTCACCACCGAATCTGAAAATCTCTCCCCTCTATCTTCTGCATTCTACATTATTTTTTCAAAGCAAAAACTTAAGCATTTTGTGTGATTTGCTCCGCCATTTGAGTTCGCCGAAGTTCTGTTATTTGAAGTGCCTCTATCACAGAATAGTTATTACGTTCTATCCTGGGAGAAATTAATCTGAAGCTTTGGGCAACCGTGAGGGGATTGAATTCCTTAAGGACACACAAGAAACTTGTAGGCTCCGAATTTTTTGTTTTTGTTTTATTAAACTAACGTCTTCTGATTTTCTGGTTTTGAATACAGAGTACGTAACAAGATTAAGGAATTTATTATATTTCTGTGTTCATCTTACTTTCTGATTTGGGAGATTAAAATCCAAGTGATTTTCTACTCCCGTTTTGGAGATTAAAATCTTCGAATTTTCTACTTCAGTTTGAGATTAAAGTCTTTATGACTTTCTACTCAATCTGAGATTAAAATCCTTATAATTTTCTACCCGGTTGTTTATATTCGGTTTGAAGATATAAAATTTTCATCGAGGTACTAATTCTGGTTGTGTCAATTTCTTTTACAGAAAAATAACAACAAGTACGGAACAACAAAATGGTTCTGTTGGGACTACTACTACTGCTGTGGCTACTGCGTCTTCAAGTCGCACAAGGCTTGCACCGGCGATGGCACCGAGAAAATACCGGAAAATGTTTCAGTGTGTACTTCGAATGGTGGCAGTAGAAAATGTTCTTCTACTTGACCACACTCAATTTTCAGCGCTTTATCAGCAAGGACGTCCCGTTTTGGGAGAAGAAACTCGAGATTATGAGTGGTTTGTGGTAACGGAGGCGTGAAACAATTTTGATTTCTTGTGCAAAAATTATATATTGAGTTGTTTGGAAGATGGCTTGTACAACGTTTACAGTATCATGAAAACTTCGAAAGAGTTGTGGAACGCTCTTGAGAAAAAGTACAAGACAAAAGATGTTGGACTTAAGAAGTTTGTTGCCGCAAAGTTCTTGGACTTTAAATTGGTTGTAGTGAGTCTGTCATAACTCAAGTTAAAGAATTGCAAGTCATCATTCATGATCTCCTTGCCGAAATCAATATTGTTATTAGATTATATTATTAATTCGAAATTTATGATTGTAGGTATGGTTATAAATGAAGCGTTTGAAGTTCCGGCATTTATTGAAAAGTTGCCTCCAATGTTGAAGGACTTTAAAAACTACTTGAAACATAAGCGAAAGGAGAAGAAGTTGGAAGACCTTATTGTTAGCCTAAGGATTGGAGAGGAAACCAAGGTTGTAGAAAAGAAGTCTCGTGGAAATTCAACAATAATGGGTACAAATATTGTTGAGGAAGCTACAACGAGCAAAAGGAGAAAGAAGTCGTCTGGACAAAAATATTACCCAAGTAAAGAGAAGTTCAAAGGTAATTGCCACAATTGTGGAAAGGTTGGACGCAAGGCTGCTCACTGTCGTGCACCAAAGAAGGACAAAAAGAAAAGCAAAGCAAACATGATTGAGAAGAATGATGATATAGACGATTTGTGTTCCATGCTTTCTAAATGCAACCCAGTCGAAAATCCTAGAGAATGATGGATTGATTCGGTGGCAACTCGTCATGTTTGTGCTAACAAGGAGTTGTTTTTTCCTATGCTCCCGCTGGACCCAACAGGACAGTTTTTATGGCAAATGCCGCTACTGCAAAAATTGAAGGAACGGCCAAGACAGTTTTGAAGACGACTCCTGGCCAGATTGTGACACTGAACGATGTCCTTCATGTTCCTGAAATGCGGAAGAATTTAGTCCCGACATCACTTCTAGTCAAGAATAACCTTAAATGTGTATTTGTTTCCGACAAGGTTGTAGTTAGTAAGAATGAAATGTATGTAGGAAAAGGTTACTTTACTGAGAGCCTTTTCAAACTCAATGTAATTGCCATTGATATGAATAAAATTTCAGCTTTTTCTTACTTGCTTGAGTCAAATAATTTATGGCATGAAAGTTTAGGTCACGTCAACTTCAAAACTTTACGGATAATGATTAATTTGGATGTATTGACTAAGTTTGAATGTAATAACTCGAAATGTCAAATATGTGTGGAATCAAAGTATGTTAAACATCCTTATAAGTCAGTTGAAATGAATTCAAATCATTTAGACTTAATTCACACAAATATTTGCGACATGAAGTCAATAACATCTCGCAGTGGAAAAAAGTATTTCAAAACTTTTATTGACGATAGTACTAGCTATTGCTATATTTATTTAGTTAATAGTAAAATTGAAGCAATTGATGCATTCAAGCAATACAAAAATGAAGTTGAAACGCAACTAAACAAGAAGATCAAAATGATAAGTAGTGATAGGGATGACGAATATGAATCTCCTTTTAAGAAATATATTTGAAATATGACATTATTCACTAAACAACTGCCCCTTACTCACAACAATCTAATGGAATTGCATAAAGAAAGAATAGAATGTTAAAGGAGATAATGAATGCCTTGTTAATAAGTTTTGGTTTACCTCAGAACTAGTGGGGGAAGCTATTCTTACAGGTAACCAAATACTCAATCAAGTTCCCCACAGCAAAACGCAATACATTCCGTACGAAAAATGTAAAGGAAGGAAACCCAACTTAAAATATTTTAAAGTGTGGGGGTGTTGGGCTAAAGTGCTCCCTAAACCCAAAAGGGTAAAGATTGGACCAAAAACCGTTGATTGCATTTTTATAGGATATGCAACAAATAGTAAGGCATATCTTTTCTAGTTCATAAATCAGAAAATCCTGACATTCATATTAATACAGTAATTGAATCAAATAATGCTGAATTCTTTGAAAATATTTATTCGTATAAGGAGGAATGTGAGTCGTCTACTGAAAAATCTAAGCGACCTCGGGAAAAAGCAAAGAAAAGTATGATTAATGAGGAAAATCCAAGACCTAGTAAATGTCAAAGGACGGTTACTTCCTTTGGACCAGATTTTCTGGCATTCTTGTGGGAAAATGAGCCTCAAACGTTCAAAGAAGCAATGTCTTCCTTAGAAGCACAATATCATAAAGAGGCAGTCAATAGTGAGATAAAATCTATATTAAGTAATCATACTTGGGAATTGGTTGATCTTCCCCCAGGAAATAAATCTTTGGGTTCTAAGTGGATTTTCAAAAGGAAAATAAAAGTTGATGGTACTATTGACAAATATAAGGCAAGGTTTAAACAACGAGAAGGTCTTGATTACTTTAATACATACTCACTAGTAATGAGGATTACATCTATCCGGGTGTTAATAGCATTACTTGTTGTGTATGGCCTTCAAATCAATCAGATGGATGTAAAGACAACCTTCTTAAATGGATATTTGGAGGAAGAAATTTATATGGAATGTCAAGACCCAAATTCTCCTATAGGCCGTGATGGCGCCCAACGCTAGCGCTAGGCAAGCCAACAGTGAACTAACCACATGATTGCTTCTTTTAATATTATTAAAATATCTAATCTTTAATTAATACATAAATAGGAAGTAAAAATTTAATAAGATGAGAGATAAAAACTTTTAAGATCAAATGAGATAAGTAAACAACCCAAAAATTATCATGTGTCTACTAGCAAATTTTTCAAGACCTGGTGTCACAAGTGTATGAGCTACTAGTAGAATATACAAAAGAATACTACACTGCTGTCTGAAGTGAAATAGATAGAAAATACAAGGAAAAGAAAGACTTCGGCTGCTGTAGAACGGGCTCAGAAGGCAACTCACTGCAGAGTCTCGTTAAAATCAAGGATGCGCGCCGGACTGATATCTAGATGCACCTGCCTCGGATGCTGCACATTTAGTGCAGAAGTGTAGCGTGAGTACATAAACAACATGTACCCAGTAAGTATCTAGTCTAACCTCGAAGAAGTAGTGACGAGGGGTCGACTTCGACACTTACTACGGGCCAACAATGAAATAAATAAATTCTAATTAAACATGGGTATATAGATGATAATAGAACTCGGAAGCAAGAAATATTAAACAATCCTTTCACCGATAGTAAGTACCAAATTAATTTTCCTTATTTAACCATTTAATCTCTCAAGCCAATGAAACAATATCAAATATAATTGAGCTCCCAGTATTATTACGCACGAATTATGCCAAGACGTACGACCCGATCCAAAATATATGTACATATACTGTGTGCACTGCCGAGGGTCGAACGACACGAACCATAGATGAATCTATTAGCCTGCCGAGGCGAACCACCCGCTCCCATGAGATTATTGAAAATTTACCCCGCTCGCGGAATATACTTGTGACGTAAATGAACATAGATTTCTCAAGTTATCATAATGTCCCTCAATTCTTTCCAAAACAAGAAATTCAACTAGAAACTTTTAAAATCTTGAAACTCTCAATCTCAGCTCTATTTAAGGAAATTAGTAAGCATAATCAAATAATGGTGTCAACAAAGCATGGCGTGAACCTAAAACTTCTCGGACATAAGCATAATTAGTAGCTACGTACGGACTCTCGTCACCTCGTGCGTACGTAGCCCCCCACAAATAGAAGCATATATTAATTAAATTCACCTATGGAGTTAATTCCCTCTTACAAGGTTAGAAAAAAGACTTACCTCATCTCAAAGCCTACTTTCCGGTCCAAGATTGTGCTTAAACCCTCAATTCAGTGCCAAACGACTTGAAACTAGTCAAATGTTATATAAAATAGTCAATACATGTTCAAAAGTTCATATCCTAATTATTAAAGTGATTACCCAATCCCAATTGAAGAATTCCTAAAATTCACCCCGGGTCCACATGCCCGGATTCCGGAAATTTTCGAAGAAAGTTGTTACCCATAACCTCATGAACTCATATATATGATTTTCACTAAATTCCATAACCATTTTCGTGGTTGAATCCCAATTTTATCAAAAACCTAGGTTTTCACCCAAACCCATGATTTTTACTAATTTACATGTTAAATCTACCCCATAAACTATGTATTTAACTCACATTGTGTTACTTACCTCAAAGTTTTAGGTAAACTCCCCTCTCTAAGAGCTCCAAAAATCGCCCAAGCAATGAAATAAATGAGCTCAAAATGCCTAAGTCCCACATTAAATTGGGGTTCTTCCTTCTGCGATTTTCGCATCTGCGGAGGTTTGGCCACTTTTGCGGCTCCGCATCTGCGGAAAGGGCCTCGCAGATGCGGTCCTCTCCTCAGCTGCCCCCCTCGCTTCTGCGAGACCGCTCCTGCGGCACGTGCGCCACACCTGCGACCTTAGTTCGCTCCTGTGATGGCCTCCTTCGCACCTGCGTCACTGCAGGTGCGGTACCTCGCCCGCTTCTGCGGTTATTAGGCAGCCCACATTGGGCCACTTCTGCGGTCAAGAGGTCACTTCTGCGAGCTTGCACCTACAGCTGGCCAAGCGTAGGTGCGATCACACCAGAATCTGGAAGCTTCAGCTGCAACTCCAAGTCCAAACTTAGTCTGAGGCTCGTCCGATTAACACCCGAGGCCCCCCAGGCCCCGCCCGAATATACCAACAAGTTTGAAATCATAAAACGGACTCGCTCGAACTCTCGGAATGCACAAAATAACATTAAAACTAAGAATCACATCCCAAACCAATTGAATCAAACTATGAAAATCAAGTCCTTCAATTCACTCCCAACTCGCCGAGACGTACTTAAACTACTCGGAATGATGTCAAATTTTGTGTGCAAGTATTAGGTGACATTTTTACAGAACTATTCCCATTCTTGGAATACCAGTTGGACCTCGATAACATCAAAACCTGCTCCAAAATAAATTTAAAGAATTTTAAAACCTTCAAAGAACCAACTTTCACTATTAGGCGTCGAAATGCCTCGGGTTTATCCAAAACTCGTGCCGAACATACGCCCAAGTCCGAAATCATTATGCGAACCTATTGGAATAGTAAAATCATGATTCCGAGGTCGTTTACTCAAAATATTGACCAAAGCCAAACATAGCCTTTAAAGCCAAACCATGGAACCAAGTGTTCTGATTTCAACCCGAACTCTTCCAAATTCCGACTTAACCATCCCTTGTAACGATTCGACTTGTCGTTTTAAGAATTTATGCCCCGTTCAGTGACTTAAGGTCTCGAACAGCCTCGTAATATGTATTATGACCCGCGTGTGTGGTCGAGTTTGATTTACGGATGATTCGGAGTGATTTGGGACACTTAGTCCCTAAGATGGAAGCTTAAGTCTTAGGATTTTTACGGTAGTCGGAACTGTGTGAAGACAACTCCGGAATAGAGTTATGTCGGTTCTGTTAGCTCCGTTGGGTAATTTTGGACTTAGGAGCGTGTCCAGACTGTGAATCTGAGGTCTGTAGCCAATTTAGGCTTGAAATGGCGAAAGTCAAAATTTTGGAAAGTTTTACCGGGGGGTTGACTTTTTGATATCGGGGCCAGAATCCAATACTGGAAATTAGAATAGTCTTTTTGTGTCAATTATGATTTGTGTGCAAAATTTGAAGTCATTCCGGATTGATTTAATGTGTTTTGGCACAAGATATAGAATTTGAAATTTCAAAGTTCATTAGGCTTGAATTGGGGTATGACTCATGGTTTTAGAGTTGTTTGAGGTGATTTGAAGGTTCGACTAAGTTCGTATGATGTTTTAGGACTTGATGGTATGTTTGGTTGAGGTCCCGGGGGACTCGGGTGAGTTTCGGGATGGTTTCGGATTATTTTTCCTTGTTTTGCAACTGCTGGAACTGATATCTGGTATTGTTCTTCGTGAACACGAAGGGTCTCACGCGTTTGCGAAGAAGGATTTTGGACGGCTGGGATTTGCCCATCGCGAATGCGATGAAGAAGATGTGAATGCGAAGAAGGGAGCTGAGGAAAGCCTACGCGAACGCGAAGAGGAAGGGGAGTTGGGGGGGGGGGCTGCTTGGCGTTAAGCCTTCGCGAACGCGACTTGTGTCTCGCGAACACGAAGGACAGAGGTCGGAAGGCATCGCGAACACGATGAGGATATCGCGAATGCGAAAAAGGAATCTGGGCAGCACATATTTTGTGCTGCGCGAATGCGAAACTATGGTCGCGAACGCGATGAAGGCACTTCTGGGCAGAATTAAAAGTCCCAAAATGGGGGTTTGAGTTCATAACTCAAAATCTAATTGGGAGCTCGGTAGAAGGCTATTTACGGAGAGATTCTTGCGTGGGTGTTTAGGGTAAGTGATTCTTATCCAGTTTTTATTAATTTTCATGATTATGTCTTTGAATCCATCATTTAATTCGGATTTAATGGAGGAAAAATCTAGATTTTTGTAAAATCTTCCAAAAAAGAAAATTTAAGATTTGGAAGTCGAGTTGTTATTGGAATTCGATAAAATTGGTATGGTTGAAATCATATCGGAATGAATTTTCGGATTTCATGAAAATTATGTCGGGTTCCAAGAGGCGGGTCCCGCGTTGACTTTTGTTGACTTTTTGGAATAAATTTTTAAGTCGACGTATTATTATCCGGAATTGTTTTCGACGAATTTTAATGTAGTTATACAATTAATTTGGATAGATTTGAGCTGTCTGGAGGTCAATTCAAGCAAGAAGGTTATTTTGGAATATCAGCCTAACTTCAAAAAGGTAAGTGTCTTTCTTAACCTCGAGTGGGGGAATCACCCCTTAGGTATCGAGTCTTATGTGCCATTTGTGAAATGTGAAAAGCCGTGTACGCGAGGTGACGAGTACGTACTCGGCTTATATGTGTAAATTTTATTGAGTTAATGTCCTGAGCATGTTGTGTGGTAAATTGGATAATTGTTGGTATATATTTAATCATCTAATTGCCATGCCTAAATCCTTGTTGTTGTTGAATATGTTGTTATATGACAATTTGATGTGACTGTTACTTGATTATTTATGTAATTTCGTGAATTTGTTGGTTTGATAATTATTGAAATTTAATTTCATTATGGATTTTTCCTCTGCAAATAATTAATTAAATGAGCTTAAGAAGAGGTGTTTATATAATTATTGAAAATTTGATTTTAATAAAGACTTTGCTTTATGTTGAGTAATTTTTATCTCTATTGATTGTTTTTGGGTGTTGTACCCATTGTGTGGAGCTTCTGGCTATTTGTTGTGAAATTAATTGACTTGGTTGTAGCTTTGGAAATTGGTTGTGTCCATTGGGCAAATTGTGATATAAATTGATTTTTTGTTATGTTGTTGTGATAATTTCCCGTGTAAATTGTTGTGTTGTGTGAGTTATTATTTTGGGGAGATAAGGGTGGCATTTCACCATTGATATTATGTGGTTATAAGGGTGGCAATAGGAGCGATAAGGGTGGCTATTGGTATTGTCTGGGCGGAGCGATAAGGGTGTCTATAAGAGTGATAAGGGTGGCTATAGGAGTGATAAGGGTGGCAATAAGAGCGATAAGGGTGGCTATTGTTAGGGACGATATGTGATGATGTGGGGTTGTGGTGTTGATATTTTTCATGTGTTTATTTTTATACCTTGTGCAACTTGTCATGTTGTTGGTAAATTGATAACAATCTGATTTATATTGAAATTGAGAGCCTGTGGCTATTGCCAGGCGGATTATAAAATGAAATGTGGGCACGAGGTGCCGTGAGTAAATAATGAGAATATTTGGCACGTGAATTGTCCGTACAATTGTGATATGAAATGTGGGCACGAGGTGCTGTGATGGAATGATAATGATAATTGGCACGTGAATTGTCCGTGCAGTTATGATATGAAATGAGGGCACGAGGTGCCGGAGAAATATGATGATTTAATTATGGGCACGAGGTGCCGTGGAAATATGAAAATGGACTGAGACCCGTGTTTACGAAAAATATGAAAATGGGTTGAGACCCGTATTTTTATGATTATGAAATGAGGTGTCACATGGTGACTTTTAATTTGAAAGAATTATATTCAAAATATTTATTTGGAAGGATTTTTACTTAGAAAGTATTATAGGAAATTATATTTCAAAAATATTTATTGAAAGAATTATATTTGAAAAAAAATTATTTGAGAAAATTATATTTGAAAGAGAATTATTTGGAAGAATTATATGTGAAAGACATTTATTTGAAGGACTTGATTTAATTGGGTGTAATTGTACTTATTAATTGTTGAGCGATATTAATGGTATTCTTGTTGTCTGTTGTGCATATCACTGGCTTTTTCATGTTGCCCTATTGTTATTTGTTTCCTATTATTTTGTATATTATATTGCACAGGCTATTAGACTAGTTAGTGTCTTGACTGTACCTCGTCTCTACTCCATTGAGGTTAGTCTTGATACTTACTGGCTACCGACCGTGGCGTACTCATACTACACTTCTGAACATTTTTGTGCAGAGTCAGGTATTGAAGATAACGGACTTGAGCGGAATTAAAGGGGGATCGTAAGGATTCAAGGTAGAGCTGCTTGGTCGTCGCAGTCCCTTGGAGTCTTTTCATTTCATTATACTGTTAATTTGTAATCAAACAGTATTATATATTCGGTCCTCGTGATCATTCTATGTATTCAGATAGAGTTCGTGACTCAGTACTACCAGTCTTGGGAGGTTGTATATCGAAATTATTTCCGCTGTTAGTTTTTATTACTTATAAAAAAATGGCTTCAAAATTTAATTGAAATCGGCTTACCTAGTCTTAGAGACTAGGTGCCATCACGACTCCTGTGGTAGGATTATGGGTCATGACAAGTTGGTATCAGAGCTCTAGGTTCATAGGTTCTACGAGTCATGAACGTGTCTTGCGGATCGGTATGGAGACGTCTGTACTTATCTTCGAGATGGTACAGAACTGTTAGGAAATTTCCATTTTTTTCATTCCTGTCGTGCGGAATTTGTTGAATTTGGAATTTGAACCTTTGTATCTCCATTCTCTCACAGATGGTGAGGACACATGCTACTGGGTTAGCTGAGCAGGCATCCGCACATACTGCTAGGGCTGCAAGAGGCAGGGGCTGAGGTAGAGGCCGAGAAAGGGCACGTGCTACGACTAGAGCGCCTATCAGAACAACAGTTGAGGAGCCACTAGTAGCTCTAGTTGGGGGACATGTACCAGAAGCACCTGTTGTTACTCCTAGACATCAGGAGACTTTGGCACAGTTCCTGAGTATGTTTGGTACATTAACTCAGGCGGGATTGATCTCTGTTGCACCAAACATTCCGCAGATTGGAAGAGTAGCTCAGACTCCTATCACAGCTCTAGAGCAGCAGGTTCACATTGGTCAGGTTTCGGGTGTAGTACCGGTACAACCTGTTATTCCGGTTCGGCCTGAGGTCAGGCCCGAGGCATCAGAAGAAGAACAAAAGAGACTTGAAAGGTTTAAGAAATATGATCCACCAACTTTCAGTGGCACAGCTACAGAGGATGCCCAAGAATTTCTAGAAAATTGTCACTGTATTCTCCGCACCATGGGTATTGTGGAGGTGAGCGGAGTTGCCTTTACTACATTTCAATTGTCAGACGCAGCGTATCGGTGGTGGCAAATCGATGAAGAAGGTAGACCAGCCGATGCCACACCACCAACTTGGGCTAAATTTTCGAAAATATTCTTGAAAGAGTTTGTTCCCTAGACTCTCTGAGATGCGGGGCGCACAGAGTTTGAACGGTTGCGTCAGGGAACTATGACAGTGTCATAATATGCTATTAGGTTCAGTGATTTAGCCCGTTATGCACCTATCTTAGTTCCTACAATCAGAGAACGAGTCCGCAGATTCATTGAGGGGCTCGATTATAATATTAAAATATGCATGGCTCGAGAGTTGCAAACTGATGCTCCGTTTCAACAAGGAGTGGAGATTGCAAGGAAGATTGAGGGTGTTTTAGGCGAGAAAAGGGAGTATAAGGAAACCAAAAGGTCTCGAAGATCTGGAGGGTTCAGTGGATTTTACTCTTCAGCTAGAACCCATTATAGCAAAGGCTCGAGCACTCGGTCAGCTCAGTCCGCACATCAGATTACTCGGAGTGCTCCAGTTTACAGTGCACCACCGACACGAGATTCTTACAGTGGTTATTCCAGTTATACGGCACAGACTCAGTACGAGCAGCCGCGACCTCAGAGGGGTTGTTATGAGTATGGTGATACTAGGCATATCATGAGAGATTGTCCCAAACTTGAGAGGGGTGGATTTCATCAGAACACTCCAGCTACAAGCTTTATTCCAGTTGATACTCCACGTGCACAGTCACCTAGAGGTGCAGGACAGGCGGGTAGTAGGCGCCTAAGAGGTGGAGGCCCGACCCGTTGATTTAATCACTATGATTTGGCTGAGGCCAATACACCAGATGGTTTTGTTACAGGTACGATCCTGATTTTTATTATAAAAGGATAGTTTCCTTAATTTGATTCAGTTCTGAATATTGAGGTGAATCCTCCTATTATGCTCCACTTATGAGTGAGCTTCATAAATTTGTGACCCACTTATATGTGTATCCCTGTTGGGAGATTTAAAGATGTGAGCCCGTGTCTGTCATTTTATTTTTGTGCACCATTGAGGGCTATAAGTCCAAAAGCAAAATTGTATTATTCAATACATTGGGTTTAATATGTTTTAGAATAATTGATTCTAATTTTTATAAATCATACGCCCTACCGGTATGAGGGTTCATTATATGTTGTGAAAATTATTTATGAAATATATTGAAAAGAAGAAAGAAAGAAAATTGATAATTTCAGTTGGCACAATGTACAACATAATTGTGATTCGGATTTGAGGACGAGATCTTCGCATTTTTACATGATGTAAAATATTTAAACCGGGCTGCAAGCCGCGGTGGAAGTTATGTAAGGACGAGATCCTTGTGGTGAAATATTTATGAGTTTAAAGTTTTTTCCTTTTAAATTTAATTCGTACAATAGTATTAATAGGGAATCATGCCTGTTAGGCTTTTTTGATAATTCTTGTATAATTTTCTGTTCATATTCAGCCATTTTCGTGCTGTAAACATTGAGTTTTAGCCTATGAGGTGAGTGCCCAGGTGGCGTTAAATGTGACTCATTAATCCGAGTAAGTAATCACGAGGTCTTCATGCCTCACATTCTGTTGTCAGTATTATGAAAATTCGAAAAGAGGCGGTGGTTAATATGAGATTAATTGATAATACTGAAATTAATTATGAACAGCCTTTAAGACCAGAGATGTGGTGATAAGCATACATATGATATGCTTTATGTCCTGATATCATTATGATAATGCAGTGCTTGTAATGCTGAGATTGGTGTTATTGATATATACCTTGTGGTATTTTGTTGGGTTGTGGATGTGTTGTTATGAGTTGTTTTGGTGTTACTCTGGCAGGTGGATAGGCCCAATTACAGGGGGCACTCTGCCAAAATTTCTGAAAATTTGGGAGTTAGTAAAATTTGAAGGATTGAGAATTGCAAAGGAAGAGATAAATATGTTATGTGTTTGAGGGCGAATGATCCTAAGCGGGGGAAGAATGTAGCAACCCAGAGAAAGTTTTGAAGTACTTCAACACTATCAAGAAAATTAATGTGTGCGTAGGCATGAGTTTCTATAGCCAGTTGAGACTAATACCGTGCGTTGTTGTGAAAATCAAACCTTTTAAAATGTTTGGAGTGTAAGCAATTGATCTTAAAGTCTACAAATATGGATAAAAGAAATAAACTCAAATGAGATGATGTTGTCAAGCTTATCTCAAATGCAGTAACGTGGGATCAACCGTGAGTATATGTGTAAAAGTAAAATCATCAATTTGATAACTGCAGAATAATTCTTAGCACGTTCGAGGACGAACGTTTGTTTAAGAGGTGGAGAATGTAACGACCCGACTTGTCGTTTTAAGAATTTACGCCCCGTTCAGTGACTTAAGGTCTCGAGCAGCCTCGCAATATGTATTATGACCCGCGTGTGTGGTAGAGTTTGATTTACGGATGATTCGGAGTGATTTGGGACACTTAGTCCCTAAGATGGAAGCTTAAGTCTTAGGATTTTTATCGTAGTTGGAACTGTGTGAAGATGACTCCGGAATAGAGTTCTGTCGAGTTTGTTAGCTCTGTTGGGTGATTTTGGACTTAGGAGCGTGTCCGGACTGTGAATCTGAGGTCTGTAGCCAATTTAGGCTTGAAATGGCGAAAGTCGAATTTTGGGAAGTTTGACCGGGGGTTGACTTTTTGATATCGGGGCCGGAATACGATTCTGGAAATTGGAATAGCATTATTGTGTCAATTATGATTTGTGTGCAAAATTTGAAGTCATTCCGGATTGATTTGATGTGTTTCGGCGCAAGATATAGAATTTGAAATTTCAAAGTTCATTAGGCTTGAATTGGGGTATGACTCATGGTTTTAGAGTTGTTTGAGGTGATTTGAAGGTTCGACTAAGTTCGTATGATGTTTTGGGACTTCATGGTATGTTTGGTTGAGGTCTCAGGGGCTCGGGTGAGTTTCGGGATGGTTTCGGATCATTTTTCCTTGTTTTGCAGCTGCTGGAACTGATATTTGTTATTGTTCTTCGCAAACGCGAAGGGTCTCACGCGTTCGCGAAGAAGGATTTTGGATGGCTGGGATTTTTCCATCGCGAACGCGATGAAGAAGAAACGAACGCGAAGAAGGGAGCTAAGGAAAGCCTACGCGAACGCGAGTGGGCAGGTGCGAACGCGAGTGGGAAGGCGCAAACGCGAGTGGGCAGGCGCGAACGCGAAGAGGAAGGGGAGTTGGGGGCCTGCCTGGCGTTAAGCCTTCGCGACTCGTGTCTCGCGAATGCGAAGGGCAGAGGTCGGAAGGCATCGCGAATGCGATGAGGATATCGCGAACGCGAAGAAGGAATCTGGGCAGCACATTTTTTGTGCTTCGCGAACGCGAAGCTATGGTCGCGAACGCGATGAAGGCACTTCTAGGAAGAATTAAAAGTCCCAAAATGGGGGTTTGAGTTCATAACTCAAAATCTAATTGGGAGCTCGGTAGAAGGCGATTTTCGTAGAGATTCTTGCATGGGTGTTTGGGGTAAGTGATTCTTATCCAGTTTTGATTAATTTTCATGATTATGTCTTTGAATCCATCATTTAATTCGGATTTAATGGAGGAAAAATCAAGATTTTTGTAAAATCTTCCAAAAATGAAAATTTAAGATTTGGAAGTCGAGTTGTTATTGGAATTCGATAAATGGTTGAACTCGTATCGGAATGGGTGTTTGAATTTCATGAAAATTATGTCGGGTTCCAAGAGGCGAGTCCCGAGTTGACTTTTTGGAATAAAATTTTAAGTCGACATATTATTATCTGCAATTATTTTTGACGAATTTTAATGGAGTTATACAATTAATTTGGATAGATTTGAGATGTCCGGAGATCAATTCAAGTAAGGAGGTTATTTTGGAAAATCGGCCTAACTTCAAAAAGGTAACTGTCTTGCTTAACCTCGAGTGGAGGAATTATCCCTTAGGTATCGAGTCTTATGTGTCATTTGTGAAATATTAAAAGCCGTGTACGCAAGGTGACGAGTACGTACTCGGCTTATATGTGTAATTTTATTGAGTTAAAGTCCTGAACATACTGTGTGGTAAATTGGGTAATTGTTGGTATATATTTAATTTTCTAATTGCCGTGCCTAAATCCTTGTTGTTGTTGAATCTGTTGTTATATGACAATTTGATGTGACTGTTACTTGATTATTTATGTAATTCCGTGAATTTATTGGTTTGATAATTATTGGAATTTAATTTCATTATGGATTTTCCCTCTGCAAATAATTAATTAAATGAGCTTAAGAAGAGGTGTTTATATAATTATTAAAAATTTGATTTTAATGAAGACTTTGCTTTATGTTGAGTAATTTCTATCTCTATTGATTGTTTTTGGGTGTTGTACCCATTGTGTTGAGCTTCTGGATATTTGTTGTGAAATTAATTGACTTGGTTGTAGCTTTGGAATTTGGTTGTGGCCATTGGGCAAATTGTGATATGAATTGATTTTTGTTATGTTGCTGTGATAATTTTTCGTGTAAATTATTGTGTTGTGTGAGTTGTTATTTTGGGGAGATAAGGGTGGCATTTCACCATTGATATTATGTAGTTATAAGGGTGGAAATAGGAGCGATAAGGGTGGCTATTGGTATTGTCCGGGCTGAGACCCGTATTTTTATGATTATGAAATGAGGTGTCACATGGTGACTTTTTATTTGAAAGAATTATATTCAAAATATTTATTTGGAAGGATTTTTACTTAGAAAATAATATAGGAAATTATATTTGAAAATATTTATTGAAAGAATTATATTTGAAAAATAATTATTTGAGAAAATTATATTTGAAAGAGAATTATTTGGAAGAATTATATGTGAAAAATATTTATTTGAAGGACTTGATTTAATTGGGTGTAATTGTACTTATTAATTGTTGAGCGATATTAATGGTATTCTTGTTGTCTGCTGTGCATATCACTGGCTATTTCATATTGCCCTATTGTTATTTGTTTCCTATTATTTTGTATATTATATTGCACAGGCTATTAGACTAGTGAGTGTCTTGACTGTACCGCGTGTCTACTCTATTGAGGTTAGTCTTGATACTTACTGGGTACCGACCGTGGCGTACTCATACTACACTTCTTCACATTTTTGTGCAGAGCCAGGTATTGAAGATAACGGACTTGAGCGGAATTAAAGTGGGATCGTAAGGATTCAAGGTAGAGCTGTTTGGTCGTCGCAGTCCCTTGCAGTATTTTCATTTCATTGTACTGTTAACTTGTAATCAAACATTATTGTATATTCGGTCCTCGTGATCATTCTATGTATTCAGTTAGAGTTCTTGACTCAGTACTACCAGTCTTGGGAGGTTGTATATCGTAATTATTTCTGCTGTTAGTTTTGATTACTTATAAAAAAAATGGCTTCAAAATTTAATTGAAATCAGCTTACCTAGTCTTAGAGACTAGGTTCCATCACGACGCCTGTGGTGGGATTATGAGTCGTGACATCCCCGCAAGTCATAAAACAGTAAAGGAACATACAGGGAGCCTTATTTAGCGGAACAGGGTTCTAAAAAGTAAAACGACCGATCAGGTCGTTACATTCTCCACCTCTTACACAAACGTTCTTCCTCGAACGGGTCTACAATCATACGTGGAGTGCTGAATAAGTGAGATATCTGCTCCGCATGTCCTCCTCGGACTCCCAAGTTGCCTCCTCGATTGGTTCACAACGGAAATACTCTTGGACCTCAACTGACAAACCTGTCTATCAACAATGGCAACTGGCTCCTCCTCATATCCTTGGCTCCTCCTCATATCCCAATCGTGCTGAAGTCTAACACATGTGACCTGTCGTCATGATACCTCCGGAGCATAGACACGTGGAAAACCGGATGAATTCCTGATAAACTGGGAGGCAAAGCAAGCTCATAAGCAACCTCCCCAACTCGTCTCAACAACTCAAATGGGCCTATAAACCTTGGGCTCAACTTTCCCTTCTTCCCGAACCTCATGATCCCTTTCATCTGCGAGACATTTAAGAGAACCTTCTCGCCCACCAAGAATGATAAATCACGCGCCTTCTAATCTGCGTAACTCTTTTGTCTGGACTGTGTTGGGCAAAGTCGCTCCTGAATCAACTTTTCTTTTTCCAAGGCATCCTTCACCAAATCAGAACCATATAACTTAGCCTCGCCGGGCTCAAACCATCCGATGGAAGAATGACATCGCCGACCATATAAAGTCTCAAATGGAGCCTTCTCAATGCTGGACTGATAACTTTTATTATTAGAAAACTCGGCCAAAGGCAAGAATTGATCCCACTGCCCTCCAAAGTCAATCACACATGCTCTGAGCATGTCCTCCAAGATCAGGATTGTCCGCTCCGACTACTCATCGGTCTGTGGATAAAAGGCTGTGCTGAGCCTACACAGGTCGCCAACTCACTCTGTACTTCCCTCCAGAAATGCGAAGTGAATTGAGGGCGTATATCTGATATGATGGAAACAGGCACACCATGCAACTGAACTATCTCCTGAATATAAATCTGGGCCAACCTCTCTAAAGTCACCACCGGAATGAAGTGTGCCGACTTGGTCGACCTATCAACAATTACCCAAACTGCATCAAACTTCCGCAAGGTCCGCGACAAACCAACTATGAAGTCCATAGTAATGCGCTCCCATTTTCACTCAGGTATAGTCATATACTAGAGTAGGCCACCTGGATTCTGATGCTCATACTTAACCTGCTGGCAATTTAGACACCTCGTAACATACTCAACTATGTCCTTATTCATCCTCCACCACAGATAACTGGCAATTTAGACACCTGGAAATGCTGCCCTAGGTCGCAATACATCTTCGTAGCACCTGGATGAATGAAATAGAGATAACTGTGTGCCTCATCTAGAATCCGCTCCCTCAAGCCATTGACATTAGGAACACAAAGGCGGCCCTGGAATCGCAAAACACCATCCCCACTGATAGTAACCTCCTTGGCACCACCCTGTAGTACCGTCACCCTGAGAACCAACAAGTGCGGATCATTAAACTGTCGAGCCTTGATCTGCTCCAATAGTGAAGACTGGCTAATGACGCATGCAAGAACTCAGTTGGGCTCTGAAATATCCAACCTCACAAGTCTATTAGCCAAGGACTGAACGTCCAAAGCTAATGGCCTCTTCTCTGCTAAAATAAATGCCAAGCTACCCATACTCTCCGACTTCCTGCTCAATGCATCTGCAATTGCATTCGCCTTGACCGGATGATAAAGAATGGTAATATCATAATCCTTCAGTAACTCAAGCCACCTGTGCTACCTCAAATTAAGATCCCTCTACTTGAACAAATATTGCAAGCTACGATGATCGGTTTAAACCTCACAGGACACCCCATAAAGATAATGCCTCCGGATCTTAAGAGCATGAACGATAGCGGCCAACTCCAAATCGTATACAGGATAATTCTTCTCATGGGGCTTCAGCTGACGTGAAGCATATGCAATAACTCGTCCCTCCTGCATCAGCACACAACCCAAACTAACGCGTGAAGCATCGCAATACACAGTATAGATCCCCGAACCGAAAGGCAACACTAGAACTGGTGATGTAGTCAGAGCTATCTTGAGCTTCTAGAAGCTCGCCTCACAATCATCGGACCAACGGAACGGAGCACCTTTCTAGGTCAATCTAGTCAAAGGTGCTGCAATAAATGAGAAGCCCTTCACAAACCGGCGATAATAACCTGCTAACCCCAAGAAGCTCTTGATCTCAGTCGCCCTAGTATGACGAGGACAACTCTGAACTGCCTCAATCTTCTTGGGGTCCACCTTAATACTCTCGCCTAATACGACATGCCCCAAGAATGCTAAAGAATCTATCCAAAACTCACACTTGGAGAAATTAGCATATAACTTATGTTCCCGCAAGGTCCGAAGCACCACTCTCAAATGCTGCTCGTGCTCCTCCATACTAAACTTCTGGTATGCCGCTCAATTGAAAACTATGAAACAAGTATACGGTTGTTCAAAACTGGAATTGACACAAGAAGTTTTCTTATGAAAGAAAGTGGACGTTTCTTTTTACTCAGTGAATGTTGCTGAATCTCTTGTTCTATAGGAGTAATGAGCGAAAAAGAGGATTCTTTAGGCTACTCCGCGGAAGAGTCAACGTGAAAGATGGTAGTATTCAACTTTCTATTGTCAATATTCAAGTTCTTTGTCTTAGCTTATCTTATTCTTCTTGAATTGTCTCGAATTACCTACGGAGTTTGAGGGGTTCACTAGATTTTTGATTCCTTCTCCATTTTTGAGAGCTGGGATGTCACGACCCGAAATTCCCACCTTCGGACCGTGATGTCGCCTAACATTTCACTTGCTAGGCAAGCCAACGTTAGAATAATATTATCCATTTTAAAACAATTTTTTAAAATTTATTAATAGCAAAGAAACAAATGCGGAAGTAAAGTCTGAAATATAGTAAATAATCCATAAAAAAACAATGGTGTCTAAATACCATCCCAGAATTGGTGTCACAAGTGCACGAGCTTCTAGAATAATACAAATAAAGGTCTGAATAAAATAAAAATGTCTGAAAACAAACACACAACTAAAGTAAAGTAGACAGGGACTTCAAAACTACGAACGCCGTGCAATTATACCTCAAGTCTCCTCTGAGTAGTTGAAATCCGAGTAAGTCTATGGTACGCCGTTGGGACCAACTCCGAAATCTACACAAGAAGTACAGAGTGTAGTATCAGTACAACCGACCCCATGTACTGGGAAGTGCTGAGCCTAACCTAGACGAAGAAGTGACGAGGCTAAGGCGGTCCACTTACATTAACCTGTACGCACTATGAGTAACAATAACAAATAATAGAAATAAATCAGGTAACTCATTGATAATAATTGAAGCCAACTCAGCAGTCATAATCCATTATTATTTCAATCAATTTCCGTTATAGCGTGCAAACCGTTTCCACAATATAATCATTTTCAATCCTCTCATATAATTAATTTTAATCAAGTATATATTGACTTTTTAATAAGTCTATTGCGGCGTGCAATCCGACCCCCCAAATATTGACTTTTAATAAGTCTGTTGTGGCGTGCAATCCGATCCTCCAATATGGATTTTTTAATAAGTCTGTTGCGGCGTGAAACCTGATCCTCCAATATGGAATTTTTAATAAGTCTGTTGCAGCGTGCAACCTTATCCTCCAATATGGACTTTTTAATAAGTCTGTTGCGGCGTGCAACCCGATCCTCTAATATGGACTTTTTAATAAGTCTGTTGCGGCGTGCAACTCGCTCCTCCAATATATTCATTTGCCGATTCTTATAGAATAAATTTCACCAATAAATGCAACAACTAATATAAAATTATAAGATAACAAGCATACAATAATTATGATTTAATTATGAAACAAACAATGAACAGTAACAAGTTATTATGGAAATCAGGGAGAAAATAGGCAGTTTAATATTTAATATGCTAAATGTCAAATAACAACTAAGACACATAATTCAAATAGCATGTAACAATTAATGCATGAATTCAAGAATTAATATTTGACAAAGAATAGGAGAGGAACAATTATTATAACAATTAATTCATGATTTAAAATAATTTATGATTTTTCAAGTAAGTAAACAAACAATTAATTTGATAACGTATAGACACTCGTCACCTCGCCTATACGTCGTTCATATGCATTTCACATAACAATTAATTTAAGAGTTTTATTCCCTCAAGTCAAGGTTAACCACGACACTTACCTCTCTTTGCAAATTCCAATCAATTACTCGACCACAACTTTTCCTTTTAAATATGTCTCCAAAAGCTTCAAATCTATTCACAAACAATTCGATATACTCAATATGAATCATAGGAATTAATTCCATATGAATTTACTAATTTTCCGGATAAAAAATCCGAAATTCATTTAAATATTTGATAGTGGGACCTACGTCTCAAATCCAGGAAAACCTTGCGAAATCCGAACACCCGTTCCGCTACAAGTTCAACCATAGAAAAATTATCCAATTCCGATATCAAATGGACCTTCAAATCTTAAATTTTCGTTTTTGGAAGATTTTATAAAAATCTGATTTTTCTTCCCTAAATTCACGGATTCATGATATAAATGAATATGGAATCATGAAATATAATCAATATAGGATAAGGAATACTTACCCCTAGAATCATACTCTTAATCACCCATCATTACCCAAACTCGAAATTGAAGATTAGGGGTTAGAACCTTACCTCTTTGATGAAGAACTTGAGGGATTTCTTGTTGGATTTCAAGGCTTGGATAAGAATTTGATGAACAAGACACTTTATCTACTTTCTCTCTCTAGAACACTCTCACTTCTCTCTAAAATCATTAGATAATTGCCCCAAAATATGCCCCAATACCTATTTATCAAAATGGGGTCGGGTTATAAAAATAGAAAAATTACCCCTCCGAAAACTAGTAGGCGATCGCACAATGCACCGCCAAATAGGTACGCGGGTCACACAATGGATCGCAAAACTGATGCCCGTGCGCTGGGCATATCAGCGACCATTTTGCAAGTCGCAAACCTGTTTTGCGGCTCGCATAATTGATTTGCGGTCGCACAATTTGTCGTATAATCGTATTTTCCAGCTTTTGGTAATTTGGTCATAACTTATTATAGGAATGTCCAAATGACAAACGGTTTGAAGCGTTAGAAACTAGACTCAAAGATATTTCATTTGATATGAAATACACTATATAACACTTCGTATTATGAGATTTATGCTTATTTGAAATTAGGTCTTATGCGAACTTACTGAAACTTTAGTCTTATGAAATTTCCAACTTCTATATTCGATGCCGAAACCTATCGAATCAAGTCCGATTGACCTCACATTTTGCACACAAGTCATAAATGACATAACGGAGCTATGAAAAATTTCGGAACTGGATTCCGACTCCGATATCAAAAAGTCAACCCCGTAGTCAAACTTGAAAATCTTTAGCCTTTAAATTACTAGTTTCCGTTAAATGGTCATAACTTGAGTTAGGGACCTCCAAATTAAATTCCGGGCATACGCCCAAGTCCCAAATCACGATACATACCTACATGAGGTGTCAAAACACTGATCTGGTTCCATTTGCTCAAAATATTGACCAAAGTCAACTCAATTGAGTTTTAAGGCTCTAGTTCACATTTTAATCCATTTTTCACATAAAAACTTTCTAAAACATTTTACGGACTTTACACGCAAGTCGAGGAGTAAAAAATAGTGATTTTTGATGTCTTAGAATATATAATTAATTATTAGATTTAAGGTTGACATTTCGGATCATCACATTCTCCACCTCTACAACAAACGTTCGTCCTCGAACGAAGTTAGAAAAAGTACCTGAGCTGGTGAATAAGTGTGGATATTTACTCCGCATGTACGACTCAGACTCCCAGGTAGATTCCTCTATCGACTGACCTCTCCATTATACTCGGACCGAAGGATAACTCTTAGACCTCAACTGCCGGACCTGTTGGGCTAGAATAGCCACCGAATCCTCCCCGTAAGTCAAATCTTTGTCCAATTGGACTGAGCTAAAATCTAACGCATGGGACGGATCACTATGATATCTTCGGAGCATAGACACATAGAACATCGGATGAACCTGCTGATAAACTAGGTGGTAATGCCAGCTCGTAGGCTACTTCACCCACCCTTTCAAGAATTTCAAAGGGTCCAATATACCTAGGTCTCAACTTTCCCTTCTTTCCGAACCTCATTACACCTTTCATAGGTGAAACCCAGAGCAATATTCTTTCTCCAACCATAAATGCAATATCACGAACTTTACGGTCGGCATAACTCTTTTGCCTAGACTGAGCTGTGCGAAGTCGATCTTGAATAACTTTGACCTTATCCAAGGCATCCTGTACCAAATCGGTACCCAACAACCGAGTCTCTCCCGGTTCAAACCAGCCAACTGGCGAACGACATCGCCTTCCGTATAATGCCTCATATGGAGCCATCTGAATGATCGACTGGTAGCTATTATTATAAGCAAACTCAGCAAGTGGCAAGAATTGATCCCAAGAAGCTCCAAAGTCCATAACACAAGCGCGAAGCATATCTTCCAATATCTGAATGGTGCGCTCTGACTGTCCGTCTGTCTGTGGATGAAATATTATACTCAACTCAACCCGCGTGCCTAACTCATACTGTACAGCTCTCCAGAAGTATGAGGTAAATTGTGTACCTCGATCAAAAATAATAGACACGGGCACACCGTGAAGGCGGACAATCTCACGAATGTAAATTTCAGCTAACCTTTCTGAAGAATAGGTAACTACCACTGAAATGAAATGTGCTGACTTGGTCAACCTGTCCACAATGACCCAAACTACATCAAATTTTTCTCTGAGTCTGTGGGAGTCCAACAACAAAATCCATAGTGATACGTTCCTATTTCCACTCAGGAATTTCTAACTTCTGAAGCAAACCACCAGGTCTCTGATGCTCGTGCTTAACTTGCTTATAATTCAGACACCGATCTACATATGCAACTATATCTTTTTTCATTCTCCTCCACCAATAATATTGCCGCAAATCTTGATACATTTTGGCGGTACCTGGATGAATAGAATACCTGGAACTGTGTGCCTCTTCAAGGATTAATTCACGAAGCCCGCCAACATTAGGCACACAAATATGACCCTACATTCGCAGAACTCCATCTTCCCCCACAACAACCTGTTTGGCATCACCGTGCCGCACCATGTCCTTAAGGACAAGTAAATGAGGATCATCATATTGTCGCTCTCGGATATGCTCATATAAAGAAGACCAAGCGACTGTGCAAGCTAGAACCCAACTGGGTTCTGAAACATCTAACCTCACGAACTGATTAGCCAAGGTCTGAACATCTGAAACTAACGGTTTCTCACCAACCGGAATATAAGCAAGGCTGCCTATACTCACGGCCTTTTTACTCAAAGCATCGGCCACCACATTGGCCTTCTGGGGTGATACAAAATGGTGATATCATAGTCTTTCAACAACTCTAACCATTTTCTCTGCCTCAAATTAAGATCCTTTTGTTTGAACAAATACTTAAGGCTATGATGATCGGTAAATACCTCACACGAGACACCGTAGAGGTAATGCCTCCAAATCTTCAGCGTATGAACAATGGCCTCCAATTCTAAGTCATGAACAGGATAATTCTTCTCGCGAACTTTCAACTGGCGTTACGCATATGCAATCACCCTACCATCTTGCATTAATACTGCATTAAGCCCAATGTGAGATGCGTCACAATGTACCGTATACGATCCTGAACCTGTGGGTAATACCAATACTGGCGTTGTAGTCAAAGAGGTCTTGAGCTCCCGGAATCTCAACTCACACTTGTCTGAACATCTGAATGGGGCACCTTTCTGGGTCAATCTGGTCTTAATAGTTGTTCATAATTAATTACAGAATCGCCAATTAACTTCATGTTAACAAAAATCGCGTTTCACACCTTCACAATACTGATAACGAGATGTGAGACATGAAGACCTCATAATTATTTACCCGAATTAAAGAGTAACATTTAACGCCATCTGGGCGAGCACCTACCTCGTAGGTTAAAACTCCATAATTACAAACACGAATTTGGAAAGTATGCACAGAGAAATTCATACAAGAGTTCTCAAATAAGCCTAACAGGCATGACTCCCTATTATTGCTATAGTACAAATTTAATTTCACAAGGGAGAACTTAAACACAAAAATTTTCCTCACAAGGATCTCATCCTTATATATCTTTCACCGCAGCTCGTAACCCGGTTTAAACATATCGATTTATATTAAAAATGCGAGGATCTCGTCCTCAGTTCTGGATCACAAGTAATATGCACATCGTGCCAATAGAAAATTTCCATTTTCTCCTTTTAAATAATTTCGGTTACACAAAATCACAACATATAATGAACCACACACCGGTAGGGTATATAATTCACAATTTGTAATTAATTATCCGAAAATTACATCAAAACTTACTGAAATGAGTACCAGAAAGCCACCTTTAGCCTCGCAGCTCTTATTAGTGACCAACATGGAATGATATGCGTAGTTATCTCCATAGAATCTCCCAACAGGAGTAAACACATAAGTAGATTATAGAATTACGAAGCTCACTCATAAGTGGAGCACAATAGGAGGACTCGTCTCGATACTTAGAACCGAATCAAGTTAGGGAAATTATTCCTTTATATTAAATTGAGGTCGTACCTGTAACAACACCATATGATGTAGCGACCTCCGCCATATCATAAAATAAATATATCAACGGCTGGGCCTCCACCTCTAGGACGCCTTCTACCCGCATGTCCTCCACCCCTAACTGGTCGTGTGGGTGGTGTAGTAACTGAAAATGTGGCACGTAGCCTGAGTGCTTTGATGAAACATGTCTCTCCCAAGTCTGGGACAATTTTCTTATGATGTGCCTAGTATCACCGCATTCATAACAACCCATTTTCGGGTTTGGCTGCTCATACTGAGTCTGTGCCAGATAACTGGAATAACCATTGTAGGACACTTATGCCAGTGGTGATTAAAAGAACTTATTGGAGCACCTCGATTAATCCGATGTGCGAACTGGGCTGGCCGACTGCCCGAGCCCCCGCCATAATGATTTATACTCGCAGAGTAGAATTCACTGAATCCACCAAAACCTCGAGACGTCTTGGTCTCCTTAGTTTCTTTTTTCCTCACCCCGAACACATTCTAATATCTTGGCAATTTCTACCACTAGTGGAAATGAAATATCAGCCTGTAGCTCTCGAGTCATACAAAATTTTACGATCATAATTAAGTCCTTTAATGAGTCTGTGGACTCACTCTCTTGCTGTAGGAAGCAGAGTAGGAATATGACGGGCAAACTTATTGAACCTGATGGAATATTATCACACCATCATGGTGACTTGACGCAACCATTCAAACCCTATGTGCCACGCATTATTGAGAGTCCGGGAAACAAACTCTTTCGAAAGTGTTCTGAGAATTGAGCCAAGTGGGTAGTGTTGCATTGGTTGGTTTTCCCTCTTCATAGGCTTACCACGGACACCTGTGGAGAATTATCTCTCCCAAGGCCAATTTCTTCTTTTGTTATGCTGACTCAACACTGTTGAACTGACCCATTTCTTAACATACTCTTAGAATCTTCTTTGGGTTAACCCTTACCCCTATTTATACACAACGATCACAAAAGTAGAGCTCCATACAGGAAAATCTTGGCACGAACCACATAGTCCAGAATCTCATCAACCACTGTACTTCCTCCGAAGCACCCCAAAATTCGTAACCATGACGTCCACGCTGCGTATACATTCTGTAAATTTAAAGTTGTTTCTCTAACTCCTTTGGTACTGAAGTATAGGATTATTAATTAGGCGGACATACCGCAAGTCCCAACCTTATCCTCTACAAAATCGCAGGCCTTAAACATGTGTAAATATTTGGGGAACCTTTCAGTACCACATATATACATTTCAGGACAAAACTGATATAACACATGACCCCGCAATCCATCCATTGATAGTGGACTCCCCCCCACTCGGCACGAAGTCATAGTTCACCACGTCCGATGATCCACAATAATAACCTTCACAGCTCGTATAAATCAACCAGATGCCAAGGTCTGTTACACCTCCCACATGATTCACTAGGCGATCTCTTAATATGTCCGCATCTTCAGTCGGAATCACACGTTGAGGGAATGTTTGAGCATCTCTGGCTCCCTCGTAGTTCATCAGCGGCATCACGAGCCGTCGACGCACAACTGATACCCAGTGCGCAATGTCATACACGAGTGAATACAAAGGAATACGAGATATATGTTTCAAGAAAAATCAATGCCGCACGATAAGGAATGAAAGAAGTGATATTGTTCCTAAACTTTATAGCCTTTGAGATATAAGTACAGAAGTCTCCGTACCGATCTTTCAGACTCTACTAGGTTTGCTCGTGACTCGTGAGATCTATGTAACCTAGTGCTCTGATACCAACTGTCACGACCCAAAATTTCCACCTTCGGACTGTGATAGCGCCTAACATTTCACTTGCTAGGCAAGCCAACGTTAGGATAATATTATCCATTTTAAAACATTTTTTTAAAATTTATTAATAACAAAGAAACAAATGCGGAAGTAAAGTCTGAAATGTAGTGAATAATCCATAAAAAAAATAACGGTGTCTAAATACCATCCCAGAATTGGTGTCACAAGTGCACGAGCTTCTAGAATAATACAAATAAAGGTCTGAATAAAATAAAGTTGTCTGAAAATAAACACACAGCTAAAGTAAAGTAGACGGGACTTCAGAACTAAGAACACCATGCAGTTATACCTCAAGTCTCCTCTGAGTAGCTGAAATCCGAGCAAGTCTATGGTAAGCCGCTGGGACCAACTCCGAAATCTACACAAGAAGTGCAGAGTGTAGTATCAGTACAACCGACCCCATGCACTGGTAAGTGCTGAGCCTAACCTAGACGAAGTAGTGACGAGGCTAAGACGGTTCACTTACATTAACCTGTACGCAATATTAGTAACAACAACAAATAATAGAAATAAATCAGGTAACTCATTTATAATAACTGAATCCAACTCAGGAGTCATAATCCATTATTATTTCAACCAATTTCCGTTATAGCATGCAAACTGCTTCCACAATATAATAATTTTCAATCCTCTCATATAATTATTTTTAATCAAGTATATATTGAGTTTTAAATAAGTCTATTGCGGCATGCAATCCGATCCCCCAAATATTGACTTTTAATAAGTCTATTGCGGCGTGCAACCCGATCCTCCAATATGGATTTTTTAATAAGTCTGTTGTGGCGTGCAACCCAATCCTCCAATATGGACTTTTTAATAAGTCTGTTGCGGCGTGCAACCTGATCCTCCAATATGGACTTTTTAATATGTCTGTTGCGGCTTGCAACCCGATCCTCCAATATGGACTTTTTAATAAGTCTGTTGCGGCGTGCAACATGATCCTCCAATATGGACTTTTTAATAAGTTGGTTGCGGCGTGTAACCTGATCCTCCAATATGAACTTTTTAATAAGTTTGTTGCGGCGTGCAACCCGATCATCCAATATGGACTTTGTAATAAGTCTGTTGCAGCGTGCAACCCGCTCCTCCAATATATTCATTTACCAATTCTTATAGAAGAAATTTCACCTATAAATGCATCTATTAATATAAAATTATAAGACAACAAGCATAAAATAATTATGATTTAATTATAAAATAAACAATGACAAGTAACAAGTTATTATGGAAAACAGGGAGAAAATACGTAGTTTAATATTTAATATGCTAAATGTCAAATAACAACTAAGACACATAATTCAAATAGCATGTAACAATTAATGCATGAATTCAAGAATTAAAATTTGACAAAGAATAGGAGAGAAACAATTATTATAACAATTAATTCATGATTTAAAAAATTTTATGATTTTTCAAGTAAGTAGGCAAACAATTAATTTGATGACGTATAGACACTCGTCACCTCGCCTATACATCGTTCACATGCATTTCACATAACAAATAATTTAAGGGTTCTATTCCCTCAAGTCAAGGTTAGCCACGAAACTTACCTCTCTTTGTAAATTCCAATCAATTACTCGACCACAGCTTTTCCTTTTAATTTTGTCTCCAAAATTTTTAAATCTATTCACAAACAATTCGATATAATCAATATGAATCATAGGAATTAATTCCATATGAATTTCTGGATAAAAATCCGAAATTCATTTAAATATTTGACAGTTGGGCCCATGTCTCAAATCCGAAAAAAATCGCAAAATTCGAACACCCGTTCTGCTGCGAGTTCAACCATAGAAATATTATCTAATTCTGATATCAAATGGACCTTCAAAGCTTAAATTTTCGTTTTTGGAAGATTTTATAAAAATCTGATTTTTCTTCCCTAAATTCACGGATTCATGATGTAAATGAATATGGAATCATAAAATATAATCAATATAGGATAAGGAACACTTACACCAAGAATCCTACTCTTAATCACCTATCATTACCCAAACTCGAAATTGAAGATTAGGGGTTAGAACCTTACCTCTTTGATGAAGAACTTGAGGGATTTCTTGTTGGATTCCAAGGCTTGGACAAGAATTTGATGAACAAGACACTTTATCTTCTTCCTCTCTCTAGAACACTCTCACTTCTCTCTAAAATTATCAGATAATTGCCCCAAACCAATTTATCAAAATGGGGTCGGGTTATGAAAATAGGAAAATTACCTCTCCGAAAACAGGTAGGCGATCGCACAATGCACTGCAAATAGGTATGCGGGTCGCATAATGGATCGCAAAACTGATGCCCAGAAGTGGTGTACGCTGGGCATATCGGCGACCATTTTGCGGGTCGCAAACCATTTTTGCGGCTCGCATAATTGATTTGCGGTCGCACAATTTGTCGCATAATCACATATTTTCAGCTTTTGGTAATTTGGTCATAACCTCTTGTAGGAATGCCCAAATGACGAACGGTTTGAAGCGTTAGAAACTAGACTCAAAGATCTTTGATTTGATAGACAATATGCTATATAACACTTCGTATCATGAGATTTATGCTCATTTGAAGTTATATCTTGTGCGAACTCACTTGAAACTTTTGTCTTATGAAATTTCCAACTTCTACATTTGATTCCGAAACCTAACGAATCTAATCCGATTGACCTCAAATTTTGCACACAAGTCATAAATGATATAACGGAGCTATAAAAAATTTTGGAATTGGATTCCGACTCCGATATCAAAAAGTCAACCCTGTGGTCAAATTTGGAAATCTTTAGCCTTTAAATTACTAGTTTCCGTTAAATGGTACCTCCAAATTAAATTTTGAGTATACGCCTAATTCCCAAATCACGATACGGACCTACCGAAACTATCAAAATACTGATCCGGGTCCGTTTGCTCAAAATGTTGACCAAAGTCAACTCAATTGAGTTTTAAGGCTCTAGTTCACATTTTAATCCATTTTTCATATAAAAACTTTCCGGAAAATTTTACGGATTTTGCGCGCAAGTCGAGGAGTGACAAATAGTTCTTTTTGAAGTTTTATAACACATAATTAATTATTAGATTTAAAGATGACATTTTGGGTCATCACATGGGAAAGGTAAATATTACTATATTCTTTCTTCCCTCTCTTCTTCCCCCATGACTTCATACTCGTTATAACCCAAAAAAAGGGCAGGGTTCCATTTGGTGGTGGCTAGGGCGAACGAAAGAGATGTGTAGCAGAGGGCAGGTGAGGCATTGTGTCGTCGAAGAGAAAAAAATTGGCTCTTCCATTTCTTAGTAGGAGTGCCCCTATGTTAGCAGGACATTTCGTCCAAGAATAAAGTTTGGGTTAGTGCACTAACTACCTTCTTTTTTCTCGCCTAATGGCTCTATCTCTGAGGTAACTTTACGATTGTTATTCAAGTAACTTTAAAAGATGAAATAATGGATATAAGGTAACGTTCTGATAAAAAAGAAGACATCTCAATATTGAATACTAGTAAATGCCATTAAGGCTATTCAATGGTCTAAGCTGTTTCGAACAATTATTCAAAATCCTATTTGCACAAAATAAATATGAAGAGAATGATTTCATATTGATTAATATAATAAAGGCTCATTAATATTATATTAAGAGAATGAACCTATACATGATTTTGAACAATTCCTTTCGAGATATTAAAATTATTTTTTCTAACAATCCCCACATAGCTCAAAAAGAATATTAAGGAATATAATAAAATAAAAAGTTTGGCTGGGTTTTCATAAATGAGCATCCGGTGTCTCTTGGACTATGAACCAGACGTAAATAAATTAAAATTAAACTTACAGAACAATTGGTGAAGCTTAGAACTTCTCTGAACCAAAAATTCTTTTATAAGTTTAGTGTCTTATCTATCACACTATACTCCCACACACTTTGTTGTTTGTCGCAGTTTTACGCTTATAGGCTAGCGCGCGCCTGGCTTTCATGAGTGCTAAGAAATATTTGCCATAAATTTCATAGGAGCAGTCCCACTCCACATTCATATAGGTCCATCCATCAAGTGTATGCTGCAGCGCAATACACCACCTATAAAAGACTATGGATTAGATTAAGAGTTTAATAACTCAGCTTCTTATTCCTTGCAGTCTTGCACTGTATACACAAATACGAAAGGAACAGACATAATTTAATAGTGTTGTGATGACCCAAAGGGTCATCTTGTGAATTAAGACTCTGTTCCGAGCCCGTTAGCCTTTAAAACCTTGTTTTTTACTCGCCTCGATTGGGATTAAATCCGAAAAGCCTTTATGTGGAAATTTATGAAGTAATAATTTTTGGTATTTAAAATTAATTTTTAGTTGACTTTGGTCAACGTTTTGAGTAAACAGACCCGGACCCATGTTTCGACGGACCCGGAAGGTTCGTACTAAAATATAGGACTTGGGCATATGCCCGGAATCGAATTCCGAGGTCCCTAGCTCGAGAAATAAATTTTTGATGAAAATTGTAAGACCGAAATTCTATGGATTTAAAGAAATTGATTAATATTTGATCTCGTTGGTATCGGGCCCATATTTTGGTTCCGGAGCCCGTTATAGGTTTAATATAATATATAAGTTATGTCTGTGAAATTTGGTAGAAATCGGAGTTGATTTGACGTGATTCGGATGTCCGGTTGAGAAGATAGTAGCTTTGAAATGTTCTTGAGGAATTCATGAGTTTTGGTGCTAAATCCATAGTTTTAGGTGTTATTTTTGTGATTTGTTGTACGAGCAAGTTCGTATGATGTTTTTAGACTTGTGTGCATATTTGGTTTGGAGCCCCGAGGGTTCGGGTGAGTTTCGGATAGGCTACTGAGTGATTTTAGAACTTAGAGAATTGCTGGTGTAACTAGTGTCTGGAGCAGGCCTCTGATCTCGCAATTGCGAGATCAGGCTTCGCAAATGCGAACTAAGCAGGCCTGGCAATTGCGAGGTATCTATCGCAATTGCGAAGAAGGCCTGGGTCAGCATGTTCTCGCAATTGCAAGATTTTCTTCGCACTTGCGATGGGGGTCTGGGGAAGGGTATGTTCGCAAATGCGAATTTCTGCTAGCAAATGCGATGGGCCAATTGTCACAAATGCGACATATTTTTCGCAAATGCGAAGGCAACGAAAATGTGAAGGATCTTGCATTTGCGATGACCCCTTCGCATTTGCGAGCTTCGCAATTGCGAAGCTCAGGTCGCAAATGCGACATCCGCAGTTGATAACTTTGGACTTAGACGGGATTTTTCATTCGTTCTTCAATTTTTCAAACCCTAAACCTTAAGAGGCGATTTTCCAAAGACCAAATCTTCCCCAAATCATATGTAAGTGATTCCTAACTCTTTTCTTTCAATCTTTTACATATTATAACAAGATTTCAACCTAGAATCTAGAACTTTTATGGTGAAATTAGGATTTTTGGGTAGAACTTAGGAATTTCAAAATTTGGGGATCTAGACCTCGAATTGAGGTCAGAATACAAAACCAATTGTATATTCGGGCTCGGGGGAGAATGGGTAAACGAATTTTGGTCTGAACCTCAAGTTTGGACCAAGCGGGCCCGGGGTCGATTTTTTGCTTTTGTTGGGAAAACTTAGGAAAACTATAATTATGCATTAAATTTGATTCCTTTAGCGATAATTGATAATATTAAACTAATTATGATTAGATATGAGTGGGTTGGAGGTGAATTCTAAAGGAAAAGTTGTACTTGAGCAGTGAGGGGCCTGCGAAATCGAGGTAAGCGTTGTGTCTAACCCTAACTTGAGGGAATTAGGAACTTAGATTACTTGTTAAGTAAAATTCATGTGAGAGGCGTATATGTGAGGTGACGAGTACTTATGCGCCACCAATTTACCTGTCTTCCATGTTTCTCAGCTTTTCTTATATTGTCTCATTTCTATGCCTAATTGATATGTGTTATACTAGTGTTGTTCAATTTATCGTTCTTATCGTGTTTACGGATTTTTTGGTGATAATTGAGTTTTTATTTCAAAGTTGAGATTGATGTTATGGAACCAAATGTTGAAGTAAGGTTTGTACTTGTATTCTATCTCCTTGTTGTTATTTATATACTGCATTATAGTAAGGGAGAGTGTTAATGCACGAAGGGTGATGTCGTGCCATATTATGAGTGTTAATGCACGAAGGGTGATGTCGTACCATATTGTGAGTGTTAATACATGAAGGGTGATGTCGTGCCATGATATTAGAGTTAATGCACGATGGGTGATGTCGTGTCGTTTCTATTTATTTTATGGTGAGGTTGAGAGTAAAAGCACGAAGGATGATGTCGTGCATTTTTCCTTACTTTATTCACTATTCCTGTTGATTCCTGGTATATTGACTGCTCCGGTAATCATTCTGTTGTAGTTCTTTATCTTGCATTACCCTCAGTATGTTTCCCTCCCGACATTTCCTGTTTAGTCCTTCATTTCTGTTATTTGTACATACACTGTTAAATTGTACAGGTGGATTTGTAGGTGCCTTGCCTTAGCCTCGTCACTACTTCGTTGAGGTTAGGCTCGACACTTACCAGAACATGGGGTCAGTTGTATTGATATTGCACTCTGCACTTTCTGTGCAGATTTTGATACCGGCTCGGGATGATCGAGATTTTTGCTAGTGGTCCACTGTCCGGAGACTCAACGTAGATCTGTCAGCGTTCACAGACCTTGAAGTCCCCGTGTATCTTTTATGTTCTACTATTTCTTTCATTCAGACAGTTGTACTTCTTTCAGACTATTACTTGTAGTAAATTCTAGAATGCTCGTGAATTATGACTCCAGATCCGTGTGGTAGTAATTAATACAGTTTTATGATATTCTGCACTTATTATATTTTATCTTAGTTAATTATTATTAATTACTGAATGGAAATAAGGAATTGGTTTAATGATTCTCTAACGTTGGCTTGCCTAGCAAGTGGAATGTTAGGTGCCATCACGGTCCCGTCAGTGAGAAATTTCGGGTCGTGACAAGTGCATATTTTATCAACTAATGACTTGTTATTACCCATATGAACCTACTTCGTGGGATCTCCAATTACATAGGTTGAGTTACCATCATTATTTATATAACTCAAATTGGTAATAGTCATTTTCCCCTGGATGTTTCAGATATTAGTTTTCTTCCTAAATGTTTAGTCGGACGATCGGCCAAATTCACTTCTGACTTCACATAATCTAGGAAAGTAATTCCATATTTTAGCAGTTGTTTTATCACATTATGTCTCAATCGTATGTGTCTAATCTTTCCATTGAAGAATGTTTTTTAGCAATGGCTATTGGAGCTTGGCAATCACAATGCATCGACACAGAAGTTGTCAGTTTAATTTCTAGTGGCTACTTGCCAAGAGATTTGAACCACTCAGCATCATTGCCAGCCAATTTCAGTTCTACAAACTCAGATTCCATGGTAGATATAACTATTATTGTTTGTTTAGCTGATTTTCATGCTACAGCAACCCCACAAAGGGTGAACACATAACCACTAAGGGTTTTTGTCTCATCTAAATTAGAGATCTAGTTAGCATCATTGTATCTTTCTAATACAGTGGGAAATTCACTATATTTGATACCATAGTTTATGGTACCTCTGAAATATTTTATTGCTCTTACTAATACATTTAAATGATCATGAATCGGATTTTGAGTATATCTACTCAATCTACACACATCATATGCAATATCAGGTCTTGTAAAATTCATCAAATGCATTAGATTACCAATTATTTGAGCATATTTATTTTGACCTACATCATTTCCCCATTCTTTTTTAATTGACTACTAGCATCTTAAGGAGTGCTTATAGGTACCACATCAAAATTATTAATTTTTTAAAAATTCTTTCAACATAATGTTCTTGACTCAACATCAAGCTATTACCACCTCTTATAATTTTCATGCCTAAAATAACACTAGCTTCTCTCATATCTTTCATCTCAATATTAGACGAAAGAAAAAAATTGATTTCATGTACCAAATCAAGTCTAGAACTAAAAATAAGCATGTCATCCACATAAAGTCAAATAATAACACAAATACCATCTACACATCTTGTACAAACACATTTATCCACTTCCATTGATGAAAAATGTTACGACCCGGAATCCCACTCTTTGGACCGTGATGGCGCCTAATATTTCACTTACTAGGCAAGCCAACGTTAGCTAGATATTTAACCAATTTTAACAGTTCAAAATAAAATATTAATAAAATAGTCTGAGATGGAATAATAAAATACATATGACGATATCTAAACATCTCTCAGAATCTGAAGTCTCGATTACATGAGCAACTAGAGTACTACACTTATGGTCTGAAGCAAATACAACTGTTCGAGACTAGATAAATAGTAGGATAGATAAAGAAGGGGATTTCAGGGTTCCGAACGTTGTGCAGCTATACCTCAAATCTTCGAATGTCACTGGATCCGAGCAGAACACCACTAGACGCCACTAGGACCAACACTAGTATCTACACATGAAGTGCAGAAGTGTAGCATGAGTCCAACCGACCCAATATACTCCGCAAGTGTCGAGCCTAACCTCGACGAGGTAGTGACAAGACTATGACAAGACACCTACATAAAATCAGGTACATATATTTTCACGACTCCAATTTCCCTCTGTGTGCTATCGTGACAGTACCTAGTCTCTAAGACTAGGTAAGCCTATCAAACATGAGGAATAACTGATTTATTAATTTAAAGTCTTAAAACTAAACACCTGATATAAGAAAAATATCACAACTCAGTATATATGCAAATTTCCCAAAACCCAGCGAAATACAAGTCACAAGCTCTATGAGGTAACACTCAATATCTCTATACATTAGTGTCTAATAAGGATAAGGAAACAACATAATATAGGTAGAGGGGGACTCCGAGGCCTGCGCACGCTGGCATGTATATCTTGAAATCTCCATGTACAGACTCAGCTCACTGATGTCTGGGCTGGTAGGAAATAGCAGGATCTGCACAAAAAGATGTGCAGAAGCGTAGCATGAGTACACCACAGCAGTACCCAATAAGTTTCAAGCCTAGCCTCGGGAGAGTAGTGACGAGGTCAGGTCCAGGCCCTACTGGAAATATTAAGAAACAGGAAGAAAGCTCTAACAAAATATTAATAATGGCAATGGGAAAGAAACAGGTAAGGAGTATGCCACAATTTAGCTACACAGAAAAAAGGCAAATAATACACCACGAAGAAAACAAGAATCTACATGTTAAGGAAAGCAAAACAACCAAAGACAAGAACACCAATAGAAAAATATTAACAAGGGCACTCCTGAGGTACCACCTCGTAGTCCCAAATCATAAATAAATTCACAATCTTTCTATATATCATCGTGGAAGCCTTCACATTTACTTTTAAACATCATTTTTCCCGAAACAGCATCCCGCATTTTAGCCCACCTTATCACACCGCATGACTTCTAGTAGTTCTCCTACTAGCCACGCGTATCAAGCCAACCTTATATCACCGCATGCGTTTCAACACCCAGACCTTATAACACCGCATGCGCATCAATATCAGAACATATCACAATTCACACCTCAAGTGCCCAAATATTTCAACTTGACTACGAAATCAACAATAACATTATATTCCAAAATAAGGAGCATACAGCTCAACCACAATGTACACAAATCTCAACAAAAATATCAGAGAGTGAACAACTCAACAGAATAATATTTCACAATTTAACACTTTGTCTCAATAGAAATTTCAACAATCAGATATTTCATATTTTAATAATTCAAGTAAGGAATCCAACTTTCAAATAATGAGCACGGAATAAAAGGGAACAAAACTTCAACTAAATAGGTAAAGAAATTAGCAAGAAAAAGGTAAGGCAAGTAGGACATGTGAAAGTAGAATAACGATGATGATTATAACAGGATAACATTACTCAATTAATACGTGACATGATCTACACAATTAAAGCCAGAATGTTTCACATTTAGCCTGTGTACACACTCGTCACCTCACGTACATGGCTTTCAATACATCACAATTATCATAACAACACCAATCCTAAGGTGAATTTCCCCCCACACAAGGTTAGACAAGTCACTTACCTCAAATTGTGCTATCTCAATCCAATAGTAGGCATTTTCCTCGATTAACCAACTCTGAATGGCTCGAATCTAGCTAAAATAATTTCATACTATAATTATAACCATAGGAAACTAATTCGGACGATAAAATTTACGATATTTACGGAGAAATTCAAAAGTCAACTCCGAAAGTCAACGCGGGGCCCACGTCTCATAATTACAAAAGTTACGAAATCCAAATCTCCATTCAACGACGAGTCGAACCATACCAAAATTATCAAATTCTGACCACAACTAAGCCCTCAAATACTGAAATTTAACCAAAAGGGTTTTCAGAATTTTCAACTTAAAACACCAATTAAATGCTAAAAATAATAATAGATTCGGGTACTTTAACCAAAATTAAGTTAGGAATTCTTACCCCAATGGTTTCCTTGAAAATCTACTAAACATCAACTCTCCCCGAGCTCTAAATTGCCAAAAATGGAAACTGCCCAGTCATTTACCCTATGCGATCGCGGAAAATTCTTCGCGATCGCGAAGCACAAATTTTTACTGCCAAGAATTGACCCTATGCGATCACTGCCTAATTCACGCGATCGCAAAGCAGAGCTCCAACAAACCTACGTGATCGTGGACAACACCACGCGATCACGTAGAGCAAAACGTGTGACCCAGCTTCTGTGTCATTTCCACTTCATGAACGCGGCTTAGCCCAAGCATTCGCGATGTACTGCCTTCTCCGGCCACAAGATCACAAACACATTCATGCGATAAAAAATAATAAAATCTTGGCTGACGAATTAAGTCTACGCGATCGCGGATCTTCCCACGCGATCGGGTATAGGGAAACCAGACCTGAACACCAGCAAATCTTCAGTAGTCTTCCAAGTCCAAAATTTGATCTGTTAACCATCCGAAATACCCCAGGCCCCCGGAACCTCAACCAATTATACCAACATGTCCTAAATCATGATAGAAACTTAGTAGATACCTCAAATCATATCAAACAATGCTAAAATCACGAATCGCATCCCAAATTCAAGCCTATGAACTTATAGACTTCTAACTTCTACATGCGATGCCGAAACCTATCAAATCAAGTCCGATTGACCTCAAATTTTGCACACAAGTTATAAATGGCATAACAGACTTGTTTCAACTTTAGAAATCAGATTCTGACCTTGATATCAATAAAGTCAATTCCCGGTCAAACTTTCCAAAACTTTTCGAACTTTCGCCAATTTACACCTAAACGACCTATGAAGCTCCAAATTAATATCCGATTGCATACCTAAGTATAAAATCATCATACGGAGCTTTTGGAATCATCAAAACTATATTTCGGGGTCGTCTACAAAAAAGTCATACTACAGTCAACTCTTACACCTTAACTTCCAACTTAAATACTATGTATCCCATTTCACTCCAAAACCAAAACCAAATACTCTTGAAAGTTACATAACCACAATATAGCATAGAGGAAGCATAATTTAGGGATAAAGTCTATAATAATCAAAACAACCGGCCGAGTTTTTAATGAGTATAGAGACATACCTGAAGTGGTGGAAAGATGAGGATAACGGCTACGCATATCATGCTCGGTCTCCCAAGTCGCCTCCTTGACTGGTTGACTCCTCCACTAGACCTTCACTGAAGCAATGTTCTTCTACCTTAACTTTCGAACCTGCCTGTCCAAAATAGCCACCGGCTCCTCAACATAAGATAAATCCTTGTCCAACTGGACTGAGCTGAAATCCAACACATGAGACAGATCACAATGATACTTCCGGAGCATAGAAATGTGGAATACTTGATGAACTGCAGCTAGACTAGGTGGCAGTGCAAGCTTGTAGGCTACCTCATCGATCCTCTCAAGAATCTCAAAAGGTCTGATATACCTGGGACTCAACTTGCCCTTCTTCTCGAACGTCATAATACCATTCATAGGTGAAACCCAGAGCAAGACCCGATCACCAAACATGAATGCAATGTCGTGAACCTTCCGATCTGCATAACTCTTCTGTCTAGATTGGGTCGTGTGAAGTCGATATTGAATCAATTTAACCTTTTCCAAAGCATCCTTGTAACGACCCGGCCCCTTTTGAGAATGTAAGTCCCGTTCGTCGGCATAAGGCCCTGAGTAGTTTCGTATTATGTGTATTGACTTGCATGCGTGGTTGAATTCAGTTACCAGATGATTCAGAGTGATATGAGGCATTAAGTCCCTAAAATAGGAGCTTAACTACTAGGATTTTGACCGTATTCGAAACTGTGTGAAGACGAATTCGGAATGGAGTTCTGTCATTTCCGTTAACTCCATTGGGTGATTTTAGACTTAGGAGCTTGTCCGGACTGTAAATCTGAGGTTCGTAGTTGATTTAGGCTTAAAATGGCAAAGTCGATTTTTTGGAGTTTTGGACCGGAAGTGGACTTTTCGATATCAGGGTTGGAATGTGATTCTGAGAGTTAGAATAGCTCCGTTATGTTATTTGGGACTTGCCTGCAAAATGTGATGTCATTCCGGGTTGGTTTGATAGGTTTCGGCACGAGTTTTCGAAGTTCATAAGTTCGATTCATGGTGCTATTTGTAGTTTCGGCATTGTTTGATGTGATTTGAGATTTTGGCTAAGTCCGTAATATGTTTTAAGACTTGTTGGTATGTTCGGACGGGGTCCCGAGTGGCTCGGGTGACTTTCGGGGTGGTTTTAGATCATTTCTAGGCCATTTTTAGCTATTGGTTTTGGCTACAGCAGTGTGCTATGCGATAGCGGGTAAATGGACGCGATAGCGATGAGTAAAATGGGAAACATTGGCCTGTGCATTGCGATCGCGAATGATCTTCTACGATCTCGTAGAGGAAACTTCTGATGCACTGACCCAACTTTGGAATCTTATATCTCGCAATCTATAAGGAATTTAGAGATGATCCAAAAATAAAAGTTGTATCCCTTTGTGTCTAGTTTTCATAAAAGCAAACCATTTGGTATCTGGAGTTGTGTACAAATAGTTATGGTTGGTAAACTACATGCTGTCTGGGAAGATGTTTGGAAATCGCGAAGAAGAAATTTGTGTTGCACAAGGCTGATTTTGGCAGCTTATATCTCGAAATCTATAAGGAATTGGGAAATGACCAAACATGAAAGTTGTAGACCTTCATGTCTAGTTTTCATAAAGATAAACCATTTGTTATTTGTAGTTTTGTACAAAAAGTTATGGCCATTATACTAGAGGTTGGCCGGAAGAGTTGGAGAAGTTTGTTGGAAAGATTTGTTCTTCGCAATCGCGGGAGAATGGCCGCGATCGCATAAAGTAAAAAAATGCTAGTATAATTTTATGCTTCGCGATCACGGGAGTTTGGCCGCAATCGCATAGAGGAAATGACTGGGCAACAGATTTAAGTTCTGAAAATGGGACTTCGTCCCATTTTCTATGTTTGACGATTTGGAGCTCGGGGAAAAGCGATTTTTGGGAGCATTTAAAGGAAAACATCGGGATAAGAGTTCTTAACTCAATTATGGTTAAATTATCCGAATCTATAGTTATTTTTATCATTAAATTAGTGTTTTGGGTTGAAAATGGTAGAAATTTAAGAGACTTTAAATTCAAGATTTGGAGGTCGATTCGTTATCGGAATTTGATAAATTTGGTATGGTTGAACTCGTATCAGAATGAGTGTTCGGATTTTTTAAAAATTCCACCTGGTTCCGAGAGGCGAGCCCCGCATTGACTTTTGTTGACTTTTTAGAATAAATTTTCAAGTCGACATTTTATTATCCGGAATTATTTTCGATGAATTTTAATGAAGTATACAATTAATTTGGATAGATTTGAGCTGTCCGGAGGTCAATTCAAGCAAGAAGGCAATTTTGGAATATCGACATAACTTCAAAAAGGTAAGTGTCTTGCTTAACCTCGAGTGGGGGAATTACCCCTTAGGCATCGAGTCCTATGTGCCATTTGTGAAATATGAAAAACCGTGTACATGATGTGACGAGTATGTATTCGGGCTTATATGTGCAAATTTTATTGAGTTAAGGTCTTGGGCATATTGCGTAGTAAATTGGATAATTGTTGGCATATATTTAATCATTTGTTTGCCATGCCTCAAATCACATTTATTGAATTTGTTTTTATATGATAACTTAATGTAATTATTACCTGTATATTTATGTGAATTCCGTGAGTTTGATGGTTTGATATTCTTGGAATTTACTTTTTTCATTATAAATTTTCCTTATACAAATAATTTATTTAGCAAGCTTAAGAAGATGTGCTAATATAATTATCTAAATTTGATTTAATGAAGGCTTTACTTTGTGCTGAATAATTTCTATCTCTGTTGATTGATTTTGAGATTTTATATACATTGTGTAGAGGCTTGGGCTATTTGTTGTGAAATTAATTAGTTTTGTTATATCCTTGGATTTAATCGTGGCCATTGGACAAATTGTGATGTGATTTGATTTTGTTATATTGTTGTGATAATTTTCCGTATAAATTATTGTATTGTGTGAGTTGTTAGTTTGAGGATATAAGGGTGGCATTCTACTGTACATATTATGCGGGTATAAGGGTGGTATTTCACTTTTGTTGTGTTTGTTGAAATATTGTCTGGGCGGAGCGATAAGGGTGGCTATAGGAGAGATAAGGGTGGCAATAGGAGCGATAAGGGTGGCTATAGGAGCGATAAGGGTGGCTATTGATATTTTCAGGGCAGAGGGATAAGGGTGACTATTATAGTAGTGATAAGGGTGGCTATAAGAGAGATAAGGGTGGATATTGTCAGGGACTATATGTGACGATGTGGAGTCATGGTGTTGGTGATTTTCATGCGATGTTATGATTTTCTTGTGTTTAGTTTTATACCTTGTGCAATTTGTCTTGTTGTTGGTAAATTGATAACAATCTGATTTATGTTGAAATTGAGAACCTGTGGCTATTGGCAGGAGAATTATAAAATGAAGTATGGGAATGAGGTGCTGTGAGTAAAAGATAATGATATTTGGCACGTGAATTGTCCGTGCAATTGTGATATGAAATGAGGGCACGAGGTGCTGGGTAAATATGATAATTTATTTATGGGCACGAAGTGCCATGGAAATATATGAAAATGGACTGAGACCCGCAGTTTTATGATTATGTAATGAGGTATCACATGGTGACTTTTTAATTGAAAGAATTATATTCAAATATTTATTTGGAAGGATTGTTATTCAAAAAGTATTATATGAAAGAATTGTTTTTGAAAGATATTAATTTGAGGAAATTTTATTTGAAGAGATTTATTGAAAGAATTATATTTGAAAGATATTTATTTGGAAAATTATATTTGAAAGAGAGTTATTTGGAAGAATTATATATTAAAGACATTTATTTGAAGGACTTGATTTAATTGGGTGCACTTGTATTTATTAATTGTTGAGCGATATTAATGATGTTCTTGTTGTCTTATTGTGCATATCACTGGTTGATTTATGTTGCCCTTATTGTTATTTGTTTCCTATTATTTTGTATATCATATTGCACAGATTATTAGACTAGTAAGTGTCTTGACTGTACCTCGTCTCTACTTCACTGAGGTTAGTCTTGATACTTACTCAGTACCGACCGTGGGGTACTCATACTACACTTCTGCACATTTTTGTGCAGAGTTAGGTATTGGAGCTATCAAACACGGACAAAGTTAAAGTGAGATCGCAAGGATTCAAGGTAGAGTTGTTTGGTCATCGCAGTTCCTTGGAGTCTTTCCATTTTATTGTACTGTCAATTGTTATTCAAACAGTATGGAATATTCGATCTTTGAGATCATTCCATGTATTCAATTAGAGTTCGTGACTCAGTACTACCAGTCTTGGGAGGTTGTATATTCATATTTTTTCCGTTGTTAGTTTTGATTACTTATTTAATTCAAAAATAATGGCTTCAAAATGTAATTGAAATCGGTTTACCTAGTCTTAGAGACTAGGTGCCATCACGACGCCAGTGGTGGGATTTTGGGTCTTGACAAGTTGGTATCAGAGCTCTAGGTTCATAGGTTCTATGAGTCACGAACGAGTCTAGTAGAGTCTTACGGATCGGTACGAAGACGTCTGTACTTATCTTTGAGAGGCTACAGAATTGTTCGGAATTTCCACTTCTTTGATTTTTGTCGTGCGGATTTGTTGATTGTAGAATTTGAGCCTTTGTATCTCTATTCTCTCACAGATGGTGAGGACACATGCTACCGGGTTAGTTGAGCAGGCATCCGCACATACTGCTAGGGCTGTAAGAGGCCGGGGCCGAGGTAGAGGTCGAGGAAGGGCACGTGCCGAGACTAGGGCACCTGTCAGAACAACAGTGGAGGAGCCACCAGTAGCTCCAATTAGGGAAAAGGTACCGGAAGCACCTGTTTTTACCCCCGGACTTCAAGAGACTTTGGCATAGTTCCTGAGTATGTTTGGTATATTAACCCATGCGGGATTGATCTCTGTTGCACCAAATTTTTCGCAGATTGGGGGAGTAGCTCTGACTCCTGCCATAACTCCAGAGCAGCAGGTTCACGTTGGTCAGGTTCCGGGTGTAGTACCGGTATAACCTGTTATTCCGGTTCGGTCTGAGGTCAGGCCAGAGGCATCAGAAGAAGAACAAAAGAGACTTGAAAAGTTTAAGAGGTATAGTCCACCTACTTTCAGTGGCACAACTACAGAGGATACCCAAGGATTTCTAGAAATTGTCACTGTATTCTCCGCACCATGGGTATTGTGGAAGTGAGCGGAGTTGCCTTTACTACATTTCAACTGTCAGGCGCAGCGTATCGGTGGTGGCAAATCTATGAAGAAGGTAGACCAGTCAATGCAACACCACCAACTTGGGCTCAATTTTCGAAAATGTTCTTGAAAGAATTTGTTCCCCAGACTCTCCGAGATGCGTGGCGCACAAAGTTTGAACGGTTGCGTTAGGGCACTATGAAAGTGTCCGAATATACTATCAAGTTCAGTGAGTTAGCCCGTCATGCACATATCTTGGTTCCTACAATCAGATAGCGGGTTCGCAGATTCATTGAGGGGCTCGAATATGATATTAAAATATGCATGGCTCGAGAATTGCAAACTGATACTCTATTTCAACAAGTAGTGGAGATTGCGAGATAGATTGTGTGTGTTTTAGGGGAGGAAAGGGAGTCTAAGGAGGCCAAAAGGTCTCGAAGATCTGGAGGGTTCAGTGGATTTTACTCTTCAGCTATGACCCATTATAGCGGAGGCTCAAGCAATCGGCCAGCTCAGTCCGCACATCAGATTACTGGGAGTGCTCCAGTAAGTTCTTACAACACACCACAGGCACAAGATTTCTATAATGATTATTTTATTTATCCGGCACAGACTCAGTACTAGAAACCGCGACCTCAGAGGGGTTGTTATGAATGTGGTGATACTAGGTACATCATGAGAGATTGTCCCAGACTTGGGAGGGGTGGATTTCACCAGAGCACTCAAGCTACATGCTTTATTCCAGTTAATACTCCACGTACATAGTCAGCTAGAGGTGGAGGACAGGCGGGTAGAGGGCGCCTAAGAGGTGGAGGCCCGACCCGTTGATATAATCGCTATGATTTTGCTGGGGCTGATACACCAAATGGTGTCGTTACAGGTACGATCTCGATTTGTTATAAAAGAATATTTTCCCTTAATTTGATTCGGTTCTGAATATTGAGATGAGTCCTCCTATTATGCTCCGCTTATGGGTGAGCTTCGTAATTTTTGTGACCCACTTATATGTTTATCCCTGTTGGGAGATTCAGAGATGTGAGCCTGTATCTGTCATTTTTATTTTTGTGCACCATTGAGGGCTATAAGTCCAAAAATAATTTTTATTATGCATACAGTGGGTTTGATGTATTTCGGAATAATTGATTATAATTTTATGATTTATATGCCCTACCGGTATGAGGGTTCATTATGTGTTATAAAAAAATATTTACGAAATTTATTGAAAAGAAGAAAGAAAGGAAATTGAAATTTCAGTTGGTACAATGTGCAAAATACTTGTGATTCAAAGTTGAGGATGAGATCCTCGCATTTTATATGATGTGAAATATTTAAACCGTGTTGCAAGTCGTAGTGGAAGTTATATAAGGACGAGGTCCTTGAGGTAAAATATTTATGAGTTTAAATTCTCCCTTTGTGAAGTTTAATTTATACTATAGTACAAATAGGGGGTTATGCCTGATAGGCTTATGTGATAATTCTTTTATGTATTTTTGTGCCATAATTGTGTTGTAATTATTGAGTTTTAGCCTACGAGGTGAGTGCCCAGGTGGCGTTAAATGTTACTCGTTAAGACGGGTAAATAGTACTGAGGTCTTCATGCCTCACATTCTATTGTCAGTGTTGTGAAAATTCGAAACGATGTGTTGGTTAATATGAGATTAATTGATGATGCTGGAATTATTTATGAACAGCTTTTAAGACCGGATATGTGGTGATGGGCATACATATGATGTATTTCATGTCCTGATATCATTATGATAACGCAGTGCTTGTAACACTAAGATTAGTGTTATTGATATATACATTGTGGTACATTGTTGGGTTGTGGATGTGTTGTTAGGAGTTGTTTTGGTGTTACTCTGGCAAGTGGATAGGCCCAATTACAGGGAAGACTCTGCCGAAATTTCTGAAAAATTTGGGAGTTAGTAAAAATATTTGGGGGATTGAGACGTGCAGAGATAAGTTATGTTATGTGTCTGAGGGCGAATGATCCTAAGCGGTGGAGAATGTAACACAATCAGGAAAGTTGATGTGTGCGTAGGCACGAGTTTCTATAGCCAGTTGAGACTAATACCGTGCGTTGATGTGAAAATCAGGCCTTTTGAAAATGCTTTGAGTGTAAGAAATTGGGTTTAAGGCTTATAAGTGTAAATAAAAGAAAAAATCTCAATTGAGATGGTGTTGTCGGACCCGTGTTAAATTACGGGAACGTAGAATCACCCACAAATATGTGTGTAAGAATACACTCAGTAATTTAAATCCTCAGAAAGATTCTTGGCACGTTCGAGGATGAGCGTTTGATTAAGAGGTGGAGAATGTAACGACCCGGCCGGTCGTTTTGAGAATTTAAGTCTCGTTCGGCGGCATAAGGCCTTGAGCAGTTTCGTATTATGTGTATTAGCTTGCGTGCGTGATTGAATTCAGTTACCGGATGATTCGGAGTGATTTGGGACACTTAGTCCCTAAAATGGGAGCTTAAGTATTAGGATTGTGACCGTAGTCGGAACTGTGTGAAGACGACTCCGGAATGGAGTTCTGTCAGTTCCGTTGGGTGATTTTGGATTTAGGAGCTTTTCCGAACTGTGAATCTGAGGTCCGTAACTAATTTATGCATAAAATGGCAAAGTCAAATTTTTGGAGTTTTGGACCGGAAGTGGATTTTTCGATATCGGGGTCGGAATGGAATTTCGAGAGTTGGAACAACTCCGTTATGTTATTTGGGACTTGCCTGCAAAATTTGACGTTATTCCGGGTTTGTTTGATAGGTTTTGGCACGAGTTTTCGAAGTTAGAAGTTTTAGAAGATCATAAGTTCGATTCATGGTGCGATTCGTAGTTTCAGCATTGTTTGATGTGATTTGAGGTTTTGACTGAGTCCATAATATGTTTTGAGACTTGTTGGAATGTTCGGACGGGGTCCCGAGGGGCTCGGGTGAGTTTCGGGGTGGTTTCGGACCATTGCTAGGCCATTTTTGGCTGCTGCGTTTTGGCTACAACCATGTGCTATGCGATAGCGGGTAAATGGACGCGATAGCGATGAGTAAAATGGGAAACATTGGCCTGTGCTTCGCGATCGCGGATGATCTTTCACGATCTCGTAGATGAAACTTCTGTTGCACTGACCCGACTTTGGAAGCTTATATCTCGCAATCTATAAGGAATTTAGAGATGATCCAAGAATAAAAGTTGTAGTCCTTTGTGTCTAGTTTTCGTAAAAGCAACCCATTTGGCATCTGGAGTTGTGTACAAATAGTTATGCTTGGTACACTACATGCTGTCCGGGAAGATGTTTGGAAATCGAGAAGAAGAAATTTTTGTTGCACATGGCTGACTTTGGCAGCTTATATCTCAAAATCTATAAGGAATTAGGAAATGACCAACCATGAAAGTTGTAGATCTTGATGTATAGTGTTCAGAAAGGTAAACCATTTGTTATTTGGAGTTTTGTACAAAACGTTATGACCAATATACTAGAGGATGTCCGGAAGAGTTGGAGAAGGTTGTTGGAAAATTTTGTTCTTCGCGATCGCGGGAGAATGGCCGCGATCGCATAGAGTAAAAAAATGCTAGAATAATTTTGTTCTTCACGATCGCGGGAGTTTGGCCGCGATCGAATAGAGGAAATGATCCCAAGAACCCCCGAACTCCATCACACATGAAAGAAGCATATCCTTCAATATCTGAATAGTACGCTCGGACTGTCCATCTGTCTAAGGGTGAAATGTCATACTCAACTCGTGTGCCTAACTCATATTGTTCGACCCTCCAGAACCATGATGTAAACTGCGTACCCTGGTCCGAGATAATGGATACTGGTACGCCATGCAGTTTGACAATCTCGCGAATAAAAACCTTAGCCAGTTGTTCTAAGGAATAAGTAGTCACCACTGGAATGAAATGAGCCGACTTGGTCAACTTATCCCCAATCATCCAAACATCATCGAACTTCTTCTGAGTCTTTGGAAGCCCAACAACAAAATTCATAGTAATCCGCTCCAAATGGCTCGAATCTAGACAAAACAATTTCATACTATAATTATAACCATAGGAAACTAATTCGGACGATAAAATTTACGATATTTACGGAGAAATTCAAAAGTCAACTCCGAAAGTCAATGCGGAGCCCACGTCTCATAATTACAAAAGTTACGAAATCCAAATCTCCATTCAACGACGAGTCCAACCATACCAAAATTACAAAATTCTGACCATAACTAAGCCCTCAAATACTCAAATTTAACCAAAAGGGTTTTCAAAATTTTCAACTTAAAACACCAATTAAATGCTAAAAGTAACAATAGATTCTGGTACTTTAACCAAAATTAAGTTAGGAATTCTTACCCCAATGGTTTTCTTGAAAATCTACTAAATATCACCTCTCCCCGAGCTCTAAATCGCCAAAAGTGGAAACTGCCCGGTCATTTACCCTATGCGATCGCAGAAAATTCTTCGCGATCGCGAAGCACAAATTTTTACTGCCAAGAATTGACCCTATGCGATCGCTGCCGAATTCACGCGATCGTGAAGCAGAGCTCCAACAGACCTACGCGATCGCGGACAACACCACGCGATCGCGTAGAGCAAAATGCGTGACCCACCTTCTGCCTCATTTTCACGGCTTAGCCCAAGCGTTCGCGATGCACCGCCTTCTCTGGCCACGAGATCACAAACACATTCATGCGATCACAAAGAATAAAATCTCGGCTGCCGAATTAAGTCTACGCGATCGCGTATAAGGAAACCAGACCTGAACACCAGCAAATCTTCAGTAGTCTTCCAAGTCCAAAATTTGGGATGTTAACCATCCGAAATACACCACAGGCCCCTAGGACCTCAACCATTTATACCAACATGTCCTAAATCATGATACAAACTTAGTCGATACCTCAAATCATATCAAACAATGTTAAAATCATGAATCGCACCCCAAATTCAAGCCTATGAACTTATAGACTTCTAACTTCTACATGCGATGCCGAAACCTATCAAATCAAGTCTGATTGACCTCAAATTTTGCACACAAGTTGTAAATGGCATAAAGAACTTATTCCAACTCCGAAAATCAGATTCCGACCTCGATATAGATAAAGTCAACTCCCGGTCAAACTTTCCAAAACTTTTCCAACTTTCGCCAATTTACACCTAAACGACCTACGAACCTCCAAATCAGCATCCGATCGCATACCTAAGTATTAAATCATCATACGGAGCTTTTGGAATCATCAAAACGCTATTCTGGGGTCGTCTACACAAAAGTCATACTACGGTCAACTCTTACGGCTTAACTTCCAACTTAGAGACTATGTGTCCTATTTCACTCCAAAACCAAAACCAAATACTCCGGAAAGTTACATAATCACAATATAGCATAGAGGAAGCATAATTTAGGGGATATGGGCTATAATAATCAAAACGACCGGCCGAGTTTTTACATTCTCCCTCTCTTAACAAATGTTCGTCCTATAATGAGTATAGAGACATACCTGAAGTGGTGGAAAGATGAGGATAATGGCTACGCATATCATGCTCGGTCTCACAAGTCGCCTCCTTGACTGGTTGACCCCTCCACTGGACCTTCACTGAAACAATGTTCTTCTACCTCAACTTTCGAACCTGCCTGTCCAAAGTAGCCACTGGCTCCTCAACATAATATAAATCCTTGTCCAATTGGACTGAGCTGAAATCCAACACATGAGATAGATCACCATGATACTTCCGGAGCATAGAAATGTGGAATACTTGATGAACTGCAGCTAGACTAGGTGGCAGTGCAAGCTTGTAGGATACCTCCCTGATCCTCTCAAGAATCGCAAAAGGTCTGATATACCTGGGACTCAACTTGACCTTCTTCTCGAACCTCGTAACACCCTTCATCGGTGAAATCCAGAGCAAGACCCGATCCCCAAACATGAATGCAACGTCGCGAACCTTCCGATCCGCATAACTCTTCTGTCTAGATTGGGTCGTGCGAAGTCGATCTTGAATCAATTTAACATTTTCCAAAGCATCCTAAACCATGTTTGTACCCAATAGCCTAGCCTCGCCCGGTTCAAACCAACCCACCGAAGACCGACATCGCCTCCCATATAAGGCCTCATACGAAGCCATCTGAATGCTCGACGGGTAGCTGTTATTGTAGGCAAACTACGCAAGCAGTAAGAAATGATCCCAAGAACCCCCAAACTCCATCACACATGAAAGAAGCATATCCTCCAATATCTGAATAGTACGCTCGGACTGTCCGTCTGTCTAAGGGTGAAATGCCGTACTCAGCTCAACCCGTGTACCTTACTCATATTGTACGACCCTCCAGAACTGCGATATAAATTGCGTACCTCGATCCCAGATAATGGATACTGGTGTGCCATGCAGACTTATAATCTCGCGAATAAAAACTTTAGCCAGTTATTCTAAGGAATAAGTAGTCATCACTAGAATGAAATGAGCCGACTTGGTCAATTTATCCACAATCACCCAAACTGCATCAAACTTCTTCTTAGTCCGTGGAAGCCCAACAACAAAATTCATAGTAATCCGCTCCCATTTCCACTCTGGAATCTGTAGCTTTTGAAGTAACCTACTTGGCCGCTGATACTCATACTTCACCTGTTGACAATTTAGGCTCTATCTACATACTCTACTATGTATTTCTTCATTCTCCTCAACCAATAGTGTTGCCTCAAGTCCAAATACATCTTGGCAGTACCCGGATGAATGGAGTACCGCAAACTGTGAGCCTCTTGGAGAATCAACTCACACAAACCATCTACATAGGGCAAACATAGCATGCCCTGCATCCGTAATACATTGTCATCCCCTATAGTGACTTCCTTGGCATCGCCGTATTGAACCGTGTCCTTGAGGACAAGAAGATGGGGGTCATCATACTGACGCTCTCTGATACGATCATATAAAGAAGACCGAGAAACCATACAGGCAAAAACTCGACTACACTCCGAGACATCCAATCTAACAAACTGGTTGGCCAAGGCCTGAACCTCCAATGCTAATGGCCTCTCTGCTACCGGTAGATACGCTAAACTGCTCAAACTCTCCGCCTTTCGACTCAAGGCAGCGGCCACCACATTGGCCTTCCCGGGATGATACAAAATGGTGATACTATAATATTTAAGTAACTCTAACCACCTTAGCTGCCACATATTAAGATCTTTCTTTTTGAACATATGTTGTAGGCTCTGATGGTCGGTATAGACCTCATATTGAATATCGTATAAATAGTGCCGCCAAATCTTCAAGGCATGAACAATAGTTGCTAGCTCAAGGTCGTGGACATGATAATTCTTCTCATGTATCTTTAACTGTGTAGACGCATAGACAATCAACCTACCGTCTTGCATCAACACCGCGCTGAGACCAATACGCGATGCATCATAATACACAGTATAAGATCCTGAACCTGTAGGCAACACTAACACTAGGGCGATAGTCAAAGCTATCTTGAGCTTTTGAAAGCTCTCCTCATATTCCTCAGTCGACCTGAACGGAGAACCCTTCTAGGTCAATCAGGTCATAGGTGCAGCAATATACGAGAAACCCTTTATGAATCGGTGATAATTCCAGCCAAACCAAGGAAACTCCGGATCTCACTAGCCGATGACGGTCTGGGACAACTCTGCAAAGCTTCAATTTTCTTCGGATCTACTTGGATTCCCTCACTCGACACTACATGACCCAAATATCCCACCAAATCAAGCGAGAATTTACATTTGGAAAATTTTGCATATAACTTCTTTTCTCTCAACATCTGAAGTATGGTCCTCAAGTGTTGCTCATAATCCTTCTGGGTTTCGGAGTACACCAGAATGTCGTCAATAAACACAATGACGAATGAATCTAGATAGGGCTGGAATACACTGTACATCAAGTGCATGAATATCGCTAGGGCGTTGGTCAGCCCAAATGACATCACAAGGAACTCATAATGACCATACCGAGTCCTAAAAGCAGTCTTCGGGATATCTGGCTCCTAAAGTTTTAACTGATGATAGCCCAAACGCAAGTCGATTTTCAAGAACACTCTAGCACCCTTTATCTGATCAAATAGGTCATCAATGTGTGGCAATGGATACTTGTTCTTCACTGTAACCTTGTTCAACTGTCGATAATCAATACACATATGCATAGAACCATCCTTCTTCTTTACAAACAAGGTTGGAGCACCACAAGGCGATATACTGAGCCCAATGAAACCCTTATCAAGCAACTCTTGCAACTGTTCTTTTAACTCTTTCAACTCTGTAGGGGCCATACGATATGGTGGAATAGAAATGGGCTTTGTGCCCGGTAACAAATCAATGCCAAAGTCAATATCCTTGTCGGGCGGCATACTCGGAAGATCCGCTGGAAATACATCTGGGAAATCCCTCACTATCGAAACTGACTCCACGTTAAGAGTATCAACACTGACATCTCTCACGAAGGCTAGTGGAATTAACCTCGCCTGAGCTAAAGTGCCAAACATGCTAAAAACCTGAGCAAGAGTCTTCTCGAGTGCAGGGGTAGTAACAGGCGTCTCACATGCCAGCTCTCTAACTGGAGCTACTGGTGGCTCCTCTACAACAACTTGTGTAGGTGCCCTGGCTGCACCATATGGCCTTCTTCGGCCTCTGCCCCGACCTCGGCCTCTCGCGGCTCTAATAGGGGGCGCGAGTGTCTAATTATCCCATCCAGTTTTGCGTGTCCTCACCATCTGTGAGAGAATAGAAAGACAATGATTTAGAATCTCGAAGTCAACAAACTCGCATGACAAGGAATCAAAGAATCAAAACTTTTCCTAAAGATAAGTACAGACGTCTCTGTACCTACCGTGAGACTCTACTAAACTTGCTTGTGACTTATAACACCTATGAACCTAGGGCTCTGATACCAACTTGTCACGACCCTAATTTCTCTCGGTGGGCTATCGTGACGGCACCCAGTCTCTAAGACTAGGTAAGCCTATCAAACATGCGGAATAACTGATTTAATAATTTCAAGTCTTAAAACTCAACAACTGATATAAGAAAAATCTCACAACTCAGTACATATGTAAATTTCCCAAAACCCAGCGAAATATAAGTCACAACCTCTATGAGATAACACTGAATATCTCTATACATCAGAGTCTAATAAGGATAAGGAAACAACATAATATAGGTAGAGGGACTCCGAGGCCTGCGAACACTGGCAGGTATACCTTGAAGTCCCCACATACGGACTCATCACTAATGTCTGGTCTGATAGGAAGTACTTGGATCTGCACAAAAGGATGTGCAGAAGTGTAGCATGTGTACACCACAGCGGTACCTAGTAAGTGTCGAGCCTAACCTCGGTAGAGCAGTGACGAGGTCAGGTCCGGGCCCTACTGGAAATAATAAGAAACAGGATGAAAGATCTAACAATATTTTAATAATGACAATGGGAAAGAAACAGGTAAGGAGTATGCCACAATTTAGCTACACAGAATAAGGCAAATAATACACCACGGAAGAAAACATGAATCTACATGTTAAGGAAAGTAAAACAACCAAAGACAAGAACACCAATAGAAAAATATCAACAAGGGCACTCCCGAGGTACCGCCTCCTAGTCCCAAATCATAAGTAAATTCACAATTCTTCCATATATCACAGCGGGAGCCTTCACATTTAGTTTTAAAAATCATTTTTCCTGAAAGAGCATCCCGCGTTTTAGCCCACCTTATCACACCGCATGACTTCTAGTAGTTCCCCTACTAGCCACGTGTATCAAGCCCAACTTATCTCACTGCATGCATTTCAACACCCATACCTTACACCACCGCATGCGTATAAATATCACAACATATTACAATTCGCACCTCAATTGCCCAAGTATTTCAACTTGACAAAGAAATCAATAATAACATTATTTTCCAAAATAAGGAGCCCATGACTCAACCACAATGTACACAAATCTCAACAAAAATATCCGGGAGTGAACAACTCAACAGAATAATATTTCACAATTTAACACTTTACCTCAATACAAATTTCAACAATAAGATATTTCATATTTTAATAATTCAAGTAAGGAATTCAACTTTCAAATAATGAGCATGTAATAAAAGGAAACAATACTGCAACTAAACAGGTAAAGCAATTAGCAAGAAAAAGGTAAGGCAAGTAGGACATGTGAAAATAGAATAATGATGATGAATATAACATGATAACACGACTCAATTAATACGTGACAGGGATCTACACAATTAAAGCCAAATTTTTTTATATTTAGCCAGTGTACACACTCGTCACCTCGCGTACCCGACTTTCAACACATCACAATTATCATTACAACACCAATCCTAAGGGGAATTTTCCCCACACAAGGTTAGACAAGTCCCTTACCTCAAATCGCGATATCTCAATCCAATAGTATGCATTTTCCTCGATTATCCAACTCTGAATAGATCGAATCTAGACAAAATAATTTCATACTATAATTATAACCATAGGAAAAACGATAAAATTTACGATATTTACGAAGAAATTAAAAAGTCAACTCGGAAAGACAACGCGGAGCCCATATCTCAAAATTGCAAAAGTTACGAAATTCGAACCCCCATTCAATGACGAGTCCAACCATACCAAAATTACCAAATTCTGACCACAACTCGGCCCTCAAATCCTCAAATTTAACCAAAAGGGTTTTCAAAATTTTCCAACCTAAAACACCAATTAAATGCTAAAAACAACAATAGATTTGGGTACTTTAACCAAAATTTAGTTAGAAAATCTTACCCCAATGTTTTCCTCGAAAATCTCCTCTCCGAGCTCTAAATCGCAAAAAATTGAAAATTTCAGAACTTAAGTTTTGCTGCCTAGTCATTTACCCTATGCGATCACGGAAAATTCTTCGCGATCGCGTAGAGCAAAACGATCGCGGACGAATTCAGGTGATCCTGAAGCACAACTCCAACAGACCTACATGATAGCGGACAACATCACGCGATCGCGTAGAGCAAAACGTGTGACCCAGCTTCTGCCTCATTTCCTCTTCGCGAACGCGGCTTAGCCCACGCGTTCGCGATGCACTGCGTTATCCAGCTACGCGATCCCAAACACATTCATGTGATCGCATAGAATAAAATCTCGGCTGCCCAATTAAGCCTACGCGATCACGGGCCTTCCCACAGAATCGCATATAAGGAAACCCGACATGAACACCAGCAAATCTTCAGCAATCTTCCAAGTCCAAAATGTGATCCGAACTAAAACTCGAAGCCCTCGGGACATCAACCAATTATGAAACACGTCCTAAATCATGATACGAACTTAGTTGAGACGTCAAATCACATCAAACAACGCTAAAATCATGAATCGCATCCCAAATTCAAGCCTATGAACTTATAAACTTCTAACTTCTACATTCGATGCCGAAACCTATCAAATCAAGTTCGATTGACGTCAAATTTAGCACACAAGTCGTAAATAATATAACATACCTATTCCAACTTCCGGAATCGGATTCCAACCACGATATAAATAAAGTCAACTCCTCGTCAAACTTTTCAAAAATCTTCCAACTTTCGCCAATTTACACCGAAGAGACCTACGGACCTCCTAATCAACATCTGGTCGCGCTCCTAAGTCTAAAATCATCATACATGGCTATTGGAATCATCAAAACTCTATTCAGGGGTCGTCTACACAAAGTTCATACTACGGGCAACTCTTACAACTTAAACTTTCAAGTTAGGGACTATGTGTCCCATTTCACTCCGAAACCAAAACCAAACACCCCAACAAGTTTCATAACCACAATATAGCATAGAGGAAGCATATTTAGGGGATCGGGGTTATAATACTCAAAATAACCGACCGAGTTATTTTATATATAAAGCAACAAAATAACAAGTAGAACAATTAAATATTAACTGGGAGGTGACATCCGAAAGGGAAAATATCATAAGAACGACAAGTACGAAATCACCAAATAACATCTTCTGAAATAAGAAACAGTGTAACCAAGTAAATCACGACTCCGTAAATCAAATAAAGCAGTGAAATAAAGATGGCACGGCATCACTTTTCGTGCTTTTACTCTCGTCCTCACCATGTAACATCATAAATAAAATAGCACGGCATCACCCTTTGTGCTTTTACTCTCAACCTCCCATAATATGATAAATGATGATAATTAATCAAATGCACGACATCACCCGTCATGCTTTAATCCTCATAACCTCTCAATATATGATAATGAATGCAAATAAGGTACGACAACACCCTTCGTACTTTTCACTCGTCCTCACCAAGCAACAATACAAAACCAAATAACAAATGCAAGGCGGAATGCAATTTCATTTCAATTATAAAGCCATGGTAACAAATCCAACTTGAAAAAATTACCAACATCTCAAAGAAAACTATAAATACGAGGCGAATAATTAAAAAATTAATAATCTACCCTAAGCATGAAAAATATGGTCAATGAAAGAACCTAGTACAAGAAACAATTCCCACCCGCATGCTCCAACCCAATAACCATGCATATGTATGTCACCTCATATATGCGTCATCCCCACACATAGTAAACATGGAAAATATACCAATAAGTTCTAATCCCTCAAGTCAACGTTAACCACGACACTTATCTTGATCCTCAACCAAACCAAGGCACAACCACGACTTTCCCTTTAGAATTAGCCTCCAAAGCAATCAAATCTAGGCAAATATAGTTCAAATAATTTAAAATATGCTTTAGACACTACCTATGATTGAAAAAGATTCAATCTTTAATGATTTTGAAAACAAGTCAACAAAAGTCAACCCCAGGCTCGTTTAGTCAAAACCCGAGATTCGGACCAAAACCCAAGTACCAATTCACCCCGAGCCCGATTATATGATTAGTTTTGAAATCCGACCTTAATTTGATGTCTAAATTTTAATTTCTACCTAAATCCCTAATTTCTACCATGAAAAAGCTTCGATTAAAGGCTAAAATCAATGGGTGTTTATGAAAATGTGATAAAACAAGTTAAAATCTACTAACCAATGAAGCTGAGATTAATAACCTCTTCAAAATCGCCTCTAGGCCGAGCTCAAACTTGAAGATTGTGAAAAATGAAGTAAATCCTGATTTTGGAAAGTTTAAATCACTGGGCGTCAGGTGTTCTTCGTGTTCGCGAAGCACCTGACGCGATCACGAAGCATAACGGCCAAAAGGCCTTCTCATTTGTGTAGGCTTGCTCACCCTGACTTCGCGTTCGTGAAGAGTAACGCCTTCCCCCCTGATCCCACAACTCATCGCGTTCGTGAGAGGACGGTCGCGTTTGCGAAGGGTAAACCTCCTACTACTTTGCGTTCGCGACTAGATCCTTGCATTTGCGAAGAAAATTTTCACCCCAGTCTATGTTCCCCTTCGCAATCGCGACAACCGCTTCATGATTGCGATGCACATCACACCAGATACCAGAAACTGCTGAAAACTAGCAATATCCCTAACCTGAAATGGTCTATCACCTATCCGAAACCCACCTGAACCCCTCGGGCTCCAAACCAAACATGCACATAAGTATAATAATATCATACAAACTTGGTCACGCGGTCAAAATACCAAAATAACACCTAGAACTACAAATCAGATGTCAAAATGCATGAAATTTTAAAGAAAATTCAAAAACTTCTAAAATCACAACCGAGCATCCGAATTCTAACAAACCAACTCCGATTTACACCAAATTTTACAAACAAGTTTCAAATAGCAAAATGGTCCTATACCAAAGTTCCAGAACCAAAACCAAACCCGATAACTACAAAATCAACCTACGGTCAAACCTAGAAAAAATTCAAACCTTCAAATTACTAGCTTTCGGCAAAACAAGTCAAATCAAGTTAGGGACATCTGAATTCAATTCCAGATATATGCCCAAGTCTACAATCACGGTATGGACCCACCGGGATTTTTAAAATACTGATCCGGGTTCGTTTACATAAAATATTGACCGTAGTCAACTCAAGTTATTTTTAAAGCCAAAAACCATATTTTCTTCAAATTTTTGCATAAACTCTTTTCGAAAAAGACACAGACTACGCACGCAAATGGAGTAATATCAAATAGACCTAATAGAGGTCTCAAAATACGAAAATAAAGGCTAGTACTCAAAACAACTCATCGGGTCATCACAAAAAATGATCATTAATCAATACTTGTTCACGTTTTTCACGCCACTGTTTAGGTGCTTTGCTTTAGACCATAAAGGAATTTTATCAACTTATGCACTTTATTTTCTTTCCCATCCACTACACATCCTTCGGGTTATACCATATAAATTTTCTCTTCTAAATAACCATTTAAAAAGGCATTTCTTTTTTGGAAAATATACTACTAGGCGGGTTAAAAAGGCATTTTAACATCCATTTGATGAATAAAATATTTATAAATAGAAGCCAATGTAAGTAAAATACGAATTGAGAAAATTCTAGTTATGGGTGCATTAGTATCAAAATATTCAACATTTTTCTTTTGAGTAAAAGTTTTTGCAATAAGTCTAGATTTTATATTTATCAATGGAACCATCCGGATTGAGTTTCTTTTTAAACACCCATTTACAACCAATGAGTTTAGCTCCCAGAGGTAAATCAACTAAAAATCAAGTTCTATTTTGTAAAATTAAATTTATTTCTACATCAATAGCTTATTTCCAGAATGAGGCATTAGACGAAGAAACTGCTTCAGAATATATCAAAGGATCATTATTCACAAGATAAGTATAAAAATCATTATCAAAAGATTTTTCTTTCCTTGGTCTTTTGCTTCTTCTGAGTTCCTCACTTTCAAAATCATTTTGAATAATAGGAACATGAGAAGTATTATTACTTTAATTAACAGAAGATTCTCAATCTTCTCAAGTTTTATAGGAAATATTTTATTTTTTTTTAAATTCAGCATTTTTTGTTTCAACAATGATATTCTGTCAAGCACATCATTTTTTTACTACTAAACATTTACATGTTGCACTACTTTCAGTATACCCAATAAACATACAATGAGATGTTTTAGATCTTATTTTTCTTTTCTTAGGATCAGGTAACATCACTTTGGCAAGCCCCCTCCCCCTACATTTTTAAATATTTCAAGTTAGAGGGATAGCCTTTCCACAACTCATAAGGAGTTCTACTTATTTTCTTATATGGAATCCTATTTTGTAAAATAACAAGCATATAATATGGCTTCAACCCAAAGATTATCCGAGACACTATAACTAACAAGCATACTATTCATTATTTCTTTTAAGGTTCTATTTTCCTTTCCGCTACACCATTTGATTTTGGAGAATATGGAGGTGTTATCTCATGAATTATACCTTCATTCTCACAGTAATCATTCAACAAAATAAATTCACCACCTCTATCGGATCTAACTCTTTTAATTTTCATACTTAATTGATTCTCTAGTTCTAATTTGTAGATTAAAAACTTATCAAAAGGCTTCATCTTTATTTCTTATCAAATAAACTTTTGTATATCTAGAAAATTCATCTACAATTGTCACGTGATATTTTTTTCCTCCTCTAGTCATAGTTTGTTTCAAGTCTTCTAAGTCAGTATGAATTAAGCTCAATAATATAGTTTCTCTAAATTCGGAAGTACATGATTTCTTAGTTTGTTTAGCTTCTGCACAAACTTCACACTTATCAATATTCGAAAAATTAATATTTGAAATAAGACCTTCAGAATGCATCTTCTTAAAATAAGATAAACTAACATGTCCTAATCTAGTATGTAATAAATTAAAAGAGTCAATCAAGTAAGCATAAGAACTAACATTTTCATTCATAATATTGAGTACAAACAAGCCATGATTACAATAACTCTTGGTCAATACGACCTTATCAGATTCAGAAGAAACCTTCACTCTCACTTGTTCTAATAATCCAACAGAGTCCAAATTAGCTCGGATTCTAGGAACATGAAACACATCATTCAACGCCAGAGTTTTACCATTATGTGACTTTGCGAAGAACTTTGCCTTCTCCAGGAACTTGAGTAGCTCTGGAGTCACCAAGATATACAACTTCTTATCCTTTCTCAACTTGGGTGTAAGACAAAAGATCTTTTTTTGTTACCACATATATGACTAATGGCACAAGAATCTAACACCCAGTCTTTCACATAGGCCACAAGGTTCATTTGGAAAATAACCGCAATAGTTATATCATCCACTTTGGCTTCAGTCAAATTTACTTTAGCCTTAGCGGGATTCTCTTTTTCAGCCCTTTTCCAGCATTGATGGTCAGGTTTACAACGTACAAAGGAGTTGCCTTTTTTTCTTGAAGGTCCGATTGTTGGTTTTAGGCTTATAACCATGTCTTTTGTCATACCTGTTGTTTGATTTGCTCTGACGTTTTTTGTCTTCCACAAGGTTGGCTCTAGTAGCAATCTCTTTCTTTGTCCGCAACAGCTTGCTTGCGGTTAAAATTATCTCTACCAAAAACCTTAATTTTTGAAATATCAGGAAAAGGTTTGGCATAGGTAATTGTTGATAGAACAATGATGGCGTGCTATAATTTTATATATTTTGACGTTATTTACCCTACTTGCTTGTTGTTCAGATGCTAATTTATGCAATAATTGAGCTTAACAGAGTTTATTTTATGTGTAGGAATGCCTGGGCATGAAGTGAAGAAAAGTTGCACAAAATGCTACCTCGAAACTACAAAATGGATCAATAAAAGAAGACGTACAAGGCAATAAAAACTCACAGTCCTAGACAGTGCAAGGCTTTGTCCAGGGAATTTTCATTGGCGCCTCTGATAGCGCCTGATGGGGTAACGTTGGTGCCTCTGATGGCACCTATGATGGCACCTCACGGGGTAATGTTGGTGCCTCTGACAATTCCCCGCGCTGACAATACTTATCCGATCACTTTTATTTCCTCATTAAAGTTAGACATGTAGACCTCATCCCTATGAATAAATACCTCTTAAAGTTAGTTTTTCAAGGGAGAGATATTATTGGAGAGGCAAAAGGCTACAAAACACTCTGGAGTGTGGATCACAAGAGTTTTTCTCTTTGTTCTTCTTTAATCTGTAGTTTAATGCTTTTGAATATGACTATGATTGTTTATACAATTATGAGTAGCTAAACTCTCTAACCTAGGGTTTGATGGAACCTTTTGAAGGATGAATTCTTGTTACGTTGTAATATAATTTTGCCTTTGAATATCCCTGCTTGTTCAACGATGTGTTTATTGTCGTTGATTGAATGACCATCAATTGACTGTTCCTATTTATTATGTATTGCTTGAGAAAGAGTGAATATTTAGGTTGTTGTCGAATGACATCATTCCCAAGGAATATGAGAGATCAATACGCCGGTTTAAAAAGGGATTAGAGATAACAAAACTTTGACGTGATCATAGTGAGCGGTGAAAGAATGCGAGCTAGCGTAATTTGAGAGAATATGACTAGTACATTAGTGTAGTTGCTCGAGAGAGAATTACGATAAGTCGAGTTCTCATGATTAGTTAAGAATACTTAGGCAAAATTATAGGAGCCGTAGCGGGAATGATTCCGACAGTTGGGAAAATCATAACTCTAGGCATTTCCAATCTTGTCTCCAACCCTTAGTATCCCTTGTTGTTAATTTACTACTTTAATTTGTTAGTTAATTAGTTAGACATAAGAATCTTAATATTTATAACTTAGGAATTGTTCGAGCTTGTCTTCTGAGTGATATTGAACTGTTATAGTGAAACCTTAGTTCTCTATGGGATTCGACTCCGGACTTTTATATCGGATTATATTTGCAGTGACCGCTTATCCTTTTTAGGACTAGAGTTGGACATGATAAAACAACAATAGAAACAGTAGGTGCATCGGGTGTAGTAGCATCATGTCACGACCCCCATTTTCCTCCATAGGATGTCGTGATGGCATCTAGTCTCTAAGACTAGGTAAGCCTAACAAAACATGCGGAATATAACTGAAATGGCAAAGGCTCTCAAATACTCAACAATTTAACATAAAGAAACTCTGTAGCTCAGTATATACAATTTCCCAAAACCCGACGAATACAAATCATAAGCTCTAAATAGTAATACTGAACAATCCTATACATCAATGTCTACAAAAGGATAAGGAAAATAGAATAGTCTAGGTAGAAGGGGGACTCCGAGGCCTGCGGACGCCGGTAGGTATACCTTGAAGTCTCCGAAGCTGAGCTTTCTCTAGTACTTAGGCTGATAGGAGGTACCTGAATCTGCACAAAATATTTGCAGAAGTGTAGCATGAGTACACCACAACGGTACAAAGTAAGTGCCAAGCCTAACCTCGGTAGAGTACTGACGAGGTTAGGTCAAGGCCCTACTGGAATAAATAAGAAAAACTGTTCAAGTGTATGGCAATGTAGTAATCATAGCAATGAAATTGAAATAACAAATACCATATCAAGGTTAGCTACACAAAACTAAAATGAATAATGCAACACGAAGAAAACAAGGAATGATATGCTAAGAAAGCAAAACAACCAAAGACAAGTGCAGCAATAGAGAAATACCAACAAGAGTCACTACCGACGTACCGCCTCGTAGTCTCAAATAACAAGAAAAATTCATAATTTTTCCTTATATCGCCGCGGAAGCCTTGCATTTAGCTTTAAAAATTATTTTTCCCGAAATAGCTTCCCGTGTTTTAGCCCACCTTATCACACCGCATGTCTTCTAGTAGTTTCCCTACTAGCCACACGTATCAATCCCACCTTATCTCACCGCATGCGTTTCAACCCCAAAACCTTATACCGCCGCACGCGTATCGATATCACAACGTATCACAAATCGCATCTCAAGTGCCCAATCTCACAACTAGCCCAAGAAAGCAACAATAACGGTATTTTCACAATAAAGAGCCCATGGCTCAAGCACAATGTACACAAGAGTCTTAATAATAACAAACTGAAGTTAATAACTCAATAAAATAGTATTTCACAACTTAACACTTTGCCTCAACGTGAATCACGACCTTTATAACTCAATACCAGTTTCATCAACAAGATATTCCAAGAATGACAACTTCAAGTAAAGAATTCAATGGTCAAATAATGAATATGGAATAAAGGAATCAAGAACTTCAACTAAACATGTAGAGCAATTAACAAGTAAGAGATAAGACAAGTAGAGCATGTGAATATAAACTATAAATTATGGCTATGACATGTTAAGTAACTCAATTAAGGAATGAAAGGAGTCTACATAGGAAAACCCAGTAAATTTTCACATTTAGCCCGTGCACACACTCGTCACCTTGCGTACACAGCTTTTAGACATCACAATTATTATAAACAACACAAATCCTAAGGGGTAATTTCCTCACACAAAGTTAGGTAAGACACTACCTCAAAATAACTCAATCCACTAGTAGGCCTTTTCATCGATTATCCAACTCCAAACAACTCGAATCTAGCCAAAACAACTTCATACTATAAAAATAAACTATACGAAACTATATTGAATAATAAAATTACGATCTTTGCAAAGAAATAAAAAGTCAACTCAAAAAGTCAACCTGAGACCGTGTCTCAGAACCCGACCAAAATTTCAAAATCTAAACACCTATTCGATAACGAGTCTAACCATACAAGAGTAACTCAAATCCAACTTCAAATCACCTTTCAAATCCCCAAATCTTAGCCTAAGAAGTTTTCACAATGTTTCCTTAAATTTCAACTCACATCACTAATTAAATGATGAAATTAACAATAGATTCATGTAATTTAACCAAAATCGAGTTAGGATTTCTTACCCCTAATATTTTTCTCGAAAATATCATGCAAAAGTTTCCACAAATCGAGCTCTCTAAGTTCAAAAATTGATTATGAAATCAAACCCCCGACTTAGATCTTTTTCTGCCTAGGGAATTCGCACATGCAAACCCACAACCGGATTTGTGGCTCCGCACCTGCGGAAATTCCATCGCAGGTGCGGCCATGACTTAAGTTCTAAGAATACGCATCTGCGGACACCAAAGCGCACATGGGTTAACGCTTTTGCGGCCTATGGCTCGCTTCTGCTAGCCCGCATCTACGGAGTTTTGACCGCACCTGCGGTCTTTCTTTTGCTCACTCAACTCCACTCCTGCAATGCCCCTTCCGCTCTTGCGCTTCCATTTCTATGGAATATGGACCGCACCTACGGTCCTAGCTGGGCATGCCAAAATTTGCTTCTTTGGCTCAAGGGATGCTCCTACGGCGCCTCACCTACGACCCAAAATGTGCAGATGCGATTGCACCAGACACAGCAACCTTCAGCAATCACACTAGGTCCAAACTTTTTCCAGATTCAATCCAAATCACATCGGGGGCTCCCGCGACCACGTCTGAATATACCAACAAGTTTCAAAATATATTACAGACCTAGTCGAGGCCAAAAATCACATCAAACAACATCGATTCTACGAATTGCAACCCAATTCAAGCCTATACAAACTATGAACTTCCTAATTCCAAAACGAATGTCGATTCATACCAAAACAACTCCGATTGACTTTGAATTTCGCACACAAGTCATAAATGACATGACGGACCTATTCCAATTTCCGGAATCGAAATCCGACCTTGATATTAATAATATCAACCGTCAATCAAACTTTTCAACCTTCCAAACCTTCAACTTTCTAACTTTCGCTATTTCAAGCCGAAACGAACTATGGACCTCCAAATCAACATCTGGACACGCTTCTAAGTCTAAAATCACCATACGGAACTATTGGAGCCGTCAAAACTCCATTCTTGAATCGTCTACATAAAAGTCAAACTACAGTCAACTCTATTAACTTAAGGCTCCAACTTAGGGACTATGTGTCCTATTTCACTCCGAAACTCACCCAAAACCAAAACCAAACACCCTCGTCAAGTCACGTAACCATAATACAACATAGAGGAGGCAATAAATAGGGGATCGGGGCTAAAATACTAAAAACGGTCGGCCGAATCATTACACATCAACAACAAAATTAGTAGTGTTGTTCTCCATAATAATAGCGTAAAAATATCCTTAAGATTGTGGGAAAAATAGTCATGAAGAATGAGAATAAAGTTAGCTTGATGTGTGTCAAGGACACTATTCTTAAGAATATTTCGCCCACACAATAATAAATGGAATTAGGCGTATCTCTCGGATTCAATAAGCTTTTCTAGTATAAACTAGGAAAAGAAACAACAAAGATTAAATAAAAAAAACCTAGAACACGAGAAGAAAATAGAAGAAGAATTTGTCTTGAATAATTGGTCGAAACAGCTAAGACTATTGCATAGCCTTAATTTGATAGTCAACCAAAGTTATTGACATATAATGGTGACTTTATGATTGCTATTCAATTAACTTAAAAGATGAAATGATGGATACAAGGTAAAGTTCTAAAAGAAAAGAAGACATCTCAATATTGAATACTAGTAAATGCCATTAAGGCTATTCCATGGCCTTTGCCGTGTTTTGAACAATTATTCAAAATTATATTTGCACAAAACAAATATGAAAAATTGATTAGCATAATAAAGACCATTAATATTATATTATGAGAATGAACCTATACATGATTTTGAACAATTTTTTTGAGATTTCAAAAGTATATTTTCTAACCTAGTGAACAATTGAACAAGCACAAAGTGATACCAACATGTAGAGTTTGAAAACAATTAGCAATATAGTTAGATTAAATATAACATAAAATCTACTAATCTGGTAGAAAAATTCCAGATAAGCAAGCGCAAAGTCATTTTCTAAATACTTTCCGAAATGGGTATATTGTTTAAAGACCAAATCCTTATATGATCATTCCTGTCAATCACCCTTGGAATATTGGTATTGGCAGTTCTTAACAATATCATATAACAAGATTTATGTTGTCCGATTGCACCTTAATTACCTCAAAAGATTACGGACCTTCAGGCTTCAGCAAAATGGGGAATGCCTAGTTTAACATAATATTCGTCTAGTATTGTGAAACTGTAGTTAATGTTGAAGTTACAACGTGGCCCTTTCTATTCTTTTAAGGGCTTACAAATAGATTAGAACTAATTAAATATGTCAAATTTTGAGTAATACTATCTATTTTTATATTTCTTTGGCTCTCTAACTAATCTAGGACTTAGAGTCCTTCCAGGTGCTGAAGAGACCTAGGGATGCAAAACAGCATTGTTGATTGCATTCTGTGGCAAGCCATAAATATCTGAATTGTGAAACATCAATCTTGCGATGCTGATGATGCTTTTGTACTATAGGTTTTGCGTTCGTAGGGCAATAGGAGTGTGACAATGGACCCTGATGAGGCTTGTTGGTGTAATTTCACCTTGGTCACACACTCGGGTTGCACTCAGCACACACGTTGTAAAGAACAGCAGAAGAAAAATATTATTGGAGACCTTCTGCTAGCCCAAGATCGTTAATTAAGATTGGAGGATTCAACTAAAGAAGAGGAAACTTAAAAAGAGAAAAGAGTTTTTAGATAGGAGAACTAGTTTAGGAAAGAAATGCTTTCTTGATTTTTTGGCTTCATTACAAATGCCTAAGGCCTCCCCTATTTATACTTCTCTAAGGATGGTTCTAGATAATATTCTAGAACATGTACAAGAAAAATCTAGTTAACCTATCTTCCCACAATACTCTAGAATATCGATGTGTCTAATTGATAACCTTATATTCCCACAATATTCTAGAACATCTAAATGTATCTACTAGATAAATATCAAGGACACTGCACTAGGACATTCTAAAGAGATCTATGTTTTTCCAAAAAATCAAGTTTACTTTATTTTTCTCACTTTCCCTTAAAGGGATTTTTAAGAAATTATCTCAAGCTTGTCGCGGAAGAACTCAATCGATGCTTTAGGACGTGTCTTGGTGAAGATCTCAGCACTATTTTTCTGGCTCCTCTTGCTTCCCCAAAGACTGAAGGTTCTTCAATTGGTCCTGCAAAGGAACATGAGTATGTGCTGACGAAATTTTCATCTCTGAAATGAGCTGGCTTGACAATAGTTCTTTTTGGCCTTCCTTAAACACTTGAATCATCTCCTTGCTGAGTTTCATGTCGTTGAGTTCTCAGGCTCCCCCTTTCTCTTAGCTCCTCGACAACTGCATTATCTAAAGAAGCACCTGCAATGGGCAAGCTTGAATCTTCACTATATAAGGTTTTCGAACTCACTCCATCCAATGCAGCTCCAAAATTCAAAGACATTTCGTCGAATATGACATCCCTTGAGACAACAAAGAGATGTGTTTTAGAATCCATGCACTTCCATCCCTTTTTTCTTTCATCATATCCTATAAAGATGCATTTCCTTGCCTTGGCATCCAACTTGCTCTATTGAGAATCCGGAATGTGAACATAACAAATAGAGCCAAAAACCCTGAGATGTTTAACGCTAGGCTTTTCTCCAAATATTTATTGATACAGAGACTTCATATTGTTTGGAGAAAGCGGCATCATGTTAATCACATACGCTGCATATTTCATACCTTCATCACACAAGGCTATAGGTAAATTCTTGGCATGAAGCTAACTCTTACATCTCTCAGTTAAGTGTCGGATCTTTCTTTCAGCCACTTCATTTTGTTGTGGCGTATCAGTGCATATGAGTTTTCTTTTAATGTCATGATGAAGAAAAAAGAAAAGAAACGCATTTAAAGTGAACTCATCGCCATTATCAGTTAGCAATCGCCTTATTCTAGAATCGAGTTCGTGTTCAACTATTTCTTTGAACTCCACAAGCTTATTGAAAACTTCTTACTCGTACTTCACAAAATAAACCCAAGTGAATCTAGTAAAATTATCAATGAAAATTAGCATATAATAATAGCCTAAGAACGAAGGAGTTCTCGTTGGCCCCATCAAATCACTGCGAAAAAGTTCTAGTGGGGCATCGCACCTTGACTATCAAATGGAAGACGATGTGCCTTTCCATATTGACATTCTTCACAAATCTCTTCTCCACCAAAAATTCTTAAGTTAGATAGTCCTTTTACTAGATTCAATTTTACCATAGCTTATAATTTATCCATGCTAAAATGTCCAGTTCTAGCATGCCAAAGATGTGTTTTATCATTGCTACTCATCTTCTCAATATATAAATTAGAGGCAGATAAGACATATAAATTGTTAACTCTCTTACCTGCCTTGAGTACCATGATATTTCGAAGGAACTTCACATCACGTGGGCCAAATAGCAAATCGTTTCCAGCATCTACAGCATTTGTAACTGAAAAAATATTTTTCTTCATACTTGGAACATGAATGACACTATTGTGGGTGATAGCGTCTTTTTGCTTCTCGTTGATCACAACAGTGCCTTCCTTATCCACATTATGGACTGTATTATTTGTTGAAATAATGACATCATGTCTAATGTATTCACGAAAGGTGGAGAATTTGGATTGGTCTCTAGTGAGATGGTGCCCAGATCCTGAATCCACAATCCAGTCTCTTTCAAAATTTATGGAAGCCATGGCATTTGTAGCTCGAGTCGGCGATGCGAAGCACTTTCCCCAGTCATCTTCTTTTCCTTCTTCTTCAGTAGCTTTCTTGGTTTGAGCCAAATTTCTCTCTTTGGATCGACAATATATTTTTATGTGTCCGACTTTGCCACAACAGTAACATTTTAAATGCTTTTTACCGTTATTGGAAGCTTCCTCCTTCTTTCCTGGAGAGCTTGAACCACTTGAGGATCGAAAGTGCATGATATCTCTTGATTTTCCTTTAAAGTTCCTCTTAGCAGCGGCAAGAGCATTTCCTTCCTCTTCTTTGACAGCTACATCAGCCATCTGTTTGGCTAGTAGGTCCTGTGATGACAACAAATTCTCAAATTCTTCCTAGGATGGTTGTTGAACCATTCTTGAGTCGATGTAACAAAGGGAATATATTCCGGCTTTAAATCACGAATAATAATTTTTCTTATTCGTGCTTCTGAGATAGCCTCATCCGGATTCAATAAAGAAATTTCGGAACATAGACTTTTAACCTTCAAAAAATATTCGGCGATAGAAAGATTACATTGAGTAGTGTTAGCCAATTCATTCTCCAAAATCTGTAGCCCAGCTTCATCCTTCTTGTTGAACAACCGATCGAGAGTCCTCCATATTTCATGAGCTGATTTACACCTTATGATATGATTAAATAAATTAGGGGAGATAGAACTCTTCAGGAAAAACTGCGTCTTAGCATTAATCTGCTTCCACTTCTTACGCGCATTGCTATTTTCCGATGCGTTAGCAAGAGGATTTGTGTTACTCCTATTGACAACTTCCCACAAATCCTGACCAACAAGGTATGACTCCATAGAAATCTTCCATACCTTGTAGTTGGACTGGTTTAATAACTCCATCCTCAGTCCATTAGCATGACCATATAAATCCATTTAGAGAAACCAGTTGAATCAACCACTAACCCGGCCTTGCAAATATATCTAGAAGCCAACTATGACTCTGATACCATGTAAAGAATAGCAGATAAAAAGTATTATTGGAGACCTTAACTAAGATCGGAGGATTCAACTAAAGAAGAGGGAGCTTGAAAAGAGAAGAGAGTTTTTAGACAGGAGAACTTGTTTAGAAAACAAAGGCTTTCTTGATTTTTTGGCTTCATTACAAATGCCTAAGGCCACAGCTATGTATACTTCTCTAAGGATGTTCTAAATAATATTCTAAAACATGTACAAGAAAAATCTAGCTAACTTTATCTTCCCACAATACTCTAGAATATCTAGATATGTCTAATCGATAACCATATCTTCCCACAATATTCTAGAACATCTAGATTTGTCTACTAGATAAATATCAAGGACACTAAATTAGGACATTGTAGAGAAATCTATATTTTTCCAAAAAATTCAAACTTTATTTTGTTGTTCTCACACGTGTCTCACCAGCAGCAGAATTGAATCAGAAAGAATGCCAGAATAGGCTCTTGCTGCTTTAGAAAGAACTTCCCTCGAATCAACTGCTATTGATATTAGATCAGGGACTTCGGTGCCTTAAGCGGAATAGGGGATTTCTTTCTCTTTTTGGCTTCCTCCAGGCGAAATTCATTAAGCTTAGGTTCACATCACAGCCTGAATTACCTCCATTCCTGTGCTGCAGGGCATTAGCAGTATCACTATACTTTGAGATGATAATAGGTGGTTTGGGCCTTGTCTTGGAGCCAGTTGTCCATCCACGAGATCTTCGTATGGGATCTCCCTCCCGTTTGGAGGAAACCACTGGCATTTTGGGAGTTACTATTATGCCATTTCTACAAATTCCAGGCTTGTGGTTACCAACTCCGTCAAGTTATGGATTCTAATTGCTAGACTCTTTGGTTGCAACTGCAGCGAGAGTGAGGTTTGCAGGAATGGCCATATCTTTTTCTTCACTGTTTATCTCAGAAACTAAACAGAACAAAAATTTTGTGTTTTGACCGCGTGGTTAAGTAGGGGGTTTTGCTCATAGAATTATTATGCAACCACAAAGAATGAGTGCAGTGTAGGAGATGGTTAAGTAACACTGATCAATGATAAATCCATAGGTCTCTTGGTACATTCACGTAATTCTTAACTCTCAGCATATCCTTCTTTCTGATTGACTGTCTTCCCCTATAAACCTACATTTCCCTTATATTCTACTGGGGTCATAATTAATAGCAGGTTTTGTTGGGTTTTTGTTGAGGTGTGAATGGGAAATGGAGGAAAATGAAAATCTTGAAAGTTTCCTTTTTACTAAGGAACTTTGTCCCTCATTGAAAAAGAAGAGAAAGATTGCTATGCTTGTATATAGAAGCACTTCTTCTAGCTCTTAAGGAGTACGTAAAAAAGCAAGCGTCACGTCGTCATTGCTCGGCTTCGGATTTGGTCAAATGATTTGAGGCATCTTCACACAAAATCTTCAAGCTCTCCCCTCTCTCCACTGTATTTCCGCATCATTTTCAAAAGCAAACGTATTTGTCCTAGGGCAATAGTGAGAGGATTAAATTCTTTAAGTACACACAAAAAAACTATGTGCTCGGAATTATTTTTCGTTTCTGTTTTCTGTTTTTCTGTTTTTCTGTTTATGAACAAAGTTTTACTAACTGTTTTTAGATTGTCAGCAAATATAAGAAATTGTAGCTCTAGACTGCTAGATATACTGCCAAAAGTTGCATGAATATGTTCCTCTTAGTTCTGCTGACATTCATAAAAGGTGAATGGCAAATGCAGTAATGATTGTGTACAATAGTCTCTAAGAAGACAATAAAGAATATATGTCATGGAACTGAGAATCTAACTTCCTACCAGAAGCAAACTCATGAACTTCTCCATTAACTTCTAGTAAACTACATCCTGGTTCTTTCTCTATCTGTTTTTCCTTCATTGAAATTCTTTCATCCATAGCTTTTTCAAAGTGTCCAGAGGCTGCATACATATTCGCCATCAATACATATCCACTGCACTGATTTGGATCCAACTCAAGCAAATGCTGAGCTGACCATCTCGCCAACGCCATGTTTCTGTGACTCCTACAAGCTGACAACAAAGAGCCCCATATAACAGCATCAGGTTCTATATTCATACTTCTTATAATCTCTTCTGCTTCTTCAAGTAGTCCTGCTCGGCCCAAAATATCGACCATACAACCATAGTGCTTAATTGATGGCTCAATACCATATTCTTCTTTCATTAATTGGAAATAGTATTTAGCTTTATCTACCAATCCTGAGTGATTGCATGCAGTTAGGACACCTATAAAACTCACAGAGTCTGGTTTTAGATTCGAGCACTGTAGCCTCGAGAATAGCTGAATCGCTTCATCCTCAAATCCATTAGTTGCTAAGCCCAAAATCATAGAGTTCCAAGATGATAACCCTTTATTCGGGGCACTCTCAAAAACTTGCCACGCCATTTCAATGTTTGCACACTTGCAATACATGTCTATAATTGCTGTAACAACAATAACATTCAACTTAACATTGTTCTTTTTAACATAGTTATAAATCCAATTCCCTTGTTCAAGTGCTCCTAAGTGTCCACAAGCATTCAACAAGCTCACAAGTGTGAATTCACTAGGCTTAATTTTTTCCTCTTGCATTGTGCTGAAAAGGTCTAATGCTTCAGTCCACTTTCCATTTCTAACAAAACCACTTATCATACTGTTCCAAGAAACATCATTTCTTGTTTCCATTTTACCAAATAACCTCCAAGATTTGTCGATTTCTCCAGTTTTAGCTAGTCCCATGATCATAGAATTCCAAGCAACAACGTCCTCGTCCTCATCCTCATCGAACAATTTCCTTGCTTCAAACAAGAATCCACAACTTGCATACATATGTAACATAGTATTTTTTACGAATGTGTCGAATTGTAAGCCTAGTTTGATGATTCTCCCATGAAGCTGAGTTCCACTTTTGGCAAGACCAAGTCTAGTATAGGCCTTAAAAACCGAAGGATAAGTAAGCAACTGTGGTTGAATTTCTGAAATGGTTAACATTTCAATAAAAAGATGAATTGCATATTGTGGAGTTGAACTCTCTGAGAAACCTCTAATGATGGTATTCCAAATAAAAAGATTTGGATTCTCTATTTGAGTGAAAACCATGTTTGCATAATTGATGTCACCAGTAGGGGATTTGGCTGAAAATGCTAGGACACGGCTTGATGCTATTTTATCCTTAATTAGACCTGTTTTTATGAGTTGGGCATGAATCTTTTTTAGGTCTGTTATGGTTGTACATTTGGTTTCTAGCATATAAAGATATGGTTGGTCTGAAATGAATTTTGAAATGGAAGTTGATGATGGATTGTATGAGCAAAAATATGATGGCATCTCTGTTTGTTTGTGATATCTAAAGAAGTGGCAAAATTTATCAAGAATGTGTTGAGTCAGAGTAATTTGGTTTAGTATGACATATTGGATAAGGTATGTATGGTCTATTGGTTCTCAATTCTATCACTTTAACAGTGGGCTGGACTATTTGGCATTCTTGGGACAACTAATCCAATGGCATTCTTGGGACAACTAATTCAATACTACCATAGAGTTTCACTTATTTAAGTTCTGACACTGTCATGGATGGCTATTTTTTAATAACTTCATACTACTGATTGTAATAAATCCCAACATTCCTTCCCTCTTGTCTGCTTGTGCATAAAAAGGTGGTAAAGAGGACGTAGTACTAATCAAAGGCGTAAAAACTAAAAAACACTATTTTCCTTTTAACGTGGGATACTTTTTCCCCCCTTAAAAATCACTAACTACACTAACGATTCCCTATTTAATTTTTAATTGATGTATTTATTTTAGAATTATGCATATAGCTAGTGTTTTTCAACTTTGAACCTATTTTTTGGTTTCTCCCCGGAACGAAATTTAGATTCGGACTCAAAAATCCTACATTGGGGTAAAACGCTGTCAAACAAAGAGGACTTCATATACAGAACTCCAACCTCAGACCTTTGATTAATGATGAAGGGTATTTGTCACTCCGCCCCAATTTTTGTTGGTACTAAACCTGTTATTTCTATAAACTTCTTAAGACTCTTTTTGAAATTTATGGTTAAATAATTTTCTATTAAGCCTCAATTTTTTATGGACAAAACAGAAAATTTATACACGTACATCATGTCAACTTCACAACTACGCTGACATTATTGTTTGCTAAATTTATAATGCCATCAACCACATGCAGCAAATGGGTTATGCTCACACAGTTTAAAATATTTTCTCGCTCATTAAACAATTCGATCTTACCAAATATACTCAAAATAAGTGAGTACCACGATTAGCAAGTTCACGTTTAATTTAAGTTTCGTGCTTGCCTATGACTTGATCAAGAAAGTAAATGATGAGTGCAAAACCGGTACATGAAACTAGGCTCGCTAGTCAAAGATAATATAGTATTAAATCGTCTTCACAGAGATTAGTTTAAATAATGCTCAAAGAAATCTGTAGCTTAACACTATTCAGGAAAATAAACCTTTGATTTTGAGTTATTAATTAACTAAGTAAAAGCTAAGATTCTCAATTGTGAATGAATAATGGAAATTTAGTAACTAAGTAGCAACTATTGAATATCAAGGTAAGAAACAAGGGCTTTGACAAGATACGTGATCAACTATTACTATGGACAACTTTGTGTTATGTTCACTCTTAACTTCTATTGACTCTCTCGATTTCAACAGATGATTAGGCTATCTTAAGGATTCAAATTCTTCTTCCGAATAAATTAGAGTTCGCTAAACAACCTAATGATATGTATTGTAAAAATATGTTGAATGAATGGTCTTACGAAGAACGTCTCTCGACTACTCTTCTAACTTGGGTAATTTGATAACTCTATAAGCTCTTTCGATTACCTATGATAGTCGTGAAATCAACCCAAGCAAGATAACACAGTGCGAATTACATCAACACTTCTCTTTCGATTAAAGTAAAACCACAATTAACCTTGCAATTCAATTAGTAACTCATTCAACGAATTCAGGCAACTAACATAAAGCAAACCCAGAACAATAGTCAAATCACAATATCCGTCAATAACCCTAAGAAATATTACTCCATAGTGGAGAAGTTGTTCATCATAAGAGTATTAAGAGAACAAGAAAATATTACAATCCCCAAAATCAAATAAACCTCCGTATTGAATGAATTGGATGAAGTATTCAGAGTCTATGTTGTTTCCTTGCCTTCTCCTCTCCAAAAATTGCTCCAAAATCCGAGATACCTTGTTTTGGGATGAGCTAGGCTTCATATAAGTCAAAAGGCTGCCTCCAAAATTACAAAAATAAGCCTGGGTCAAATTCCAGGAGACGGACGTATGCGGCCGTGCACCTGGGAGTATGACCGCGCTCATGGCCGCGCACCTATGGCAGAATTCTGTAGCACTTGCGTGCTCAAGTGCGCGTTGGGGGTCGCTCGTGTGCGGCCACACACGAGAATTTCTTCTTGCTCAACTTGTTTTCCTCCCATTGATTCCCTCTGCATCACCTGCACTGAAAGACAACATATTAGACCCAAATCAGACCAAATCTCTATCGAATCAACCGAATCCAAGACACAAAGTGGGTATAAATATTAAGTAACTTTAAACTCATCAGTGGACACAATAAAACAAAAACTTCTCCTAACTTTTTTTATTGTTTTGCTTTGGTCCTATGGGGAAACCACCCAAGAGAAACAAAACATACTTCCTTTTTATATTTGTGATACACATCACATTCCCCTTAACAAATATTTCCACCAACAAAGTTGTAGTGGAGTGGTAAGTACTTCTTCACTTTTAATTGAACGTCTCGGATTCGAACTCTGAGTATAGAATCACCGTTATTAGGGAGTACTTACCCTCCAATGTGAGATTTTCTGGCATGAATCTGAAATTAATCGGGTTTCAATACTGGTACTTGGCACCTGGTGGGAAACCAAATAAAAAAAAATACTTCCTCTGCCCCAAATTATATGATGCAGTTTGAATTTTTAGAGTTAAACTTCTTAATTCTGACCGCGAATTTGAATATAGAAACTTTTTTTTTTAAAAGAAAAACTTATTTAACTCTCGAATTCCAAACTGCATCACATAAATTTGAAAAATGGAGCAATACTTTTGAATGCGTGAAAATTTCAAACTTGGTTTAAACGTAAATCTTTCTCATGAACTTGCTATATATGTAGAATTGCTTCTCCTTTAGCTAATCTTTTCACGATTGATTGGCTAAATAAGTAAAGACCACATTGCTCACTAACATCATTTTTTACCCTACTTACAAAGAATATTATGCTTTCTTCTATGACTTTATATTATCCAAAGGTTCACATATATGTTAAAGTTAGGCAAATGTATATTTATAAAAGATATATCTTTATAATTTTGAGAATAACTGATGGTCTGGTGCTATGTTCCAGAAACAACTAACATGGTAAGTGTTTACCCTCAAAATCGGATAATAATTGAATTTGTAAGTGATTTTAAGGATACGCTGATTAACTTGATACAAAGTGATAAATTAAGTTACAATTAAAATAAACAATGATAAAGTAAATTCAAACCACACGAATTGGACAGTTTTAATCTCGGAAGGTTAGCCAGACGCACTTTGATCGATATCACGATACAGAAGAACAAGAGCTTAAAAAGAAAAATAATAATGTACTGCTTTGGAATGCGTGTTACAATGTGCTAAATAAATCATCAGACCCCTTTTATATAGTAAAGGAGTCCTACTTTAGGTACAATTCTATAAAAGATAAAAAAAATATCATGATTTGCCAATTGCCAGTTCCTTATTGATACGTGTCGAGATTCCCGCCGCAATATCCGACCGGTCACGGATATTTCGGTCTTCTGTTATGCTAACAATATTTCTTCGAGCTCGTTCGGGGCTAGGATCGATTCCGGGATCACGGCCTCGATATTCTCGAAGGAGGGCGTTCCAACCCCGGGTTCTAGCGTGGTGGAACTTGGGGTCGATCTTCAGTCCTTTGTTGCCATGTTCCGAACCTGACCTACCATGTCGTAGGCGAGCTTGGTTTCGACCGTATACAAATAGTCCCCTCATTTTTCGGAGAGTAGACGACGAGAAATGATATGAGCTTCTGGTTCTTACTTCGATACCCCACGACAGAAACCACAAAACAAATGAAATGTCTCGTCAGTCAAGTCTTAATGGAATTAAATGCATGTCACCAGCCGGTCGGCTGTTACTATATGTGAACCGCCACTAAAATACTATAAATACCTATTCCTTTGTTCATTTCAACTTTACATTCAAATCTTCTACCCTCGTACCTTTGAAATTTCAATACTTTCTAGCAGTTATACTTTGGTTATTGAGATCCTTTGCAAGAAACCTTGTTCATTTCCATCTCAATCCATCAAGTGTACTCCTTTCACTTCCTCTTTTTCCTCAATTTTCCTCCATTTTCAAAGAAATGGCGAAAACTTCAAAAATTGTTCCCAAAAAAGAAACTCCTTCTACCTCGCGGCCGGCTACCGAGGAGACCGTATCGCGTACTACTATCAAGGAAACAGTACAGGAACCCCCATTGAAAATGTTCGTCCCTGGATAATGCTCGGTAACCACCAATTTCAAGGCTGAAAAACCTTCCCCTGTACAAGGCCGGTGTGAGGAGGTTTCGAGATACATATGCTCAATCACTGAAGAAGTCCTCCCTACGGTCAATAAGGATTGCAATTGAGTTGACAAGTACGTGGTGATTCCCGAACCCCGACAAAGACATCACCACTCACGTCGAGGGATACTTAAGTGTTTACACTTATCCCTTTACATTGATCCCATTGGATCTGGTTATTATAGACTTCTATAAAAGATACGAGGTATGCCTCGGTCAAATTCACCCATCATTCTAGAGGATCGTGATCCTTCTTCGGTTCTTCGTGATCAAGATCGATGGATGCTCGTTCACCGTCGACCGCCTTATGTGCCTATACAGTCCCCGAATCATTCGGGGGGGAGGGGACTGATCAAGCTCGTGTGTCGGTCCAGTAAAGCTTCTTTCTCGAGTATTGATGAAGATCGGGATCGAGGCTCGCTAGGCCATTTTGTCCAAGTGAGGACCTCGAACTTGATCCCAGTCGAGTGCATGTCGTTTTCCGAGAAGTGAAATATATCACGTAAGTAAAATTTTGTTTCCAAAATCTTATTTTACGTTTTTTTCCTTCCTTCTTATCGGTGCTTTGTGGTGGTGCAGCTGTCGCTTGGGTCTCGAATGCAGTCCCTCAACACAAGGAATGGGTCGAAAGCATCATGTTACAAAGTCCATATTCCAAGCGATCATGGCGTGAACTTTCGAAGGGCCGGTGGGACGCCCGTTCTCATGGTGAGATTCCTTACCCGAGTAAGTAATATTTGGGTTCCTCTCGTGTCATTAAATTCTCACTTGTTTCATTTCCTTTTGCAAGTTTATCCAAGGTCGTCACACTGAGGCCTTCATCCGGTGGAGAGAACTTCCCCGCCGAGTCCCCTGCTCCAAGACAGGGTGATGAGAAGAAAAGAAAGAGGGCTTCGAGTTCTCCGAACTCGAAGAAGAAGAAACCAAGGAGTAGGTTGGTGCGCAAATCCAAAGAAAGCACAAGGGTTCGAGCACCATCTTTGGATTCACTATATCGGTTGAGGGACGAATCCGAAGAAAACTGAGAAGACTTCGATCTAATGGCCCGCATGTCATCGCAACCCGAGGGGCAAGGGGCCTCCGAACTGGTGAGAGGCGAGGCCGATTTGCCTCAAGTTAGGGAGGCCAAGTTTGACACATGAAAGGCTGCTCACGATCAGCGGCCTTTTTGTAATCAAGTTTGACACATGAAAAGTTGCTCACTAATTGATCATTTCCAGCACTTAACATATCCATCTCACTCATCATGGTTACTATTATGGTCATTAATTATTTTTGGACATAGCATGGATGTTTTCTTTCAGATTAGAGATACTTACCTGATTTGCTTCATCTTCAGCCTCTAAGTCACTCATGGCCATCATCCCTATCACTTCTTCTTCTGTCTTGCTTTCTTCAATTGCCATGAGGGCAAACTTAATGTTTTCATTTCCCTAATCAGCTTACAAAGTCCTCCATATATCATGGGCAGAGATACAGGAGGATACCTTGTAGAGAACATTCCTTGGCAGGCTCCTATAGAGAATATCATTTGCTTAAGCATTTTTCTAAATTATCTGACAATCCTCAGTATCATATTCCTCCTTTCTTTTGATGCTCTTATTTCTATAGTTGTCCACTTTAGTGGGTGTAATTGTCACGTGATTAACAATTATCCATGGGTCAAAATAAGTAGCCTGGAGGAACACTTCCATAAGCATCTTCCATTCATTATAGTGGTGTCTATCAAAAGGAGGGGGTCTTCCAATATGCATTCCTAGTTGTACGAGAGGCTCAGTCTCAACAACCTCGTGTGAGTCAATCACAGCATAAAGACTGATGGCCTCGTCTTCTTTCTCCTCCTCTTTGTCACTTCCACTGTCTTCATATGTTACTAGGAAAGCTTGTTTCATGGCCACAGTGAATCCCTTGCATAGAATTTTGCTTTGTTTTAGGCCTCGATCTTTCAATTTATCCTTTTTCCCTTTCATCTCTTTCTTTCTTCCAGTCAATTTTCCACATTAGACAGTCCTTGTCCATGTGATCCAGTTTGTTACACTTGTAACACCCATCATAAGAATACTTGCCAATCTACTTAGGTTTGCCATTGCTTTCTCTTTTAGGTTCATTCTTAGAATTCTTCATGAACCTTTATACTTAGCAAATATTTCTAGGTTCAGATCATCATTGTCAGACTCATCTTCTTCAGACGCCTTAAGAACTAGTGCCTTATCTCTCTTTGGTTCCTCCTCACGTAGTTCCAGCTTTCTCATCTCATGAGTTTTTAAGTTTCCAATCAACTCATCTAGTGATATCTTGTCCAACTCTTTTGCTTCCTAAATGGCTGTGATTTTTGATTCTCATGAAGCAGGGAGAATCCTTAAAACCTTGTTAACCAGTTCTTCAAAGGTAAATACCTTTCCCAACGACTTTAGTTTATTTGTTATTATAGTGAACCTAGTCATCATCTCCTAAATAGGTTCAGATTCCCTCATAGAGAAAAGCCCATAGTTTCTCATGAGCAACTCAATCCTTGATCTCTTTACCTAACTGGTTCCTTCATGAGCAGTTTGAAGCGCATCCCAGACCTCCTTTGCATTGGAGCAAGCAGATATCAAGTTATACTCATTTGGACCAAGTCCACAAATGAGAATCTTCTTGGCCTTTGTCTTACTCTTTACGCGTAAATGAAATAAACAGCAAAGTAAGAACATCAATTTTTACGTAGAAAATCATATGGCTCAAAGGTACAAAAACCATAACCTACCACGTAGGATTTTAACTTCAACTTCACTAGAACAGCTGAGCCAAATGTACTGATTATAACACTTGTAAACTAATACTCTCACACTTCTCCTACTTCTACTTGCTGTATGAATTACAAGTTACTCTAACTTGCACACTCAGACAATACTCCAACTAACATTGTTTGAATAACATCTTGATTACAACTTAATCTCTTAATACACATGAACTAAACTGACACAAGAAGGAATGACTTTCAAAACACACTAATGAGAGACTTGAGTGTTGAATTGAAAATGCTATGCTACGTTCTTCAGTCGATGTGCAAAAGTATTTAACTTCCCAATGCTTCGAGATCTTTGGGAGTTCTACACTTAGTCGAACTCTCGTTTGCTTGCAACACCTGAAGTTCTGAGGACTCCACGAATCGTGTGACTCACATCTACCGAATATGCAGTCACATATTCTTGGGTAACAATCCTTATCGCATCAAGAGTCCTTCCCAGCAATATCGGACTGCAGTAACTTTGTATAAAAGTTACTACCCTGTAAGAACTTTCAACAATTATTTTAAGAACCTGGTTCTTAGCACACGTTCATTGCACACAATTTTTAATCATCAAAACTCAATTTTCAATACTAAGAATATATATTCACTTATAGTGGAAACAGATGCATATGTATTAATCAGTCTATTCTCTCCACCTTCACAAAAATGCACCTTATTTACATTTGTTGAATGATTACGGGCTCCTCCATGAGGCAATGGATCATCCTTCCATGTACCACATCTACCGTGAGGCAAATATGGTAGCGCACACTCTAGCTAGTTATTGGAGTACCTAGGCCTCGCATAGCTTCACTGGAAATAAAGAACTGGTTTGGAACTATCCTCCTTTATTTTCTTATTTACCTTTCCGCAAAGACTTTTCTAGGACTGAATCGTCCAGATCAATCCCTTTATTTAATGACCCTCTTTAAATTTTCGTCCTTAATTTGAAGTTCCTTTTATTAGCAAATTAATTATGATACACAGTTAGTTCAATTAGTTAGCTAGGTATTAGCACGTGTTAGATAATTTGTAGCTTACATTAGTAGTTATACCTAACTCATTCTTTGAACAAATACAGCCAACTTATATTAATGTAATTGCTAACAACTGAATGAATATAGTCAGCCGTAGGTTATCTTTTCCTTTCTTTTTTTTTTGGTCCAAAAGGATTTAGTTATATTAAGTTAACGATTGCGTAGTACAGGGAGGTAAATTTAAGCCTTCAACAGTAGAGGAGCTATGGGGACGACCTCGTGATTGGTCGTGACAAAAGGAGGGGAGGGGGTTTGTGCTAGTACTAGCTAAGTCCCTAAGATGCGAGGGCGGAAAAAGAGTATGGGATGCGGGTTTGACCGAACTCAGTAACTCTTGTTCAAACCATGTATTTATCTTAAGAAATTCATTGAATATATACAATTTATTAATTTAAAACTCAATAACTTAAAATGATTATAATTTCGAACCCATAAAGTTCAAATTCTAACTCTGCATACAAAAGGAGGTGTCATGTTGACACGTCAATGTGTCTAACAAAAAATGTTCCTAACTTATCTTCCTCCAAAGCCGTTTGTACAAAAGTTGGAGGGGATGCTTATCCTTTCCTTTCTCCTCCCTTTTTCTTTCCATTTTGGTCCAGTATTTGGGGTAAAAACTTACGTCAAGCCAATAAATATAAGATATATATTTTGTGTACACCTTTTTTAACACTTAAACATGGTTAATTGCAAGAGGTTTTATTTTTCATGCGCTCAATCCGCCAACTTCTAGAATTCAATCAGTAATTCCTGAAGTTTTGGCATCATATATTATTCGTCAATAATTGTAAAGGTTTATTATACATCCAAAACCAAAAGTGAGACACCAACCCCCCACCCCACCCCCAAACAAAATACAAAATGTAAGGGTAAAAAACATACTATATATATCTGTCCTAAAAATGCCAAGTTTATATATACTTATATGGTTTGTAACATGGCAGGAGCGGATTTAGAACGAATTCTGTGGGTTCAATTGAGCCTATTACTTTTAACTCGATATATGTATATATTAAAAAAAATTAAAATATATACATAAAATCACACTCATTCCGAAGCATACTTATAGATCATGATTCTTGAATTAACATCTGCTATAAGTTGAGAACAACTAATCAGGGATTCTGCTGAACTATGCCTTCATGCCCAGCTAGCATCAAATATTTGTCCCTTCTTGTAAAATTAGTGCACTGAAAACCCAATGCATCGGCCAATTGCCTCTGTATGTAATTAGCAACCTCATGTCTAGACTTCTCACCCTGCCATGTGATCAGGAGGTCACGGGCTCGAGCAATAGAAACAGCCTCTTGTAGAAATGCAGGGTAAGACTGCGTACAATAGACCCTTGTGGTACGGTCCTTCCCCGGACCCTGCGCATAGCGGGAGCTTACTGCATCGGACTGCTCTTTTTTATTATGTCTAGACTTCCCACCGGCGCATGTTAGCTCTTTAGGCACCTTCCCAAGTATCTTAATAGTGCAACTAGGCCTGGGATTCATTAAGAAAAAGATTGGGTCCAAGCACTTGAACCCACTAGCAGTAGTTCCATAAAACATTGTCACACTTGTGTTCACAGCCACTGACACAATCTCATCAGTTAACTCAGCAAACAAGGAACTGAACCTCAATAGATATGGTTCTCTGCATGTGGTTCCTTCTGGACAAACCACTAAATCACCTGTTGAAAAATATTGTTAGAAGAACACAAAATAACTACTCCATACAGGCTACATTTGAATCTATTACTATTTGGGGAGTGAAACAAGGTTTTTTTAACCTTATATTTACAAATACATTTTAAATATTTTTACTTGTTAACTATTTTGACTTAAAGTATTTTTTTATGTAGTTTTTAAGTACATAATTTTATTTCGAAAATTTTGAAAATTCTATGTCCTAAATTACACAGAAAACTAGTCAGTTTGACTCTCGTACTCTGAAAAGATTTAGATAAATTGAAACGCAGGGAGCATGATTTTAAACACTTAAAAAACGTTATTGTAAAAGCGATATTTGTGCTCCTTTTGTGAGATTGCTATGAGACCGAGATTAAATAGCTGCAGTGAATTAAGCGTTTGAATTTCTAGAGAATTCTAACATCACCTTCACTTAGCAATTTCTGCATGGTCTGTCTATCTTGTTTTCTATCTCTTGTCAATCTCACAGTTTTTATAGGTGAAATAAACTCTGACATCTTGCTCAAGCTGTAGGTCACTGCTGTCAAATGTTTCCCCAATAATATACTAAGGAAAACAGGGTCCAAAAGTGTCCTGTGATTGCAAACATAGAGTACACCTTTCCCATTTTCTAATCTTGATGGATCTGTGCCATTTAAACTGAGTTTCACACCACTTAAAGTGGCCAAAAATAGAGCCAATTTGTAGGGCAAGAATATATCAATGGAGATTCTAAAAATTGCTAGAAATATTCCAAGAGGAAACCATATGAACATTGAAAGAGTTGCAAGAGGTGTAGGAAGGAAAGCTAGCCTTCCATCATGAAATATTAGAGGCTTTGGATATTTCTCCCTTGGCATTAATGTTGAGTTTGCACCAATTTTCATGTCTTCTTTGTTAACCACATAAGCTTCCTGTTCAAATTCCAGAAGATACACTATTCATTTTTTTTGTAAAAGAACTTTTACATTGTCGGGTCACCTAAAAGATAAATATGGATACTTGTGCTAATGTGCATAACAAGTGGGATTGTTAGTAATTTGAAAAAATAAAACAAGTAACCTACTACGGTAGGTTAAAATACTCTAATAGCCTAAATCATTTTTACCACCTTTATGTCGGTTGTGGAAGGCCGCTATAAGCCGAGGTCGGCCGTGGCATACCTTTGTCAATGGCACGGCGTCAGTCGTGGTATGCCTAAGTCAATGGCACGAGGTCGGCCGTGGCAAGCCACTATTGTCCGAGGTCGGCCGTGGCATGCCTATGTCAATGGCACGAGGTCGATCGTGGCATGCCACTATGGCATGCCTATGTCAATGGCACGAAGTTGGCCGTGGCTTGTATAGAAATTAGAGCACTAAGCACCCATGCTTAAAAGATGTAGTACTATTACAATATATTTAATTATATTATCAGATCACCTAAGAGATAACTAGGTAATCATTCGGCATAAGTGAGATTTATAAGCTAAAAATAAGATAGGTAACGTGTTATAATAAATTATAATACACTGATAGTATAAAATAAAAATCATACCTTGCAAAAGGAGATAAAGAGATGATCATTAAGACTTAAAGTTCCAATGCCAATATCTGGTTTCTTTTCCCCAATGAATTCTTTTAGAGCTCTGTGCTTTATAAGCAACCCTGAATTGGATACCAATCCAGTAAAGTAATTCCCAAAAGTATGCAACTCAGTCCCAATAACACTATCAACATTTAAATACTCCTTAAGAAATCCTTCAACCATTCCCAAATGCACACTAGTAAATACAATCTTAGCCCCTGCTGAATTTAAGACTTCATAAACATGAAGATTAAGGTTTTCAAGATAAAATTTGGGCAAAACAGCTCTTCCAACAATATCCATGTCCTTTAATCTTAATCCACAAAAGGTAATGAAAATCATGACTCTTAATTTAAGTTCAGAATTTAAAACACATAATAAAGGACTTGACAAAAGCAAGAAAAAGGCTCTGAAAATGCTCCCACCTTCAAATGCAACTAACATAAAATATGGAAAGAAAGGCTTTGATCTAAGCAAATTGCCTTGTATATCACATACTAATGTTTGAGATTTTCTACCATGTAAATTACATTTTGTTATATTGGGGTACAAAGGAAGCTGATGGGATGATCTAAAAGATAGTTTTCTGAAAAGGAAGGTAGAGTTTTTGACTTTTATTGCAACTTTATAACATGAATTAGTCAGAAATTTGTATAATAAGAATGACTCTAGCAGTAGTACCAATGTGAAAACTATATTTTTAACTGCCATTGTCATTGATTATATGATATAATGAGTAGTAACAAAGGGGAAAGTTGGCTACAGTGAGAAGAATTTGAAATGGATAAATTGGAAAAGGAAGCAATAAGTTGGAAAGGATGAAGAGAATTGGAGCAACTGTAGAGTAAATTTATAGGAGTAATTAAAAGGGAAGCTGATCATTGTATTTGATTAGCCACGCCTCAAGAATTAATTTCCGCCAAAACACAATTGGTTCTTCTTTGTGCAAAAATTACGATAAAATAATTACAAGTATTTCTTGATCTATCTATCTATATCTACCTATATCTATATTTATATGTATCTATATTTATATTATATTAAAAGCACAACAACCCTTAATAAAATGTCATTCGTTCTTTTTATACTTTAAATACATATTTTACATTGGACAAAATTATAATTTAATTATTTTTCTAAGAATTTTTAAATCAACTAAGATTCTGGTTATTAATTTTTTTCTTATTTGAAATAAATAACAAGTCCTAAAGTTTAGGATTTTAAATTCAAATAAGATTTATCTTATATTATTCATTCCTTTATTTGAACTATACAACCTAATATTATTTCCTCTCATATTAGTTTTGCTAATATTTAGAATTTTGAAAAATTGCACGGTGAGTTTGTTTGACCATTTAACCATGAATCATTATTTTATATGACATACTTAACAAATATTAGTTTGGATTCGCTTACTACGGAGTATGAAATACACGCGCAACACATGTACCCTAAAACTAATAATAATAATAATAATAATTAATGCATTAATGATATACACTATTGGCAAAGTTTAACCTGTGAGGTTGAGATAATAGAGTAGTTACTCTTTTTACCAAGTTATCAACTACAATGTTTATCATATAAGTTTATTTATGATTGTCTTACAAGTGATCTGATTGTGTTAATATTTGTTGTATAACGAATGCATAAAACTTAAATTCTTCTGTTAGCAAAAGAAATTACCTTTTACTGTCTGTCTGTGTATACAACTTGATTTTGTTTTTGTTTGGCCTCTAGCAGATTCTTTCAATGCAATATGAGAATTGATCTCTATATAGGAGTTGGGATTTTCCTTCTATAGTTAGCAAATTTTGGTGGATTAGGGTGTTGGTGACCGCTAAGCTAGTTTCTGTTTCTCTTTGAAAAGCTTAATGATATGGCTTTCGCTTCTTTTTGATGAATGTCACCCCCACCTCCTCTTCCTTTCGGTTAAAAAGACGGACCTTGAGCCTAACCCAATTTCAAAAACAGGGCCGGCTCCATAGTAATGAAGGGTAAGGCGTGTGCCTTAGGCCCTCAAAATTTGGGGGGCCCATTTTTTAAAAATAATAAGTTTATAAGTATTTAAAAAATAATATTTAATATTTTTAATACAAAAATATAGTTTTTAATATAAAAGAAAGAAAACTTACTTAAAAATGGGTAGATGAATACTTTTCCCAATGTTTCAATTTTCCACTTTTCACTCCGTCATTAGAATTTTTGTTTTCTCTTCCTTAATTTGTCCAAGTAAATCTTTATTTTTTCTAATCTCTTCATATCTCAGAAAATCGTATATATTTTTTGTCTTTTTCTTTGATATTCTTATTCTCTTTCTTTCTCAAAGATTTCATTAGTCGCCCTTTTTCTCAAAGATTTCATTATTTCAAGTGTTCAACAATACTTTTAAGTTTTCAATAGTTCTATACTTCTATTGTTTTGTAAAATCTTATCTAAGATCAACAATATCTCAAGAAAGATTAAATGAGTTGGTTATATTGTCAATTGAACATGAACTATTAGAGAAAATCGATTATGAAAAAAATTATTAACAATTTTGTATCTCAAAAAATTAGAAGAATAAACTTCAAATAAAAATATATCTTATAATTTTCTTAAAAAGATATAGGCCCCATATTAAACTACTGCTTTAGGCCCCGTATGTGCTTGAGCCGCCCCTGTTCAAAAGGATCATATAAAGAAACCAAACACCTCACCCATAGCCGATATGGGGCACCAACACCCTTGCATGCTCAGGACTAGACATCTAAAGCGTGAATAATGCGTACTACATTTGGAGAAAAAGGATCAAAAATTATTTCGGAGCAAACAATCAGACCCTGATCACATTATGAAACAAATCATCCAGGAAGTATGCTATAGAGGAGCAATGCAGGCAAGAATAACTAAGAAACTAGGAAATTTTTATCCTTACTTTGTGGCTATATTGGAGGTCATGATGCAGCAATTAGTTGATACGGTTGGTTCCTATAGACGCTGATGTTGGGGCAGCATGTCCAACACTCAATTCTTCTTCTTTAATGTATAGACAGTTCAATTGGTATAAAAAACTTTATTTACCAACAATAAGGTGAATGTAAATATTTTAGATTCATGCTTGTGGAGGAGGGGAGTTGTTTTCGCACTACTAGAAATTCAGCCAAAATCGACCGAAACCGACCAAAAATCGGTCGGCCAAAAAAACCGACCGAAAATCGGTCGGTTTTTAAAAATATTTTATTTTTTAATTTATTTTTTTAGAAACCAACCGACTTCGGTCGGTTTTTTTGGCACAAAAAATACGGAAAACTATTTTAGCATCCCGTGAAATTTATTTTTTAAGAAACCGACCAAAATCGGTAGGTTTTTCATATAAAATAAATTAAAATTAATATTCAAAAAACCGACCGAAATCGGTCGGTTATTTCAGTCATTCATTTTTAAAAACCAACCGGCTTCGCTCGGTAATTTTATATTTTTAATAAAACCGACCGAAATCGATCGGTTATTTTCGCACGACAATGCAATTAAAGAGTACAAATAAATTAAAAGAAAGTCATAAACCAAAATGTACCAATAGTATAGTGGTATAATAGTATCCTCTCATAGTAGAGACCCTAGTTCGAGTCCCAGACGGTGCATTTTTTAAATTGCATAATTAAAAATACCGACCGACTTCCGTCGGGCTTTTCAATAGATTTTTCTGTTAGGGTCGTTTGTGAAAATTAATTTACCAACCGAAATCGGTCGAAAATTGCGACCAACTTAAGTTCGACGGATTAAAGTCGGTTGGAAATCGGTCGGTTTTTCCAGTTTTCCGACCGATTTCGGTCGGTATTTCTAGACGGTTTTAGACAATTTTCTAGTAGTGTCAGGGTAAAAGAAAGGAGAAAAAGTATGGTGTTTTGTACATGCAGAGGAATTAACGAATTGTATCCGGCTAAAAGATCATCAATCAAATAGACATATGATGCTAAGATTGTTTCTTCTTCTTTTCATTTGCATGATTGTGTCATGGAAGGGGATCTGGATTTGAAGGTGGCGGATGCCACAATTTTCTTTAATGTACACCTTGTAAGAAGTAATATAGAGTTTGTTCGAAACGTTTATTTTTTTATTTTATTGACATCAAGAAGCAAATGTAACTAGCATTTTAAAGAAGGAATCACACTTTTATTATTAACAATATAAATAAAATTAATATTTTCACTAGGGAACTACCTCTTTTTTTGTATGCTAAAAATAAATTTGCACAAGTAAAATAACATCTTCATAAGGGAGTTCCACCCATAAGAATAAGAAAAAAAAATTAATAGATAAATTATACCCCTTAAGTAAATACAGAATTAGATAAACTACAATATCCTAAAAACTAAAATCATAAATCTCATATGTTTTTAGGGATTGCTTGCGAAATATTTATTATAATTTAATAGTAAAAAGATTTAAATTGTATTTTAGAATCATAGAACAACACAAATTTTTATATTATAATTTAAAACAAATTGAACTCAATCCAAAATTTCGATAAAGACCCAAGTTCTTTGATTTTGAAAGAAAAAACCTAAAAGAATTGAGATTAAGAGAAATGCTTATTTATGAAATTTTTTAAATTTTGGAAGCTCTTTTTTGAGTGTTCTTGCTAAAGATTATAAATAAAATTATAGAATAGGGGGAAAATAAAAATAAAAATAATAAACGATAAATAGAAAATTGGGAGATAGCCAAAAAAGGAAAATAAACGAAAAGAAAAATCAAGCAAGGTTCAAGATAAATTCGAACCTGAATTTTACACACGAGAAAAGTTTTTAAAAGGTCTATCAGCCATGGCACATTTGTATAGTTTGCGACTAGGGGTAGCGGGATCAAATATTTAACCTAGTTTAAGAAAATTTCTACATAAATATATAATAATTTTACCAACCTAGCGGGTGTCATACCACCCCCACCCTAAAGGGTGAATCAGCCACTGGTGCCATGTAATCACAATAACATAATTGTAACGACCCGACCGGTCGTTTTGAGACTATTAGCCTCGAACCCCTATTTAATGCTCTCACTATTTTATTTTGTGATTTTGTGACTTGCCGGGGTGTTTGGTGTCGGATTCGGGAGAGTTTCGGAGTGGAATGAGACCCATAGTCCCTAGATTGGAAGCTTAAGTTCTAAGAATTTACCATAGGTTAATTTGTGTGAAGAGGACTCCAGAATGGGGTTTTAATGGTCCCAATAGCTCTGTAGGATAATTTTGGTCTTAGGAGCGTATCCAGATATTGATTTGGAGGTTTGTAGGTCAATTCGGCGTTAATTGGCAAAAGTTAGAAAATTGGATGATTTTTGGAAAGTTTGACCGGGAGTGGACTTTTTGATATCGGGGTCGAATTTCAATTCTGGAAGTTGGAGTAGTTCTGTAATGTCCATTGTGACTTGTGTGCAAAATTTGAGATCAATCGGACTTGATTTGATAACTTTTGGCGTCTAATGTAGAAGTTAGAAGTTCTAAAGTTCACTAGGCTTGAATCGATGTGCAATTCATATTTTTAGCATTGTTTGAAGTGATTTGAAGGTTTGGCAAAGTTCGTACAATGTATTAGGACTTGTTGGTATATTCGTATGGGGTCACAGGGGCCTCGGGTGTGATTCACATTGAATCCGGAACAAATTTTGGACTTGTGAAAATGCTGAAGCTCCCAATTCTGGTGTCATCACACCTGCGGATGGATTGGCCGCAGGTGCGGACTCGCATGTGCGAGAAATGGAGCACAGAAGTGGTTATGGGAAGTCCAGGCAAGACTCATAGGTGCGGAACAGTTTTCGCAGAAGAGTTATGAGGATCGGAAGGTTCGCGACGTTGCATTCATGGTTGGGAAGCGGGTCTTGCTTCGGGTCTCGCCCATGAAGGGTGTCATGAGGTTCGGAAGGAAGGGAAAGTTGAGCCGTAGGTAAATCAGGCCTTTTGAGATTCTTGGGAGGGTTGGAGAGGTAGATTACAGACTTGTACTACCACCTAGTATCTCTTCAGTTCATCCAGTGTTCCATGCTTCCATGTTCCGGAAGTATCACGGCGATCCGTCTCATGTGCTAGACTTCAGCTCAGTCCAGTTAGACAAAGGTATATCTTATGTTGAGGAGTCGGTGGCCATTCTGGATAGGCAGGTTCGAAGGTTGAGGTCGAAGAACATCGATTTAGTGAAGGTTTAGTGGAGGGGTTATCCGATCGAGGAGGCAACTTTGGAGACCGAGCATGATATGCGCAGCCGTTATCCTCATCTATTCACCACTTTAGGTATGTTTCTATACTCGTTCGAGAACGAATGTTTTGTTTTAAGAGGGGGAAGATGTAACGACCCAGTCGGTCATTTTGAGAGTATTAGTCTCGAACCCCTATTTATTTCTCCCTCTTTTTCATTTTGTGGTTTTGTGACTTTCGGGGTGCTTGGTGTCGAATTCGGGAGAGTTTCGGAGTGAAATGGGACCCATAGTCCCTAGATTAGAGGTTTAAGTTCTAAGAATTTACCGTAGGTTACTTTGTATGAAGACGACTCTGTAATGGAGTTTTGATGGTCCCAATAGCTCTATAGGGTGATTTTGGTCTTAGGAGCATGTCCAAATGTTGATTTGGAGGTCCGTAGGTCATTTAGGCGTTAATTGGCAAAAGTTGGAAAATTGGATGATTTTTGAAAAGTTTGCCCGGGAGTGGACTGTTTGATATCGGGGTCGGATTCCGATTCTGGAAGATGGAGTAGGTCCATAATGTCAATTGTGACTTGTGTGCAAAATTTGAGGTCAATCGGACTTGATTTGATAGGTTTCGATGTTGAATGTAGAACTTAGAAGTTCTAAAGTTCATTAGACTTGAATCGATGTACAATTCGTATTTCTAGCGTTGTTTGATGTGATTTAAAGGCTCTACAAGTTCGTACGATATTTAGGACTTGTTGGTATATTCGAACGGGATCCAGGGGGCCCAGGGGTGATTCGGACTGAATCCGAAACAAACTTTGGACTTGTGAAAATGCTGAAACTCCTAGTTTTGGTGTCATCGCACCTGCGGAGGGATAGGCCGTAGAGGCGGACTCGCATGTGCGAGAAATGGAGCGCATAAGAGGTCATGGGAAGTCCAGGTAGGACTCGCACGTGCAGAATATTTTTCGCAGAAGCGGCTTCGCTTCTGCAGTGGGGAGATGCGCATGAGCGACTGGGTCGCAGGTGCGACATGTTTTGCCGAAGGCGTGCACATGCAGGTGCGGCCCTATTCTCGCAGAAGCGGACCCAAGGGACTTATGTGAAGTCCGCACCTACGATGGATATTCCGCAGATACGACTATGGGTTCGCAGATGCGGATTCACTGGGCAAAAAAGGGGATTTTTCGAGGGTTTGATTTCATAATCTATTTTTCGACCTAGAGAGCTCGGTTTGTGGCGATTTTTTGAGGGTTGCAAAGAAAACACTTGGGTAAGGATTCTTGACTCATTTTTGATTAATTTTTGCTAATTTAACATTAATTTTTCATTTAATTAAGGATTTGGGTTGAGGATTTGGGTTGAGAAATTTGGGGAAAAGGTGGAAAAATCCTTAGGCCGAATTTTGAGGTTTTGATCGAGATTTTTGTATCGGATTTGAGTAAATTTGGTATGGGTAAACTCGATATCGAATGGGTGTTCGAATTTATAATTTTTGTTAGGTTCCGAGACGTGGGCTCGGGTCGACATTTTGGGATAATTTTTCAATTCTTTGTAAAGTCTTAGTTTCATTATTTAAATTAGTTTCTTATAGCTATATTTATAGTATGTAATTGTTTTGACTAGATTCGAGCCGATCGGAATTAAAAAATCGAAGTAAAGGTCTTCTTATTGATTGATTGAGCGAGGTTTGAGGTAAGTGACTTATCTAACCTTGTGTGGGTGAAATTTCCCGTAGGATTTGGTACTGTTATGGTATTTGCTATACGTGAAGGCCGTGTACGCGAGGTGATGAGTGCGTACTCGAACTAAATATTGAAAATCCGATTTTTGCTAAGTAGTTTCCTTTTTAATTCCTTAACTGAATTACTCTAGCATGTGTAGTCATCATGTTTAGCCTAATATCGCATGCCTACGTATCTTAACTCTTACTTGCAATTTGTGCAACATGCTTAGTTGAATAACTTGTTTCCTTTGATTTCGTATTCATTCCTTAACTGTAGGATTCCTTACTGTAATTTCATTGTTCAATTTGTTATGTGTTGTTTTCGTGACTTTTGTTGAGATAATTATTTGGTTGTGGCACGATATTTCTGCTTGCGGAGTGTTATTGTGGCACGAGATTTCTGTCGTGCGGTTATCATTGTCTACATGAGATTTCTGTTGTGCTGTTATGAGATATTTACTTTTGGGAGTACAAGGCGTTACCTCGGGAGTGCCCCTGTTGTGTGAGATATTTACTTTTGGGACTACGAGGTTGTACCTCGTGAGCCCCCATGTTGTTACCCTCTATTTGCTATATTGTTGTTATTTTTGTTGTTTTTTAACTTGTAAGATTCTTGTTGTCTTACGTGTTGTAATTGTCTTCTTGAATTCCGGGTTGTTATCTTCTATGAATTTTTATTGTTACACATTTGTGTCATCTAATTACATTATTATATCTCCTGCCTTTTTTTCCTATTATTCTTAGTAGGGCCCTGACCTGACCTCGTCACTATTCTACCGAGGTTAGGCTTGGCACTTACTAGGTACCATTGTGGTGTACTCATACTGCGCTTCTGCACATATTTTTGGGCAGATCAAGGTGCAGCCTATCAGCCTCGATATTAGTGCATTGTGTTGTTGCTTTGGAGACTTCAAGGTACACCTGCCCGCGTCTGCATGCCTCAGAGTCCCTTTTTATCCCATTCTCTTCTTATTTCTTTACATTTTGATAGACAGTGATGTATAGGAGCGTTCCACACTGTATCTAGAGCTTGTGACTTATAATTCACCACGTTTTGGGATTTGTACATGTTGAGCAGTAGTTTTCATTTATATAGTTGTTGATGTTTGCTATTTAAGTTATTATTTCAATGATTCCGTATTTTGTTAGGCTTATCTAGTCTTAGAGACTAGGTGCCGTCACGACATCTTACGGAGGAAATTCGGGTCGTGACAATAACCATGAGACGAATATTACAGGTTGTTTTGATGGTTGTTATGTATTGTTTAATAATGTATCACGTAGTATTGTATTGTATTGTATTGTATTGTGTTGTATCGTTTTGATATATATATATATATTTGGATAAATTGTATTATTTGTCGTCATTTCATGATGTCATGTACCAATAATATGAAGAATAAACTTGCAATATTATAAAGAAAAAGTAAGGTACGAGGTAATATTATTATATAAAATGGTAGGGTAACGGATAAAATATGATTATTTAATAATAATAAAAGGCTAGATGAGAGGAAAAAATAAGGTAACAACTCAATCACACAAAATTAGTCGTTCCATAAAGCGGTACTTTTCACTACTATGTAACGATGAATTTAATGATACGACACAATAAAATTTAAGTAACAATCAAAATAAATATTGTACATGTAACAAACATCCAAACAAGTTGTTAGTTACTTCACTATTCCATTTTATATGACCTATTTTTCTTTTTAGTTTATTTCAAAAAAAAATTATATTTAATTATAATTTAACTTTAAACTTCTTATTCTACCTTTAATAAGATGGTTTATTAACACAAATATTATTATTTATTTTATACCATAAATTTTAAAATTCTTTCTATATTTCTTAACTCCTGCAAGTCAAACATTGTTACATAAAATAAGATGGAGGGATTAAACTTTAGGACATAATGGAGTACAAAACTCTCCTACAAGTAGAATACGAAAAACTTTACTTTATATTTGTAAAATTTGTATATTTAGTAAATAGCATCCAATCTTCTTCTCTCTTTTTTTCCCGAGTTAATACCCTAAAATCCCCCTATACTATCATATTTTTGTCAATTTCCTACTTAAACTATTTAGTGTCCCCAAAACTCCCTCAACTATATTGCCCTTCATATTAAAAATCTCTCATTGCATTCTTAGAAGTGTGTCTAGTACACATTCTTAATTATCTAAAAACATGTCATGTAGCACTACACGTGACTATTTAACTCGGCTTAAAACCCGTCTAAACTATTACTTCTTTGTCAGTTACCTACTTAAACTATCTGGTGTTCCCAAAACCCCCCCAAACTATATTCCCCTGTATATATTAAAATCCAATGTTGGACTTTTAAAGGTGCGCCTATCTAACTATATTAAAACCTTATGGTTTGTACGAAAATTTTAATTTAGTTTACTCATGATATATTTCTCTTGGATGATTTATTAATTTTAGGAGTTTTGGCAAAAATAATATCTAATGTACTGTGTTAATTTTAGGATTAATTGTTATTGTGATTTATACTAAATTCCAATTTAATAAGCCCGTATTTATATTCACTTTGTAGCGCAGTAAAAATACAAATAAAGGCATATAGTGTTGCATTTCTTAAAAATTATCTTATATTACATAATAAAGATTACACAAAATAAAATTTTGCAAATAAAAAATTATTGGCCAACAATTATATTCCCTAATTCCAGATTACATAAAGAAAGTTCAAAAGATTCAATTTTATTCTCTGTCAGGTGTTGAGTTTTATAAGAAGATTTAAATTGGTATTCTTTCAACAATATGTGTAAGACATGAAAGAAGACAAAAACAAGAAAGAGAATAAATTTTCTCAAAGGAGACAAGAGAGGGAGAATTTTTTCCAGAGGAAACCCATATGGAGAACCGAAGAAAAAAATGTTAGAAAATGAAGAAGAATGTGAAAAAAAAAAAGATAAGAAAAAAAAAAGGAAGAATGGCGAAAAAATAAGGAAAGGTGAATATAACTAAAATAAGGAAAATATTTATTAAAAAAATAAATGTCAAAGAGGGGTAGGCTAATTAGCCATTATTTTTTGTCAAGTGAGTCATTTTGATAGTTTTGTCCAGCTGTCACGCGCTCCCAAGCGAGTGCTTACAAACGTTACGCCAGGCCAGGAACAAGGATGTTTTAATATGAAGGGCATTAAAGTTCAAGGAAATTTTGGGGACATCGAATAATTTAAGTAGAAAATACACAAAAATATGATAGTTTAAGGAGGTTTTAGGGTATTAACTCTTTCTTTCCGTTAACAATATGGGTGTTTAACGGGTGGGCTGGGACGGGCTGGACACAAAAAAAATCAGCACGCTCGTTTAACATTGCGGGTTGTTAGCGGACTGAGTTAGCGGACTGCTAGCGGGCTGTACTTTTTCGGATTTTTTTGTCCTTTCGGGTTCGGGATTAGCAGGTTGTTAGCGGGCCGTAATTTTTTTTTTTTTAAAGTAAATTTTGTTTTTCTTATTCAATGTTATTGATACTTAAGTGTTTGCAAACTTTTAAGGCTTAGAATTAAACTTTGAAGTTTAAAATTGTAAATTTGAAATTCGAATTTTATAATTTTAAAATTGAAATTTGAAAGTAAATGGCTACAAAAAATTATTTAATAAGACCAATAGACAATATGTAAGGATCAAGCTCTGAAAAACTTTCATTTGATATTTTTATTGAATAATATATAATACTTCAAATTAAGTTGCAAGTTCTTTTTTGATTTTGTTATTTTTGAACTTGCAAATTAAAAGTTTACAATAATTATAAAAAAAATAAAAAAAAATAGTACATCACATGCTTTGCATCATTTTTGTAAGTTCATCCATGTCAACATGAGATTCTTGGTTTCCAGCATTGGTTGAATCAGAACCATAAATCATTATATCTCCAATTTCTTGGTCCTCCGCTTCATCTACCTCGTCACGCCCTTGATTTCGTCGTTCTGATCTTATCCAATCTCTAAAGCACACTAGAATTTACAAAGCGTTGCTACCCAATGAATGACAGGTATCTCCTATTTGCTGCCTTACTTGGCTAAATGTGCTCTCTAATGTGACTGTTGAAATTGGCACATTTAGCACGCCTCGAGCCATGGCCGAAAGAACAAGAAATTGGTTTGAGTTGCTCCTCCACCAACCTAGTGGTAGAAATTTCTTTGTGTGGGGCTCTGCTGACTTTTGCAAGTAGAATTAAAGTTCATCAATATTCCTGCTACTGGTTTGTTGATGCTCTCCTATTGTAGACCAAATCAAATAATCTTCAACACCATCATTATCATCCAAAGCACTGGTCTCATATGTTGAAACTGAACTTGAAGGAATATTTGCATCTACAGCAGAAGAAGCATCAACAATGTTAGTATAATAATTACATAATATTTCTAAATGTTTGTGTAGATCAGAAATACAAGTGTCAATATCAGGAGTTTCAGTTGGTCCAATATTCATATAAGAATATAAAGCAGTGATTAATTGGCGACAAGTGACCATTTTGATAGAAGGGTTTAAAATAGCACCAATTAGGTAAATAGAGGGAATTGGGTAAAAATATTTTTTAAAGTTATCTAACATAGATTCAACAACAGAAGTATATCCTTCTTTCTTCTTCAAATTATGTAGTAAAAGAGAAATTTCAGCAATATGAACTAAACCATTTGCAATAGTAGGATAATAAGCTCCAGAAAACTCAAGTGTGGCCACATAAAATTTTTGTAAAAACTTTACAACATCTTCAATGACATCCCAAGTTCTAGATGTTAACAAACGGCTAGGATCGGTACAATGAGAATTAGCAACTTCAGTTATAGGCATTCTATATTTATAACAACATTTTAAGAATAAATAAGTATAATTCCACCTAGTAACTATTTCTTCAGGCATGAGTCTTAGTTTTAGTCCATAGTGTACACATTTTTCTTTAAATGCATTTAATCTAGTACTTCTATTATTTTCTTGAATTGCACCAACAACTCTTCTAGCTAAAGTGATATCATCTCTAAATAATTCAAGGCCACTCTTCACAATCAAATTATAAATATCACATGCGCATCTAACATGAAATATTTCAGGAAGTGGTGGGTGTAGATGCAATTTTAATATTGTAATAGCAGCATTGTTGTTAGAAGATTTATCAAATGACACACACAAAACTTTTTCTGCAAGATTATAAAATATAGCAACTTCATGGATAGTATTACTTATAAATGCACCAGTATGACTTTGATCTTCATCATATTTAAAAGCAATAATACATTTTTGCATACAAAAATTATCATCTATCCAATGGCATGTAACAGTCAAATAATCAATACCATTTACAGCACGACCAATATCAGAAGTAAGAGAAATTCTATAAGAAAGACTGGCGAACAAATAACGTATATATGTCTGATATTGTCCAAAAAGCCTAAAGATATCAGCTCTACAAGTACTTCTAGGAATACCTTTAAACAAAGGATTATAAATTCTTTGAATATAAGTAACAAGATCTGGTGAAGCAGCAAAACTAAAAGGTAAACGAACAGCCTGGAAACAAATCAACAATTACGTAATAAATTTAGTCTGAAATTTCTAAAGTGACAATTATTTTGAGACAATATTTTTGACTAAAGTAATACTAGTACTCCCTTTGTTTCAAATTAGATAAAGTACTTTCCTTTTTAGTATTTTTCAAAATAAATGACACATTTCTAAATTTAAAAATAATTCAACTTTAAAATCTTTATTTTACTCATTTTACCATTAATGAGAAGCTTTTATAACCACACAAATGTCATGACCCTACACAGCTTTTACCCCTTAAATTTTTAAGATCACAAAATTAAAAATCTTTTTTTTTTTCCTAAACTTCATGTCGAGTCAAACTGAGAGGGAATAATAGTTCAAATGGGACAGATAGGATAATATGTTTGATTCAAAAGTCAAAACTATCCCAGCCATTACAAGTATTGCCTATATTTGCTCTTGTTGACAAATCACAATTTGCCACGTGTTCAACACTTGACTTAAAACTGAGCTGGTTCCTTTTTGCCCCCTCCCTTTTTACCAGTACCCCACTTTTTTACCCGACAAGTAAGATTGGTAAGATTCTCTGTACATCAAAACAAAAATTAATAGGCAAGAGTTAACATTTTTATCGAATTACTTAGTGGGCGTTTGGACATACGAATTGTAAATTCCGAAAAAAGTGGGGAAAAAAATTCAAATGAAAATAATATTTTAAAATTAGAGTTGTATTTGGATATGAATATAATTTTGGGTTGTTTTTGAATTTTTGTGAGTGATCTGAATGAAAAATTTGAAAAATATTTTTTTGGAGTTTTTCAAATTTTTGAAAAATTCCAAAATTCATGTTCAAGTGAAAATTAAAAATTTTATGACCAAATGCATATTTCGAATAAAAAAAGTAAAAAAAATTCGAATAAAAAAAAAAAAAAAACATTGCCTAGCGGGCTCTTAGCTAATACGGCAAAGGGCCAAATATATGCATGTACTATCAGAAAAGGTTTAAATGTACCTCTTCTTATACTTTGAGTCCAAATATATCCCTATCGTTACACTATTGGTTTAAATATACTCTTTTTCGTTAAGTTTGTCCAAAGTGGACATCCAATCCTACATGACACTGACATTTGATGAGGTGGATGCCACGTGGCTTGCCACTTCAGTGCCCCTAACCCATTTTACCCCTCATATTTTTTTTCAATACTAAAATTTCTTTTTCCTCCACCACTATGGCCACCATTACCGCTACCATAAAAAAATATTATATTTCAAATTTTAGTCTTTTATATATGGATTAGGGGCGCTGAGGTGGCATGTCATGTGGCATCCACCTCATCAAATATTAGTGTCACGTAGGATTGGATGTACACATTGAATAAACTTAACAAAAAAGGGTATAGTTGAACCAGTAGTATAACGACAGGGATATATTTGGACTCAAAGTATAACGAGGGGTACATTTACACCTTTTCTACAGGGGTATATTTGGCGCTAGGGGTGTCAATGGTTCGGTTCGGTCGGTTATTTTGTAAAATTTGTACCATACTAATTTTTCGGTTATTCTATTATATATAACCAAAATTAGAATCTTTGAAACCGTCCCAATCATATCGGTTTCTCTTTGGTATCGGTACGGTTCGGTTAATTTTCGATATTTTTTTAAAATCTCATGTAAAAGTCACTAGTAGAAGTAGAATGCAATAACATACATATTTTTATAAGACTTAGCAAAACTCTCTAGACATTTTTACATTTTAAAGGGTGATGAATTAAGAAAATATGAAAGATGGCTAGAGTATAGATCCATCAACTATTCTATAACAGCGTAAAAGAAACTAAGCAAATTAATATAAAAAATATAAATTACACGAGTGAAAAGAGATTAACCAAGTTGGGATTGAGACTTAAGAATAAAATCTATAGAAGATTAAATATCCAAAAAGATAAATCTAAATCACACGAAAGGAAAAATATTTAATACATTATAGTTTGCTACTCATAATCGCTACAATACCTTGTGTCTTGTTAGTGAATATGCCGAAAATAATTTAGTTTCAATAAGAGTAGTATAACAGGTTTGAGAATTAGGATTTTGAGTTTAATTACTTGTTGGCTTGTAACTGTTTTCATAATTCCAAGACCCAAAAAAAAATTTAATACTTTATTATTTTTAAACATAATATATAAATATATATTTTCACATGTAAATTTATTCGGTACGGTTCAGTATTTTTTTCGGCTTATTTTCATAAAATAAAAAACCTACCCTAATTATCGGTACGATTATAGATTTATATAAAAACCTATGATTTTATTAAAAGAAACTTAAAAATCAATTCGGCACGGTATGGTTCGGTCGGTTTAATCGATTTTTAAATATCCATTGACACCACTATTTGGCGCTTTGCCGTAGTTAATGCTTATCATAATTATAGCCTGTTTGGCAAAACTTCAAAAATCTGCTTATTTTGAGATATTAAAAAAAAATTGGTGAGAATCGATTTGTGTTTGGCTTATTAATTTGAAAAGCATTTTTGAGCAGTAATTAATGTTTGACAAGCTGTTGAAAACTGATTCTAAGTGTATTTTTCTCAAAAATGCTTCTCAAAAATATACTTTTGGAGAGAAACTACATTTTTCTGCTTCTCAAAAACTGCTTCTGTTTCTCCTCAAAAATATTTTTTTTTTCTTCTAAAAACTTGATCAAACAACTCAATTTTTTGCCAAAAGCACTCTCGACCAAAAAAAAAATACTTTGGGCCCATAAAAAACCTTGCCAAACAGGCTATTTGTCCAAATAATTTCGAACCAGTTTGAGGATGTTTGACAAGTGCCGAAGTATTAGCTGTTTCAACCTATATTTTGTCTGCACTTGCCCCTTACTTCCCTCTTCCTCGTACTTCGTGCATCTCATAAACCCCTTCTAAAACCCACAGAAACATCAGACAAAAAAGAAAGTTTCAAACACGAAACTTTTTTCTGTCTCTAAAGAAGAAACAAAAAGGGACAAATAAAATGGAGCTGTCCAATGTGATATGAAGAGACAGAAGAGAGATTTTGTGTGTTGTGTGTGTGCGTGAAAAGGCCAAGTTAGAATATTGTTTTGAATGCAGTTTCCTCACTGTCTCTCCGTCCTTGTGAAGACCTTTAACCATTTAGGTTTTGGACCAACCAAAGTTTATGGCTATGGCATTGCAATTACATGTGTTGGGAAGTTGGCTTTTTCTCCCCAAAAGGTAAAAACCTAAAAATTATTTATTCATTTTGCTGGTGTATTGGCAATTTTTCTTTGCGTCTGTTGCTTTTCGTTGTTATTTTATATTGATATATCTTGTAAAATCAGCTCAAACCCAATTCTGATTGAAATTTGTTTGTTTTGTTTTTGCCAAGTAGTTGGTTAATTGTGCTAATTTCTCGAAGCTTTTTTCTAAATGGGTAATTTGAGGAGTCTCTTCTCATGATTTGGCAATAATTTTCCTTTTTCTATGGACTTCTCATTATGGAAGATAGAAAATAATGGATTTGTAAATGCGTATAGGTGATAACTACTATTCTTAGCTCCCGTTTAACCATAGATTTTGACTTCATTTTTCCAAAAACATTGTTTGTTTATGAAATATGATCATGTTTTGGGAAAAAAACTTCGAAATTTTTGGTTTAGGGCAGTTTTTGCTTGAAATTTTTTCTTCTACTCACAAAACTTCAAACTTTTTTTCAAATAAAATGCATGTCCAAACACAACTTTAACTTTCAAAAACTAATTTTTCAACACAACTTCAAATATTCTTTTTTCAAATTTCAATCAAATCTATGTCCAAACGCTAGCTTAACATTCTGGAGATATAACCACTAGAGCATATTAAAGAACACCTAGCGTACCATAATCCATGGGTACATTCTTTAGAAATATTATGGACCCAAACAGAGTATTTATGATATTGAGGATCCATACATCCGACCCCAACTAGCTTGGAATTGTGACATCCGACCTCCGTTGTTGTTGAATGAACTTTTCATAATTTATTTAAAACTAGATAGTGCTGTACATACCAAGGCTTACTGCATTTAGGGAGAAAATCTTGAAAACTTCCATAGCATTTGCTCAAGACAGGAATATTTTGCTATATACCGAAATGCTTTGAGTGGCATTAAAATGAGGAACAGCAAGGTGACGATAATAGGAGGAAAGTAAGTAACTAAGTGTAATGAGTATCCCAATTTGCTTATGTTATTCTTCACCCATTTATTCAAAATTAAGTGAATGTGGTTTTGGTTTTCGTAATAGTTATTGCATGAAATTTGAAAATATCTAGGTGTCTTAGTGGTAGGTACATCTAGCAATAAAGACTTGTTTTATTGCAAAGTTTGAAGATGTTAGGGGTTCAAAGAAAATATGAAGGTTGTAGCCTCATTTTGAATTTGAGACTTATAATTTCTTCTGCTGAAGGTCAAAATTTTCGCGCTTGATCTCTATGGTCATATTAGTTTCTGTAGTTTCTCAGGGCACTTGGCCCTAGGCCTAATCCAAAAGAGGACAAAGTGTTATATTTTTCTGGATTTAGCAATGCAGGAGCTCAGATGAAAAGAGGAGTTGTAGAAGTAGTAGGAACGTTGACTGTTTGAGTAATTCAGTGTATTTCTTCGTTTCACGCTTTCAGAAGCTGCTGAGAATAAAGACGAGAGCGAAGTAATGAGGGAAAAAAACACTCAGAGAACATAGTCAACTTCTCCTTTGGTCTTAGGAGTTGGACTTGAAGAAGTAAGCATCATGTATATAAGATGGTTGGGACTGTTCGTCATCAAAAAAGATTGTTGGGACTGTTGGGAGGTTATTTCCAAAGCACAACTAGTATACAGGAGGTTGTTTTCGGTCCATGTGGAGGAGAATTGGATAAGCTGTTAATAGTGGCTGAGTGCCTGGAATAGAATATTAAAGGGCAATTGCAATGTGATGTTCTTTTTTTGGGTTGGCTACTCTATAGGTCAATAAAACATGGAGTGGTGAGGGGAGGGGGACAGCGGACTTTAGGTGCGAAACTGAATGTGTGTAGCGGTGCAACCGCTGATGGTGCTTGGCATATATGAAACTAATGGTGAGAAGTGACAACAATCATTCTCCATTTATATGTGTATTCTTGCAATGAAGTATTCCTTCTTCAACTGTTAATTACAATGGTCCTTGGACCAGATGCTAGTTCCTTCTTATAGTTTCTAATTGTTTCTTGCTATATCTTCTGCAGGCCAGATAGAGAAGAAGGAGTAAAGCTTGCTTCAGAGGTTTTAAGGTTTTTAATGGCAAACCTGGTTGAGTTTACTGTCATGCTTTCCTGAAACATGTGAACTCGTAAGTTTGGAATGAAGCCATCGGTCCGCGAAGTATATCAATCTTTGTATTATATTGAGAATACATGATGTTTGATTCATTGTGCATGAATATTTTTGCATATGAAATCTACTGAGTATTGTTATTTCAAGATAGTGACCTATCCATTCTTCTAGAATTCAAATTTCAATCCAGAATCACTGCAAATCAGTTTGGAGGTATATGATCACAGGAAAGGATATGTGATGATATTGTACATCCAACTACCTTATTGTCTGAATATACACTCCTGAGGTTAGTCTCAATTTCTTGACATAATTTAGGCTTTGTATCTTCTAATTTATGAATGTTTAAACTAAGTTTTTCATCTTTTATACTACTTTTGTTCTATATCTTACAACAAAATGATGTGTTTTAAAAGTTGAAAACTTCACGTTTAGACAGAAATTACTCGTGTACTTCATCGAATAAGCACATCCTTCCTCCATTATAACATTATTTTATTAAGAAAAGAAAGTAACCATACACATTTCATTACAAAAAGAAACTTGAATACACAACGATGAGTAACAAACAAAACTTTTATTGGTACAAAGAATAAAGAATTTCATACTCTCATCTCACAGGCAAACAACCAATCCCAAAAACCAATGGAATATGCATTGAACATTAGGAAGTAGATCAAGTGAACCCATCATCTAAAACCTTGAACGCTTGCACTCTTCAGAAAAACCTTGAGGAAACCTCTTAGAATCAGCACAATAGTTATAAACCATGTGTCTGCTTTGTACCCATCTTAGCCTATTCCTTCCCTTACCATCAAGTTCATGAGTTTGCCATGGCTTAGCATTGTTTGCTGAATTGCTAGACTTACACGACGAGGTACCGGATAACACTGCACAACCATCAATATTGATGTTTCGGTAATAGGCAGTGAAAGGAGCAAGTGTCCAATCTGTCTTGACTCTGCCTCCTTGTGTAGCCCACTCATCTGCATTCCATAAGCTGCAGTATACTCTCATTGCTTGGCTCTTTGGGAATGGAATGCCAATGTTTTCATGGTTGTTGTATACTCTAATGGGGCTGTTATCCACTAAGAACCTGATTATATCAAAGAATTGGTAAGATAAAATGTATAACTAACAGAAATATAAGAATTTAGATTTAAACTTAAATACATTAGCAGTATAACAGTGTAATTTAATCTATTATAGAAAGTCGTAGATATGCTTTATTTTTCAGGTAACTAGTTTGACTTATTACAGACAGTCAGTGCTAGACGACTTGATAGTGTAAAAACATCTTTTATACTTTCTGTGTTTAGAAGTTAAACTCTGGATATATAAGAAAGATATATGTAAGGTGATTGTCTAACTTACACTATGCGGTGAGGGTTCCAGACAATGGTGTAAGTGTGAAATGCAGCAGTTGGATCGAACCAAAGGTGGAATTGTTGTTCTTTGTTTCCTTTTCCTTGTGTATAAACATTGGTATGGACAGTGTAAGGCTGGCCAGAAACATTACCCAAGAACTCAAAATCAATCTCATCATGTCCTTCTCCTTGCGAAGATAACTATTGATGAACAAAGAAAAGAACAGAACAATAACAATCCATTAGCATATATGACATATTACAAGAATTAAGATAGTAGGTTTCAATTTAAGCAGAGCAACTTACAAAGAAAGTGGTGACAGTGCCAGCAGAGTTTCCAGGCACAAGCTTGAGTTGCATATCAAATCTTCCGAATAAGTATTCATTCTTGGACTGGAAACCAGAGCCTGAAAGTTTATCAAGAGTGAGAGCGAGACCTCTGCCACCTTCTTGTATTTTACCACGTCCTTCGCCCCAAGTAATCACAGTATCTCCGTAGAAGTTACCAGCTGAGGCTGCTAATAATTGGATGCTCATTAGTATACAAAGCAGAAGCATTGCTGATGAAAATTTAGAAGCCATTTTCTGAACTGAAATATTAATATTGTTCAAGAGAAAAGGGAAGAATGTGAGATGATGATGTACTGGTTTTTAAAGGAGGGCTATTTATAGGTGGAATTATGAAGCTGAACATAGTAATAGTAGTAGGAAGGATCGGACTAATGAGAGGAATTATGGGCAACTGGGGCAAGGGCTGTGAGCTGTAAACCTTAGTTTATTCAAAATCATTGGGAACAAAAGTATTGGTATACGTATGGGGTTCTTTCTTTTTGGATGGAAATGAGATCTAATTTTTCACTGCCAATTTCCTAATATGTCTGTTCTTTAATTGCCATTAGGATACCTTTATTGCGAACACACAAGGGCATGTGAGTATAGTACAGTTCAATGGTTTTCTTTTAGTCAAAGGTTCTTATAAAAATTCTTTACTATTTACTCTAATGAAAGGGTGGGTCGGCTCAGTTTGGGGTTTAATATGGGGCTTTTTCGATAAAAAGGGGCCTGACACGTGGCTTTTTAGGCTGAGAATGTAGTTTTGACGGATGAAGGGTAAAATGGCTTAAAAGTTAGACGGTAGAGGTATGTTTATTAGAAAAGTGAAAGGAACGATAAATATAATTTATTTATGAAAATAGAGGGGTAAATATGACTCTTTTTCATTTTAAATTTTCCATGGAAAAAGGTTGAACTCGCTATGCAAAAAATTTAAGGAAGCATCTCAACCAACAATAATGGCTATACCAAACATTTGGAACAAAATAATTCATGACGGTGCTTAATACAAACACTTCGAAAGAAACATGAAAATAATGGAGCAATAAGTAGTGCATAACTAACAACTTTTAAATACTGTATGTAACAATTTGGTAGCCAATCTTTTCAATGCTAATTACTAGCTTCATAATAGCTGATGCTTACTCAGAAGTCACGTGCCAAAAAATAATTGACCAAACATCATAATTTCATCCAAAATGAACATATGATCAATCTCTTTTTTGGTTTTTTTTATTCATTTGTCCGATATTCGCACTTAAGCCCTAAAATTCCACTTTGAGGGTAAATTGCTCTTTTTTAAAGACGATTCCATACCTTAGTTCTCAAACATAAGACCTCTTATTAAAAATGAAAAAGATTTACATCTCCACCACAACCTTTGTTGGTAAACATTGATCAATCTCCTTAATTATTCAATTTTTCTTTCACCAACGAAAATACAGTCTATATCGGCTACATCATTTGGTTTTGTGACACAATTTGAGATTATACTTTTGATCCATATTAATTTGAATTTTTTATCTCTCTTAAATGTCTCAATTAATCAATATTTTACTAAAAGGTGAATTCGAAAGGGAAAAAAGTACTATTTTTAAAGTTTTTCTGAAAATATCAAATAATTTAGAACAAATATAGTTTGTAAAGACGACTAATATATAAGACCACCAGAGTCTAATTTTGAACTAAAACGGAGCATAGTTAATTATCGTCGATTGAAGATGCATTACTGGCTGTAAGTATCTATCGCTTATTTTTATTAGATAAGTTCTTTATCCCTATCGTAATTCTTATTGACTGGCGATGTTGATAGAATATTATGTAAATTATAAAGTGAATTACACATACAGAATAGCCATTTATGCCTTGATTTTAAAGAAACAAAATTTTACCTAGAAGTTTTCGATATTCTCAGATAATTGAAACTGACTTCCTACTTAGGTAATGCTTCTACGCGGAAGCTCAATTTTACTGTCTCTGCTTTTTTCTTTTCTTTTTTGTTTTAAGTAATAACCTAGTTTAGCTCAACTATGCTCTTGAATTTGAGATATATCATATAAATGTCATTATGTAAGTTTGTAGGAATATAATTGGAGAAATTTTCAATGTTAAGTGGGGACAGATTGTATTTTACTATTTAAAAAGTTGAGAAAAAAAAGGAGTGACAAAGTTGGCAAAAAATAATGAGTTGGTTGATTTAGAGCCTGTTTGGCCGAGCCGCCAAAAACTGCTTATTTTGAAAAGTGTTTTTATTCAAAACTACTTCTTGAAAAAATACTGTTAGAGAGTAGCAGTTTTTGTTTGACAAATTCATTTAAGAAATACTTTTTATAATATTTGATAAGCAAATTGTGACTTTAAATGTCAAATTATAAAAAGGACAGTATTAAGATTAAGTATATAATTAGTATTATTTAAAAGAGAGAAATAAATTTAAATTAATAAGAGAATTTAATTATTTTTTTATTTTTTTTTAAATAAAATATAAAACATAAATTAAAAAATATGTGTTAAAGATTTTAATCAATATAAAATATTATTATACCAAAAAGTAATATTGTATATCTAGTATAATTATTATTGTTTACATAATTATTTAAATATATCAAAATATATCATTCACTATAAATTAAAAACCTACTCCATAACAATCAATAGATATAAAAAATTCACCATGAAATAATAAGAAAATTCCCTTACACATTATAACATTTCTCAATAATTTCTTCCCTAATTCTATTCGAAGAGGAATAGGAGACGAAGAACGAAGAAATGACAAAAGAAGAAGAAGAAGATATCTATTTATAGTATAGAGACTATTCTAAAGCGGAATAGGAGAAGGAGAATAAAAATATTGTGGAAATATAAAAAAAAGAACAAAAGAGATGGTAGAAATAAAAAAAGGTTAAATTAACGAGGGATAATTTGAAAAATATAAATTTATGTTAAAGATATTTCCGTCTTGAAAAATTAACTTTCTACTTCTGCTGCTACTTCTCTGAAGAAGCTAAAAAATTTAGCTAAGCAGAAAAACTGATTTTGCTACTGTTCAAAAGCACTTTTCTGCCTTGGCCAAACAACTCAAATTTTCGAAAAATACTTTTTTGTCCTCTTAGAATCGAAGTTTGGCCAAACAATCTCTTAGATGAAATTTGGAAATTACTACTAATGATACCTAAATGTATGTTAGACAATTAAATTGAAGATCTAGAAATTGATCTCAACTAAGTAAAAGGTGTAAATTCCAGTGGACGAAGCAATAAAATGCTAAAGCCGAGCAAACATATTTTTGTTGATTGAACCTTAATAATAATTACGCCTTAATCTCAAACTAAAAGGGATCAACTATACGAATTTTCACTATTCATATTTATTCATTTAAATATGTTTCATTTAATATCCAATAATTTAGGTCTCCGCCATTAGACGTTGGTTGGATAAATCTTGAATAATTCTGTAAACAATTAATCATTGTTATATGATATAAAATTATGATGTTTAGTTTAATTATTTCTGGCACATGACTTCCAGTGAAGCTTCTGCACTCCACGCTGCATCCACTTGATGGTTGAGAATTATGAAGCTAACAATAATTAGAATCCTAGAATGATTAAGACTGGCTTACCCACTGTTACAATTAATTATAAATTTAGTTAATTATGCACTGTTTGTGCTCCAATTATTCTCATGTTTCAAAGCGTTTGGACCTTGGTCATAGTAAGTACCAAAACGAATTATTTGGTTCCAAATGTTTGGCATAGCCACTTAATTATTAGATTGAGATGCTTCCATAATATTTGCATCTTCTAACTATTCAATTTACTTCTCCTACAACCGTTTACACATTTTTTGGATTGGCTTTCTTTTTTTACCATGTCTGCATTTGGGCGTATTTATGCAAATCTTTTTTATTAGTGAAAATAGCATGGGCTAGCCAGTTTTCGAACTGGTAATTAAAAAATAGCGAGTACTTATAAAATCATTGAAAAATAGTCATTATTTTAGTTGAAACATGAAAAGTTCCAGCATAATATGCTGGATTATGGAGCTCTTACGTATAAACTTCCAGCATATTATCTTGGAACTCTAACACATTATGAAATTCCAGCACATTATGTTGGAATCTCATATATAAAAAATTCGAACTCCAGCATATTAAACTGGAGTTTTTCTGATTTTCTAAGGATATTTTTGTTCAGATTTTATCTTTATATGAAAAAGTTACTAAATTTTGATTACTTTTGAAAATATGGTTATTTTTCAATTACCAATTCTAAATTAGACTATTTCTGATTCCCCCTTTATTAGGCAAATGGTTAAATTTTGTCCTATTTTGAAAAATTGTGCGGGAAATTACCCATTCCGTATAATGTTAGACTTGGGCCTACTTGCTCGTATAATTTTCATTTGCTCACAATATGAATATGATCTAAAGTTTGCAATAACTTAAAAATTTTAGACCGTGGTCTACTGTTGTCTCATAAGATTTTTAGTTTGTTCAAAAAAGATCTTTAGACCGTAACTTAAAAGGTCCATTAGTAGCAAGAAAACAAAAAGTCATTTACCAGTTGATACAAAAAGGAACAGTCAGAAAAATTTCACCTCCATTTGTGCAAACTCTACGGAGTATGAGTTATTCAAGTCCATTTCTGTCCAATTTTTTTATCCAAAATTCTTTAAATTTCCCAATTATGATTACTCAACTATATCGTAATTATGTCTCTGTGTGACTTATAGGGCACGGGTTCGAGTCGTGGAAGCAGTCACTGATGATTGCATTAGGGTAGACTGTCTACATAACATTTCTTAGAATGCGACAATCTCTGAAGATGTTTTGTACACTGAACTGCCTTTTTTTTATTTCATTTATTATATCTTAATCATAATAAAAAGGACTCTCGATAACCATCAGATCTAAGAAGTTAAAAAAAAAAAGAAGTCCTAGAAGTAGTACTGTGAAAACCAAGGAATTCACAGTCACATACTCACATGCCCTTCTGTGTTTAACAATAGCTGTATCCTAATGGAAGTTTCAGAACAGACACGCTCGGATGTGGTAATGAAAATTAGATCTTATTTTCATCCAAAAATACAGAACCCCACACGCAAATAACTATTCTGCTTCTCAATAATTGTGAATAAACTAAGAATTCCAGCTGTTGCCCATATTCCTCTCATTAAAACAGATCCTTCCTACTATGTTTCAGCTTCATAATTCCACCTATAAATAGCCCTCCTTTAAAAACCAGTACATCATCATCTCACATTCTTCCCTTTTCTCTTGAACAATATTAATATTTCAGTTCAGAAAATGGCTTCTAAATTTTCATCAGCAATGCTTCTTCTTTGTATACTAATGAGCATCCAATTATTAGCAGCCTCAGCTGGTAACTTCTACAGAGATACGGTGATTACTTGGGGCGAAGGACGTGGTAAAATACAAGAAGGTGGCAGAGGTCTTGCCCTCACTCTTGATAAATTATCAGGCTCTGGTTTTCAGTCCAAGAATGAGTATTTATTTGGAAGATTTGACATGCAACTCAAGCTTGTCCCTGGAAATTCCGCTGGCACTGTCACCACTTTCTTCGTAAGTTACTCTTACTTAAAGCTGAACTCTAATTAATATCCTAATTATTGATTATATGTCGTAATGCTCATGGATTGTTCTGTTCTTTTCTTTTCTTTGTTCTTCATCAGTTATCTTCGCAAGGAGAAGGACATGATGAAATTGATTTTGAGTTCTTGGGTAATGTTTCTGGCCAGCCTTACACTGTCCATACCAATGTTTATACACAAGGAAAAGGAAACAAAGAACAACAATTCCACCTTTGGTTCGACCCAACTGCTGCATTTCACACTTACTCCATTGTCTGGAACCCTCATCGCATAGTGTAAGTTAATTAGAACAATCACTTTCTTACAGTTCTAGAGTTTAACTTCTCAATACTGAAAGTGTAAAAGAAATATTACACCATCAGATCAGGTCAGCTAAAAGATAACAACATGTAACTGCTCATAACGAGTGAAACTAGTTACTTGAAAAATAAAGCGGATACATAACTTGCTATGACAAATTAAATTACACTGTGATAGTGTAAAAAGAAAAACTTACACCAATAATGTATATAAGTTTAAATCTAAATTCTTATATTTCTGTTAGTTATACATTTTATCTTACCAATTATTTGATATAATCAGGTTCTTAGTAGACAACAGTCCCATTAGAGTATATAACAACCATGAGAGCATTGGTATTCCATTCCCAAAGAGCCAAGCAATGAGAGTATACTGCAGCTTATGGAATGCAGATGAGTGGGCAACCCAAGGAGGCAGAATCAAGACAGACTGGAAATTAGCTCCTTTCACTGCTTACTACAGAAACATCAATATTGATGGTTGTGCAGTGTTAGCCGGTACCTCGTCATGTAAATCCAGCAATTCAGCAAACAATGCCAAGCCATGGCAAACTCATGAACTTGATGGTAAGGGCAGGAATAGGCTAAGATGGGTGCAAAGCAGACACATGGTTTATAACTATTGTGCTGATTCTAAGAGGTTTCCTCAAGGTTTTTCTGCTGAGTGCAAGAGTTCAAGATTTTAGGATATGAGAGTGTGAAATTCTTTATTCTTTTGTACCAATAAAAGTTCTGCTGGTTACTGATTTTGTTGCTGTGTAATTGGTATTCAAGTTTATCACTGTTATGGAATTACATGTTTACTAAATTTTTCTTAATCAAATGATGTTATATCATGAAGCATTTTCTTTGTAGTAGTGTATGAGTAATCAATTTCTGTCTAACTGTGAAATTTTCTGCATTTAGAGTCCTCATATTATTGTAAGGTATAAAGTGAAAATAGTACAACTCTATCCCAACAAGAATAACAGAGATTAGAGTATGAGGGTCTCACACTTATATAATTTTCAGTAAAGATTCGAACTTGAATTTCTTTTAATCTTTCTGAAATTAAGTTTAGATTTTGGACTATAAAAAGTACTATAGATCACTACTTTTTATAGCTAAATAATTTTCTAATGTTTGAAAATATCATAGTAATAAAGAAAGAAAAAACTCTTTTAACTCTTCATATAATAATGTTGACAAATGATGTTGGACCGAGGGACCAACAAATAGATGAAAATTTTAGTAAAGGTTCATCAATTGGAGAATAGAGATACAAAGTTAGACAATTCAGCGGTGCACCATATGCAAAGAAATGACATATTAACTATTAATCTATATATTTTAACAATAATCTAGATGACACAAGTAGTTACAAAATGGAACTTAATTATAACAAATTTAAGTAAGCTTAAGTATTTTTGTTCTTTCAGGAGCAGCGACAGAACTAGGCATAAGAGGGTTGTCTATTTGAAATTTTTTTGGCCTCTAGGACCGAAATAATCAGGTGTCATGTCCGCTAGTAAAGCAAATCTTAAACGATGATAAATTAGACAACAACAGAGAAATATGCTAAAAGAGACACAAACATTTAATGTAGTTCGGTCAATTGACCTACGTCCATAGGCGAAGATGATCAATCCACTATATAAAAGAGAGTATAACATATCGAGAGAACAACCTCACAAAGAGGCATACACAAGTGACAAAATAATACTTGTCTCACAAATTCTCTCATAAACAAGACTCTCAAACTCTTTAGTTGTGGATGTTGCTGAATGATCTCAAACTCTTTAGTTGTGGATGTTACTGAATGAGAAAGAATCATCCTTAGTTAAGTCAAAACCTTTTCTTCTCAAATATGGAAGAATTAAATTTTTTTTTCGTTAAAAGAAAAATCAATTATGATAAATATGTTGTCCTTCTTTCAAAAAAAAAAAGAAAATCTCTTTGTGTATCCACTTTTTATTTTTGGATCCCTTTAGTGAAACCCTATTCAGAGAGGACAAGGACCTATCTTTAGAAATTCTTTTATTCTTTTTTTTCCCCCCTTAAACGCATGTTAGGGTGGTTTGCAAAGTTCTTCCTAGATCTGATGTTGAATGACAAAGAGAAGGATCGATGTCAGAATAAGTTTGAAGACCCATTTTCTATACTATTAAATTATGTTATCTTAAAGAAGTAGGCAATTTTAAGATGCAGTTGGCAGAATAGGTCAGTAATATAATGTGATATCTCATAGGAGTATTATATTATGCAACCAATAACTAGTAAGTTAATCAGACATGGATCTAGTCAAAAACATTATCCAGATTTCTCATCTATCTACTTTTCGCCATAACTTCCAATCAACTTGGTGTAAATTAAAGACCTTGTCAGGCTAAAATTATTTTAGTTAAATCGGTTGTAACAGTTTATTTATCTTGATTTTTAGATTACTGGATCACGCTTTTGGTAAGTATAGTTACAAGTGTTTTAAAGGACCTAATAGTATAAGTTATAGTGTTAGTGCATGTAAACTCAAGCAAAATGTGGTTAGCATTAGGATCGGCTACGAGAAGCCCATGGAGATTTGACCTAAATAGATGTTCACCCGATCGTTTAAATTAAAATAAATGACACAGTTAAATAATTTTTTTTGCACTTTAACCTATCAAAATATTAAATAATTATAAATTAATGAATAATATCTTAAAAGTAGTAGTATCTTCCAAATAAATAATATTATTACTCAAATTAATTAATCAAAATTGGAATAACGATTTATAATCAGGTATTTAAGCTACATTTTAATAAAATAAAATATTAATAATTATAGATTAGTAACTAAAATGGAAAGAAAATATCGGTTTCTTGACTATCTTTCAAATAAATAATATCTTAACTTAACATAATTAATTAAAAAAATGATTATGAATTTAAAAAATTTACCAACTAATATGAGAAATAAAAATTTCTGATTTGTTGAACTTTTAAATAGCAAAAATATAAATATGAGTCTAAGAGGTATTTTTTTCTTAATAATTATTTTAAACAAATGAATAAAAAATAAAACTAGTAAAATACGATACTGTGTTTAACAATTAAGAAAAAGTAGAAAAAATAGAAAAAGAAAGCGAAAAATATGAGAAGTTGCAAAATTATATAGAAACATACCATAAGTAACATGTTGGAAGGTTAAAAATGAGATAAGAGAAATAGAAAAGAAATATTGTAAAAAGAATAGTATGTTTGATAAGAGAAATACGATAGTATGTTTGATAAATAAATTATAAGGGAAAAATTAAAAACATTCGCAAGGAGAAAAATTAATAAAGAAAGAGACCGTATGTTTTTAGGGTTTTCTATAATTTCGGGATTAAGAAAAATTATAAGGGATAAGAATGTTTTTATTAAACTTATAACTTAACTTTTATAAGTATTACTAACTTGTTAAATTTATACTTGTAAATGTATGTAGGATTGTATTGGAGCACTTGATGGCACACATGTTAAAGCAAGATTACCGCAAGGTCAAGAGATACCATATATTGGACGTAAAGGTTATCCGACTCAAAATATTCTTACTGTCTTAGATTTTAATATGTGTTTTACATTTGCATGGGCTGGATGGGAAGGAACAGCTCACGATAGTCGTATATTTGGTGAGGCCCTTCGTAGACCAGAACTCAACTTTTCACGTCCAATTGGAAATAAATATTATCTAGTTGATGCATGATATCCGCACATGAAGGGATATATGGCTCCATACAAAGGAGATAATGTGAGATATCACCTAGCACAATTCCGCCGTGGTGCAACAAGACAATTGCGAGAACCAAGAGGGCGAATTGAAAAATTTAACTATTTGCATTCTTCTTGTAGAAATATTGTAGAGCGCACATTTGGGGTTTGGAAAGCAAGATGATCTATTTTATGAGACATGCTTTTCTATCACATTGACACTCAAAGAGACATCGTACTTGCTACTATAGCCATTCATAACTATATTAGAAAGAAATACAATATGGATGATGCGTTCCGAGCAACTGAGAATGAGAGATATGTTCCATCTGTTGATCCTGATGTTGGTACATCTTTGAGAGCTAATAACAATATAAATGCGGAAAATGTGGAAGAGCAAAGTGATCTTGTTTGGATGGGTCTTCGCGATTTGATTGCTAATGAAATTTGTGAAGCTTGATACTTGTAGTTGTATGAATCTTTTAAAACACTAATATTTGTTATTTTACATTCCAATTGAGAAATGTTATTTTGTTTCGTTCTCTTAAAATATGCATATAATGACCTAACTTTCTATAGAATTTAAGAAATCAGTGTTCTGGAAATTTGATGCATTGATTTTATATTCTGAATCTTTATTAGTTAGAGGAACAAATTATTTTTCTTTCGTCTTCTGTTCAAGCTAAAAATGAGCTTTCAAGAATTATATTTGTAAAAACTATCTTAAGTAATCATTTAAATTGAAATTAAATTAAAATATAAATTATTTTTTATTCGCATTAATTATGAATCAAATATATTGTAATAATCAGCCCCTTTATAATATTAACAGCTTTAAGGATATTTTTGTCTTTTTAACAGAAAAAAGTTCTTACTAGCACTTGTTTACCAAACACTTCAACAACTTTTTTTAAGTTTCAGCACTTTTATCCAAACTGGTAACTGCTTATTTATAAAATAAGTTGCAACACTTAAAAGCTTGTAACTGCTTATTTATAAAATAAGTTGCAACACTTAAAAGCTACTTTTTTCCAGCTAATCCAAACGGACTCTATGTGTTTGAATAGAAGTACTAAAGTTGATACTAAATACTATTTTAATGTGTTTAGAAAAAAGAGAAAGTTCTTTACAAAGAGGACGGACATCGAAAACTGAACAAAGAGAAAGTTAGGGTTTTCGCTCAGGGGAAGGTATTTCAATCACAAAAGATATTAAGGCTAAAAGAGTGAAATTTTTGTTAACCCATAAGTGTTTATCAACTAAAGCTTTTTGGTTAGGCTGGCCAAATTTACGACTCTGGGCTGATTATTGAAAATGTAAGAGGGGGTGAATTAAAAATTATTCTTTCTTTTGTGAGGTAGTCGACTAACTTGAGTTCTAGTCGACTGATATTTTCGAAACTAAGTATAAGAAAGGAAATTACAGAAAGTAAATAACACAGAGTGTTTTTATACTGGTTCGAATTCAGAGTGAATCCTACGTCCAGTCCCCTTGAGTTGCAAGGGTGATCTCTTTTAGATATGAAGTGATTTAGTACATATGGGTTGATATTGTTATACACCAACAACCTTTTGATCACTTTGTTCTTTTTATACACCAACAACCTTTTGATCACTTTGTTCTTCTTTCTTATGGTTGATACAATGCCTTACCAGTGTTCTTTTCTCTCTCTCTCTTCTCTTCTTAGTTACACAAGAAATCTATGACAGACAATAGTGCTTGTTTGAAGTAAAACAAAGAGATTGATTTTGGTTTGATCAAAGTATGTGAATCCTTGGCATCTTCTGTAGAATATATATGGTGAGATGATTCTCATTCTTCATGGCGTGATAGTGAAATGATTGAGCAGCAACCCAAGAGAGTTGATTTTCAGAATCAATCAAGATGATTTCATTCCAGAAATAGAATGGACTTTTCCTTTTGTCGCTTCCTTGATTTCCTTTTCCTTGTGAGCCATTGGAGAGAATATTTTCAGAGGATCTTCTATACTGATTGATTGATGCCTTCCATAAATGCTCCATTTGAATATCCACGTGATTGATCTTCTATATTAATTGATTGATCATCTTATGCTGATTGATTTATGCCGTGCGTAAATGGTTGATTCGAATATCCAGTTTCCATAGAATGGGCGGTTACCGCTTGATTCTTGCCTCCTTGATTTGTTCTTCCAAAATTTCTGTTAGAGTCTTTTCTATTCTCATGACATCCTTTGGGATGGTTTTTCTGCAAGTAGAATTAAGTTATTGTCTACCATTAAAATTCAAATTTAACAATTATGACATGTAAACACTTCTTATACATACTTCTATCAAAAGCATAGAAAATGGTGTATAAGCTTATGCAAATGGCCTATTTATCTAAGGGGTCTTTACACAAAAAGCCAAGCGAATTCATTATTTACTTTTTTTGCCGATATACATAGATTATGTACATATTATATATGATTATATATACTATATTATATATCCTCCGACTATTTTTAGTTTAAGAAGTTGTGTGTGCGGCTATTTAAGTTAACTCTTCTTTATCTAAGCTTGGGTTAGACCAGATTTTTCACTATAAGATTTTCACATGGGGCCTAGTTTTGCATCACTCATTGAATTTGTACCCACTTTTTAAAAAAAAGTTTAACTGATGTCTGATTTTTTTGTTAACTTCATACATACATTTTTATCTTCTTCTAAGTCGTTGGTTTCTTCTTCATTGTGCTTAGGGTTTCTTCTTCTTCTTAGTTGCAAAATAAGTTCGTTAAATTTGTTATTGTTTCGATATTTTATTGATTGAGTTTGTTCTTTATAATATTTGAAAGTTATATTTCAAATTTGAGCTCATTTGAAATAGATTTGGATGTTGAATCGTATGTTGGATTGTTCAAATTCGAAAAACAAGTTTATGTTTCAGAACTTAAGGTTCGAAATCGGAAGTTGCATTAAAAAAATTAAATTACTTAAGATTCTAATTTCTAAAATTGCATTTGAAAGATAGAAAATTTTCAAATTTGATTTCTTAAGGTGCATTGAAGAGATTGAACTAATTAAGATTCGAATTTCTGAAATTGCATTTGAAAGATAGAAGAACTTCAAATTTGATTTCTGAAGTTGCAATAAAACCCAGTATAACACTAAATCATTTAGTTGTTTTCATGGATAGCGTCAGTGATAAGTTGGAAGGTTGAATAGAGGATAGGTAGAATAGTCCCACAATGTATGAATACTGAGATCTGACTCTGGAGTCAAAAGAGTCAATTGTACATATTGTTGGTTAAATAAAATTTTCAGTTTAGCCAAAAATAAAAAGACTGAACTACTTCACATCCTAGCGGGTACACTTTGCAAACTTTTGTGAAATGCGGGTATAACTTCAATGATAGTCCCAAAAGTGGGTATATATGAAAATGCCCCTTTTCCACTTAGGTCAACCCATTGATTGGGTTGTATATGTCATTGGGCCATAATTCCAGTGTCCACCCTTCCATTTGTAGATCTTGGCCCAATTTCTAAGAACCTCAGAAAATCTCCAACTAAAATTTTGTCCCTCAATTGAGTGGCTAAGACCATATCTTGGCCACCCAACACCTCTACTTTCTGCGGGAATGTAGAATGACGTACAAAGATGGAGATTCCATTAATAATGCCATGAGAAAGTTTCCTTATCCGCACATTGAACACATACTTCCTTAATATTCAACAAATAAATTAGGATAGATTATGCAGTCAACTTCAGTTACACCATGGCACACTTGTTACTATTACATTCCTAAGCATTTTCCCTCCAATCATTCCCTTCATTTCCACAAGAAACCACTTGTTTTTCCCTCAAATTTTTCACACATTCCCACCCGCTGCACAAACAATTCCTTTGTCCTCAGTTCTACGCACAATTGTTACCAAGAACAAGAAAAGCACAAGAACAATTCAGACCCAGATAGACTGAACAATATATTTTGGCAAGAATTCTATCCTTCTGTTGAAAACGAGAAACCCCATCAAAGAAAAGATAGTGAGGAGCAAGAAACTGCAGTGATCACTCGTTCAAGCATTAGAACAAACAGCTGGTGGGCACGTTTTAAAGCTGCATTGGGGCAGAGGATTAACGTGGAGGGAATTGCTTGTTTTACAGGGATTCTCTATAAAAACAAGAACTTGGCAATCCCACATGTGTTTGTGCCAGATATAAGGTATATTGATTGGGCTGAGCTGAAGAAAAGAGGATTTCAAGGTGTAGTTTTTGACAAGGACAATACTATTACTGTTCCTTATTCTTTGAACCTGTGGTCTCCTCTTGCTTCATCCATAGAACAGTGTAAATCTTTGTTTGGTGATAATATTGCAGTTTTCAGCAACTCTGCAGGTAATCTTATTAGGAATTGTGATTGGTATTGTGGGTTTTGTTGTAACTTTAAAGGTGTTTTTTTTTCTCTCTGCAGAACTAAGTGTTTGATGATTTGGGAATTTGTAGGACTAGATGAATATGACCCTGATGGTAGGAAAGCTCGAATTCTCGAACGTGCAATTGGAATTAAAGTCATTAGACACAGTAAGTTGTGTTCTATGCATATGCTATTTGGTACAACCTGCATCGATTTTTGTGTGACAGTGTTTGGCTAGAACGGAGTTTAAGATTGTTATTGTATCTTACGTGTTATATTACTGATATTGGAAGAAAATATTGAAGTAATGGTTAAAATTTGGTTTAACAGAGAAAACATCACATCAAAGTTTAGTGAGGAGTTAAATGAATTTGAATTCTTGAAAATTATGAAAATTGTATAGTACAACACTGTTAGCTGAACAGGGTCAAATATGTGTGCAATATGAACTCTGAGGGGGAGTACAGAATCTCAAATCTCTTACTATGTCCATCCCAATTTATGAGATGATGTTTGACATAACACAAAATTTATGAAAAAAGAACTACATTTGAAACTTGTGGTCTAAAACAACTCATTAAGAGTAATATGGAGTTTAAAGTTGAATTAATTCTAAATACAGAAAGACATTCTTTTTTGGGCTGACTAAAAGGGAACTACATAAATTGGGACCGAGAGAGTATTTACTATGGTACCCTTTGAATAGTAATTCCAGTTACCTGTCATGTTTTCTTGTCACTTACCCCAGCCTTGAGTTAATGCAATTAGTATCTGCTGATTCCTTTAACACTAAAATATAGGGGTGAAGAAGCCAGCTGGAACAGCTGAAGAAATTGAAAGGCAATTTGGTTGTAAATCCTCAAGACTTATTATGGTAGATGTGGTTCTTCATTTTTGTTTTCCTTTTGTAATTTTTTTCTCCTTTTCCTCATTTTGCGTCCTTTGCAGGTAGGCGATCGGCCTTTCACCGATATCGTTTATGGAAACAGAAATGGCTTTCTTACTATTTTGACAGCACCATTAAGTCTCTCACAGGAGCCACTTATTGTGCAGCAGGTTTGCCTTCTCTTAGTCATCTCTTAGTTAAATCCTTGGAACTGAGTGTAAATTTGGCACCTTTGTCACAATGAACTAGTAGCACTCTCAACTAAAGATGAAGTTGTAGTAAAATCCAATTTTCTGATGCTTAAAACGGTTTTAGCATCTTGCTGATAAGCCTGTTTGATATACTCATGGAATAGAATTGTAATGTACGCTGAATGAAGGAAAAACTAACAAGAGAATTTCTTCTTAATCTGGACCAATACCTTCACGGCTTTACATCCTTTCTTTTTGGTCCTTGCATTTTAAGCTTTAAATTTTGTTGGAAAGTAGCTAATTTTATAAGCAAAACATTTGCAGGTGCGGGTACTTGAAATGGCCCTTGTGAACAGATGGTCTAGGAAAGGGATAAAACCAATAAGTCACAAGCTTCTTCCTGATTGTCGGCAATGTGTAAAGAACGAACTACTTTAGTCTTTAGGAAATTTTTATTTTCTTTTTTTGGGGAAGGGAGAAAATATATACTATCTATTATACAGAGTAGTCCATGTTTGATATTTTGGCTGTGCATAGGAGTACCAACAACAGCAACATGATTCAAAAGCCTGCCTTTGGAATCTGCAAGAAGGGAAAGTGCATATTTAGGCATTTGTTTTAAGTGCATATTTAGGCATTTGTTCGATTGATCATATCCTAACAAAGTGTACAAGAATATTCTGAAGTGCATATTTAGGCATTTGTTTGACTGAATCATATCCTAGCAAAGTGTACAAAGAATCTTACTCCTACCCCTTGGCTTCTGGTGCTGGAATGTGAAGATAAATTTGATATTAGCCAAATGGGATTGTCTTTTCCACTTTTTTACCTGGTGTTCGGTATCTAATTGGGTACCAACTAATGAAATTGTTGAGAAACATGATATCAACGTTTATTTATTCAACTTCATTGTTGACTCAAAACGAATCAGCTATGGTACTAAAGGGAGAATGCATAATTAACCCCTCCTTACCATGTCTTCTTTTGCAATTACACACCTAATTATCATCTTATTTGCTGATATGGCACAGAAAGTCTTGTAACTCAACTTGAGTTGTTGTGAAGAGTAAAATACAAGACAAAAGATACAACTTAGGGCTAGAAAATATCATATTTTCAACCAAACATGTCTCATTTCTCCAACCCCATCTAACACGCTCCCTACTTCGTTTTATGGTGCATTTAAGTTTAATCCGACTACTATAATTTTGGATTTCTGTTAAAGGGTTCAAAAAAGAAAAGGTTTGAAAAATAAAAAAGACTATGGCCAAAGGGAATTGAACCAGCAACCTAACAAAGGTTTTGAAACCCCTTGACCACTAAGCTCTACTTTTAGGATGTGTTAAAGTGATTCAAAATATAATATATACAAGTACAAAATGAATTTTGACTTACATGTACAATGTTTTCGCCCCCTAAATCCGGAACATAAACTCATGTTCTCACGATCAAACTAAGTATTTTGTATACATATTTTCTAAAACTAATCTAAACTTGGTTGAATGGTGCACTTGGTTAAAGATTAAGTTATTTATCTAAAAGAATAGGGATTGATTCTCACTTACCACATTTTTTAACTCTTCCTTTTTAGTGATGCACATGTTTTGAAAATTCTAAATACGCCCCAGCTTCCATGGCAAGCAATGGCATTATATATCTTCTTTTTTTTGTCTATCCGTAACTTGTGATTTTTTGTGCAATGATTGAAACTGGAAAGGATCTGCAATGATATTTTCTTTTTCTTTTGGTCTTTCATCTGTAATTTAATTTTTTTCACCAAACAGGGACACATGTATCAAATTGACATAAATGTTCAGAGAAGACTAGTTAGACTTCTATAATAATGATACCCCAAGTACCAGAACAAAGGAGGTAAATGTAAATCATTAAATATCACCTAGATGACAAACCTACCACTTGGCTTGTTTTTTATGGGCAATTATGCCGATGGAAATGGGGCCTCCATTATATTAATGATGGTCTCAGTTTTTTCTTTTTTACTATTTCACCAAATTCTCTTCCATTCATTTTTAATTGTCCACTTTTTACTTTGCATAATGAGTAGTGAGTGATAAAGGTAAAACAAAAAATATCGTATTTTTCTTAATTTGCTAAAATAAACAAGTATAATAGACAAATATAAATGAAAGAAAATAGTACTTGTTAAATCTTATTCATATAAGGAACCCTTCATATAATGTTGGTTTCATTTCTTCCCCTATATACTGCTAAAGGTTGAGTAGAGATCCTCATGTACATGAGTGTACATCCTTACAACTTAGGCTGCAAAGGGTAAGGCTGCTCAAGCCATTGTCTTGGGCCCCAAATTCTAGAGGGCCCCAAAAATATTATACTATATTATTATGTATTATATATCTTATCTAATTACTCTTAAGAGATCAAATTTTAATATTTGTTTATTTGGTTAAGAACGTACAAATCAGTGAGTAAAGAGCGATAAATCTCCGTCTTGTTAGTACCATATTTATTTTCCTCTTCCGTTTTAATTTTTCCTCCTTTCTTTTACATGACTTTGAGATTTCTCTTTCCAATTTCAAACTTTGTTTCTTTGACTTAACTACTTTCTCATATTTAATTGACTCATTGATTAGAACAGAAGCTCTTTTATGTCTAGCTGTTACATGAATTTTGTGAAATAGGCCTCTTAATACAAATTGACTTTAGGCCACCAACTTCGTTGAGCCGCCGCTGCCTGCAATATCCATATAAACCTAGCTAGTATAGTGGTACTCCAACCACAATTGAATTTGAAGGTAAACCAATTTTTTTCTCGATACCGAAGCCAACAGTCAAAGGTGTCTTTAACACAAGACTAACACAGAACTAGGAGTGTGTATGGTGTTTATTTGCTTGAATCTTTATATATATATAATAGATGTTGAAATTATTTTTTTTGTGTGTTTACTTCTTTATATTTTAAATATTTTTAGTGAAAATTGTTACTTTACCACATAGAAAGGAAATTTGAAAGCTCGAACCGCCAATGTAGGGACGATAGTTGTGCTGTCTCATTTACTACTTCTGCAATTCACCATATGCTGCTTCACCTAGTTGTCTGTCAGGGCAATTAAGCCTCATATTTCATGGCTACTATTGTTTATACTGTACCATGCTTTCCAAGTGTCACATTTTTTGCTGAACTTCTTGTATCAGTGTGCAGATTCTTAAATATCAAAATAGAAATGTGATAATTTGAAGTACTAATATTGAATTATAAACATATCTACTAATACTGTCGGCAGCAGTATAATGACAGTTTGAAACATCCATTAACAGCTCTAACAACCTTCATTAATCACTTTCTAAGAACTACTACTGTTCTCAAGCATCTTTAGACATTGGACAACACATTCCGGGACATGTAAAACTCCATTGGAAGTGGCTATTTTCATAAACTAGTTATCGACTTTCTTAGATCACTTTATATCATGCTTAATCGTGAAAATAGCATGGACTAGTTAGTTTTTGGACTGGTAATTAAAAAATAGTCAACGTTTGCAAAGTCATTAAAAAATAGCCTTTATTTTACTGAAACACGGAAAGTTTCAGCATAATATGCAGAAGTATGGAGCTCCTGCGTATAAACTTCCAGCATATTACATAAAGTTCTAGTATAATATGCTGGATTAAGGAGTTTCTGCATATAAACTTCCAGCATATTATGTTGGAACTCCTGCACGTTATGAAATTCCAACACATTATGCTGGAATCTCATATGTAAAAAATTTGAACTTCAGCATATTATACTGAAATTTTTCCGGATTATTAAGCGTGTTTTTGTTCAGATTTTATCTTTATATGAAAAAATGACTAAAATTCGATTACTTTTGAAATCGTGACTATTTTTCATTTACCGGTTGCAAATCTAACTATTTCTAATTTTTTCCCTGCTTATTCATCAACTCTAAGAACGGCCACGGGCCATTTGAGTAAGAAAACCAGCACAACTGCAAGAAAAAGGACTAGACCTTGGATCCTGTGGCGGAGACACCTGGTGTTATCTGACAATGTCACTGAAAATATTCACTTAACATATAGATAAATATATTAATTTACAAAAAAAAGCATTTACATAAATAATAGATTGACACCACTTGAGCATAATGCAAAATAAACATTAATCTGGGACAACAAGTAGAGCTTTAGAACCTACTACAAGACTACAGCTCCAACTTCAAACTCACATACAAGTAGAAGTGTGATAATAAATCGACACCGCGTTTACAAAATTCTACTTCTGCCATTGTTTAAATGAAATTGTTAATTGTGCAATATTTCACACTCTGAAATCAATATATAAAGAGGCAATTTTATACTAGCCATTATTATGATTTGACCTTCATTACATATGATAAGGTTTATGAACTTTTGAATAGGTCTAAAAGAAAGTGCTTCAGAAAGACCAAAAATGCTAATAGTTTCTTTATTGAAATGAAAAAGACAAGAAAGTTTTCATCACTTTTTACACGAGAAAAACACACAAAAAATAAAATAAAATAAATAAAGCACAGGAGGGAGGAAATGACACTGAAAGAACCAACTTTTCTCAGGCCAGCAACCAGTTCCTTCTACTCATTTCCTTTTTCAACAATATCTCGTTTCTTTCTGTGTTTCATCTGCATTAGACAATTGACACAGAGTAACAAAATGCTTAGGCCCTTTGGTAAACTAGCTCCATTTGGCTTTTTTTTTTGATTCCCTTATCCCTTGATTCCTCTTTGATCTCCCTTTTTTTTTTTTTTTTGGAGTTATTGCTCCTTCGGTGACTCAAACCCACAATCCGAGGTTGTAGGTAGGGTTGCTGACCATCTAAGCAACCCCCTCTTGTCCCATTAGGCCATTTTCGAGCGACCTTTTGGTAAACTAGCTCCTTATAGAGTAAGCAAAAACCTGATGAAACTGGATGTAGGTATATTAATATCTGCGAATAAAGAATCCAGTAATACAATCTAACTAGAAAATAACTGATAATCTAGAAATGTATTACAATTAGATTGCTTATAAGATAATTACATGTAAATCTCTACGATAAGTATTTAATTAATAATCTAGTAAAAATGATAACTAACTTCCTAGTAGAGGTTAAACTATACATTGATTGTATAAAAAAATTCTATATGTTGATAGTTCATATAACCTAGCTGCCTTTTTTTTTTCCGGGGAAAGAGCAGATCTAACTTTTTTTTCTTAAGACATTATACTTCTGGACACTGAATTAGTAGTCACATTCATAAGTAGTGCGTCTAACATGGGCACATATTACCAACATATCAATAAAATATTACAAGCAATTTATCATATGATTTTCCATAATTCCATAACTGAAGACATGGAACATATTTTGATTTGTCAGGGTAAATACTTATACAGACCTCTATCCCTATATAACACTTCACTATAAAAGCCAAACTTTTTCCGGAACCAATTTTCATGTTATGTTATAATATATGTTCTCCATAACAACACTTCGCTATAATATCCAAAAATATTCGGAACACACGAGGCTGTTATAGAGAGGTTTGACTGTACTTGGATATATATATGTGTAGAGCTATGGAGTATACTCTCCATGTACAGCACAGTGAGATTTAAATGGCAATTTAAATGCACCTGCAGCGTACACAACTAACCACATACTCTTTCACCTGCTTATATTAACTTCTATATGTCATTACTCTTTATATATGCAGCTCCTTTCTTTTGTCAATTCCCATCACTTAACTCTTTCACCTTCTCTCTTTATCCACTCTCCTTTCTTTTTTTCTCTAAGTCACTCTACTTTGAAAGCAAACAAAGATGGGGAAGGAGGGAAGAAAGCAGACTTCTCTAATTCTGTGGGCTGCCTTTGCTGCTTTGCTTGCACAGAATTTGGTCATTCCTGTTACGTCTACAGCTTCTTTTGAAGAACAAAAGACTTATTACTCTCCTGATCCAAATGCCGGAAGTCCCCCAACAGGTCTCTTCTCACATCTTTAATTTAAATAGCCGGTCAGATTCACTGTTTATTTTTTCTAGCCGGTATATATAGATTATACACAGTTATATACATTAATTATACATATATTATATATCCGCCGTTTAAGTTTAAGAGATTACGTGGACGGCTTTTGGATTAATTATTCTTAATTTATCCTATATAGTTTCATAGTCTTCTTGTTACTAGCTATTTTAAAGTTAAGTTGACAAAAGCTAATATGTTTTCTTTAACTACTTTATGAACCTAGAATGGGCTGATTTGCTAGTTGTAGCAGAAATTATAAAAGGCAAGATAGCTAATAAAGAAACCAACACATATGTACATAATAGAATATGTTTGCTAAACCAACATCTTTTCCAAGTCTTCCCAAATTTGGAGACATGAGCATTTATTCAAAGATTATTTTGAATGATTTTGTACACTACAGTGTAAGACCACCTAAAAGATAACTATAGTTACGTAACATGAAAATAAGACAAATTTTTTGTTATAATAGGTTAAAATCAGTGTAAAAACTCTTTACATTATTGTCGGTGTATATATATTAACTCCTCTTTATATATACCATTTTGCACTCACAGCATATTTTTATGATTAACAGGTTCTCACACACCTCCATCACATTCAGGAGGTGGCCATGGAACACCGTCGCATGGAAGCGGTAGCCACGGAGGAACACCACCTGCGAACTGTGGTAACCCCGCCCCTAGTGGCGGGCATCACCACAACCCTACTCCATCGCCTCCTTCAGGAGGCCATGGAGGTGGTGGTTACTATCCCTCCCCTCCATCTCATGGTGGAAGCCCTCCAAGTACTCCTAGTACCCCCAGTACACCATCCACCCCCTCCACACCTACTATTGTAACCCCACCTACACCTCCTACAATAGACCCTGGCACTCCAAGTACTCCAGGGGGTGGTTACTATGGTGGAAGTCCTCCAAGTATTCCTACCCCTAGTATTACACCCCCTACCCCTTCTACACCTATCATTGAAACACCACCAACTACTCCTACCATTGATCCAGGTACTCCAAGTGCTCCAGGGGTCTTTCCAATTGACCCCAACTCACCACCTTTTACATGCGAGTAAGTCAAATGAAAATTATTCTTTGTTTCATTTTATATGGCAGCATTTGACTAGACATACAATTTAAGAAAGAGAATTTTTTAACGTATATCTAAAGTACCTAATGAGAACTTGTAATCTTAAACATATCATGACATTTATACAATTATACCAGCATATATATCATTAACGGTGAAGGTGTGATTCTGTTTAGAAAAGACTAGGAAAAGCGCATCATATGAACGGAACAGAGGCAGTATAAACTTTTGCACTTTTAACTACAATATGAGTGGCATGTCCTAACATGAAATGTTATGAACTGCAGCTACTGGAGGACTCACCCAACACTGATATGGGGCATACTCGGCTGGTGGGGAAGTGTAGGCAATGCATTTGGTGTGGCTAGTGTTCCAGCTTTGGGAGCAAACATGAACTTACTGCAAGCACTTTCAAACACTCGCCCAGATGGCTTAGGGGAGCTTTACAGAGAAGGAACAGCTTCTTTATTGAACTCCATGGTTAGCAGGAGGTTCACCTACACTACAAACCAAGTCAAGAATAGTTTTGTCACAGCACTCAACTCAGATAAATCTGCAGCAGCTCAGGCACAGCTGTTCAAGTTAGCTAACGAGGGTCGACTCAAGCCCAGAGCTTGAGAAGTTCATGATTTCATTCAAAGTCACTTTGATCAGTTCTTGCTATGTCCAGTTTCATAGTATTATCCTGTGTGTTTAATTACTTAGGATTGAATACTAGTAATGTTTTTCCTCTATGCTTTTGTATCTTACAACATTAAGAGGATACCAACTTTCTGTTTTATCAGTTATTAGTCAAATGTATGACTTTGTTGTTGTAGGCTACATGAGTGAATGCCACGTTCCAATTTCAGAAATATTACTTTTTCTTCTTTAAATTAAAGAACTCAGGATCTTCTTGATGCATTGAGTTCATTAATATAGATAGCTACACACATTTACATATCTACTGAATTTTCAATGCTACACTTTGAAAGCTGATGTATCTCTCTGTATTATCAGCTCCAAGTTCGAGATAATAAGTCCAAAGTCATACTATAAGTCTATGTTTTCAGCCTATTTGTCTAGATCTTTGGGTAATACATGATCAGAGTGAATGAATGTATTCATCAACCACCTACACTGTACAGTCTTAATTAAAAGTACAGACTATAACAACTCAAGCATATTCCACAATATATGACTGCTTCCACAAGGTAGATTGCTTATCCTCATATGCTAGATATCATCCCCCCCCCCCCCCCCCCCAAAAAAAATATGCAATAAAAAAGCTTAGGATGGTGATATGATGTTTAAGTAGACGAAAACATGAAGATAGGCTATGTATGGCTAAACATCACAGGCAAATCACTACAAAGAAACATTTCCTAGCATAGATTTATGTTTGCGCGCAGTTGATTCGTTAAAAAGAACACTAGTTCTTATGTTTACATTGTATTCTTGTATGGATTAAGCAACAACAATTAAAGTCGCAAGAAAATTTGAGGAAAACAAACTGCAATAAAATTTTAAGTTTGGAATCTGACTCCCTCCTTATTATCCAAATGATAAAGGGAGAGATTAGATGGTCATGGCAAATTCAAGAGGATTATATATCATTTAAGTCCAAGACATGAACGTGGAAGGTCAATTTCAATTCCTTCATACATTTAAGGAGCAATATTCCAGCTGATCTCTTGGCTAATTTAACAGAAAATTCTAAAAGAAACTCATTCTTCACTGAGGCTATAAACTTGCCTCTACAGCTTATATCCATCCACTTAGAAATTAGTAGCAATTTAGCTAATTATTGCCATGATACTAAGACAGACAAAATAAGGAATTAGCTTTTGCCAATTTAAAAAAGATTTTACGAAATAGTAAATTGCCACGAAATTTAAGCAACTTCTCAACCTCTACTTTTCCTACTTGACCTGCTAGTACTTTCACCATCGCGAAACACTTCCCATCATGTCTTGCCCAACTGTTGCATCAAATCAAAATGCATCTATGTCGCACCTGAACCAATAAAATATTACCGACTCTAAGCCTCTTCGAAGATCATCTTTCTTGAGCCATCACATTATAAATGCCCATTCGCAACCACAATTACTATACAATCACTTACTCTTCTTGAGTCCGAATTCATTGACAAGACATGAGAATTTAATTTTTCCTACAATTTAACAACGTGAAAGATCCTTCAATACACTCACAACTCGAAACTATACGTCAAATCAAGACAGAAATCAAGTACCCAATAGTAAATTCTTGAGTCATAAGCAAACTTTATTCGTCACATTCAACCCATCTGAACACATCTCGCAGTCACATCATACTTACCATATAGCCATTCAATCGCTCATCGAGCCATAAATCCTACTCGTGGGGATATTATCGGATATAGGGGTCCATATGTACAAGTTCTCATAATCAAAACTACCGAGCCTAAGATGCGGTCTAACCCTGACCTCAAGTCCTCCAGACTGGCCCATCAACAAAACACAAACTCGAACCTCATTCATAGAATCACAAGTTGGCGATTCACAGCTGATACCGAGCGCTCATATGCGCATACGAAATGCGTTGAAAGAATTCAAAGAGTTATGTTTCAAGCTGAATCAATTCCGCATAATAGAATACAAGAAGTGAAATTTTTCTAAGGGTTTCGCAGTCTCTCGAAGATAAGTACAGACGTCTATGTACCGATCCGCAAGACTCTACTAAACCCGCTCATGACTCGTGAGACCTATGTTACCTAGAGCTCTGATACCAACTTATCACAACCCAAAATCTTACCCGTCGTGATGGCGCCTATCTCACTACTAGGCAAGCCGACAATCCCAATAAACCACCATATCTTTTAAGTTTGAAAACATAATATCAAAATTTAGCAGAAGAAAAACTCACAAATACATATATAAACACTCCCAAAACCCGGTGTCACTGAGTGCATGAGCATCTAATATGAATACAAGTCTGAAAAATACGGCCCATGATAGTATAAGACCAAACACAGTAAATAAGGAGATATGGAAGGAGAGGCAAGGTCTGCAAAACACGGCAGCTATCTCTGAATCTCCAGAAAATCAACTGTGCCAAAGAATCCAACACCAACTATGTTCGGGTACACCTGGATCTGCACACGAAGTGCAAGATGTAGTATGAGTACAACTAACTTAGCAAGTAACAATAATAAATAAGGAACTGAAGATAGTGACGAGCTACGCAGTTGTAGTTCACTTTCAGTAATTTCAGCAACGAATAGAGATGCTTTCAAATCCAACAATTTAAGTCAGATCAATTTTATACAGTTCAAGTTCATATAATCCAGATATAAAATCTTTCAGAGAATTTCACAACAATGACACATAGCAATGATCACGCCCAACTATACCTTATAAAAGGGACTAAACGGTCGTTGCAAATATAATCCGATTTACAAATCCGGAGTCGAATTCCACAGAGAACTAAGGCTTAGCTATAGTTGTTCAATATTGCAAAGAAACACAAGTTCAAATAATTTTCTAGTTATAAAGATTTAATTTTTATTTCTACTAATTAACTAGCAAATATTATAAAGCAGTAAAATTATCAACTAACATGGATGAAATTCTATACAAGACTAAGGAGGTCTAGAGTTGTGATTTTTCGTATTGTCGGAATCTTTTCCTCTATGTTTTCTACAAATTTGCCTGAGTCTTCTCTATCGACCATGAGCACTCTAACTGTCGTAACTCTCTCCCGAGTAATTACCACAATTTACTAGACATATTCTCCCGAATTACGCTAGCTGGCATTAAGTACAGCTCACTCAGTTCGCACCAAGGTTTCGTTATCCCTAATCCCACCTTTAAACCTCCGTATTGATCCCTCATATACGTTTAGGAGTGATGTTGTTCAAAAACTACCTAAATATGCACTCTCTCCCGAGTAATACATACTAAATAGGCACAGCTAATTGAAGGCCCTTCAATCAACCACAAGAATAATATAGTTGAACAAATAGAGAAAATACTACGGCAAATCTATATTAACATAACAAGAAAATCATCCTTGAATAGGTTCCATCAAAACCCTAGATTAGGAATTTAGCTACTCATACTCATAATAACAATATCCCAAATATTTTGCATAATTAAAATAGAGAATAAAGATGAAAAGATGTAGAAATAATGATTCTAACTCCAAGGGGGTGATTCCACCAGCTCTTCTTGCCTCTAGCTGCCCAAAAACGTGGATGCTGATAGAAAGTCATTCCAAGTGGTGTTTTAGGTCTATTTATATGTGTAGAAGAAACCCTAAACATGTGGTCCGGGTCCTAGTCAAACCCGGAATGAATTAAGTCTTCAAAACTCGGATTGGACCTGGCGTTAGGCCTGGCGTCGCCAGCCTAACGCATGGAATTTGGCTGGCCTCGCTAGGCTAAAGCCTGGTTCAGCCTGGCCTTAAGCTGGCCTCGCCAGGCTAAAGCCTGGTCCAGCCTGGTCTCTCCTTTTCACTGTTCTCGAGCACACTTTCAACGTTTAAGTATTCCTTTTGCTCTACTTTCATCTCCAATTCACCTACGCATAAAATAGACTCCATTATGCACAAATAAAGTGTAATTTATCATTAAAGCATGTAAAATTCAAGGCACATAATGTACGAAATTATGGAATTATAGCCACACATCAATACCCCACACTTAAACATTGCTCGTCCTCGAGCAATCAAACTACACTTATAGATACGGCCTTTTTAAGCAATTCTCCTAACTCATTACACCAAGAATTTTTATAATAGTTTAAGCACACAAGTGTGACATCCTCGCCTCAAGATTCGACTCACAAATACCATGCCTTATTCACAATTCACTTACTTACTCTGACATGGATGTCAACAACACTACATTTTCTTTATGAATCATGTGCCCTCACCCAATCAAAGAGATTAGTTCCACACACAATAAATTTTAAGACCGTAGGAACTCAAGATAGGAAGAATTCACTCGCTCTCAGAAATAACATTCTTATGCTACAAAAGATGCACCATAGGCTTGCCCGTAGTGTAATACTCTACTAATCGAGTTCATTCAGTCTAAGATCAAGTAGGACTTTCATTGGTTGTAATGTAGGCTGCGGGTCGGGTAGGATACATTTGGATATGAGTGACTACACCTCCCTTAAGCACTTTAATACATATACTTTAACACACATCCTATACTTATGTCAAACCATAACTCCACTTTCACCTCAATATATATTAACTCCATATTTCTTTAAGCACAATTACATCAAGAGTCACCACTATCAAGGGATATTTTTCACAGCAATACAACTAATTTTTTGTTACTTTTTCAAAAATAATGCACCTTTCTCCTTATTTCATTAGTTCCACGCCAAAGCCGAACCAACCACCCCACACTTTAACTTTTACAAAGTTTATAACAATTCAAGTGCTCATGAGAGGTGAAAAGGTTTAAATATATGGTCGATTAAAACAAAGGGGTACGACTTGTAATATGGTTACCAAAGAAACAAGATTATAGGCTCAACGGGGTTAACTACGGTACATAACATTTAGGTGGGTAAACTTTATATATCTAGCTTAACAAAGAAACGCCTATATCACTTCCTAGATTGAATAATACTACTATTTCGCTTTACAAATACACGGAACAAATTCTAGACATCAAATGCAATGCATAGAATACATACAAAACCTCGCACATATAAGGCACATAACTCACTCAGGATTGGTTTCATCGCGACATTCCAGTTAAAGGAGTTAAGCAAATTAGGAATCTACGATTTAAGGTACTTATGCGAGAGTCAAAACCCGAGCCTAAGCGTCACAACCATAGTACTAACTATTCTCAAGGCATAACAAAGCTAAGAGATATTGCTTCAATTCAATTCATGGCACAATGGTTCCTATTCCTAAAAACAAATAAAACTAACTACACCTGGTTCAAACAAAACCCTTGGAAAAGAACCGCGGTACAAAGAAAAATTAAGGGGGAATTGCTACACTACCTAACAAAAGAAAATCTTTTTGTCTTTTTTTTCTTTTGACTTAAATCCCTCAAGAAAATTGTCTAATAGATCCATCGTCAGGAAAAGTCCAATCTTTTCTATTTTTGTTCTCTAAAAAAAAAATCAATTAAACTAACATAATTAAAATAGCATAGAAAGTCAGCTAGACAATCTCCTCACCCCACACTTAAAATTATGCATTATTCCCAATGCACACCATAACTAATAAGAGGGTAAAAGAGACTCCATGGTAGGCCAAAGGCCAAAGCACTAGCAACTCATGGGATACTCAGACTTCTCCCAAGCTTGGTCCTTCGTGCGGGTACCTTACACTTAGTTCCAACCATCTGGTTTGTTGTTGCATCCTTCCAATAGCTTTACTTTCCATGCTCCTAGAAAATTAAAAATCGACACTACAAAAAATAATAATAAAATAAAAAATAAAATAAAGCAGTAAAGTTGGGTTTCCTCCCAACAAGCGCTTGATTTAACGTCACGGCACGACACGAATCACTTTCTGCCTCTACTTTGAATTTATGAATTGGACCCCAAGTTTTGATTCAACTCTATGATCATTCTCCTGGGGTGGTGGAATGAATCTGACTGGCCCAATAAAACAATGTAGTATTCTGTACTTCTTGGCCTTTAGATGAGATGTGTATTCCCGACTTTCTGGCAAGAAGCATTTCAGAATGTAGGCGCCTTGTTCCTCATTCCTTGACTCCTCAAGTGGCTCGGATGACTCTATTTCTATATCATCATCCAAACACAATGTGGAAAAATGCTTGGAGTGTGGACCAATGCGTTCAACTACATGAGCATTGGGACTGTCTACATCCTCAACACTAATGACACTAGAGTCAACTAAATATGTATCATCAATGTCCTTGCTTGACTCTAGTATCTCTTCTACAACATCGGCATCATCAAATTCTAGTTGGTTGGTTTGGTCAAATTCTACTCTCAACTCCTCCATTATAATGGCAACTTCTGTAGCCCATTCATGCTCTTCTTGGCTATTATCCACAATGTAAGCTTGTTGCACTTTACAAGGTTCAATTAGCTTATTAGCTTGAACCTCCAAGTTGTGAATAGTTGTCTCTTGCCTTTGTATCTGCAGTAATTTCTCATCATATTGTTCCATGAGGCCCTTTAACATATCTTTGATCTCCTTCAGGTCAGCTTCCCAAGATTCTTTATTCTTATTCACTTCACATGAAAATGTAGAACCATCAAAATAAGGGGTTGGGGGAGGATAAGATATATAAGCACAACCATGAAAGTGACCATCTTGACCACCACACATATCACACACATTTCACACATAAGATTGAGTTGGTGCACATAACTCGCTCTCAGGAATATTTTGATAATTTTGCCATGGGTGGTTTCCTTCACAATATGCATAAGGAGGATCAAAAGTAGAATTACCAATATCAAAACTATTATAATTCCAAGATGTCATATTTCTAAAATCAACAAGTAAAACAAAAATAAAAAAAAATCAAATACAAGAAAACAAAATAAAAGTTCAAACTTGCAACCTAGCAATATGTACACCTACATCTATACCGTTAGTTCCCCGGCAACGGTGCCAAAATTTGATCACGCCCAATTATGCCTTATAAAAAGGACTAAGCGGTCGTTGCAAATATAATCCGATTTACAAGTCCGGAGTCGAATCCCACAGAGAACTAAGACTTAGCTATAGTTGTTCAATATTGCAAAGAAACACAAGTTGAAATAATTTTCTAGTTATAAAGATTTAATTTTTATTTCTACTAATTAACTAGCAAATATTATAAAGCAGTAAAATTATCAACTAACATGGATGAAATTCTATACAAGACTAAGGAGGTCTAGAGTTGTGATTTCCCGTATTGTCGGAATCTTTTCCGCTACGTTTTCTACAAATTTGCCTAAGTCTTCTCTATCGACCATGAGCACTCTAACTGTCGTAACTCTCTCCCGAGTAATTACCATAATTTACTAGACATATTATCCCGAATTACGCTAGCTGGCATTAAGTACAGCTCACTCAGTTCGCACCAAGGTTTCGTTATCCCTAATCCCACATTTAAACCTTCGTATTGACCCATCATATACGTTTAGGAGTGATGTTATTCAACAACTACCTAAATATGCACTCTCTCCCGAGTAATACATACTAAATAGGCACATCTAATTAAAGGCCCTTCAATCAACCACAAGAATAATATAGTTGAACAAATAGAGAAAATACTACGGCAAATCTATATTAACATAACAAGAAAATCATCCTTCAATAGGTTCCATCAAAACCCTAGATTAGGAATTTAGCTACTCATACTAATAATAACAATATCCCAAATATTTTGCATAATTAAAATAGAGAGTAAAGATGAAAAGATGTAGAAATAATGATTCTAACTCCAAGGGGGTGATTCCACCAGCTCTTCTTGCCTCTAGCTGCCCAAAAATGTGGCTGCTGATAGAACCTCCTTCCAAGTGATGTTTTAGGTCTATTTATATGTGTAGAAGAAACCCTAAACGTGTGGGCCGAGTCCTAGTCAAACCCGGAATAAATTAAGTCTTCAAAACTCGGATTGGACCTGGCGTTAGGCCTGGCATCGCCAGCCTAACGCCTGGGATTTGGCTGGCCTCGCCAAGCTAAAGCCTGGTCCAGCCTGGCCTTAGGTTGGCCTCGCCAGGCTAAAGCCTGGTCCAGCCTGGTCTCTCCTTTTCACTGTTCTCGAGCACACTTTTAACGTTTAAGTATCCATTTTGCTCTACTTTCATCTCCAATTCACCTACACATAAAATAGAGTCCATTATGCACAAATAAAGTGTAGTTTATCATTAAAGGATGTAAAGTGAAAGGCACATAATGTACGAAACTATGGAATTATTGTCACACATCAAGCAACTAAGTGCAACATCAAATGAAAAGCAAGTACAGCCTCTCAAGGCAACAGTCACTCAACTCGTTACAACAGCTCAACCACTCGGCTCTCAGCCCTCAGCACTCACACTCAATGGGTACCCGCGCTCACTTAGGGTGTACAGACTCTGGAGGGGCTCCTACAACCCAAGCGCCATAATCCGCACGGATAACTCACGTGCTGCACGGACAACTCACGTGCTATAATATCTTGCACGCACAACTCACGTGCCATACTATCCGTACCTCACCGACAGGCCCTCGGCCTTACTTTGTCCTCGACCTCTCTAGTCTCTCGGGCTCTCGGAAATCACAAAGATCAGCCCAAACAAATATAACATAGTGTATCAACAAATATCAAGAAAGACTGAGGTATGATACGAAAATAAAATCATGACTGAGTACAATACAGCAATTAGCAAATAATTCAACAAGTACGCAACCTCGGTGGGTCCCAACAGTACTATCACATGGCCTAAGCATGATTTCTAACATGATTTATAGTCAAATTTCTTCAACACATAGAGAGAATATAGCTAACAACAAATTATTCAACTTTACAGTTTCACGGGACACACCAAGTCACAATCCCCTCGGTGCACGCCCACACGCCCGTCACCTAGCATGTGCGTCACCTCCAAAATAATCACATGATATAAAATCCGGAGTTTCATACCCCATGACAAGATTTATAACTGTTACTTATCTCAAAACGTGAAATTCTTTACTCTGCATTGTCTTTTCCTAGTGAATTGGCTTCCAAAAGCCTCGAATCTAGCCACAAATAATTCGATTCAGTCAATAAAATTTATTGGAATTAATTCCATAAGAAAATACTAATTTTCCATAAAAATCCAAAAATTAGCTCAAGAAATCGCTCATGGCCCCCACGTATTGTAACCCGACAAAAGTTACAAAATATGAACGCACATTCAACCACGAGTCCAACCATATAAATTTTACTCAAATCCGACATCAACTCGACCCTCAAATCTCCAAATTAAACCAAGAGAGTTTTCACAATTTTCCAACTTAATTCACCGATTAAATATTTAAAACGACCATGGATTTGGGTAATTTAACCAATATTGAGTTAAGAACACTTACCCCGTTATTTTCTCTGAAAATATCCCAAAAATCGCCTCTTCTCGAGCTCCAATCCGTCAAAAATGGTTCGTCCCATTTATAAAACTTAAACTCTTTTCCCAGTCATTTGCTCTACGTGATCGCGAACATTCCCAATTGATCGCGAAGAACAGTTTTTCACAACCGGATTTAACCCTACGTGATCGCGGACTTTCCCATGCGATCGCGATGCACAGCATCACAGACCTACGCGATCGCGGACTCGTCCACGCGAACGCGAAGCACAAAACGCGTGACTTCTATTCCGCTTCATTTACTCTACGCGAACGCGACCTTCTTCATGCGTTCGCGAGTCACAAAATCTCAAATCTACGCGATCGCATCCTGCTTCACGCGATCGCGAAGCACAAAACTCAGCAGTCCTCAATTAACCATACGCGATCCTGAAGCACAAAACCTCTACTAACCAACTAAACCTACGCGATCGCAGACGCATTCACGCGATCACGTATAAGGAAATCAAATACAGATATCAGAAAATTCTAGCAGCTGTTTAAGTTTAAATTTTGATCCGTTAACCATCTGAAACTCACCCGAGTCTCTCGGGACCTTAACCAAATATACCAACAAGTCCTAAAATATCATACAAAGCTAGTCGAACCCTCAAATCACCTCAAACAATACTAAAACCACGAATCATACCCCAATTCAAGCCTAATAAACTTTGAAACTTTCAAATTCTACAAACAATGTCGAAATTTATCAAATCACGTCCGATTGACCTCAAATTTTGCACACAAGTCATAAATGACATAACAGACCTATTAAAATTTTCAGAATCGAATTTCGACCCAGATATCAAAAAGTCACCCCCCCAGTCAAACTTTCCAAAAATTCGAATTTCGCCATTTTAAGCCTAATTCCTCTACAGACCTCCAAATAAATTTTTCGGACACGCTCCTAAGTCCAAAATCACCATACGGAGCTATCGAAATAAAAAAATTTAAATTCGAGGTCGTTTACACATAAGTCCACATCCGGTCAACTTTTCTAACTTAAATTTTTTAATTGTGAGACTAAGTGTCTCGTTTTACTCCGAATTCCTTTCGGACCCGAACCAACTAATTCGCCAAGTCATAAAATCATTGTAAGGCATAAATTGAACAATAAATGGGGAAACGGGGCTATAATACTCAAAACGATCGGCCGGATCATTATAATTATATTGAAATGCGGGTAGTGAAGCATGAGGTTAAGCCAAGTAGCATATTGAAAAAATACCACTTAGCACACAAAATCTAAAGAGAAATCTAATCTACATATTTATATATGTATGTATACCTATATTTATATCATATATAGACTCAATCATCAATTTTTCTTCTATATTAGTTAAAAATATGAAAGTAAAAAAATAATTAAAAGTCATAATAATAAAATAATAAAAAATATAGAAAGACGTAGATTAGAATAACCAAAAACTAATTATACTTTGGGGTAACTTAAAATATAAATAAAGTGAATAAATTTACTTAAAATATTAAGGATTTGATGACTTTGAAAAGTGAAAAAATTTCAAGTAGCAATTGTTTTTTTACTTCAAATAAAAAAATATATATATATATATATATATATATATATATATATATATATATATATATATATATAATAACAAGAACAATGAGGTTATATTAATGTTAAAAAATTGGATAAACATATAATTTATACATAAATAAATATTTCTTAATATCTGAATTGGGTGTTGTTAGGTTAAGTTTCAAAGTATAAGATGATTTTTGAAAATACGATCTAATTAGAAGAATAAAATATATTTGAATTTGATATGAGATTTTTTTTCCTGAAATATGATAAGAAAAATCTTATTTTTGAATATGGGCAATGAGGTCAAAGTTACTATTGAAATCAATTTTATTTGTTATTATTATTATATTAAAATAAGTGTGGTAATAATAGATATTAAATTCAAACAACCTAATAAAGAGTTATATGACAATGTAATAATATTAAGTATTGAATAATATAATAGCAAAATAAGAAACAAATAGAGAGAAAGTTAAAAAATTTATCATAAAGAAAAAAAGGATAAAACTTATTTAATTTTGATATAAGAAAGTTTATTTAAGTATGATAAAAAAGATCATGATGTGGATAAGGCCACATAACTGAAGTTTAATAGATAAAGTAAAAAATTTAAAATAATAAATAATAAAAATAAATTAGAGATAATGCGAGGATTCATACTAAGAATTAGTCTAGAAAATAGAAAATAAATTAAATATATAATACTTAAAAATATTATTAATAAATTTTAATAGTGTAATAATTTCGAGTATTAATTTAAATATTTATTTCAAAATTTAAAAAAAATACATCTATATATATTATATTAAAAAATAATAATGGATAATGAGATTAAATAAAGAGGCAAGTTAATAAAAGCCACATAACATGAAATACTATATATATATATATATATATATATATATATATATATATATATATATATATATATATAGCAACGTAGTAGCAATAATTAAAAATTTAAAAATATTTAATATTAGAAATAGAAGGAAGACGATTTGAATTTGAGATCAGATTAAAATTATAGTGAAAACACTCAAATTATGGATAGGACCACAAAAATAAAGTTTTACTAGATAGAAAATAACAATTGGATAACAAATTAAAATTTTAAAAATACAAAATAAATATCTCATGTAGGTAATTTTACTAACAAAAATTAAAGTCAAATTTGTATCCTGGCTAAAAGAGGAAAACAAATTAATTGCACTTGATACAAAAAATAATTATAAAAAAAATTCAATAGATTTAGAGTATAATAATCAAAAAACTTATGTAATAATATTTTAGTCTAATTCAAAGTTACAACTTAAAATAAAATGTGATACTATACATTTTGATTATTGGTAAATATTAATGTAAAAAACTAATTGAAATTTTGTAGTATGGAAGAGAAGGTATAAAGAGGAAAATAAAAATGGTGTGAGAATATTTATACTTTGAATTAATTTAAAAATAAGTAAATTAAATAATTAAATAATACTCAAAAATATTATTGATAGATTTAACTGACGAGGTGTTCTAAGTAAGAGGATAAAAGTATTAAAATACAATAAAATACAGGAATAAAATGTAAGTATTAAAACTAAGGGGTTGGATTGTTGCAGATATAAAATAATAAATATATATATATATATATATATATATATATATATATATATATATATATATATATATATATATATATGTTATCCATTATCAGATATGAGAAACAATTTCATGTCATGCTTCTTAATTGATTTTTATCTAGAAGGTTTAAATTTTAATATAATTTACATATAATTCAAATAACCCAAAGCTAATTTGGTATTTGTGTCCGAATTAAAGAACAATTTATTTCAATTGTTATATTTTTCAAACATTTAAAATTTAATTTTTATTCTCTAATTATGAACTAATTCTTGCAGTCCTTGAAGAAAGAGAAGTAAGCGTGTGTGTAGAACACAAGTTACTCATAAACCATGTAGGAAAAATAGTTTCTAAATTTCGTGTATAAATGTGCCTTCTATCTCTTTCGACTGCCAAACAAATTATCTCTTTCAATTTTTACATAATACTTGTGTTGTTATTAGGGTTAGCAGTTCTTGCTGTTGAGAGAGTGTAGCCATGGATATAGAATCAGTTTTTCTGAACGTTTTTTCCATAAAGAAGAAGCCAGATATAATTCAGTTGATTAAAGCATCTATTCAAGTTGTTGCATTGAAACACCCAACAAAGTTTAAGAAGCACAGAGATGAAATACTAATGATGTTACTGAATCCGGAAAAACACAGTGTTGGTGATGAAGAAATCGACAGTGTTAGTGATATAGAAGAAGATGAAGAAGTCGACAGTAATGGCGGTGCTGAGTTCTCTGTTGATGATCAAGAAACATGCCATATTCTTGGGCGACAAGAAAACTACAACATCAGTAAGACCGAATCTACTGTATTGAAGGTAAAACTAAGTTTAAAGAAGACTCGAGACATTGACGGCAAGGTTCAACACAAGCATGTTGATAGTGATAAAGAAAAGAAGACAGAAGCAGGAAAGTGTCAGTCCGATAATACTAAAAGCAAGAACATGAGTTGTGTTACGGGATCGGCAACCAAGAAACAGAGGCTTGAGGGAGTAGAGAATCTAAAGAAACAGAGTTATACAGTTGCAAGACAAATGCAAAAAACAACACAAAGTTCTACAGTTGCAAGACCAATGCAAAAAACAACACAAAGCATCAAAGATATGAAGAGTTCAAGAATGAAGTTTGAATCAAGTAAAAGAAAATTTGAGGAAAGGGTTGCAGAGCAAAACAAAGCGAAGAGAAGGATCATAATGGTGGACTTTCATGATATGCCTAAACCTGCTAAAGATTCGTGTGCTCCCAAACGCTGCTGGGACAGGAGGAGGAGGTTTTGAGCGAGATTCTGATTTGATTTGTTGCAAGTTTTGCCACAAGAATCTTTACTTTCCTTTTTGTCTTGTAATTGTGGAGAGTTTCAGCATTCACTTAATTTTTTTTATTGAGCGTTGTGTATACCTTTTATATATCTGAATGATCTTTTACTCTGAAATAGAAAATTCACAATTATAATATTTTTTAAAAAAGGCTCGAAGGATCAAGTATTCATTCCTTTCTCAGATTGTGCGGCTTTGATGTGTTTCATCATGTGTACTTTGGCTCCAAAGGGGTATTTTCATTCCTCCTTTTCTGCACTCTTTTGTATCAGTGCTTTACCATGCCTTTCATACTGTCTTTATCCTCTTAATTAATCTCTTGTATTCCTGTTTTTCCTTGCAAGGGTGTATATATGCTAAAATTAGAAAGGAAGATATGCTCTTTGGTCTAACTATCTTTCTTTTCCCTTATTAAGATTTGACAATAATCAATCTTTTTCTTGTTGCTATTAGTAAATTCATGTAGTTGCAACAACAGGTGAGGTTGATAGTTGATATTTAGTGTACTTAAATAGCCAAAACTAGATTTCATACCTCCGAGGCAGATAAGCTCAAGGAGATGTTTAACAGGTTGGGAAAGTATAGATTAAATTTTCAACTCATGGTTGCATTAAACAGAGTTTGTATAGTATCAAAGGTTACTTACACGAACTTGTTAAAGATGCTTTCAAGTTATCAGGATAATGGTTCCGTTTTACGTCTACAGCATGAGATGGAACAAAAGTCACATTCTCCCACTGGTTGCTTACAGTACTCACACATGAAATGCAGTAAACCTCTCCAGAGAAGAGATAATCATCTAGCTATGCATAAAGTGAAATATATAAAGTTTCCATGTTGAAAATATTTTGATAATTCTTTTACAATTAGTGAAGTGACACCACCCAAAATGAACTTAACATGAAACAATCCATGACAGAGTTAAAGTTATGGCCTACAGTCCACTGCAGTTGTTTATTGCAAGCAAGTAGAGCAAAAATGCTGAGTGATGTTAGTACTCTAAAGAATAGTGGGGCAATGCACACTGCATCTTGCAAGCATGGCTCTGGCCAGTGAGAGTTTTCCACTACAGTTCTATTACTACCATTTTTGGCATAAGTTAAATATCATTCAACAATGTTCAAATTGATCTGTAGGCTGCATTTTTTATCATTTTTCTTGGCTGGTCGAGCCACACGACAACTAAAACATTAGGAAAACCAACAAACTAACTCCACTTTCCTGTATAAAAAATCCAAGTAAACCAGCCTACTTGAGCAACAAAAAATGAAAGTGAAGAGTCTTTCGAATTCTATATCTATTGTGCTCCTATTTTGCGGCCATACACTCATAAACTCAATCAACTCTATTTCAAATTTCCTTTATAAAGACTTGGAGTCAGGGTGCCTGAAAATAGAGTTTTTCCTTTCAGGTTCGAACGGAGAAAAAATAAAAAAGCTTGGCTAAACTAACCTTCTGACAATTGATAAAGTAAATGTAGAGGCTGGACACTTCTGATTCAACATAGCAAGGACTTCAGCGTGTCAATGTTAAATTAAGAGCACAAATTCTTAGGACAGCAAGGGAATGGAGCCTCATTTTCATATACTATGATTTTCTTGTTTCCAGATCTGCAAAAAACTAAAAAGCTTCGGTTGCTCTTAATTCCAGTATACATGGCACTATGTCAGCGGCAAAAAGTGAGTAGAGGACATAAGTGAGTAAAGGACATATGTGAATGAAACAGATTTTACCAACACCAGACTACAAAATTCTCAACATTTTATATTTAATTTAGTGTTTAACATTATGAGATCTACAACACTAACCCTAACATCCTAGAGAGTGCACCCAAACAAAACCCAATCGATTGGATGGTATAATTGGATTATGTTGAAATTAACTCATAAACGAGAATATTACTAGTCCCTCCAAAGTTTAGACAAGTTGAGCAACTTAAACTTTCGTGTTCTAACTTTGAACCCTTATTTTCGCTGAGATGAAATCTCAGTAACTTAAAAACAACTGCAGCACCTGTTGCCAGAAGTTAATGAGAAAATTCTACAAATGACTGTAACACTGCGTATCCCAATAGATTACAGTGACTGGTTGCATCACTTTGTTGACACATTCAGATGCAGCAGCAGTCACTTTGCTAGAAGCAAAAACAAAACTTACCTACTTGACTACTTCAGTTGTTGAAAGTGATAATAATGAGAAAAGGAAACAGCTGATGAAACCATTTGCATGCATAAACTTAGTACTTCAAGTCAGACTGAAACTAAAACACAGCGCTCTCTGGCCTCACAGACCAACAACCTTAGGTAAGACAAGGGCAAAAACTTACCTAAAACTTGCGAAGATGAGATGCCACGCAAAAGACCAATCATCTCAGTTTAAATACAACCAGCTGCAGCACCACAACTCATTTTGCCAGAACCTAAAGTCCAACAGAAAATTCATCAAATGGCTAATCCTGGTCCAGTGCAGCCAAATTCAACCTTTGATGGCTAACGTGAAAAAAAGAAACATCTACCTTCCTCCTGCAACAGTAGTAAATAAGCATTTGATAACAAACCCAAATCAATCTTAGTTTCAGATAATGATAAAGGAAACGCAAAGTTAGAACAATCCCTACAAAAACATAATCTTTTTATTTGTTCTTTGGTAGGGTATGGTAGTTGTGTGTGCGCGTGGGGGGGGGGGGAGGGAGGGGGGTATTCCATAGCACCAGTGAGTAGTGAAAATCCTTAATACACAAAGGATAACAAGGAAAAAATAATTTGACGCTTCAAACATCAAGCACAAAGTACAAACGCTAATAAGATGTAACAGCCAAATGAACTACAAATTTCATTAATAAGATTTCAAAATACTAATAAACGAGAGGTTTTACATATACTTTGATTGAAATAAGTCACTTGATTTACATCACTAACCCCAACATTCAGCAAAAGACACAAAAACAATGCCCTAGATCAGAGAACACGAATTAACCATAATCATAAGCGTAACAAGTTTCATCCTAAGCCCTTTCGCCACGAATCCTCCTAGCGAGCTGAATGTCCTTGGGCATGATAGTGACCCTCTTGGCGTGAATGGCACAGAGATTTGTATCTTCAAAGAGGCCAACAAGGTAAGCCTCAGCAGCCTCTTGTAGGGCAGCAACAGCACTGCTTTGGAACCTCAGATCTGTCTTGAAATCCTGTGCTATTTCCCTCACTAGCCTCTGAAATGGTAACTTCCTTATCAACAACTCTGTCGATTTCTGGTACTTCCTGATTTCCCTTAAAGCTACAGTTCCAGGACGGAAACGGTGAGGTTTCTTCACTCCTCCGGTCGCCGGAGCTGACTTTCTCGCAGCCTTAGTAGCTAGCTGCTTCCTTGGAGCTTTCCCACCTGTTGATTTGCGAGCTGTTTGTTTAGTACGGGCCATTTTTGAAAATGACAGATTTTGTAGATTGCCAAAAGCTTCGATTGTCTGATAATGGTGAATTTGTGAGATGTGTAATGGGGAAGTTTTATAGGAGGGAAATGGGGCGGGAAGTTTGGGAAATTTTGAAAAGAGTTTGAATTTTTTTGAGAGTGAATGAAGTCCGTTGATTGGTTGAGATTTAGTTAACGGTGGAGATTTGAGGAGGAGATGATAGCTCGGATAGTAATCTATGTGCTACCAAAGTATCAAATCTGTAGTCGCCACGTGGATAAGCAAGTTACTCCCTAATTTGTTTTCTTTCCTACATTTTTTTCAAAACATGTTTTCTTTCTAATTGTACTTACGTGTTTACTTGTCGTTTCTATTTTTGCCACAATTTAAACGCATCTAAAAAGTTGAATTAAACCCATCTAAAATATTTTCTGTTTAATTGAAATTAAACTGCTTATTTCAGATAGAACCTTCAATTTCTCCATACGAAAGGTAGGATTTAAGATCTTTTTGTGCTTTCTCCATACTTGGTCGATGGATTGGAGTGAAAACGCTTTTGATAAACATAATTCTTAGCAAATATATCTAAAACTAATTCTTCTTCTGTGATTAGTATCATCTATTCTAACCCAAGCCAAATGTAACATTTTTTACAGGCAAATGTTTACTATATTCGAGTCAACAAAAGCTTTTACTTACAATATTACAGGTTCTAAATTCATATATATGTCATCATGAAATCTAAAGAGTGAGGGCCGGCTCTAATATTTTGAGTAGTAACGTCGGTGCCTTAGGCCCCAAATTTGAGGGGGGCATTTTTAAAAAATAATATGTTTATAGGTATTTTTAAAAATAATATTTAGTATTTTTAATACAAAAGTAGAGTTGTTAACTCTATTTTAAAAGGCAGAATTGGACTCGTTCGGAGCTCGCCCTGGGCGGAGCATTCGTAAAACGCCCTTGGGGGCTGAGATTATGTGTGGGGCTTAGTTCCGTGAGATTTACACCTCGGTCGTCGGGGCTTACGCCTCGGACACGCCTAACACCCAGCGTACTAGGCTCGCCTAATAGAACTTATGCAATTGTGTGTAACTAACATTGTAGATCCTCAAAGTTTTTTAATAAATCGTTGATTATTCAAAATTACTTTTTTCTTAATCATAAATCATTAAGTTGAGAGTATTTTATGTCATAATTAAAATAAAAATTATTGCACGTTATCCACTAAGACTGCTATGATAGTAAATTTTAACTAAATCTTTCATTTAAAAGTATTTATTTATTAACTTTTGTTATGTCTTTATTATATAATAGTCCATAATTATTTTATAATTATTTTTCTAAATATTATTTTTTCACATTTACGAGATGCAATACTTATTAATTTAATAGTTCAGTATTAACTAGTAACTATTTACAAATAATTAGTTATCATAGTATAGTATGGTGAATTATGTGTCACTTTATTGACTTGTTGAAACTTAAAAATAAATGATGCTAGAGAATCATATTTAAATTGTGAAATATGTTTTTATATAAATTCTCCTTCAAATAGAAAGCATATTAAATAAAAGGAGAATTTAAAAAAAATATCAAATTATAATATCGAAATTCTTTCAAGATTCATTACTCCTTAAGAGATACATGTAAGATTTCGCATCGAATACATTACATTTGATGTTTGAGTTGTAACGACGTTGCAACTAATTTGCATATTATGATATATGTCATACTTTTCTATTATTCATAGTTGTATTATAATTTATAAATATTTAAAATAGATTAGTTGTTATAATTTTGTGATTTTAATGTAATTTTTATAATTATTTTTTATTTTATACTATCTTAAAATTACGCCTCGCCTCGTCAGAGGTAAAACGCCTCGCCCCACGCCCCACGCCTCACGCCCCCGCCTTTTAAAACATTAGTTGTTAATATAAAAGGAAAAAAGGCTCTTTAGATATATAAATAAAATAATAATTTAACTTACTTAAAAATTGGTAGATGAATAGTTTCCCAACGTTTTAATTTTTTACTTTCTATTCCTCCATTAGGTAACGTGTCAAATTTTGCTCTCCCGTTCTTAATTTGTTTAAGTCAATCCTTCTTTTCTTTGATCTCTTCGTAATTCAGAAAATCCTACATATTTTCTGTCTTTCTATTTAATATTTTTACTCACCTTCTTTCTCCAAGATTTTAATATTACTCATCTTATTTTTCTAAATTTGATTAGTTCAAGTGTTCAACAAATATATTTAAGCTTCTAATAGTTCGGTACTTCTATTGCTCTATAAACTCTTATCTGATATCAACAATATCTAAAGAAAGATTAAATGAGTTGGCTATATTATCACTTGAATAGGAATTATGAGAGAAAATCGTTTATAAAAAATATTATTAATAACTTTGTATCTCAAAAATCCAGATGAATAGACTTCAAATAAAAAAAATATCTTATAACTTTCTTTTAAAAATATAGGCCTCATATTAAATTTTGAATTTAAGCCTCGTAAGTGCTTGAACCGCCCCTGTAAAGAGCTCTACCACAACTATAAAAGTGATAATAGAGTTTAATCGTCAAACTATACTTCGTCGTAGGGTATTTAAAGAAAATCGATAAATCGCATCAAACTGATAAACCGATTCAAATCAAGAAAAAAAAAATCAACCAGTGCTTTGGTGTGATTTGGTTAAGAATTGAAAAACAATCTGACCATAATTAGTTTAGTTTGGTTTGGTTTTAACTAAAAAAGTCAAATCGAAATCAAACCACGCCGATATTATGTGTATGCAGTTTTTAAAAATATATTACTTTATACGTAAAAAAATTATTATAAATATTTCTTAAACTTTTCATAATTTATATATATTTCTTAACATATTATTTCAGGGTTTTGACTTACAAATTTGAATGGTCCAATATAAGAGTGTATAGAATTATAGTCTATAGATGTCTAGTAACTCAAATAAAGCTCAAATTAAATTTTTATTATCTCTTATTAACAATATGTTTTATGAGTTTAACTATATTTATTGTTGGTGACAGTATATTTTAGCATAATACCATGATTGTTCTTATATTTTATGTTATTTTCTTAGGAAGTACATGTAATTGTACTTACTAGGATAAAAAAAAATAGTTGAAAGCACTAGCTACATATTTCGTGTTGCAGAGACCTTATCGGGAAAAAAATCGAACCAAACTGGGAAAATGGAGAAAAATAGAGACCATAAACCTTATTTTTATACTCTTCTCGTGAATAGCAGAATATAAATCTTTAATTGATAAATTGTTTAGTTATATCTGCCAACCTTGCCAGTGAGAGTGAATTCAAAGGCCTTGTGTAACGATCGGGCCGATAGTTTTGAGTATTTTAACCCCGATCCCTTAATTTATGCTTCCTCTATATTAGATTGTGATTACATGACTTGTCGAGGCATTTGATTTTAGTTTAGGGTGAGTTTCAGAGTGAAAGGGGGACACATAGTCCCTAAGTTGGAAGGTTTAGTCGTATGAGTTGATCGCAATTTGACTTGTGTGAAGACGACTCCGAAATAGAATTTTGACGGTCCTGATAGCTCCGTTTAATGATTTTGGTCTTAGCAGCGTGTCCGAATGTTGATTTGAAAGTCCGCATGTCGTTTCGGCATGATTTCGGGAAAGTTGGAAATTGGAGGACTTTGGAAAGTTTGACCGGAGTGGACTTTATTGATATCGGGGTCGGATCCCGATTTCGAAAGTTGGAATAGGTCTTTAATGTCAATTATGACTTGTGTACAAAATTTGGTATCTATCGGAGTTTTGTTTGGTATCAATCAGCGTTGGTTTCGGAATTCGGAAGTTCATAGTTGCTTAGGCTTGAATTTGGGTTGCGTTTCATTGAATTTAAGTTGTTTGATGTAATTTTTGGCCTCGAGTAGGTCCGTTATGTGTTTTGGAACTAGTTGGTATACTCGGACGGAGTTCCGGGGCCCCCAGGTGTGATTCGGATCGAATCTGGAACAAGATTGGACTTCTGTGAATATGCTGAAGCTGGGCTGGTTCTGGTGTCTTCACACCTACGGGGGGATTGGCCGCAGGTGCGGACTCGCAAATGCGAGCCACTAGTCGTAGAAGAGGAATCGTCCTAGCCCAGCTGGGATCCCAGGTGCGATCATTTGTCCGCAGAAGCGAAATTGCGGATGCGGAAACTGCCTTAGTAGAAGCGGAATTTGGGGAAGCAGCCTTGGGCGTGACTGCAAATGCAGTCGTTTCTTCGCCTAAGTGGGCTCGCAGATGTGAGCTTTTATCTGCAGATCGCAGGTGCAGTGTCCTAGATGCGACTAAGTGACCGCATATGCGGATTCACTGGGTAGAAAAAGGAAGAATTCAGAGTGTTTGGTTCATATTTTATTTTGGGATTTTAGGAGCTCGGTTTGAGGCAAAATTTCGAGGGATTTTCATAGGAATTGTTGGGGTAAGAATTCTTGACTCGAATTTGGTTAAATTATACTAATCTATCATTATTATTATCATGTAATTAAGGATTTGATTTGGAAAAATTGGAGAAAAAAGTGTAGAAGTTCTTAGATTAAGTTTTTGGGTTTTGAAAGTCAAAATGAGCTCGATTTGGATAATTCTTGTATGGTTAGACTCGATATCGAATGGGGGTTCGAATTTTATAAATTTTATCGGGTTTCGAGACTCAGGCCCGAGTTGACTTTTTGGTGCGATTTTTCACTTCTTTGCTAAGATCGTAATTTCATTATTTAAACTAGTTTCCTATATTTATATTTATAGTATGAAATTTGCTTTGGCTAGACTCGAGCCGTTAGGAGTTGGAAAATCAAGGGAAAGTCCTTCTAGTTGATTGATTTAGCGTGGATTGAAGTAAGTGACTTGTCTAACCTTGTGGGGGAGAACCCCATAGGATTTGGTATTGTTGTGACAATTGTGATATGCAAGGCCGTGTACGCAAGGTAACGAGTGTAAGTTATAAAGTATCATTTTATTGAGTTGTTATGTTTTGACATTTGTGTTATTGTTGAGAGGATTGTTTGGTTGTTTGCACGAGGTTTCTGCCGTGTTGTCGCTACTATTTGCAAGAGGTTTCTGTCGTGTCGTTGTTACTATTGATACACATGCGGTGGTGATATTTAGCTTAAAGTATATATATTTATATATATATATATATATCGCCTCATATTTTACTCGTGTTTCGTGAATTTCAGATGTAAAATATATTAATTTATGTTAATTCATGCTGTTTTTATATGTAGGAATCGTCCGGAGGCAATAGGGGATGAAAGGTGCGAGATTAGAGTCAAAACGAAGAAAAAAATGAAAAATGTTGATTTCCAGCGCCACTGGCAGTGCCCCTCGCCACATGTGGCGCAGTTTACAGAAAGTTCAAAGGGCTAGCGCCCCACGCTGCCCTGGGCGCTGGTGATGAGAATTTCTCCAACTTTGCCCGGGACAAGGTTATTTTGGCCCAATACCTACCCAACGCGTATAAAAGCAAGACTAAGCCTATTTTAAGGGGGAGAGACGCCACTTTGAAGGGAAAATACACACGAGAAACATCGGGGAGCGAGGATATCTCAGTTTTCTTCATCTGTTTTTAGTATTTTCAATTATCCAACACTTGTGAAATTGTTTGATATTATCATGAGTGGCTAAAATTCATAGTTCTGGGGTTGTGATTTAGCCATGAATATTGTTGTTTAACGTTGACTTAACCTTAATTATAATTCACCAATATATGGTTGTTTCTTCAATTCTGTGATTAATTGCTTAATTGTCTGGCCATCAGTTAGGTTCTATTTACTATCTATGCTATGTTTGGGAAAGTCATGTTTAGATTAGAGAATAATGGAAGAGAGAATGATCTTAAATCTGAGGGCGGCCGGATTTTTGGTTAAGATAGGAATATACCTAGTCACCGTGCTTAATTAAATATTATAATCTTAATGCATTCTTAATAGATTAATTTTATAGGAATATAGGCGTTAATTTATTTTGAATAGGCGAGTAGTACTTCGAGAAAAAGCTACGAGAGCAATTGTTCGATTAATTAGCAACCATGAATTGTATGAAAGGGAGAGTTAACTAGAACACAATAGGATTGGTGAATCGATCACAACCCTGAAATATTCGTCTCTACTAAATACACAACAACTAATTTGCTGCTTGGTAATTTAGTTACTAGTTAGAATTATTGCTTAGTATAATCACACTTTTGAACTATGAAATACTTGAGTGAATAATAATTTTAGTGAAACTGGTGGGTAGTTAATACAAGTCTCTGTAGGTTCGACACTCGACTTATCATTTTATTACTTGTACGACCACGTATACTTGCGTGTGCATGTGGGAGCAACAAGTTTTTCGCTTAAAGTATATATATTTATATGTATATCGACTCATGTTTTACTCGTGTTTCATGGATTTCGGATGTAAAATATATTGATTTATATTAATTCGTGGTGTTTTTATATGTAGGAATCATCCGGAGGCAATAGAGGGGGAAAGGTGCGAGATTAGAGCCAAACAGAGAAAAAATAAAAAAAATGTTGATTTCCAGTGCCACAGGCAGTGCCCCACGCCACCTGTGGCGAAATTTACAGAAAGTTCAAAGGGCCAGGGCTAGCGCCCCACGTTGCCCTGGGTGTTGGTGACGGGAATTTCTCCAACTTTACTCGGGACAAGGTTATTTCGGCCCAAGACCTACCCAACGCGTATAAAAGCAAGACTAAGCCTATTTTAAGGGGGGATACGCCACTTTGAAGGAAAATACACACGAGGAACATCCGGGAGTGAGGATATCTTAGTTTTCTTCATCTTTTCTTTGTATTTTCAATTATTCAACACTTGTAAATTTGTTTTGATACTATCGTGAGTGGCTAAAACCCATAGTTCTGGGGTTGTGATTTAGCCATGAATATTGTTGTTTAACATTGACTTAACCTTAATTACAATTCACCAATATATGATTGTTTCTTCAATTCTGTGATTAATTTTTTAATTGTATGGCCAACGGTTAGGTTCTATTTACTATCTATGCTATGCTTGGGAAAGCCATATTTAGATTAGAGAAGAATTGAAAAGAGTATGATCTTAACTCTGAGGGTGGGCGAATTTGTGGTTAGGATAGGAATATACCTAGTCACCATGCTTAATTAAATATCGTAATCTTAATACATTCTTAATAGATTGATTTCATAGGAATATAAGCGTTAATCTATTTTGAGTAGGCGAGTAGTACTTCAGGAGAAGGCTGCGAGAGCAATTGTTCGATTAATTAGCAACCATGAATGAATTGTATGAAAGGGAGAGTTAACTAGAACACAATCGGATTGGTGAATCGATCACAACCCTGGAATATTTGTCTCTACTAAATACACAACAACCATTTTGTTGCTTGATAATTTAGTTACTAGTTCGAATTATTGTTTAGTATAATCACACTTTTGAACTTGGATCGACTCGATTAAATAACAATCTTGGTGAATTTAGTGGGTAGTTAATACAAGTCTCTATGGGCTCAACAACACTCGACTTATCATTTTATTACTTGTACGATCACGTATATTTGTGTGTGCGTTTGGGAGCAACAGTGGTATAAGGTCTGGGTGTTGAAACGCATGCGGTGAGATAAGGTGGGCTTGATACGCGTGGCTAGCAGGGGAACTACTAAAATCCATGCGGTGTGATAAGGTGGGCTAAAATGCGGGGTGCTATTTCGAAAAATAATTTTCAAAAATAAATGTAAAGGCTCCCGCGGTGATATAAGAAAAGACTGTGAGTTATTTAATGATTTTGGACTACGAGTCGGTATCTTAGTAGGGCCCCCTATTGATCTTTCTCTATTTGTTGTATTTATTTTGGTTGTTGTTTCCTTAATATGTAAAATCTTTGTTTTCCTTTTGTGTTGTATTAACTGCCTTGATTACGTGTTGTTAACTTTTCATAAATTCTTTATTGTTTCACTTCCTTTGTCATTATCATTATGTCATTTTGTCTTTTGTCTTGTTTCTTATTATCTCCAGTAGGGCCTTGACCTGACCTCGTCACTACTCTACCGAGGTTAGACTTGGCACTTACCGGATACCGTTGTGGTGTACTCATACTGCACTTCTACACATGTTTTGTGCAGATCCAAGTACATCTTATTATTCCCGGTACTAGCGCGTTGAGCTTGCTTTTAGAGACTTCAAGGTACACATGCCCGCATCCGCAAGCCTCGTAGTCCCCTTTTATTCAGACAGTTGTATTTCTTTCAGACTATTACTTGTAGTAAATTCTAGAATGCTCGTGAATTGTGACTCCAGATCCGGGTGGTAGCAATTAATACAGTTTTATGATACCAAATCAAAAATTCAAGGGGTCGTGTTTTGAGTTCGGATCGGACTTACAGCTCTATTTTTATAATTTTGAATTTTTTTAGCCGAATCCTCGCCCCCGTATCCATACCTCGATCCGCACCCCCGAATCATAAAATTTAGATTTTTTCGAATCCGACACTCAGATCCGTGCCCGTATCTAATGCCCGCACCCGAGTCCGAGCAACTTAGTATTTACCCAATTGACAGTAATGTATGTGTTGAAAATATTGTTTTTTCTTTACTATTAAGAGAAATGGGTATTTAATTTTGGTATCAAACCTATACAATTCCCTTTACCGTTAGCTGCTACTACTACTAAGAGAAATGGGTACTAGTCCTTGAAGAAAGAGAAGTAAGCGTGTGTGTAGAACACAAGTTACTCATAAACCATGTAGGAAAAATAGTTTCTAAATTTCGTGTATAAATGTGCCTTCTATCTCTTTCGACTGCCAAACAAATTATCTCTTTCAATTTTTACATAATACTTGTGTTGTTATTAGGGTTAGCAGTTCTTGCTGTTGAGAGAGTGTAGCCATGGATATAGAATCAGTTTTTCTGAACGTTTTTTCCATAAAGAAGAAGCCAGATATAATTCAGTTGATTAAAGCATCTATTCAAGTTGTTGCATTGAAACACCCAACAAAGTTTAAGAAGCACAGAGATGAAATACTAATGATGTTACTGAATCCGGAAAAACACAGTGTTGGTGATGAAGAAATCGACAGTGTTAGTGATATAGAAGAAGATGAAGAAGTCGACAGTAATGGCGGTGCTGAGTTCTCTGTTGATGATCAAGAAACATGCCATATTCTTGGGCGACAAGAAAACTACAACATCAGTAAGACCGAATCTACTGTATTGAAGGTAAAACTAAGTTTAAAGAAGACTCGAGACATTGACGACAAGGTTCAACACAAGCATGTTGATAGTGATAAAGAAAAGAAGACAGAAGCAGGAAAGTGTCAGTCCGATAATACTAAAAGCAAGAACATGAGTTGTGTTACGGGATCGGCAACCAAGAAACAGAGGCTTGAGGGAGTAGAGAATCTAAAGAAACAGAGTTATACAGTTGCAAGACAAATGCAAAAAACAACACAAAGTTCTACAGTTGCAAGACCAATGCAAAAAACAACACAAAGCATCAAAGATATGAAGAGTTCAAGAATGAAGTTTGAATCAAGTAAAAGAAAATTTGAGGAAAGGGTTGCAGAGCAAAACAAAGCGAAGAGAAGGATCATAATGGTGGACTTTCATGATATGCCTAAACCTGCTAAAGATTCGTGTGCTCCCAAACGTTGTTGGGATAGGAGGAGGAGATTCTGATTCGATTTGTTGCAATTTTCGCAACAAGAATCTTTTCTTTCCTTTTTGACTTGTAATTGTGGAGAGTTTCATCACTCACTTCATTTTGTTTTTTTAGCATTGTGTATACCTGTTATATGTCTGAATGATCTTTTACTCTGAAATAGAAAATTTACAATCATTATTTTAAAAAAAGCTCGAAGAATAAAGTATTCATTCCCTTCTCAGATACTATATATGTAGATTATGCGGCTTTGATGTGGTTCCTCGTGTATATTTTGGCTACAAAGAAAGCTTCTCATTCCTACTTTTCTGCGCTGTCATTTGTATCAGTGCTTTGTTTAAAATTCAGAGTTGCTTTACTGTGTTTATACTCTTAATTGATCTCTTGTATTCCTGTTTTCCCTTGCAAGGGTGTACATATGCTAAAATTAGAAAGGAGTATATGGTCTTTGGTCTAACTATCTTTCTTGCTTAATTAAGATTTGACAATAATCAATCTGTTTCTTGTTGCTATAAGTGAGGTTGATAGTTGAAATCTTCAAGATTTAGCATCTGCATGGCTTTGTTAATTGTTTTATTAGTATTTAGTACTTAAATAACTAAAAGTAGATAAAATACCTCCGAGAGCAGATTGGTTTCCAGTACTGACACATGAAATGCAGTAAACCTTTTCAGAGATAACCATCTAGCTATGCATAAAGTGAATGTATAAAGTTTCCATGTTGAAAATATTTTGATAATTCTTTTACAATTAGTGAAGTGACACCACCCAAAATGAACTTAACATGAAACAATCCTCCAGTCCACTGTAGAGCAAAATGCTGTGTGATGTTATTAATCTAAAGAATAGTGGGGCAATTCACTCCGCAGACTGCAAGAATGGCTCTGGCAAGTGTTCTCCATTGAGAATTTGCTACTACAGTTCTATTACTACCATTTAGTACAAGAGTTAAATATCATTCAACAATGTTCAAATTGATCTGTAGGGTGCATTTTTTATCATTTTTCTTGGCTGGTCAAGCCACAAGACGACTAAAACATTAGGAGAGCCAACAAACTAACTCCACTTTCCTGTATTAAAAATCCAAGTAAACCGGCCTATTTAAGCAACAAAAAATGAAAGTGAAGAGTCGTTCCAATTCTATATCTTTTGTGTTCCTATTTTGCAGTCATACATTCATAAACTCAATCAGCTCTAATTTCAAATTTACTTTATAAAGACTTGGACTCAGGGTGCCTGAAAATAGAGTTTTTCCTTTCAGATTAGAACGAGAGAAGAAATACAAAAAAAAAAAAAGCTTAGCTAATCTAACCTTCTGACAATTGATAACGTAAATGTAGAGGGTGGACACCTTCTATGATTTTCTTGTTTCCAGATCTGCAAAAAACTGAAAACCTTCAGTTGCTCTCTTAATACCAGTATACATGGCACTATGGCAGCAGTAAGAAGTGAGACCTTTTAATGTACAATCACTAAACCCTTTATAGAAAACAAAGAAAGCAGCTTTCTCATTATACACAAAAGAAAGCCTAAAGCTTCTTTTTTCGAAGAAAGCTCAAACTTCAACTGTTATAGAATACCACACACTAAGACATTCATGGAAATTTTGGATTATGTCCGAATTGACTCATAAACGAGTATATTACTAGTCCCTCCAAAGTTTAGACAAGTTGAGCAAGTTAAAACTTTTGTGCTCTAACTTTGAAACAGACAAAGTTTAGACAAGTTGAGCAAGTTAAACACAATGAGACATTCATGGAAATTCTAAATCAAAACAAAATGAAACAGATTCTACCAACACCAGAGTACAAAATACTCAACATTTTACATTTAGTTCACTGTTTAACATCATGAGATTTACAACACTAACCCTAACATCCCAGCGTGTGCGCCCAAACAAAACCCAATCTCTTGGATGGTATAATTTGGATTATGTCCAAATTGACTCGTAAACGAGAAAATTACTAGTCCCTCCAAAGTTTAGACAAGTTGAGCAAGTTAAACTTTTGTGCTCTAAATTTGATACCCCTATTTTCGCTGGAGATGAAGTCTCAAAACAGACAACCTCAATAACTTAAAAACAACTGCAGCACCTGTTGCTAGAAGTTAAAGTTAAATAGGAAATTCTACAAAACTTATACCACTTCAAATGATGCCAAGCTCAATCTTTGATGGGTTTAGGTTAAGAAGAATGAACATCAACCTAGCCCCTACAAAGCAGTAGTATCTATCAACAAACCCAAATTTGATTACAAACCAAAATCAAGTTCAACTGCCGAAAACACATAAAAGGATCCACAGAGTTTGTAGAATGCTGATGCCAAGAAATGAGGACTTTTAAGTCAATTTTGAATTAAGAGTACCTATACTATTCCATAACACACAGTACAAAACTACTATAGTCAATCACCAAACTAAAATAGTTTTCCAATTTTCAAGTGTTTGCGAATTTCACACCATTTTCAAATGTCTATCCAACCATCAATCCTTAAATGGTATGCCTTCATTTAAGGCATACCATCTATTCAGGAGATATTGATATCCACAAATGTAACTTTTAGGTCTGGTTGAATATACAGAAAGCAACTCAATTTGAGCAAGTATGACTGTGACACTGCTTATCCCAATAGATTACAGTGACTGGTTCTATCACTTGATTGACACATTCAGATGCAGCAGCAGTCACTTTGCTAGAAGCGAAAAAAAAACTTACCCTACATCCGTTGTTAAAAGTACTAATAATGAGAAAAGGTAACAGCTGATGAAACCATTTGCATGCATAAACTTAGTACTTCAAGTCAGACTGAAACTAAAAAGCAGCTCTATTTGGCAACATAGACCAACAACCTTAGGTAAGACAAGGGTAAAAACTTACAAAAAAATTGCGGAAGATGAGATGCCTCACAAAAGACCAATCATCTTAGTTTAATACAACTCATTTTGCCAGAACCTAAAGTCAAACAGAAAACTCATCAAATGGCTAATCCATATCTAAAGCAGCCAAGTTCAACCCTTGATGACTAACGTGACAAAAGAAACATCTACCCTCCTACAACAATAGTAAATAAGCATTTAATACAAACCCAAATCAATCTAAGTTTCAAATAACGATAAAGGAAATAGTTAGAACAATCCCTACGCCACAGAGAGGATTTTAATTCCATGTTTAACTAATAGTGTCAGGACTTGGGAACTGCTAGTATTGAGTTCCATTTCCAACAAAGACATAATCTTTTTCTTTGTTTTTTGGTAGGGTGTGGGGGATTAATATTCCATAAGCTGAATAGGAAGTGTCAAGCACCAGTAAGAAGTGAAAAAGGAGACTGTAATTTCATGTTTCTATTGAGTGCCTCCTAAAAAATAATCAATCTTCAAACACAAAGTACAAACGCTAATAAGATGTAACGGCAAAATGAACTACAAATTTCATTAATAAGATTTCAAAGTACTAATAAACCAGAGGTTTTACATATACTTTGATTGAAATAAGTCACTTGATTTACATCACTAACCCCAACATTCAGCAAAAGACACAAAAACAATGCCCTAGATCAGAGAACACGAATTAACCATAAGCATAACAAGCTTCATCCTAAGCCCTTTCACCGCGAATCCTCCTAGCAAGCTGCATGTCCTTAGGCATGATAGTAACCCTCTTAGCGTGAATGGCACAGAGATTTGTATCTTCAAAGAGGCCAACAAGGTAAGCCTCAGCAGCCTCTTGTAGGGCAGCAACAGCACTGCTCTGGAACCTCAGATCTGTCTTGAAATCCTGTGCTATTTCTCTCACTAGCCTCTGAAATGGCAACTTCCTTATCAACAACTCTGTTGATTTCTGGTGCTTCCTGATTTCCCTTAAAGCTACAGTTCCTGGACGGAAACGGTGAGGCTTCTTCACTCCTCCGGTCGCCGGAGCTGACTTTCTCGCTGCCTTGGTAGCTAGCTGCTTCCTTGGAGCCTTACCACCTGTTGATTTGCGAGCTGTTTGCTTAGTACGGGCCATTTTGTAGATTGGGAATTGCTTTGATTGTGAGATAATGGTGAAATTGTGAGGTGTGCTGGGGAAGTTTTATAGGAGGGAAGTGGGGGCGGGAATTTTGGGAAATTTTGAAAAGAGTTTGAAGTTTTTTGAGAGTGAATGAAGTCCGTTGATTGATTGAGTATTTGTGTTAACGGTGGAGATTTGAAAGAGATGATAGGTCGGATTGTAATCTATGTGCTACCAAAGTAACAAATCAGTAGTCGCCACGTGGTTAAGTTTGTTACTTTCTAATTTGTTTTCTTTCCGATTTTTTAAACATGTTTTCTTTCTGATTGTACTTGCGTGTTTACTTGTCGTTTCTATTTTTGCCACAATTTAAACTCATCAAGTTTAATTAAACCCATCTAAAATATTTTCTGTTTAATTGAAATTAAACTGCTTATTTCAGATAGAACCTTCAATTTCTCCATACGAAAGGTAGGATTTAAGATCTTTTTGTGCTATCTTCATACTTGGTTGATGGATTGGAGTGGAAACGCTTTTGATAAACATAATTCTTAGCAAATATCTCTTAAATTAATTCTTCTTCTGTGATTAGTACGGGCCAATTTGTAGATGGGAAATGCTTTGACTGTGAGATAATGGTGAATTGTGAGGTGTAATGGGAAACTTTTTGTAGGAAAATAACACCGGAAAATAACAATAATAATACTGCAATAATATTATTAGCGGAAATATACTAATTGGCTTGAGTCGTGCTGAGCACTGTCCTAAGAAACTATTTCAGCAATGTGAAATATCTCCACAGGATTAAACAAGTCCATTTCTATTTATTTAGAGGACACATGAATCAATAAAATATTAATAATAAATCCAGCTATTAAAAGAGAGGAACAAAGAAAGTAGACTACAAAAGGTAGATTATTGCAGACCACAATCACCGCATATTTTCAAAAATTTATAGGTAAAGGATGAAGAATTAACAACTTGCTGGATTTGCATGGTCCAAATGTAATAGGTTTGGTGTCTTCTGGACTATGAACCAAACTTAGACCAATAAAATTTAACTCACAAAATTACTGGTGAAATATAATATTTCTATGAATCAATAATTCTTATTGTAAGTCAGAGATTTTATCATCACACTTTGACCCTCGGTAATTTTGTTGTTCAACGCGGTTTTGCGCCCAATAGGCCATGTGTGTGCCTAGTTATTCATGAAAGCTCTAGAGACTAGGCCAAAATCTCATAGGAGCGGCCCACTCTACTCTTATATAGGTGAATTCATCAAGTGTATACTGCTTTTAAATACACCATCCATAAGGACTATAAATTTCATTAAGAGTTATAACTCAACCTCTCAATTAGTAGCAGTCAAGCACTCTCTTTTAGTGCATCAGTGCCAATATCGACTTGTTATTACCTATATGAACCTACTTCATGGGATCTCCAATCACATGGGTTGGGTTACCATCTTTATTGACAACATGTCGGCCTTAACCCCATCTCTTTTGAGGTTTGAAGAATTAATTTTTTCCTCACTAGTTTAGTCAAAGGATCGGCCAAATTTATCTCTGACTTCACATAGTCAATGAAAATTATTCCATCTCTCAACAATTATTTTATGACATCATGTCTCAATTTCATGTGTCTACTTTTACAATTATCTTTGCTATAGCTATTGCCACTTGGCAATCACAGTGTATAGACACATGAAGCAATACGTCTTTTATTAAAGGGATATTAGCTAAGAAGTTTCTTAGCCACTCAGCCTCAGAACCAGCTGACTCCAAAGCTACAAACTCTGATTCCATAGTCGATCTAGTAATGATCGTCTGTTTAGCTGATTTTCACGATATTGCACCACCACCAAGGGTGAATACATAACCACTAGTGGATTTTGTCTCATCTGAATCAGAGATCCAGTTTGCATCATTGTACCCTTTTAAGGTAAAAGGAAATCCACTATATAGGATACCATAATTCATGGTGCCTCTCAAATATTTTATTAGTCTATCTAATGCAGACCAATGCTCTCTGTTGGGATTATGAGTATATATACTCAGTCTACACACAACATAGGCTATATCAGGCCTTGTAAAATTTATTAAATACATCAGACTCCCAATAATCTGCGCATATTTAGACTGAACAACTGGATCACCATTATTCTTTTTCAACTGAGAGTTAGCATCAAAAAGAGTGCTCACAGATGTGACATTAAAATATTCAAATTTCTTAAGAAGTCTCTCAACATAATGTTCTTGTGACAACATTATTGCATCTTCACTCCTTATAACTTTAACTTCCAATATTGTATTTACTTCACCCAAATCTTTCATATCAAAATTAGCAGACAAAAATAATTTAGTACTTTGCACAATATTTAAACTTGTACCAAATATAATCATGTCATCAACATATAGACATATTATCACATAATCATTGTTTATCATTTTAGTATAAACACATTTATCCACCTCAACTGATAAAAAATAGTCTCTTAGTAAGACTTGTTCAAATTTCTCATACCACTGCTTAGGAGCTTGTTTAAGGCCATAAAGAGATTTAATTAATTTACAAAATTTATTTTCTTGTCCATGAAAGACACAACCTTCAGGTTGAACCATATAAATTTCTTCTTCCAAATCACCATTTAGAAAAGCAGTTTTGACATTCATTTGGTGGATAAAAATCTTACGGATTGAAACTAAGGCAATTAAAACTCGAATAGAAGAAATTCTAGCCACTGATGCAAATGTATCAAAATAATCTATATTTTATTTTTGAGAAAATTCTTTTGCTACTAATCGAGCTTTATATTTATCTAAAGATCCATCAGAGTTAAATTTCTTTTTGAAAATTCATTTACAACCAATAGGCTTTGCACCAGGAGGTAAATCAGTTAAAATCCAAGTGTTATTTTTCAAAATAGAATCGATTTCAACTTTTATTGCCTCTTTCCAATTTTTAGCATCTGAAGAAGATATGGCTTCAAAATAATTTGATGGTTCATTATCGACAAGAAAAGTTTGAAAATCATTTCCATAAGAAAAATATTCTTTACTAGAACGTTTGCTCCTTCTCAGTTCCTCATTAGAGGTAATTTCACTATTTATTTTAATAGGTGTATGGGAAATTTTATCAGATAATGGATAAATATATTCAAAGAACTCTGCATTCTTTGTCTCAATTATAGTATTGCAATCAAGCACATCACTTTTTAATACAAGAAATCTATATGCAGCACTATGTTCAGCATATCCAATAAGCATACAATCAGCAGTTTTAGAACCTATTTTCCTCTTTTTAGGTTCATGCAAAAGAACTTTAGCAAGGCAACCCCACACTTTTAAATATTTCAAGTTAGATTTATAACCCTTCCACAATTCATAAGGAGTTTTGCCAATTCTTCTATGTGGTGCTCTATTTTGCAAGTGACAAGCAAATAATATAGCTTCACCCCACAAATTATCAGGAGCATTAGAACTAACTAACATAAAGTTCATCATCTCTTTCAATGTTCTATTTTTTCTTCCAGCTACTCCATTTGACTCGGGTGAATAAGGCGGAGTTACTTCATGAATAATTCCATTCGTTTCACAAAAATTATTTAAAAAAATATATTCTCCACCTCTATCAGATCTAATTCTCTTGATTCTTCTACTAAGTTGATTTTCAACCTCAGTTTTATAAGAAATAAAAGCATTAAAGGTATCATCTTTATTTCTAAGCAAATACAACTTAGTATATCTCGAAAAACCATCAATAAAAGTCACGTAATATCTTTTACCATCTCTAGTCATAGTCTGCTTCAAATCAAATAAATCGGTGTGAATTAAAGATAACAATTCAGTTTCTCTATTTACGAAAAAATATATCTTTCTAAGTACTTTTAGCTTCAACACATATTTCACACTTGTTAATATTATTTGAGTCTAAACCAAATATTAATCCTAGTGACTGCATTTTCTTTATATACGCGACATTAACATGTCCTAATCTAGCATGCCACAAAGAAATTGACTCAACCATATAAGCAGAAGAAGATGTATTTTCATATCTAGTATAATAAATATTAAGCATAAATAAACCATGGTTACAATATCCATTGCTCACAAAAATATCATTTTTGATCAATACGACCTCATTATTCTCGAAAGAAACCTTCACTCCAACTTTTTCTAATAATCCCATAGAAATTAAATTGGTTTGGATATTAGGTACATGCAATACATCACTCAATGCTAGAGTTTTACCAGATGTGAGTTTGAGAAGAATTTTTCCTTTCCCAAGAACGCGAGTTGTTCTTGAGTCAGCAAGATAAATAGTTTCTTCTCCCTCCTCAACTTGGGTGTAAGACAAAAATTCATTTTTGTCTGCACAAATGTGCCTAGTAGCACCAGAGTATATCACCCAATTTCTCATATTGGCCACATTATTTATTTGAGAAATGATCGCAACAATTATATTATCCGCTTTTGTCAAATTTAATTTTGACTTAGCGAGATTGTCATTTATCTCAACTATTCTCTTGCATCGAGATGCATTTTTCTTGAAGGTTTTAATATTAGCATTGGATATATAACCATGTCTATTTACATACATGTATTTTGATATCAGTGTCTGCTCAAGTTGTGGATGCAATAACGTATTTGCAACACCGTGGATATCTGGCTGGACAGCTGGAACAGTAGGAGTGAAAACAATACCAAAATTGGTAGCACCATCAAAAATTTCCGTAGTAGTATTACTTGCCATAGTTTCTTAGATTGTAGGAAAATGACACCGAAAAATAACAACAATAATACTACAATAATATTATTAGCGGAAATATACGAATTGGCTTGAGTCGTACTGGGCACTGTCCTAAGAAACTATTTCAACAATGTGAAATATTTCCCCAGGATTAAACAAGCACATCTCTATTTATTTAGAGGATACAAGAATCAGCAAAATATTAATAATAAATCCAGCTATTAAAAAAGGGGAACAAAGAAAGTAGACTACAAAATTTTGAGAAGGAAAAAAAAAGGAGCTGAAGAGAAACGAAAAAGGCAAAGTAAAGGATGCTGCACATTGATGCCTAAGTTGATTGCTTATTTATAGACTTTAAGAGAGGCTGAGAGCATGACAAGTGTATAACACTTGTCTTGAATTTCCTATGCAAGATTGCCACACTCATCTCTTCATTGCCACCTGGAAGGACATTTGTCTAATTTTTGAAAATACTCCACACTTTTATAGGAGAGAAGTGGGGGCGGGAATTTTGGAAAATTTTGAAAAGAGTTTGAATCTTTTGGCGTTTGTGGTGATTGACAGTGAATGAAGTCCGTTGATTGGTTAAGATTAAGGGCGAAAAATATAAGGGTCGGGTCGAATATGGGCGGGTCAAAATAAATAATACAAAAATGAAGAAATTATCCGACTCAATCCATATTCAATACGGACGAAAAATGGGTTAACCGGCGGATAATAACTATATTATCCACGATCTTTTAGAATATGATCACTTTTGGGATATACTTTAAATTAATTGAAGGATAAGTATATTAAATGATTAAATAATACTCAAAAATATTATTGATATATTTAAATGAGGAAAGAGTTCTGAGTAAGAGGATAAAAGTATAAAAATACAATAAATTTTAGAATAACAAAATTATATTTATATATGATTATCAAAAGGGTAATGAGCAAGATATTAAGTCAATTGGTAAGCTAACAAAAGATTACATGAATATAACATTATTAAGTAATAAATAATGCAATAACTATAAGCAAATATTAAAGAGAGATTTATTTTGGGTGAAAATGTAGAAGGATAAGACTTATTTGAAATTGATGCGTAATATAAAGTGATAGTAAGAATTTTATTAAAACAATATACTCAAACAAGATATATCACAAACGCGATATGTTTAGTATTCTTTAATATTGGCACCAGAATAAAATGCAAGTACTAAAATCAAGGGTTCGATCGTTACATATATAAAAAAGGAAAAGATGTTATCCGGAAGGTTTAATTTTTAAGGTAATCTGTATTTAATCCAAATAACTCAAATTATAATTTAATATTTGTGTTTGCGCGTCACGAAGGTACTACTTATTTTCAGTATTTCCATCGTTAATTTGCAATTAGAGTGTTAGTTCAACTACTAGTTTTTTTGTAGAAGAGCTTCAGTATTGTTACAATTTCTCTCGTAAATATTACTCCATTTGATCCAAATTTTTTGTTTTAACCATATAAATTTAGTCTGTGTCACTTTAAAAATCAAATAGACTTAATTATTAATTTTCAAATATACACTTCCTCTAGTAAATGATTTAAAATTTTAAAGATAGATAAAGAGTAAATAAAGAAAATAAAAAGGTAACTTGAGGAGAAATAAATGATAACTTAACCAAATAGCTTTTATTATTAATTTTATTAAATCATTTCTATTTATCACTAGGGGTACATTGGGAAGGTTGAGATTCATCGGCCCTTATCTAAAAGGTCTCGGTTTTAATTTATGAATGAAAAATTATTTAATATATTACGCTTTATCCCCTTAAATACACTTATTTTGTTTGGAGGGAGTATAATCTGAACAACCCTTACGTGACACTTCTTTGAAAGAGAAAAGAGGAAAAGTCATTTGTAGCCAATCTTATATCGTTTGGAAATCACAAGATTTCCAATACATTTAGTAGCCTAAAATATATTTAAATGGCCAACCCAAAATTCTGCCAACCCCATCCCATGCACCATCCTCTTCTGCCATTTGCCAGACTACACAAAAAAGTTCCACTATTACCTCGTCGTTGTTGCACTGACGTACTGTTGCGACCTCCACCCTACCGCTGCCACCTTCGCCGCAACCTCCACTATACCGCTACCACCGCATGCCCTATCCATACCCCTAAAAACAGATTACAAAAATCAAACTTACTCACCCATGGGCTAGTCATCCACCCCAAAATTCTACCACCAACCCTGCTACCATCGCACAACCGCCACCGTACTATCCTACAGACACCCCAAAAAAGAAGACCATAAAAAATCAGGCCCACCCACCCCTGGACCAGTGTCATCCACCCACGTTTTCACCACCAAATCTAAACAATTAAGGACTAAAAAGAGAATTAAAAAAAGAGTGAGAATTTATACAAAAAAAAAATATGGAAAAAAGGAAGAAGAAAGAGTAAAGTAGGAATGAGAAGAAGAAAAAATAAAATAAAAAGAGATGTTTATATATATATATTATATAAGATACTATTAAACCTAAAGAAATAAGATCTAAAAGGGGAAAAGAAAGAAATGCTGAGAGTATTTATGAGAGAAAAATTATACACCTTTATATACAAAAAATATATTATTTATTCGCTTTATCTATATATTTTATAAATTATATATGCACCGGTTATATACATTGTGAGCACCTAATTTTTGCCCTAATATAAAATTACTCCTAAAAAATCTAAAAAATAGCTTTAATTTTTTTAAAAATATTTTTACTTAGTTTGCTTTGTACGTATTCGTGTTTGATGCATTTTTAAGTTGCATTTTAAATCCTAAAGAAAATACAAAAATATTTTTGAATTTTTATATTTTTTAAATTTTAATTGCATAATCAATTGCATTTGTAAAACACTAAAATACTAAAAAAAAAATACATTAGTAACTCTACATGCATTCTTAGGCTAGTTAATTAATTAGGTCATTAGTCAATTAGTGAGTAAAATATATATAATAGTTTAGCCACACAAATTAGTTTAGTCGAGCCCATCACTTTAGAAGCCCAATTTTCATGATCCGCCTGGCCCAACCCTTAGCAGCGGCGCACCATCCCCACATAAAAGAAATATCCCAGCAGCTTTGAAAAAAGGACTACTATCTCACCCTCACCATCTTCAACATAGAAAAACAGACCCCCCCTCAACCCCCCCCCCCCCCCCAAAAGAGGGACTCCTCTTCTACACTCAAAAAACCTGAGTCGTCCCCTTAATCTCATCCCTCACCTCGCGATTCACAGACCTCACTCCCACACTCTCCTCTCCTCTCATACACAGAAATCACAATAAAAAATAGCTGAAAATGTTTTGTTTCAAACTTTGAATTTCAGATCTGGAAAAATACAAAAAAGAAAAGAAAAAAGGAAACAGATTAGAAAGGGAAATTATGAAACTCTTGTTTCCGTCAAACTTCAGTTCATCTACTTGTTAGTTTTGGGGTTCTTGAGTTTAAGTTGTTGAAGGTTGATTTTGCCGTGGACTGCTTCCGTTGCTGTCGCTGTCTTGTTGATCTTCATTTGGCCCTTTTGTGTAGCCTTTATTTGGCGTTTCTAGCCAATTCCTAAGCGATTAGGTACACATCTCCAACTTGTACTTCTTCCTTGATTTGCAATGAAATTTTGGCTTTCTCCTCCTAAATTCTCTTGTCGTGAATGATTGAATTTGTTGTCAATTTTGGTTTTAATATAAGTGGAACGTGTGTGAACTTATTTGAAATGCTAGATCTAGCTAATACTTAAATATGCTATAGATTCAAGTGACATGGCAGAATGTTTAGGAAAATCATTTATGTGCTTTATGTGAATGATTCGTGGCTTAAGATGATTTTTAGCATGAATTGAGGCATACTGTTTTCACATGTTTAGCCTAGACTCAATCGAGACTTTTGTGTTTAGCATAATAATCGAGTATATGATTTGGGATGTTATTATTTAAGAACTGATTTTAACATTGAGTAATTAATCTGTGTGACTGGACTTGTTTGAGTAGGAATTTGTGGATTTAGCTTTTCCCAGTATGGGCCTCTTAATTGGCCTAACGAGGCTGCATGCCCAATTTGGGGCCTAATGGTTTCCACACTATATTATCATTTGGGCTCAATTGTAAGCCCACAAACGTTTACACCAGACCTGGTTAAGGTTTAAATGTGAGTCTTTCCTCATGCATAACTCACGATTTTGTGAAAACCAACTATCAACCATATTATTAATAAGGTAAATCCATCGAAGGCATTTGAACTCAAGAACTTCACATAATCCCAAAATATAGAAAGAAATAATCATAAATGCGCTAGTTGCTTTAGGCGCGATTAATAAATTATCGTGGCTATGGGTACGGTTCCCGTGGCATAGTCATGATACGTAATCTCCAAGTCGAGTGCGTTTCACGTGACTCGACCATCACTTCAAATAATAATAAAAATTAACATGTTGTAAATCGCGGGTGCGTTTCACGTGGCGCGATTCGCAATGTGTACAAAAACAAACGTGTGCGCGACATGTCTCAAATATGTATTAAATCAGATAATTTGGCTAATTATTAATAGTTGAGCGACTGTGCTAGAACCACAGAATTCGGGAGTGCCTCACACCTTCTCCCGGGTTAACAGAATTCCTTACCCGATCTTCTGTGTTCGCAAACCATAAATAAGAGTCAATTTTCTCGATTTGGGATTTAAAATAAGCCGGTGACTTGGGACACCATAAATATTCTAAGTGGCGACTCTGATTAAACAAATAATTCCATTTCGAACATTGTCACTTTAATTGGAAAAACTCTCTATCCCCTAATACCCCCTTCCAAAATAAGGAGGTAGAGCTGTCACACCTCCTTTTTCCCAATTGGGGGGGATAGGGGAGTTTTTTCAATTTAAGTGACATTGTTCGAAATGGAATTATTTATTTATTTCAGAGTCGCCACTTGGAATAATTTATGGTGTCCTAAGTCACTGGTTTATTTTAAAATCCCAAATCGAGGAAATTTGACTCTATTTATGATCCGCGAACACAGAAGACCGGGTAAGGAATTCTGTTAACCCAGGAGAAGGTGCGAGGCACTCCCGAGTTCCGTGGTTTTAGCACGGTCGCTCAACTATTAATAATTGGCCTAATTATCTGATTTATTACATGTTTGAAGCTTATTGTGCATTTTTATCTTCTAACCGCTTTTCATTATTTATGGAATTAATTCAAACAAATCGCGATGCCACACACTCGTTTGTTTTTGTGCACATTGTGAATCGCGCCACGTGAAACGCACCCGCGATTTACAACATGTTGGTTTTTTATTATTATTAGAAGTTATGGTCGGGTCACATGAAATGCACACTCGAATGGGATTTACGTATCGTGACCATGCCACAAGAACCGTACCCATGGCCACGATGATTCATTATTAATCGCGCCTAAAGCAAAACTACGATGTTCAAAATTATTAATTTCCTAAGTTTGAGATCAAGCATGAAGATTTAAGAATTATGAAAATAATTTTTGGTAGTCAATATACTAATTAAACCAAACTGACTAATTATCTTAAACGAAAGGTGTGATCAGTCTAGCAGTTCTATCCTAAACCAAATCCTCCACATTTACTCTTGCCAGAAATAATAGAAAAGAAAGAATAAATACCACAAAAAAACCAAAATGATCATCAATTCGATATCAAGTTTCTTTTTAGATTTTTTTTATCAATATTTCGTAAACATTCATGCAAGAGCAGAGAATAAGTTTTCCTTTGCTTTGTTTTCCTGCCTGTAGAGATTCAAACAAATGAAACTAAAGATTTCACATTGACTATCTATTTTCATCAGCAAAACATCCCCAAGCAAAAAGAGGAGAGGCACAAAAACATAATAATGTTTACCTTCAACCACCACCAAAACTTATCAAATTCACGAGAAAATTGCATCACAAACTAGTATATAAACTAGCTCGCAAATATTTTCCGTTAATAAAATAAGGATTAAAGAGATGAACCTGAATGCGCAAAAACTTTGGATTAATGCTGAAAGTGAATGCAAGCATGAGAAAACTTAAGAACGAACTTGAAAGGAAGAAAACAGGTGCTGAAATTTGAGCTTCAACAGGAATATCGACCGAAAATGGACACCTCGAATGGAGAATTTGAACCGCGACAAACTCGAATCAACCAAACTCCATAATTAAGAATCAAAATCGAAGTTGGAAAGAGGGAATAAAATTATTTTTGTATTATTTTTTCTTTTTTTGAAACTCAAATCAAAAGGAAGAAAAACCCCCAAAATCTTGTTATGTTTTCCTCTTTACTGTTCCGTCCCCTCTCTATTGTATGTTACTGTTTTTTGCCATTTTTTTCCTTTTCTTGTTTGTTCATCCCTTTCTCTTTTGTGTGTGGCTGATTCCTTGCCCTCAAGGGAGATGGCCGTTTTTCTCTTTTTGTTTTCTCTTTGATTTCCTGCGGCTGTCGCTTAGAGATAGGGCTTCCTCCGTGGTCAAGCAAAATGAGTGTGTATTTATCTTTAGGTAGGGAGAAGGGGCTTAGGGTTACGGGATTGGGCTTGAATTTAGGAAATTGGGTTGGGTCCGTATCTTGTTGGGTTTTAATTTTGGGCTAAGAAGACTAAAATAATATACTGTATTTATAAAAATTACTCCTAATAAATTACTAAAATAAAATTAAATATTAAAAATAAAACTATATTTTTATATTTTTAAATGTTATAATAAAGTAAAATAGAGAAAATAGGCTAAAGTCATGGTAAAATTAAAATACTATAAACATAAATATACTAACTGACCTTAAACTAAAAATGAAAATATTTTTGAGTTTTTTTTTCAATTGTAATTTGAAGTAAAAATTGATTGAAACTCTATAAAAATTAAACTTAAGTTAAATAAATATTTTAAACACTAAAATAGCTCAAAAATGTGCCGGATCAAAAATTACGTGCTTACAGCTGCCCCTCTTTGCTTGAAAACACGAAGAGTTTTCGGAGCAAAGAACAATAAGCAACGTAATTGATTTATGACCCGATGCTTATTCAAAGCAAAACAAAGACGGACAAAAGATTGTGACCGAGCCCAGGTATCTGAGCTACCTACATATCCTTGGCTTTAAAGGAATCAGGTCACATGTAGTTCAGAGGTGAATGAAGTAATGGAGTGTGTGGAGAGAATGACAGAGTCGAGTGAGATACCGTTCCGTCGAGGTTCCGGTCCGCGGTCCTGTTATTACATCAAAATAAAAAAATAAAAAAAGACTAACTAAGTCTGTCAGCTATGAGTTACAAGATTCCTATCTATAAGTCTTCTGAAACTTGATCTTGAGGCTTGAATGGTTCTTCATGCAGACTTTTGATTTAAACTTGCTGCTTGCTAACTGTTCATTCTTCTATAGCTTCTTCGGATCAAGACCGGACATGCAGTGCTCGTGTATTCAGCCATGTCTTGAACAGTTCATGTCTTTCATCGGCTTATGCATTTTGGATTCACTTCTCTTTTTTTTTCTTTTATTCTGGATTGAGACTTCTTCCTTTGGTCATCTCGGACTGTCAGCTCGCATTCTTGAGGCGAGCTTCTGCTACTTCTAACTTGAATTGAATTCTTAAATGACTTCCCTCGTTCTACAGGTGGGCGCCTGATAACTTAAAACTCGAAATAAATTCCCTCATTCTCCAGGTGGGTGCTTGCTGACTTAAAACTTGAAAGAAATTCCCTCATTCTCCAGGTGGGCGCCTGTGCTGACTTAAAACAGAAATGAATTTTCTCGTTTTCCAGGTGGGCGCCTGTTGCTAACTTAAAACTTAAAATGAATTCCCTCGTTCTCCAGGTGGGCGCCTGTTGACTTAAAACTGAAATGAATTCCCTCGTTCTCCAGGTGGGCACCTACAACTACAACAAAATGGAAACAACAAAAGAAATTTTTTCTGTCCCAGTTTACACTAGGAAGATTTGTGAGTTATTAGCAGAACTATAAATTACCTATGCTATTGATGAATGATGCAATGATGAGAGCAAAATTGAAGACTCGACTAGGATGTGCGTCTCCTAAAGAAATAAAAATCTGAAAAACCCAAACTAGGAAGTGCATCTCCTAAATTTGAGATTGAGCTTGCAGAAAACTATAAACTAAGCTTGACTAAACTAAAAACTGGCCCTATTCTCCAGGCGGGACCCCTGATTTCAAGAAAATTAAAGTTTGATAACTTAAGAAAACTAAAAATTGACCTTTTTTTTTCAAGACTTCCTTTGTTTTTAAACTTATTATCCTAGGAGAAAATTCATCAGACTAGGCCTTTTTTTTGTATCTTAGGAGAAAGATTTATCAGACTAAGATTTCTATCGTAGGAGAAAGTTCATCAGACTAAGTTTTCTATCTTAGGAGAAAGATTCATCAGACTAAGATTTCTATCCTAGGAGAAAGTTCATCAGACTAGGTCTTCAATCTTAGGAGAAAGATTCATCAGACTAAGATTTTTATCCTAGGAGAAAGTTCATCAGACTAGGTCTTCATTCTTAGGAGAAAGATTGATCAGACTAAGATTTCGGTCCTAGGAGAAAATTCATCAGACTAGGTCTCTTTTTTATTATCTTAGGAGAAAGATTCATCAGACTAAGATTTCTATCCTAGGAGAAAGTTCATCAGACTAGGTCTTCAATCTTAGGAGAAAGATTCATCAGACTAAGATTTTTATCCTAGGAGAAAGTTCATCAGACTAGGTCTTCATTCTTAGGAGAAAGATTGATCAGACTAAGATTTCGGTCCTAGGAGAAAATTCATCAGACTAGGTCTCTTTTTTATTATCTTAGGAGAAAGATTCATCAGACTAAGATATCGATCCTAGGAGAAAATTCATCAGACTAGGTCTTTTTGTTTGTTATCTTAGGAGAAAGATTTATCAGATTAAGATTTCTATCCTAGGAGAAAGTTCATCAGACTAGGTCTTCAATCGTAGGAGAAAGATTCATCAGACTAAGATTTTGATCCTAGGAGAAAATTTATCAAACTAGGTTTCTTTTTTATTATCTTAGGAGAAAGATTCATCAGACTAGGTTTTCTATCTTAGGAGAAAAATTCATCAGACTAAGATTTCGATCCTACGAGAAAATTCATCAGACTAGGTCTTCTATCTTAGGAGAAAGATTCATCAGACTAAGATTTCTATCTTAGGAGAAAAATGTGAAGAGCAATGGCAATATTTTATGCACACTAGCAAGACAAATAAAGGCAAAGATTTGAGAAACTTCTCTTTGTCGGCTCTTCTCTTCTCTTTTTTTTCTTTTGAACCACTTTCCTTGCACTGCTTTGTTCCTGTTTCAAACAAAGGAAATTTTGTCAGTTTTAAAAGTAGTGGTCGGTTTGTGGCCTTGAGTCTTGGGCAGCTTGGCTTTTGCTCAATCAACTTTAGTCGGTTTCAAGAGACTTTTTGCTTTACATCAACCGTGATCGTTTCACACCCAGTACCATTTGTATTTGTGGCTCAATCAGCCTTATCCCAACTGGAGATCTTTGCTTAGGTGACCTTTTCTATGTCTTGAATGTCTTTCTGCTTTTTGAGCAATTTGTCTGTCAGAGAGAATCACAACTGGTAAGTGTCTTTTGCATGATGTGCACACTTCATAGTTCTTGTTCAGTACTACAGAGAGCCCGAGCCCCTGATTAAACTCGAGGTTATCTTTGCTTGCTTTAGCCAAGTAGGCTGACAAGGGTATTTTGGGGGGAAGCCTTTGCATAAATCCTCAAGGCATGTTGACTGTGACACCTGATTGTGCTGGCCAAATTCACTTTGTGCAACTGAAAAGCTAGTAGCAGATTTTGAAATCTTTTCTTGCTTGTTTTGACAAGGACTAACTTAGAGGGAAGTACACAATAATGCAAAGAAACAAGTATTAACAAGAAATGCCCCTGTCGGAAGGACAGAAGGAAGAGTTTTTTATTTTTTATTTTTTTTTATTTTGCGGTAACTAGCCTTAATGATCATGACATGCATTTTGGACTTAACGGCCCGATCTATCAAACTGATCCAATCTTCCCTTTTACCATTCTTATGACCTTTGAAGTCGGGCTTGTTCGTGCCAATCCTTTGCATCAGCTTCACGACTCACTATCGACTAATGGTGACCCGAGGAATTTTCACCAACAAGTCTCTCTTCTTTATTCATCTCTGCTTATCGTCGCCTTACAGTGCCTGTGAGGGTTTTCACTAGTAAGACTCTCTCATTTTTCTTCTCTTTTTCTTTTTCTTTTGCTTTCTTGTGTGAGCAACTTGACAGTGTTCTATGTCGTGTGACAACCGTTGCTCATTGCATGCTTCTCTTGACATTCTTGAAGGCATATCGGGAGGTCTTTATTTGGAAGGATTTTGGATAGGGTTGGAAAAGAGGGACGTCATGAAGGCTCAAAGTAGACTCAAAATAAGGGGTTGTAGACTTACAACTCTTAGAATCGACTCTTTCAAAAGTGAAATAAAATCTTTGCCCCAGTTTCAGATATTGGGGATTTTTGGATTTTTTTTTGAATTCTTATTTGGTTGGACCGAATCGTGTAAGGCTGCCTACGTATCCTTTTTTTTAAGGAATCAGGTCTAACGTAGTTCAAACATTTGTCCTAACTATTATTTTTCATCTTTCTTTCTGCTCTTTTTTTTTTCGTTTTTTTCTCTCTTTTTTTTTCAAAACAAGTTGCCCAACTTCTATTTTCTGGGGGTATGAGCTTTTGACTGTTCTTTTTTTTTTTTTTTTACTTGTACAATCTAAGAGTTGCCCAGTTCGTACTCTTTGGGCATGGACTTTTTTTCATTTTTTTTTTTGGACTTTTAACTCTAAACTTGATTCCAAAAGAGGGTGGTCGAAGAAAATAACACAGGCTCAAAAGGGATAACAAAGGGTATAAAGTGTTTAGGTAGCAAAAAAAAGGCCTCCCAGCCTCGAGAACGCCAAACATATTATCTTTTGCGGTCACAACATTGATGACCATGTTTGTCTTCTTAGTTTGTCGTGGTCGAAAGACACTTTCCATTCCTTAATGTCAAACTTTCCAATAAACTTCAATTGATTCTTTCTCAAACCCGATCTTCACAATGATTTGAAGGTAAAACTTACTCGAGCTTAATTCCAAAGTGTTTCGACTCTTTGTTTATCCTAAAAAATATCTTCTTCTTTTTTTCGGTTATCCGATTCAAGATTAAATCAATTTTCTAAGATCTGGCCAAAAGTTTCGCATGCATGTCATGTCACTAGAACTAGCGGCGAAAGAACTAAGCATTGGATGAAACAAGGACAAATTGTATTTCATTGAATAACAGATAGAAGGATTTGACAATAAGACAAACAAACTGAAATTCGAGTTACAACCCTAAAATAACCCGGCTAATAAAAATAGCAACAAAACGAACAGACAAGACTCACACAAACAAAATAAAGGGATAGAAGGGTTTGACTTCTGGATCACACCCTGGAATAACCCAGATAATAGAAAAAACATCAAAACAAGCTACCAAGATTCCTTCCTAGTGAGGAGGGAATGACTTTTCAATTGCTAAGCTTGACATTTAGCCACAAATTTGCTCATCAGAATCACCATGGCCTTCTCCAATTTCAATCGGCAAGTTCTCGAGAGGATTCTCATACTCCATGTTACCACATATCATCCCCACAAAGTGTGCATCATCATGTGCATGTAAAGGATTCTGCGTGATATTCTGGGTGTCATTATCTTGGATCACTATCAGTTTTTCCTGGATCATCCTTTCTATTTCTCTTTTCAAATCCCGACAACTTTCAACAATGTGCCCCTCGGCATTGGAATGGTATTCACACCTTTTAGAAGGGTCAAAGTTTCTTGCACGTGGGTCCACATGATTTGGAGGAATAGGTGCAATCATGTCATAATGCTTTAATTTCTCAAACACACTTGTGTAGGACTCTCCTATTGGTGTAAAATTATCTTTCTACCTTTGTTCCCCTCTATACCCCTGGCTTGGTTGTGGGTCATAGGGAACTTGAAAATTTTGTGGAGGCTGGTGGAGATTTTGCGGTGCTGGTGCTCGCCTTCTGGGGTGTCTTGGTGGCTGGACAATATACTGAAATGGAGCAATAGAGTATTGTGGGTTCTGAGGTGGATAGTAGTGCTCAGGGGAATCATCGGAAACCTGATAAGGCTGCTCATACCTTCGAGATGTTCTCCTAGGACCTCTTCTCGACCTTATTGTCATCATGGTTTCTTCATCCTTCTCATTCGTGTCACTAAAATTATCAGATTCAATCTTTACAGCCTGAGTTGCAGCTTTGAGAACTGCTTGACTTATAATTTTGCCTGTCTTAAGGCCATTCTCAACCATTTTCCCAATTTTGATTGCTTCCGAGAAGGATTTGCCCACTACAGACATCATGTTTTGAAAATAATCTGGCTCTTGAGCCTGAAGGAAGACAGTGATTAGCTCGTGGTCATCCATGGGTGGCTTAACTCTAGCCGCTTGCTCCCTCCATTTAATGGCATATTCCCTAAAACTTTTAGTTGGTTTCTTCTTCAAGTTTGAAAGGGAATTGCGATCTGGGGCGATATCGATGTTGTATTGGAACTGTTTGACAAAGGCTTGGGCCATGTCATCCCAGACATGCCAGTGAGAGGTTTCTTGATCCATAAACCATTCAGAGGCTACCCCTGTCAGGCTTTCCCCGAAATAAGCCATTGCTAGTTCTTCTTTTCCCTCCACACCTCTTAGTTGATTGCAATACCTTTTCAGATGGGCTATGGGGTCTCCGTGTCCATCATACTTTTCAAATTTGGGAGTCTTGAAACCAAGTGGCAAACGAACACCGGGGAACATACATAGATCCTTGAAGGCAATACTCTTCTGACACGTCGACCCTTGCAGGTTTTTCAACTTTTGTTCTAAGCTTTTCACTCTTTGGGTCATTTCTTCTTGTGTCATCTTTCGGGTAGGCTTCTCAATCTTTGAAGGAAGATCAAATAGATACGAGTGGTACTCAGGAGAATGGTATTGTTCTTGATGGGTAGCAAATTGTGACTCATGACTTTTCTTTTGTACCACGGTTGGTTGTGGGATAGTGAAAACGGGCATAACAGCAGTGATTGTCTGATTGGTGGTCAATGGCACACTTTGGGAGCGCGCAACAGAAGTTTCAGCTGTAGTCGTACAGTTGGGATAAAGACTGAACCCAAATGGATAGGATCGATCAGACAATGAGACATGAGTGGTAGTAGTCGAGATGGGTGTGAATTTTGGGAAAACATAAGAAAGGGGTGGTCCTTGACCATTGGCCGATGCTCGACACATTTCAGTCATTTGTTGTTTCAGTATTCTATTTTCCTCAACCATAGTAGACTCTTGGTGAACCCTCTGACCCTGAGTCTCTTGACCACCCGTAACAGCTCTAATGTCAGTTGTCAATGACATCTTTCCTTTGGATCTTGTGTTGATGGCTTACCACAAACCGACCACCTCAAACTTTCATCTATGATTCAAAACAAGAGACACGTTAGAATGGACTCAGTCGGTCCTTATTATCATCATCATTTTTTATTTTATTTTTATTTATTTTTTTAAAATTTTGGTCGATCGAACCTGATGTGGGTTGCCTACGTATCATGTGGGAACATGAATCAGACCATGCGTAGTTCGCGCTGTCACACCTCCTTTTTCTCGCGGGGGATAAGGGAGTTTTTCCAATTAAAGTGACAATATTCGAAATGAGATTATTTATTCGATCAGAGTCGCCACTTGGAATAGTTGTTATGGTGTCCCAAGTCATCGGTTTATTTTAAATCCCAAATCGAGGAAATTGACTCTATTATTACGGTTCGCGAACACAGAAGACCGGGTAAGGAATTCTGTTAATCCGGGAGAAGGTGTGAGGCACTCCCGAGTTCCGTGGTTTTAGCACGGTCGCTCAACTATTAATGATTGGCCTAATTATCTGATTTATTACACATTTGAAACCTACTGTGCATTTTTACTTTTAAAAAATCGCTTTTAGTATTTATGGAATTCGTTTGAACAAGTCGCGATGTCGCACACTCGTTTGTTTTTGTACACATTGTGAATCGCGTCACGTGAAACGCACCCGCGACTTACAACATATTTATTTTTATTATTATTAGAAGTTGTGGTCGAGTCACATGAAATGCACACTCGAATTGGGTATTATGCATCATGACCATGCCACGGGAACCGTACTCATAGTCACGTTGTTTTATTATTAATCGCGCCTAAAGTAAGCTACGATGTTTATGAATTGTTCATTCTCTAGGTTTCAGTTTATTGTGAAGGCCATAGGTTATGGAAATTCTTGTGGATAAAATATTTTGGAGAGACTTAACTAATATTTTCCGGAACATATGCAAACACTTGTTAATTACGGAAATGTGGGCTAACTTTTATTATTTAAATCGAATGTTAACGACCTAATTAGATAACCAAGGAAAAGAATGACCTAAGGCTCAAAATTGTACCAATTTCTATAAAATCGTTCACCTACAAAGCCCATAACATCATTATCATCCCAAATTTTTAACAAACTCAAATACCATGGCATTCATGCTAAAACTATCTTGAACATGACACAAATATTTAACTAGTCAAGGAAATGATCTTATAAACTAAGTAATCACAGTTGGATTCTTGATTATGACTAAGGAATGAACTAATGACTTAATTTAAGCCTTAAGTATTAAGATATGACTCGGAACCAAACAACCGAGATTTAATCCAAATATAATGAGATCTAGAAAAGTAGAACCTAATTGAACCTACGACCTCAATGGGATCTCAAGTTTTACAAAATGACACCAGATAGTATCCTTCTAGCAATTCCGACAGAACTTAATTTGAGAAAAATAATAGATAGGTATCATGCTATTCATACCACGTTGAAAATTGACGCCAAAATAGAAGTAAGAGTGGAAAGAATTGAACCTGCGATTGCTTCTTTTAAATGAGTAAAATCAGTGAATACAAAGATATGCTCGGACTAACTATGTGCACGACCCGACGACGGAATTCGATCAAAAAATTGCTAAAAATCAGGGACACTGACCGCGACCTTCGGCTTCGAACAACACCTTAATCGACCATCCAACCTCGAACAAAACTTTTTAAAAGCTAACCAGAATTCTGAGTGGAATTGCAACGTCAGTTTATGGTAAAAATGGTTTAAGGCATGGTGGAATTGGGTTCCTCTAGTCCTCTGTTTCTATCCATCTATGTGGACTGTGCGTCAAAATGAGAAGGAGAGTGCCGATTTTTGTGAATTCAATTGATGTTCTCTCCTCTAATCTAATCTAATATCCCCTTCATCTGATTCTCAGTTTTTTTAATCTACGGGCAGGCGAGGTGCGACGGCAAGAAGGGTCGTATCCGGGAGTGATGTCTCTCTCTGTGTGTTTTTAATGAAGAACTGCTGCCCTTTTCAAGGCGCTGCTGGTTCTTGTCCATTAGCTTATGATTTTTGGGTGTTAATTTGGTTTTCATATGGTAATGGGGAGTGGGTATTGGCCCTTGGATGAAAGTAGATCAATGGCTATGATTAAGGGATGAGTTTGATGGGTGAGAAAAGGATTTGGGCTAAAAGATATTGTGAAGAATGGGCCTTTGTCTTACTGGGCCACTAAAATTCGAAAATGAGCTCCCAATTGGCCCAAATTCAATTCTTTCTCATTGAATAAAAATAAAAATACTATCAAAATATACTAATTAATCTTAGTTAGTAAGAATAAACTATTAAAGTGAACTATAGATTAAAAATAAAAATATTTTTGGTATTTTTTAAATATTATAAATATCATAAAATACTAATAAGCTAACAAAAATATATAATAAGAAAAGAAATATTATAAAACTTTTTTTGTTTTTTTAAACTTATGTTTTAAAATTAAAACTAAAAGTTGACTGAAATTCTATTAAAATAAAAAATAAATAACTATTCTTTTTTTAAAATACTACTTTTAAAAGTTGCGCGGGTCAAAAATTACGTGCTTACAGCTGCCCCTCTTTGCTTGGAAATACGAAGAGTTTTCGGAGCAAAGAACACTAAGCAATGTATTTGGTTTATGACCCGACACTTATTCAAAACGAAACAAAGACGGACAAAAGATTGTGACCGAGCTCTAGTATCTGAGCTGCCTACATATCCTTGGCTATAAAGGAATCATGACACATGTAGTTTAGAAGTGATGGAGTGTGTGGAGAGGATGAGAGAGTCGAGTGAGATACCGTTCCGTCGAGGTTCCGGTCCGCGATCCTGTTATTACATCAAAATCAAAAATGAAAAAGACTAACTAAGCCTGCCAGCTATGAGTTACAAGATTCCTATCTATAAGTCTTCTGAAGCTTGATCTTGAGTCTTGAATGGTTCTTCATGCAGACTTTTGATTTGAACCTTGATGCTTGCTAGCTGCAGGTGCAGATTCATCTCTTCAGCTTCTTCGGATCAAGACGGGACATGCAAAGCTTGCGATTTCAGTCATGTCTTGAGCAGCCCATATCTTTTCATCTGCTTCTACATTTTGAATTCACTTTTTTTTTTTAATTCTGGATTGAGACTTCTTCTTTTGGTCATCTCGGACTATCGACTTGCATTCTTGAAGCGAGCTTCTGTACTTCTAACTTGAATTAAATTCTAAAATGACTTCCCTCGTTCTTCAGGTGGGCGCCTGCAACTGACTTGAAATTTGAAATGAATTTCCTCGTTCTCCAGGTGGGCGCCTGCTAATGACTTAAAAATTGAAACAAATTACCTCATTCTCCAGGTGGGCGCCTAATGACTTAAACCTTGAATAAATTCCCTCATTCTCCAGGTGGGCGCCTGCTGACTTTAAAAACTTAAAATGAATTCCCTCATTTTCCAGGTGGGTGCCTGATGTTGACTTAACACTTGAAATGAATTCCCTCATTCTCCAGGTGGGCGCCTGATGTTGACTTAAAACTTGAAATAAATTCCCTCGTTCTCCAGGTGGGTGCCTAATGACTTACACTTGAAATGAATTCCCTCGTTCTCCAGGTGGGCGCCTGATGACTTAAACTTGAAATAAATTCCCTCATTCTCCAGGTGGGCACCTGTGACTGACTTTAACTTGAAATGAATTCCCTCGTTCTCCAGGTGGGTGCTTGCAGCTTTAAAATTTGAAATAAATTCCCTCGTTCTCCAGGTGGGCGCCTGATGACTTAAAACTTGAAATAAATTCCCTCGTTCGATAGGTGGGCGCCTCATGACTTAAAACTGAAATGAATTCCCTCGTTCTCCAGGTGGGCGCCTGATGACTTAAAAGTTGAAATGAATTCCCTCGTTCTCCAGGTGGGCTCCTGCTACTACAACAAAACGGAAACAACAAAAGAAACTTTTTCTGCCCCAGTTTACACTAGGAAGATTTGTGAGTTATTAGCATAACTATAAATTACCTATGCTATTGATGAAGGATGCAATGATAAGAGTAAAATTGAAGACTCGACTAGGATGTGCGTCTCCTAAAGAAATAAAAATTTGAAAAACCCAAACTAGGAAGTGTATCTCCTAAATTTGAGTTTGAGCTTGCGAAAAACTATAAACTAAGCTTGACTAAACTAAAAACTGACCCTATTCTCCAGGCGGGACCCCTGATTTCAAGAAAACTAAAGATTGATAACTTAAGAAAACTAAAAATTGACCTTTGGTTTTTGTTTCCAGACTTCCCTTTTTTTAAAACTTATTATCCTAGGAGAAAATTCATCAGACTAGGTCTTTTTTTTTTATCTTAGGAGAAAAATTCATCAGAGTAAGATTTCTATGCTAGGAGAAAGTTCATCAGACTAGGTTTTCTATCTTAGGAGAAAGATTCATCAGACTAAGACGTTTATCCTAGGAGAAAATTCATCAGACTAGGTTTTCTATCTTAGGAGAAAGATTCATTAGACTAAGATTTTGATCCTATGAGAATGATTCATCAGACTAAGATTTTGATCCTAGGAGAAAATTCATCAGACTAGGTCTTTTTTTCTTTTTTCCCTTTTTTTGGTATCTTAGGAGAAAGATTCATCAGACTAAGATTTCTATCCTAGGATAAAGTTTATCAGACTAGGTCTTCAATCTTAGGAGAAAGATTCATCAGACTAAGATTTCGATCCTAGGAGAAAGTTCATCAGACTAGGTCTTTTTTTGTTATCTTAGGAGAAAGATTCATCAGACTAAGATTTCTATCCTAGGAGAAAATTCATCACACTAGGACTTTTTATCCTAGGAGGAAAAATGTGAAGAGCAATGGCAATATTTTATGCACACTAGCAAGACAAATAAAGGCAAAGATTTGAGAAACTTCCCTTTGTCGGCTCTTCTCTTCTTCTTCTTTTTTTGTTCTTTCTTTTCTTTTCTTTTTTTTGTTTTTTGTTTTTGAACCAACTTCCTTGCACTGCTTTGTTCTTGTTTCAAACAAAAAAAATTTTGTCAGTTTTAAAAGTGGTGGTCGGTTTGTGGCCTTGAGTCTTGGGCAGCTTGGCTTTTGCTCAATCAGCTTGAGTCAGTGTCATGAGACTTTTTGCTCTGCATCAACCCTGATTGTTTTACACTCAGTACCATTTGTATTTGTGGCTCAATCAGCCTTATCTCAAAAAGAGATTTTTTTTCTTGAATAACCTTGTCTGATATCTTGAATGGCTTTGCTTTTGGAGGAATTTGTTTATCAGAGAGAATCACAACTGGTTAGAGCCTTTTGCACGATGTGTACACTTCATAGTCATTGTTCGGTACTACAGAGAATCCCTGATTAATCTTGAGGTTATCTTTGATTGCTTTACCCGAATAGGCTGACAAGAGTCTTCTGGGGGGAAGCCTTTGCATGAATCCTCAATGCATGTTGACTGTAAAAACTGAGTGTGCTGGCCAAATTTACTTTGTGCAACTGAAAAGCTGGTAGAAGATTTTGAAATATTTTCTTACTTATTTTGACAAGGGCTGACTCAGAGTGAAGGACACAATGACCAAAGAAAAAATATTGACAAGAAATGCCCCTGTCGGGACGGACAGAAGGAAGAGTTTTTTTCTTCTTTTCAATAACTAGCCTTAATAATCATGACATGCATTTTGGACTTAACGGCATGATCTAACAAACTGACCAAATCTTCCCTTTTACCATTCTTATGACTTTGAAGTCGGGCTTGTTCATGCCAATCCTTTGCATCAGCTTCACGACTCACTATCGACTAGTGGTGCCCCGAGGTGTTTTCACCAACAAGTCTCTCTCCTTTATTCATCTCTGCTTACCGTCACCTTACAGTGCCCGTGAGGGTTTTCACTAGTAAGACTCTCTCATTTTTCTTTTTCTTTTGCTTTCTTGTGTGAGCAAATTTATAGTGTTCTATGTCGTGTGACAACTGTTGCTCATTGCATGCGTCTCTTGGCATTCTTGAAGGCTGATCAGGAGGTCTTTATTTGGATGGGTTTTGGATGGGGATGGAAAGAAGGAACGTCATAAGGCTCAAAGTAGACTCAAAATGAGAGGGTTGTAGACTTACAACTTTTGGAATCGACTCTTTACAAAAAACTAAAACAAACTCATGCCCCAGTTTTAGATACTGAGGATTTTTTGGATTTTTTTTTCTTTTTTTGGAATTTTTATTTGGTTGGACCAAACCGTGTAAGGCTGCCTACGTATCCTTTTTTTAAAGGAATCAGGTCTAACGTAGTTCAAACATCTGACCTAACTATTTTTTTTCTTTCTTTCTTTTTCTTTGTCTTTCTTTTTTTTTCATTTTTTCCTTCGTTCTTCTGTTTTTTTCAAAACAAGTTGCCCCAACTTTTATTTTCTGGGGGCATGGACTTTGACTGTTCTTTTCTTATTCTTTTTTTTCACTTGAACTTTATAAGAGTCGCCCCAGTTTGTATTCTTGGGACATGGACTTTTCTTTTTATTTTATTTTTTTTTTTGGACTTTTAACTCTAAACTTGATTCCAAAATAGGGTGGTCGAAGAAAATAATACAAGCTCAAAAGGGGTAACAAAGGGTATAAAGTGTTTGGGTAGCAGAAAAAGAGCCTCTCAGCCTCGAGAACGCCAAACATAGTATCCTTTTGCGGTCACAACATTGATGACCATGTTTGTCTTCTTGGTGTGTCGTGGTCGGAAGACACTTTTCACCTATTAATGTCAAACTTTCCAATAAATTTTAATTGATTCTTCCTTTAACTCGACCTTCACAATGATTTGAAGGTAAGGATCATTAACCTCCACAGGTCATTTTATTCGAGCTTAATTCCAAAGTGTTTAAACTCTTTATTCATCCTCAAAAGTTCCTTTTTCTCATTTATCCAATTCAAGCTTAAATCAGTTTTCTAAGATCTGGCCAAAAATTTTGCATGCATGTCATATCACTAAAACTAGCGGGAAAAGAACTAAGCATAGAATGACACAAAAGGACAAACTGTATTTCATTGAGTAAACAACAAGACAAACAATCTAAAATCCGAGTTACAACCCTAAAATAACCTGGCTAATGAAAATAGCAACAAAACAGACAGACAAGACTCACACAAACAAAATAGAGGGATAGAAGGGTTTGACTTCTGGATCACACCCTGGAATAACCCAGATAATAGAAAAAACATCAAAACAAGCTACCAAGATTCCTTCCTAGTGAGGAGGGAATGACTTTTCAATTGCTAAGCTTGACATTTAGCCACAAATTTGCTCATCAGAATCACCATGGCCTTCTCCAATTTCAGTCGGCAAGTTCCCGAGAGGATTCTCATACTCCATGTCACCACATATCATCCCCACAAAGTGTGCATCATCATGTGCATGTAAAGGATTCTGCGTGATATTCTGGGTGTCATTATCTTGGATCACTATCAGTTTTTCCTGGATCATCCTTTCTATTTCTCTTTTCAAATCCCGACAACTTTCAGCATTGTGCCGCTAGGCATTGGATTGGTATTCATACCTTTTAGAAGGTCAAAGCTTCTTGCACACATGGGTCCACATGATTTGGAGGAATAGGTGCAATCATGTCATAATGCTTTAATTTCTCAAACACACTTGCATAGGACTCTCTTATTGGTGTAAAATTATTTTTCAACCTTTGTTCCCCTCTATACCCCTGGCTTGGATGTGGGTTATAGGGCACTTGAAAATTTTGTGGAGGCTGATGGTGATTTTGTGGTGCTGGTGCTCGCCTTATGGGGTGTCTTGGTGGCTGGACAATTTACTGAAGTGGAGCAATAGAGTATTGTGGGTTCTGAGGTGGATAGTAGTGCTCAGGGGAATCATTAGAAACCTGATGAGGCTGCTCATTCCTTCGAGATGTTCTCCTAGGACCTATTCTCGACCTTATTGTCATCATGGTTTCTTCATCCTTCTCATTCGTTTTACTAAAATTATCAGATTCAATCTGGACAGCCTGAGTTGCAACTTTGAGAACTACTTGACTTATAATTTTGCCTGTCTTAAGGCCATTCTCAACCATTTCCCCAATTTTGATTGCTTCCGAGAAGGATTTGCCCACTATAGACATCATGTTTTGAAAATAATCTGGCTCTTGAGCCTAAAGGAAGACAGTGATTAGCTCGTGGTCATCCATGGGTAGCTTAACTCTAGCCGCTTGCTCTCTCCAATTAATGGCATATTCCCTAAAACTTTCAGTTGGTTTCTTCTTCAGGTGTGAAAGGGAATTGCGGTCTGGGGCGATATCGATGTTGTATTGGAACTGTTTGACAAAGGCCTGGGCCATGTCATCCCAGACATGCCAGTGAGAGGTTTCTTGATCCATAAACCATTCAGAGGCTACCCCTGTCAGGCTTTCCCCGAAATAAGCCATTACTAGTTCTTCCTTTCCCTCCACACCTCTTAGCTGATTGCAATACCTTTCCAGGTGGGCTATGGGGTCTCCATGTCCATCATACTTTTCAAATTTGGGAGTCTTGAAATCAAGTGGCAAACGAACACCGGGGAACATACATAGATCCTTGAAGGCAATACTCTTCTGACCTGCCGACCCTTGCATGTTTTTCAACTTTTGTTCTAAGCTTTTCACTCTTTGGGTCATTTCTTCATTTGCCATCTTTTGGGCAGGCTTCTCAATCTTTGAAGGAAGAACAAATAGATACGAGTGGTACTCAGGAGAATGTTTGAACTGTATATAAATTGCTACGAAGCCCTTCTTCTCTCTGAGTCTTCTAAATCTTCTGGGGAGCGTGCGCTTCGCGTGGCTTCTTTTCTGTTAGAGTCGTATCCTAATTTTAGAATGAGGTTCGGACAAGTTGCAAAGCCGGTGAAACTTCTGTATTCCCGGTACGCTGCCCCTTCCCCCCCCCCGGCTCAAGTTGTCCGCTCGGGTAAGCCAGGTCTAGAACAATACACCCAGGATTTAAAACTTAGAATAACACAGCCTCATGCCGGATCCCTAGTAGGTACGTTTGCTTGCATCACGTGCATTTGACTTAGGGGACTCAACACAGGGGTTGGGTCCGTCTAGGATAGGTGCACCCAAAAATTAAAAGACCATCCTGATGCATTCTTTACGTGCTACTTGTGCATTAATTTGCTTGGCTTTTATATTGACCGGCTTCTAGAGTAAGGGGAAAAAAACCCAAGAGTGAGGTAGGATAGAAAAATGCCCGATTTTGATAATCCCGATATTCAAAAATCCCATTACTCTGCCAAAGTTTCAAAAAAAAAAAAAGAAAAAAAAAAATTATTTCAAAACAAATCATATCTTTATGTGCATCAAGATGGACCGAACTACGCGGGTTTGATTCTCACCGGATGTGAGATACGTAGGCAACCTTCATCGGGTTCGGCCCTGTTTTTGCAATAAATAACCAGAAAATTTAAAAATGCGTCATTTTGTCATAAATAAATTTAGGGGATGTCACTTTCTGTCCAAATAGCCAGAAACATCCCGACGGGATGCAGGAAGTTTGTTTTACCAGAATAGCCACCTATGGCTCTTTTCCTAATTTTAGCCACTTAGCAAGCACAACTTTAAAATCTTCATTTCTGAAGGGCTGAAGGGTCGTTATTTGCTAAGGTGGCCTTGAGTTGTTTGATTTTATTTTGCACAAATAATCTTTCTTTTGGGGTCAAAAATAAAAATAAAAATAAAAAATCACTTGTTTTTAACCAGTCGCCTTAAATAAAATGTGCAGGATGAGCATTGTTGATAATATACCTTTTCGAGTCGTAGACGAGATTCCACTAGGACTCCATATGTGGTGGAACGACCTGGGGGAGGTCAGTAAGCATTCTGTGACAAAGGCTTTAGGTGGGCTCACTGGTCTTCTGGAAATTAAACCAAGGGTTGATATAATCGAAGCTTTGATACCGTTTTGGGACCCGACACACAATGTTTTTCACTTCTCTGATTTTGAGTTGACCCCTACACTAGAAGAGATAGCAGGTTATGTTGGTTTCGAAGGGAAGTTAAGGTATCAATATCCAGTAGCACCAAGAACTGTAACCCCTCATAAGTTTTTGGACCTCCTCAGTATTAGCCGGCAGGTTAAAGATGAAAATTTAGCCGGAGGATTCTGCACATTCCGTTTCTTATACAGCCGGTATGGGGACCCCCACAGATTTGAGGCTCCGGACACTGGTTTGAATCATCAGGGGAATAAAGACAAATGGGAAGCACGCAGGGGTTTGGCCTTTGTGGTGGCATTTTTAGGCACTTTGATATGCCCAAGGAGTGACAAATATATAGAATTGGGGCTCGCAGAAGTGGCCGACTTTATTGTCAAAAAGGCCAATGGCACTATCATACCGATGATTCTCGCAAAAATTTATCGAGCTTTAACCGCTTGTCGAGCCGGGACAAAGTTTTTTGAGGGTTGCAACTTGCTTTTACAAATGTGGTTGATAGAACATCTTTGTCATCGCCCAGGTTACATGAACTACGGTCTGACCGGACTCAATTGCATCGAAGAATATGAAAACCGAGTAAACGGTCATGAGTTTCCAGAAGGTACTGAGGCATGGTTCGCGTATTTGGGTTCTTTAAACGCAAATCGAATTGAGTGGACTTTCGGTTGGCTCCCGGTCGACGAAGTTATCTACATGTCCGCCAGAGTGTACTTTCTTTTATTAATGGGTCTTCGGAGTATTCAGCCATATGCCCTACATCGGGTCCTATGCCAGTTGGGCAGATACCAAACAATCCCCTATGACGAAGATTTGAGTCCACAGGTTATTGAAATATGCCCGAAAGCCACGTTTCCAGAAGAAAGGGTTCGCCAGATTTGGCACCAATGTAGGTTCCTGTAACCACAGACTCAAGTACGAGATCTGTCCATAGGTGAAGTAGGATCCAACTACGCCACTTGGTACAGAAAAAGAAGTTGGGTCTGTCAAGAGCCAGAACAGCCCGCCAAAAGGCCCCATGTCCAACAATTCACCGATGGAGCACGAGAGCAATGGGTTTGGTTGGCTAAAGAAAAGGAATACCGAACTACTATAAACAAGCTAGAAGAACAAATTGAAAAAATCAAATTTGATAGTAGTTTGCAGGCAGCTGAAGATGAAGGGGAAAAGAAGAGGTTGGCCAAGGAAAATGAAGCCCTTCGAGCCCAGATCCAGAGAATGAAAATAGCCGTCGAGACACCAGCAACAAGTGAGAGAGATGAGAAAATTATAACCAACTTGAGGCGGAAAGTGCATGATTACGGTTTTGACTTGACAAAGGCCGAAAGGGATTTGTTCAATGCTCAAGCAAGGCTGGCCAAAGGTGCGGAAGAACACGCTAGATTAACCCACCAGTTGAAGCAGAAATATGACAAAGAAGTAGCAATTTTACAGAAAAAGCTGGTTGCCCTGGAAAATGAAATGATCAAGCAAACAAAGGATTTCAAGACAGAAAGAGAGCATTGCAATGCACTGATTTACCAACTACAAGAAAGCCTGAAGCAGTTACAAGACCAAAGCAACACAGATACACAAGTGTTAGAGGCTCGGGCCCAACAGATTGGACGTTTGCTTCAAGAAAAGGGTGTCATCAGAATGAGGATTAAAGAGATAGCTGATTATGTTGTAATGAAATGCCATGAATGTGAAGACATGACCAAGTCTATGTTTTTTGCTTCTATAATGACATTCGTCCGACAGGTGATGGTTGACCTAGACCGCCTTCAAGAAGATATTGCCCGCAGGCCCGTGCGGAGACCGGCTGATGTCCCGCAAGCCTCCGGAGTACCAGTGGAGGCTCTTATGTATTTTTGATTTCCTTTAGTAGTCTGTATTTTACTTTCTCCGAGTCGCGTTCGTCTTTGTCAAGGTTGTCTATTACTTTATTTCGAGTCTGTAGATTTTCCTTTTGCAGTCATCGCTACTTTTAGTCCTTGTAATAGAAAATCCAAAAAGATGTCTTTTATTGATGAAATAAATTATTTCGTATCTATTTCTCTGAACTACATAATGATCTGATTCATGCGACGTCATGATACGTAGGCAATCCCTATATGATTCGATCATATTCTTAAAAGAAAATAGAAAAGAAGAGAGAGAGAAAGAGAGAAAATGAGGGAAGAAAGAAAAGAGGGGCCAAAATAAAGAAAAGAGGAAAGAATAAGTATTAAAAGAGCGAAACATAGCAAAGGAGAGAGGGAAAATCAGGATTGGAGAATTTGGAAAAGTCGGGATGAAACATATGAGCCGTCGCAAAGCATTTAGAAACGTTTAACTGCTCAGGTGCATTGTATCCCCAATATGCGATTACCTATCTGTAAATTGCTTTAAAACTGACCAAGTTGTTGTGTGTGCATAAAGACAGGTTCTGTTTTAGGTGGTTAGTTTGTTGGTATCCTGGTAAGTCACCCCTATAACACCAGATCAAAGTGCAAGGCAGTCATGACTAGCAAAGAATCGGACACGGGTGTTGTCGACCCGCCAAGGGAGATTGTAGAATCAGAGTCTGAATTGAAAGAGGAGGTCTACAGGTTGAAGCATCAAATGGCAGAAATGTATCAAGCCTGGATCATGGGGCATCCTCCACCTTCATTCCCCGCTAACTACCCAGAAAATCCCGCTTCCATCCCACCACTGTCACAAGCCCAAGATCCCATTACCATTGACCTTTCCCCTCAGCACGCACCAGGCTTTACCCCTTATCATCATTATCCTGCACCTCGTCCCAAACCTTTCATGCCCCACCAGCCAAAACAACCACATACCATGCTCCGACATCCGCTCCTATTTTCGTAGCCCCTCCGCGAGCTGCTCTTCATAGATCTTCTAGTGAACCCGCGTTCCAAGCTCCAGATACCCAATATCATGTCCCGGAACCAACTTTCAAAGTCGCGGATCCTTATTCCCATACCCCTCACTTTGAACCTCATGTCAAAACTGAGAAACTATCCCGGAATGTGGAGCAGGACGAGATATTCAGGAAAGTGAAGAGTCTAGAGCAATCTTTGAAGAACATGCAAGGGATAGGAAGCCAAGTAAGTGTTGATTACAAGGATTTATGCTTATTTCCGGATGTCCAACTGCCCGCTAGGTTCAAGATGCCCAAGTTTGACCCGTACAATGGACATGGAGATCCCGTGGCCCATTTGAGAGGCTTTTGCAGCAATATGAGAGGCGCCAGTGGGAAAAATAAATTATTAATGGTGTGTTTCAGTCAGAGTCTGAGTGGGGCAGCTTTAGAATGGTACACCCGCCAAGACACTAGCAGGTGGTACACATGGGATGACTTGGCTCAGGCTTTTGTTTGACCAAGGTCGAGAAGAGTCCCAATGAAAGCTTTAGGGAATATGGTTTCAGATGGAGAGAACAAGTTGCACGAGTCTACCCTCCAATGGAGGAAGATGAGATGGTCGAGTACTTTCTTCAAGCCCTAGAGCCCACTTAGTTTGGCCATTTGATCTCAACCATAGGTAAGTCCTTCAACGATGTGGTAAAGATGGGAGGAATGGTGGAAGAGGGACTCAAGTCAAGCAAGATCATGAGCTACTCTGCTATAAAAGCAACCACACAGGCAATTCAAAGTGGCACCGGAAGCCTGTTAGGCAAAACGAAGAAAGAAGATGTCGCTATGTTTGTCTCCGGATCGTGGCATGGCCCAAGGGGTCCGCCTCACTAGTATACCCAAACTCAACCCCGGCCTCAAACCTACACCCAAGCTCCATATAATCCATTTCAGCATTATTTCCCACCACAAGACCCTCGATATTCTGTCAGGCTACCCCAATACCATGTTCACCACGCACAGTTATATGCTCAACCCCATCCTTACCCGCAATGGCATGCTCCAACCCCACAAAATCCTTATACACCCCCACAACCATACCAAAACCCTACTGGTCCAAGTTTTCGACCAAGGCCAGATTACAGAAAAGAGAGGCAGCAGCGGAAAGAAACCTTCACCCCTCTTGGAGAGTCCTATACAAGTTTGTTTCAGAGGTTGAGGCAGTTGGACGTTTTGAGGCCGATTGAGCCAAAGATACCAAATCCGCCTCCAAGGAACCTTGATTACTCCCTTAGATGTGCGTATTGTTCTGATGCCCCGGGGCACGACACGGAGAAGTGCTGGCATTTGAAGAGGGCGATCCAAGAACTTATTGATACAAATCAAATTGTGGTCCAGAGCCCAGAAGCGCCAAACATCAATCAAAATCCTTTGTCGGCCCATGCAGAGACACATATGATCGAGATAGTTCATAAGGATGGGGAGCCCAAGAATTCTTCCAAGTCTGTCGTGATGATCCGAGCTAGCGAAAGTGGTCCAATTAAAGCTCTAGATTCTGCAAAGGCAACGCCTTTGACAGTTGAAGGGATGTCGGAGAAGCCAAGCACGCTCAACGTGAAGCCATCTGTATGGGTTGTGAAAGGGCCTCCGGTTGATGTTGAAGCGAACCAGGAAAAGCAAAAAGTGGTCGTGCCAGGGGTCCCGGGCAAGCCTGTCATAATCGTGGAAGGGACTCATGTTACCCCCGTTATTATTAAGCCAGTGACCCAATTACCAATGGTTGACACAAAGGCCGTCCCGTGGAATTACAAATAGGTGATAGTAACATACAAAGGGAAAGAAGTAGAGGAAGAAGTCAATGAAACCAGAGGACTGACTCGTTATGGGAGATGTTTTACCCCAGAAGAACTGAGGAAAACCAAGCCATTCAAGGACGGCCACATCCCAGTAAAAAAGCCGGTCACCGAAGAAGAGGCTGAGGAATTCCTGAAAAAGATAAAAATGCAAGACTATTCCATTGTAGAACAGTTGAGGAAAACACCAGCTCAGATCTCTCTTTTGTCTTTGCTGATACATTCAGATGAACACCGCAAAGCCCTGATGAAGATTTTGAACGAGGCTCATGTTCCTGATAAGATCACGGTGAACCACTTAGAAAAGATTGCTAACAAGATTTTCGAAGCAAATAGGATCACTTTCTCAGATGGTGAACTCCCAATAGAGGGTACAGAACACAATCGAGCTCTTTATCTCACAGTGAAGTGCGAGGATTATGCTGTCTCAAGGGTACTGGTGGATAACGGTTCTAGTGCAAATATTTGCCCTCTGTCCACTTTGCAAAAGTTGAAGATTAGCACTGAAAGGATCCACACTAATAATGTATGCGTTCGAGGCTTCGATGGAGGAGGGAAAGATTCTGTCGGTGATATAATGCTCAATTTGTCAATAGGGCCAGTAGAGTTCACTATGGAGTTCCAAGTGCTAGATGTGGTTGTCTCCTATAACTTGTTGTTGGGCAGGCCCTGGATCCATGCTGCCAAGGCAATCCCGTCTTCTCTGCATCAAATGGTAAAGTTCGAATGGGACAGGCAGGAAATAGTTGTGCACGGTGATGAGAACTCATCTGCTTACAATGACACAATCGTTCCATTTATTGAAGTTGAAGATGATAAAGGGCCTTGGGTTTACCAAATGTTCGAAACAGTGTCTGTCGGGAAAATTCCCGAAGGAGAATGCATCCTAGGTCCGAAGATACCATCCGCGTCTATCATGGTAGCAAATGAAATGTTGAAGAATGGTTTTCTGCCGGGCAAAGGTCTGGGTTCATCTCTGCAGGGTATTGTGCATCCGGTGTGTCCACGTGAAAGTTTCGGTATATTTGGTTTGGGATTCACACTCACAGGGAAGGACGTGAAAAAGGCTAAAAGTTTGAAAGGAAAGGCATGGTCACTCCCTAAACCTGTTCCATATCTCTCCAAGTCTTTCGTTAAGTCAGGGGTCGCCAAACGCCCAATATCAGTGGTCCCAAAACCTGTGGTCGACTTTGATGAAGAGCTGATCAAGAGGTTCCAGAGTCTATTTGATGAGGTTAATATGGTCGAAATCGGGGAAGGTTCCAGTAATACCGATGTGCAGCTTGTTGGGCCAAATGCGAAGCTTAGCAATTGGAAAGCTACTCATCTCCCCATCCGGAAGGAGTTTTGGTAGTTTGCTTTGTTTTCCTTTCTGTCATCTGGGTTATTCCAGGGTTGTAATCTAGATTTTTCTTACTTTTTGCTTGTTTCAATGTACAAACCCTCATATCCTCTTATTTTCAATAAAATACAATTTCCAGTTTTCCATTAATCCTGATAGCGTTTCATTTTTGTTTTTTGCTTTTTCTCTCTGTACAGTTCTTTTTATGCTGGTTTCAATGACATGACATGCATGAGGAATTTTCAGCCAAATCTTAAAAGCCAATCTAATTCTGAAATAACGATCCAAGAAGTAGAGGGTGATGATGAAATAGAATACGATGAAGAAGCGGCATTTGAAGAAGTCAGTAGAGAACTAAAACACTTCGAAGAAAAACCCAAGCCTAATTTGAATGAAACCGAAGCAATCAATTTAGGGGATCAAAATAATGTCAGGGAAACCAAGATAAGTGTGCATCTGGAACCACAAATCAAGGAAGAAATAATCAAAACACTGTTTGCATACAAAGATGTCTTTGCATGGTCGTATAATGACATGCCGGGTGAGCACTGATTTGGTAGCTCATAAATTGCCAAATGACCCTACATTCCCTCATGTCAAGCAAGAAAGTTCAAGAGTGATATAAATGTGAAGATTAAAGAAGAAATCACAAAGCAACTGGAGGCAAAAGTCATTCGGGTCACTCAATATCCCACTTGGTTAGCTAATGTGGTACCAGTACCAAAGAAGGATGGTAAGACGAGGGTGTGTGTTGATTATCGTGATCTCAACAAGGCAAGTCCAAAGGATAACTTTCCATTGCCGAACATCCACATTCTGATTGATAATTATGCCAAGCATGAAATCGGTTCTTTCATGGATTGTTATGCGGGATATCATCAGATCCTGATGGACGAGGAAGACACAGAAAAGACAGCATTCATTACGCCATGGGGGACGTATTGCTACCGGGTAATGCCATTCGGTTTAAAGAATGCTGGGGCAACTTACATGAGGGAAATGACTACCATATTCCATGACATGATACACAAGGAAATTGAGTTTTATGTAGATGATGTGATCATAAAGTCAAAGAAACAGTCCGACCATGTTGGGGATTTAAGAAGGTTTTTCCAAAGGCTCCGCAGGTACAACCTCAAGCTCAATCCGGTGAAATGTGCATTTGGTTTCCCGTCGGGGAAACTGTTGGGATTCATAGTCAGTCGACGCGGTATCGAGTTGGACCCGTCAAAGATTAAGGCCATCAAAGAATTACCACCACCAAAGAATAAAACTGAGGTGATGAGCCTGCTCGGGAGGTTAAACTACATCAACAGGTTTATTGCTCAACTCACGACAACTTGTGAGCCCATCTTTAAGTTGCTAAAGAAGAATGCTACGGTTAAGTGGACCGATGAGTGTTAGGAAGCATTTGATAAGATCAAGAATTACCTGCTGAACCCCCCTGTGTTGGTCCCGCCAGAACCTGGGAGACCTTTAATCCTCTATTTGACGGTCATGGATAATTCTTTTGGTTGTGTGTTGGGTCAACACGACATCACGGGCAAGAAAGAGCAAGCCATTTATTACCTAAGCAAGAAGTTCACTCCTTATGAGGTTAAGTATACTCTTCTTGAAAGGACATGTTGTGCCCTGACTTGGGTGGCGCAAAAGTTGAAGCATTATCTGTCATCCTACACTACTTACCTCATTTCTCGCATGGATCCTCTAAGGTATATCTTTCAGAAGCCTATGCCCACAGGGAGGTTAGCAAAGTGGCAGATTTTACTCACAGAATTTGACATCATCTATGTGACTCGGACCGCGATGAAAGCCCAAGCCCTAGCCGATCACTTGGCCGAGAATCCAGTGGATGAAGTATATGAGCCACTGAAGACTTATTTTCCTGATGAAGAAGTGATGTATGTTGACGAGGCTGATCATGATGAAAAGCCAGGTTGGAAACTTTTCTTTGATGGGGCTGCTAATATGAGAGGTGTCAGAATAGGGGATGTACTCATTTCTGAAACAAGGCATCACTACCCCGTAACAGCTCAACTTCGATTTTATTGCACTAACAACATGGCTGAATACGAGGCATGCATTCTGGGTTTGAGGCTAGCTATAGACATGGGAGTTCAAGAAATATTGGTTTTGGGAGATTTAGATTTGTTGGTTCACCAGATTCAGGGAGAATGGGAGACTCGGGATTTAAAGCTCATACAGTATCGACAATGTCTGCATGATCTTTGTCAACGATTCAGGTCGGTAGAATTCAGGCATATTCCCAGGATTCATAATGAGATTGCCGATGCCTTGGCTACTCTGACGTCAATGTTACACCATCCAGATAAGACTTACGTCGACCCTCTGCAAATCCAAATCCGTGATCAGCATGCCTATTGCAATGTGGTTGAGGAGGAACTTGATGGCGAGCCTTGGTTCCATGATGTCAAGGAATACATCAAATCAGGGGTATATCCGGCACATGCCACAGGCGATCAAAAGAGAACCATTCGACGTCTGGCTAGTGGATTTTTCTTAAATGGGGGAATATTGTACAAGAGAACTCCAGATCTAGGATTATTAAGGTGTATAGATGCTAAACAAGCCTCGACTATCATGGCCGAAGTGCATTCCGGGGTTTGCGGGCCACATATGAGTGGGTATGTCTTGGCGAAGAAGATTCTTCGAGTAGGTTATTATTGGCTCACCATGGAACGAGATTGCATCAGCTTCGTTCGCAAATGTCATCAATGCTAGGTGCACGGTGATTTGATTCATTCCCCGCCATCTGAGTTGCACACAATGTCTGCACCTTGGCCCTTTGTTGCTTGGGGCATGGATGTCATTGGACCGATTGAGCCGGCAACGTCAAACGTGCATAGGTTTATTCTTGTGGCCATTGATTATTTTACCAAGTGGGTCGAAGCTGTAACTTTCAAGTCCGTGACCAAGAAGGTAGTGGTAGATTTTGTTCATTCAAACATCATTTGCCGGTTCGGAATTCCCAAAGTAATCATCACAGATAATGCTGCTAACCTCAATAGTCATTTGATGAAAGAGGTATGCCAACAGTTCAAGATCATGCATCGAAACTCCACTCCATATCGTCCTAAGGCAAACGGAGCTGTTGAGGCTGCTAACAAGAACATAAAGAAGATACTTCGTAAGATGGTGCAAGGTTCTAGGCAATGGCATGAAAAGTTACCTTTTGCTTTACTGGGTTATCGCACTACTGTTCGCACTTCAATAGGCACAACTCCCTATTTGTTGGTATATGGAACCGAGGCAGTTATACCTGCGGAAGTTGAGATTCTATCCCTGCGGATCGTTGTTGAAGCTGAAATTGATGATGATGAGTGGGTCAAAACCCGGCTAGAGCAATTGAGTTTGATTGATGAAAAAAGATTGGCGGCAGTATGCCATGGTCAATTGTATCAGAGAAGAATGGCAAGAGCATACAACAAGAAGGTGCGTCCCCGAAAATTTGAGTTGGGTCAGCTGGTATTGAAACACATCCTTCCACATCAGGCTGAAACTAAAGGCAAGTTCGCCCCAAACTGGAAGGGGCCTTTCATTGTGACGAAGGTGTTGCCCAATGGTGCTTTGTATTTAACATACATAGAAGGTAAATGTGTGGATATGGCCATCAATTCCGATGCAGTCAAGAGATATTATGTATGATTTCTTTTCTTATCTTCAATCGTATTTTGTACTGGGCATGTTCAAAGTTGGAATGGCGAAGGTATTTTTATTCTGCTATCCCAAACACTTTTATCATTTGTTACCTCTTTTTTGAGCCTTATTTATTTTCTTTCATACCCCTATTTTGGAGTCAGAAGCAGAATTAGAAATATCAAAGAAAAGAAAAAAAAAAAAGAAGGAAAAGATAGAAGCAAAAGAAAAAGAGAAGGAAAAGAGAAAAGATAGGAGAAAAAGAAAATTAGAAGCAAAAAAAAAAAAAACTTTTACTAGTTTGAACTACGTTCGACCTGATTCCTTTTAAGGATACGTAGGCAGCCTTACACGGTTCGGTCCTATCAAAATAAAAATCCAAAAATTCCCCAGATTCAAAGAAACTGGGGCAGAAGTTTTAGTTTGGTAAAAAGATCTGATTCCAAAAGTTATAATTTTGAAACCCTTCATCTTAAATTATTTTGAGCCTGCATACCACCCTTTCTTTCTAACCATGTCCAAAACCTACACAACATTCCAAATAAAGACCTTCTGATCAACTTTGAGGATGCCAAGTCAAGTGAGATGGAGGTACTATTTGCATCATGGGTAGCACCTTTGTTCACGGGCACGAGGAAAAGTGAATAAATGAGAGAGTCTTATTGGTGAAAACCCTCACGGGCACCATAAGGCGATGGTGAGCTGAGGAAAAATTTAAAATGAGAGTCTTATTGGTGAAAACCCTCATGGGCACCATAAGGCGATGGTGAGCTGAGGAAAAATTACAAATGGGAGAGGCTTGTTGGTGAAAACCCTTCGGGGGACTACAAGTCGAAAGAGGTTGGTGACTTTACGGAAAAGTTGGATCGTTGAAAGTCTGGGTTTTGAAGTATGAAGACATGACATGAACAGAAATGTGATTAGTTGAATGGATTAGGCTGATCAATCCGAAATGCATGTCATGATCATTAGAGCCAGCTTATTCATTCAGATAAGTCTCTTTTCAATTTTTCTTCAAATAGTCATCTCAGTTTTTTTTTATTATTCCTAATTCTCGAAGTCACTTCACTTCGTTTCTTTTGGGTCTATTTTTCTAAGTCTCTGTCAAATTAGTCTTTTGTTAAGCAAGTAAGAAAGGACTTCAAAGCTCATTACCGGCTTTTTATTTGCACCAAGCGATTTGGCCAGGCACATTCCAAGTGACATGGTTTAGAATGAGCAATGCGATGGTAACTGAAGTTCAGTTGGTCAAGTGATTCGTGAATTTGTAGGAAATGCAAAGGTTCTACAGTTGTCAGAATGAAAGTGTTATACGACGAGTTGAGTGTAAGGGATTCAAGTCATTCAGAGGTTTTGTGTTCGAGGTCCGATTGAAAGGTCAAACAATTCTTCGTAGCCCGAAGCAACTAATCAGAATGAAGCAGGATAGTGGCAGAAGCAGAAACCTTCAGCAAGGATGCCACAAACTAACCGCCACAATTTCAAACTGACAAAATTTTCTTTGTCTTAAGCAGGGGAAAGAAATCTTATTTGCTGTGCTAGGAATTCCCCATGAGGAAAATATGTTCCAGATAAGTTCAGTCTTAAGTTTTGAGGACCCTCCTGGATAATGGGATCTAGTTTTAAGTTTTCAGGACCCTCCTGGATAATGGGATGCAACTAACAATCAATGAATGTTCCTGGTACAAACTGGGGCAGAAAATTTTCTCTGTTATGTCTATGTTGTCATATTGCAGGCGCCCACCTGGAAAACGAGGGAATTCATTTCAAGTTTTAAGTCAACATCAGGCGCCCACCTGGAGAACGAGGGAATTTATTTAAAGTTTTAAGTCAGCATGCACCCACCTGGAGAATGAGGGAATTTATTTTAAGTTCAAGTAAGTCAGCAGGCACCCACCTGGAGAATGAGGGAATTTATTTCAAGTTTTAAGTCAACGTCAGGCGCCCACCTGGAGAACGAGGGAATTTATTTAAAGTTTTAAGTCATCAGGCGCCCACCTGGAGAACGAGGGAATTCATTTTAGTTTTAAGTAATCAGGCGCCCACCTGGAGAATGAGGGAAGTCATTTCAAGTATAAGTCGTCAGGCGCCCACCTGGAGAATGAGGGAATTCATTTCAAGTTTTAAGTCAATATCAGGCGCCCACCTGGAGAACGAGGGAATTTATTTAAAATTTTAAGTCAGCAGGCACCCACCTGGAGAATGAGGGAATTTATTTTAAGTTCAAGTAAGTCAACAGGCACCCACCTGGAGAATGAGGGAATTTATTTCAAGTTTTAAGTCAACGTCAGACGCCCACCTGGAGAACGAGGGAATTTATTTAAAGTTTTAAGTCATCAGGCGCCCACCTGGAGAACGAGGGAATTCATTTCAGTTTTAAGTAATTAGGCGCCCACCTGGAAAATGAGGGAATTCATTTCAAGTTTTAAGTCAACATCAGGCACCCACCTAGAGAACGCGGGAATTTATTTAAAGTTTTAAGTTAGCAGGCGCCCACCTGGAGAACGAGGGAATTCATTTCAGTTTTAAGTCAGCAAGCGCCCACCTGGAAAATGAGGGAATTTATTTCAAGTTTTTAAGTCACAAGGCGTCCACCTGGAGAACGAGGGAATTAATTTCAAGTTTTAAGTCAGGAGGCGCCTACTTGGAAAACGAGGGAATTTATTTCAAGTTTTTAAGTCATCAGGCGCCCACCTGGAGAACGAGGGGATTCATTTCAGTTTTAAGTAATCAGGCGCCCACCTGGAGAATGAGGGAAGTCATTTCAAGTGTAAGTCATCAGGCGCCCACCTGGAGAACGAGGGAATTCATTTTAAGTTCAAGTTAGTCATGAGGCGCCCACCTGGAGAGCGAAGGAATTCATTTCAGTTTTAAGTCATCAGGCGCCCACCTGGAGAATGAGGGAATTCATTTCAAGTGTAAGTCGTCAGGCGCCCACCTGGAGAATGAGGGAATTTATTTCGAGTTTTAAGTCATCAGGCGCCCACCTGGAGAACGAGGGAAGCCATTTGAGGATTCAATTCTAGTTAGAAGTAGCAGAAGCTCACCTCAAGAATACGAGCTGATAGTCCGAGATGACCAAAGGAAGAAGTCTCAATCCAGAAAAAAAAGAAAAAAAAGAAGTGAATCCAAAATGCAGAAGTAGATGAAAAGATATGGGCTGCTCAAGACATGATTGAAGTCGCAAGCTTTGCATGTCCCATCTTGATCCGAAAAGCTGAAGAAGAAAGAACTAGCACCTGCAGTTAGCAAACATCAAGGTCCAAGTCAAAAGTCCGCATGAAGAACCATTCAAGACTCAAGATCAAGCTTCAGAAGACTCATAGATAGGAATCTTGTAACTCGTAGCTGATAGGCTTAGTTAGTTTCTTTTTCATTTTGACTTTGGTGTAATAGGGAGCTCAGCAAGAAAGAGCAACAGCAGCAACAACAACAGTGAAATCACAGCTTCTCGATAGTTCCAGCTACCAAAACTTCCAGAACTACACTGACCTGGTTCCTCCATAGCCGAGGATATGTAGGCAACCTCGGAAGCAAGGTTCGGTCAAACGTTTTCAAAATGCTTCCATGGAGTATACAAACGGTCAAAAATCGCTCGTATTTGCTCAATGTATCTTTGCCCGAAAACTCTTCGTGTTTCCAAGCAAAGAGGGGCAGCTGTGAGCACGTGATTTTTGCCCGACTAAAATATTCCTATAGAAATTCACAAATAGATTTTTTCTTAATTGTTTTTAGTTTTTGTAGAATTCGTAGGATTTTTGGTTAATTGTTGCTTGCATTTAGTTGCATATTTAACATTCTAAAATCATAAGAAAAATACTAAAATGGCTAAAGTATTTCGTGCATAACATTTTAGGTCTAGTTGCATTTAGGATTTAATTGCATGAGTTAATTGCATTATTAAACGAAAATCAAAAAATATATATACATATGAGTCATTTTTACATTTTTAGCTTTAAATTACAAATTAGTAATTCTTCTTTCATTAGTCTAAATTAATTAATTATGGTAAAATAGATAACTAGGTTTATTTCTACAAATTAGATTGATTTAAGATTTAATTTAGGTTTTAATTAATTTTATTAGGATTTAAAATCAAGAAAAAAGAAAAGAAAGAAAGAAAACCCGTTTTGGTCTCAAATTTGGGCCAAAACAATTTTGGCCCAAACAATTACCCGAAATCCGCCCAACCCAACACCTACAAACCTCCTCACCCGGCCCAGCCTCGTCACTTAACCGAAACGACGTCGTTTTGTTAACAACGATCTCAGCCGTTGATCTCCTTCGATCGAACGGCCCGTAACTCCCTCCTTTAACCCTTATATCTGTCGGATTCCCCCCCTCCCCCAAAACCCTAGAGACCCATCTCATTTTCCTCTCCCTCTCTTTCACTCACCAAACCCTAGCCGCCCCCCAAACCCCTCGTCTCTCTCCCTCAAACTCACTCAAACCCTAGTCGCCCAGAATCCCCACGCTGGCGGCGCCACTCCAAATCCTCTCAAACTCGCACCCTATAACCCTCATACCCTCCTAATCCCTAATCCCCCATCAATTTTATCAAAAAATCCCATCAAAATTAGCGAGTCCTAGATCTAAAATTCCAGAAAAACCCTAGTCTGGTTTATTTCTAAATTACTTTGGTGTTTCTGTTTATTTTAGTTCAAGACTCACATGCATCGAGTAATCTTGTTGAGAGCATTTATTTTAGGCTAGTATCGACCCGTTTCGAAGTTACCGGAGTCCGGTCCTTTCATCGATTCGCAGCTAGAGTTCATCATTTTCACTGCTTATCGGGTTGTTTCGTTTACTCATTTCTTTAGCGTTTAAATTAGTATTCTTTTTCCTCATTTGTTCCGGCTCTGTATTTTTCTTGTTTGTTTTTGTTTTGTTGTTTTTCCTTCTTTCTTCTTTTCTGTCAGTCGGTTAATTAAACTCCGTCGTTAATCGCATGCTCAATTAGTTCAACTGATAAACTGATTTAGATTAATCAAAAGTTAAGTATTTAGTAAAATCTCTGATTTTATTTGAAATTCCAATATGGCATATGTTGTTTCATTTGTGGGCTGTTTTTCTTTAAGGTCAAATCTAGGCTTGGTTTTGGGCCATTTAGGTCACAACATTTGGCCCAAGCCTAAGCAGATAGTCTGTTTCTAGAAGGGACAGTTGGCATTTTTCAGTTGGAAAAAGATTCCCTCCCCTCGTCTATTCTTCCCTGAATTCACGCTGACATATTCCTTCCCCCCAACAGACCTTCTCTGATTTTAGATAGCCTATATATACACCCTTCACACAGAGACGAAGGGTGAATTTTTTTTAGATTGAGTTTTATTCCTCTCAAATACAATCGGGAATAGACAGATTTTAGGGAGAATTCTTTAAAATTGAATCTTCTTCTCATTTTCTGAGATGGATTTCTTCTAGAGAATACTGGAAATTCCCAGATTTAAGGCTGTTTTTCTCTGGTTTGCTGCTGCTGTTGACTAGCTGTGTTTGAGGCTCAGCTTTAAGGCTAGGATTGTTGCTTGGTTTCCTTGGTTGCTACTCAGTTCTGCTGGTTGTTATTTCTCTCTTGGCCTTTATTTGGCTCTTCAGCTGGTCTATCTGTTGTTAGGTATTTATCACAATTCTATACATTGGTTATGCTTCAAAAGGGATTGCTAATTTTCTCTTTGTTGACTTATCACTGTGTTTTTGATGTATTGACTTAAATCCTAATGTATTTAAATAGTTTCTTATTGCTGATATTTTTTTTAGGGCAGATTTAGTTCGTTCATAATGACATGTTGCATGTTTCAGCCTTGTATGTCTGGTTTGTTAGTTCTAAATGTTGTTTAAGTTGTTTTGCTTGGATTGACCATTTGTATTGCTTTTTGTTTTCTTCCTACTGCTGTTAATATACATTCTCAAGAAAAAATGACTTTGTTTGGATGAGACTACCAGCAGTACCTTAGTCAAACCTGAACATGTGGGCCATTTGATTTGCCAAACAGTTTATGAAGAATAGCCCAATGGCTATTTCTTCGTAAGTTTGGGAGAGTAATTGGAAGCAGAAGTCCTCAGGTAGGAAGCTCAGGCTCACGTTAGGCATTATGTTGTGTAATAAAGGGCTTCATAAGCAAAGTGCCCTTGATAACAATAGTTAAGTCTTCTGTAACGTTAAGTTTGAGGGTTGCCTGCTGATGAATGATTTGTACAAGATTTGTTTTGAAAAGGTTTGTAATAATTCATGAATTCAGCTACTGTAATCAATAGCTATGGAGTAGGTTATCTTTGTAAATTTAACCTCTAATTTAGCTTTACACATGGTTTCGAAATTTGGGTGAATGATGTTCTTCTCCAGATTTCGTCTTAACAGGGACTTCATAAATGGGCCAAACTTATAACTTGGGTCAGTTGGGAGTCCTTTGAACGAGTCTGGACCTTAGGCCGTTGGGCCTGGGGTATGGAGCCCAGTAATAGGGCCTGATCGTGTATTTGTTCAGAGCTGGTGTAGCCGAAGTATTATTATACTAGTGTTGCGAATTTAGAATGTACTTGTGCTGTAAATTTGAATCAAGTTCGATAATTCTCTTGGTTGGCTGTCGGTTATCTCATAAATTAAATTGAGTTGATAACATGTTAGTTTATAATTCCATATAATGTTTGCTTCTGGAAATTAAATGTCATCTTGAATAGTCTAAAACCCTTAGGAAAGAATGATCTGGCTCTTACAGTATATCTCCATAACGTTTGTACCTCACATGCAATCTCGAACTTTAGGATAATCAAACCATGAATATGCATAGTTTTGCTTTAGGCGCGATTAATAATAAATCATCGTGACTATGGATACGATTCCCGTGGCATAGTTATGATACGTAACCCCAATTCGAGTGTGCTTTTCACGTGACTCGACCACAACTTCAAACAATAATAAAAACAAGCATGTCGTAAATTGCGGGTACATTTCATGTGGCGTGGTTTGCAACGTGTGCCAAAATGACAAGTGTACGACATCGTGACTTGTTCCAAACATAATTCCATAAACAATTAAAAGCGGTTAGAAGATAAACAATGTACCGTAAGTTTCAAATATGTAATAAATCATATAATTAGGCCAAATTATTAATAGTTGAGCGACCGTGCTAAAACCACGGAACTCGGAAGTGCCTCACACCTTCTCCCGGGTTAACAGAATTTCTTACCCAGTTTTCTATATTCACGGACCATAAATAGAGTCAAATTTCCTCGATTTAGGATTTAAAATAAACCGGTGACTTGGGACACCATAAATTATTCCAAGTGGCGACTCTGATAAATAAATAATCCCATTTCGATTAATGTCACTTAAATTGGAAAAACTCCCCTATCCCCCCCCCCCTTCGAGAAAAAGAAGGTGTGACAGCTCTGGCGACTCTGCTGGGGACAAGAATCCAGAATCTCTGGTTTAGGGTTCAGAATTCGAGCTTAGATGATTGTTATACTTGGCTTTTGTTGATTGTCTGATATTACATGTTTGGGCCTAGTGTGCTAATTGCCTCTCATTACTGCTTTGATATTTTGTGAATTGTATACAAACTGTTACGACACCCATCTTCTATTTGAGTCTTCTAAATCTTCTGAGAAGTGTGCGCTTCGCGTGGCTTCTTTTCTGTTAGAGTCATATCCTAATTTTAGAACGAGGTTCGGATAAGTTGCAAAGCCGGTGAAGCTTCTGTATTCCCGGTATGTTTCCCCCCCCGGCTCGAGTTGTCCGCTCGGGTAAGCCAGGTCTAGAACAATACACCCAGGATTTAAACTTAGAATAACACAACCTCATGCCGGATCCCTAGTAGGAACGTTTGTTTGCATCACGTGCATTTGACTTTGGGACTCAACACATGGGTTGGGTCCGTCCAGGACAGGTGTACCCAAATTAAAAAACCATCATGATGTATTACTTCCTACTTGTGTATTCATTTGCTTCGGGTTGTATGTTGACCGACTTCTAGAATAGGGAAAGAAAATCAAGAAGAAAAAAAACAAGAGTGAGGTAGGTATTTGAAACATTTCGAAATTCTGCCGAAATTTTGAAAAAAAAAGGAGAGAAAATAAGCCAATGTTTCAAAGGTCATGTTTCCTCAGTTCCGTCAAAACTGGATGAACTACGCGGGTCTGATTCTCACCGGATGTGAGATACGTAGGCAAACTTCATCGGTTCCGGCCCACAATTTTCAAAAAATCCAAAAATATTTTCCTTTACTTCCTTATTTAGAAAGTCTTTTTTTTAGACCCCAATTTTAAAAAAATACAAAAACATTTTCCTTTTAATTTCTTCTCAAAATCCAAAAATATTTTCATTCTTCTTTCGAAAATTGAAAAGAAAATTCAAGATTCAAAAATATTTTTTTTTCTTTAGAAGTATTTCTTTCATAAATTCAAAATAAAATTCTAAAAATCTAAAAATATTTCCTTTCTTATTTAGAAGTTTTTCTTTCGAAATTTCGGAAAAAAAAATCGAAATACAAAAAATATTTTCTTTCTTCTTTAAAAGTCTTTATTTTCAAAAATTCAAAAAAAACTCCATTTTTTATACACTTTATATATAAAATTATATGAAATGTGTATAAATAGCATATATGTATTATATTAGTATAACTACACCTTTCATACAAATGTGCGTACATAATTATACACATTATATATAAAATTCTCAATATTCACCGCAATCACTATAATCTTTCCCGTCCAATTTTGTATAGTACATGTATAATAAATGTATCATCATCGCATAATGTATACACAGTGATTATATAAATATTATATAATAATTATACACTAATTACACTATATATAAATAAAATGGTATTGACAGTAATGGAGGACAACCAATGGCTGGGATTTTGTTCTTCTACGGCAGTAGTCATTTTATTTTCTCTATTTCTCATCTTCTCATAAAATTCATCCAAAAAAGTATCATGCAATACCATATCTAAAAGTGGATAGAAAGCGAAGAAGGCGGCAACCACAGTCAGAATTTTGCGGGAAATTACTTAAACAAAATAGTTTTTTTTCATCTAAGTGAAGGAGGATGAAATTGTAGATAAAATAAAGAGAAAATAAAAAAAATAATTTGGTTTCATTATAGTAGAAGAGAAGAGAAGGAAGAAAAAGGGAGAAGTGAAGAAGGGAGAAGATAAACAAAGAGGAAAAAGATGGAAGTGACTGGTAGGTTGAAAAAGGGAGAAGGTGGGGAGGGAGATGGAGGAGAAGTAGGAGAAAGAATAAAATTTTAGGATTTTGACTATTTATTAAATTGCTAATAAAATTTTAAAAGGATAGCTTGTGTAAAATAGGGACATTATTTTGAGTCGAGTGGCGATAGAGTGATGATTTCTCATGGAAAAATCTAGAACTGGGCCTCCACATTTTCGTGTATTTGTTGCTTGGGCCTCAAAAGGTCCACTAACGGCTAAAGAGAAATAGCACAAAAAGAAACAAAAAAGAAGTCAAGAAAAGGTCTAAAAATAAATCTTGTGATAACGTCGTTAACTACCGTCTTGGAAAACGTGATGGAATTAGGAAAATAGGATATATTATCCACTCCACGTCCATTATTTTGTACATCCCAAGACAAATCGCTGTAATCGCTTGCGTTACGTCACTGCCTTTGAATTGCTCTGTTTTTTATTTTCTCTTTCTTTAAATTAATTAATTTTTCCTAAAAATTGAGTGACCTTATCTGCCAGCCCAATACTGAGATCCTTCGCCTGGTCCGGTGCCCAATTCTCCTCCTAAAGAAAAGGTAAATTAAAACATCCATAAATTATGAAAATTTTGAGAATATTAAAAGGTCATACACAAACTCCTCTTTGTTTTTGCGATGCATATGATGAGCTATAAAGGAATTAATTAGTTAAGATTAACATAGTTTGTTTGTCTATACTTCTTTTTGGACAAAAATATTTTTTTACCCAAAAGTATTTAATTAAGAAAAAAATATTTTTGAGTAGAAGTAAAAGTAGTTATTAAAAAGTAGAAAAAAATATCTTTTTTCAAAAAGTATTTTTTTGAAGAGTACTTTTGAGAAAAATAACTTAAAAGCACTTTTCAAAAGATTGACCAAACACTAATTATTGTACAAAAATATTTCAAATTGATTAACGAAACACAAATTACTTATCACCAAAATAATTTTAAAAAATATACTTTTCAAAATAAGCTAATTTTAAAAGTACAGTCAAACATGCTATAACACGGTATATATGGCATTGAGCTCAAGGGGAGCTTGATGAAAAAGATTTAAATTTAATTTAAATAACATTTGATTAATAATATTCTTTCATAATAATGAAATTAGTTACATAAAAATAAGATTGACAAACTGTTAGACAAGTTAAATTATAGTCCATAATCCATATAACATATTTAATTTTATATTATCGTTGCGTATAAATTAAAAATTCATTATGAAATACTTTTCCGTGGAAAAGAGCCCAAAATACTAGTAATAGATAAATCTACCCTGACACGCCGCAAAACAAAAAAGCCAGATCGGACCATTTTTCCAGTAAAGTAATTCACCGCAAGCTACTCAGAAATTGCCTTTCCCCACTTGACTTTCCAATTTATGAAATCAAGATCAATACATTTCACACATATATATACACAACAAACACAATATCATTACCTTTCTAATCATCATCAAACATATCACAGAAAATTTTCGAGAAAAACGAAAGAGCATTCAAATGGAGAAAGGGAATTCTTCAGCTGTTGCGCGAGGGCGGTTAGCTGTACTTTCAGCTCACCTCGCCGCTTCAGTCAATCTCTCCGATTCCAAACTTTTAGAAACTTCCGTTGTATCCGCCACTTCCGTCGTTGCGCCGCCGCCGAATCTAAAAGGCGCGTTGACGATTATCGATGAGCGAACCGGTAAGAGGTACCCGGTTCAAGTTTCCGAGGAAGGCACTATCAAAGCCACCGACTTGAAAAAGGTATTCATTAAATCAAATTCCGAATTTCTTTTTAATTTTGATCTCTTTACTTTCTATAATTTTGTAACTACTTTTGCGATAGTGGAAATCTCGGTCCTGTTTTTTTTTAAAATTTAAAACTGAGCTATTATAGACTGCATTAGCTGTGCTTCGGTATCAATAGGAAGCCAAATTTATTAAAAGGCTTTTAAAACTTGTTTCATAAAATATTTACAATAATGAGGCAAGAAAGGACTTGCTTTGTGATCTTTAACTCAATCAAACATGTCAATAGGAATTAGCTAATGCAGAGAAATCGAGTTGATATTAGAAAGTGAAATTGTCAGAAACATGAAAAAGAAATGAATGTACATAGATGAGTTATTGATGTTGATAAAGGATGGATGACTGTCTAAATCAGATCCAGTTTAGATTGTCAACGTTGCGAATTGGACCTTGCCTTCTTTTGTTGATGTCAACAAGGCTTTCTGAAAGTAACGATTCTATCGAGTTTACTTTGGGTAGAGTTGCTTGTCATGCTTGGCCAAATCTATAATTTAAACATATGGTTTAAAGTCTAATATATCTGCTGAGCTCAACTAAGATATATCTTAGTGTGTGTGTGTGTGTATATGCCTCTGGCTATAGGCATCTGTACTACCGGCGTAGCATGTAGATGTTCTCGATTCAGGGATGCTGTAAACCCTGCTTGTTCTGTTTTTCTTAATTTCCAGCAAAGTGCGAGATAGATTATGGAGCTATTTGTCCTAGTATTTTTAAGATTGGGCCAATTGAGCTCAGCAGATATATCTTAGTGCTTGTTTCATGATCTATATCTCATTGGAGCTCTAAATTCCAAATAATTACCCATGTTATCATTTTTGTTTCTTGCCACTGTCAGCCATATTTTTTCCTGAGAATGTTTCCTAACTCCAGATATAATTGTCGTACAGATAACAGCAGGACAAAATGATAAGGGTCTCAAGCTTTATGATCCGGGCTATCTCAACACAGCACCTGTTCGGTCATCAATATGTTATATAGATGGTGATGCTGGTATCCTCAGATATCGAGGTTACCCAATTGAAGAGCTGGCTGAGGGAAGTTCCTTCTTGGAAGTGGCTTATCTTTTGAGTAAGTGCTTCTCATGAAAATCTCTATTCATTTAAATGTCTAATTACAGGTTCCTATGCTATTGCTGGCCCAGATTCATCTTTGAAGCCTTTGTACTTTTTAGTCATTGCCATTGGGGGTATCTGATGTCTAGAGTGATTTCTGAATGGATTTTGCAATCTCTTGAAACTTTTCGTAACTGTAGCTTTTTGATTATCAAATAATTGAGCAAGGTTTAAAAAGATTGTAATAGTGGTGAAGGTTTCTCTGAGTTTTAATGACAAATGGGAAAAAGTATGAATATTTGCTCAAGACTATGGCGTTTGAATAGAAATAAGATCAGATCCGCGCATCACGAGTCAATTGGATAGACGTAAAGAATCAGCTTGAGGTAGATAACTTTGACAATTTCAAACTTTCTAGGAGCTTTTTGAAGGAATAGAAAAGCATATGTCTAGGTATGAAACTCCGTAGGTGTTAAATTTCGAATCAAGCTGTAATGCTATAGAACTTTGGAGTTATAAACTGAGAAAATAGTAGGCAGTTCCGATAAACCTCCTTACCCTGGGGGAGGTTGTCCACTGGTTGTCTGGTCTGGGCCCACCAAGGGTGCACTGTGGATGCATACTTGTTCTGCTTTGATCAAGCTGAAACATTTTGAACTACGAAGCATGTTTTGCATATTTTACTTAATTATATTCTTCATATGACAACCTGAGTAAACCTATAGTACTCACACTCTATCACTAGTCCCTGCCTTCGCCTCTTCTTTCCATGGCTGATAACTCACATTAGTCTTACTTACCAAAAAAAAAGAGAGATACATCAATCCCTGCATTATCTTTTTCTGCATACTTCCACGCTTATCACATGCTTTCTAAACTTCAGCACTTATTCGGTTATTCCCATTACTGAGCCTTTTTGCTTCCATTCACAATGAACTTCTTTCAGCTATACATGCAGAGGAAAACTAATGTTGCTCGAACTCCCCCCCCCCCCCCCCCCCCCCCCCAAAAAAAAAAAGAAAAAAAAGAAAAAACCCACAAAACAAAAATAGCAGATCCATACATCTGACTTATCTGTTTGATTTATCTTTTCGTTTGTGTTTATTGAAATTTGCAGTGTATGGTAATTTACCATCTGAGAACCAGTTGGCAGATTGGGAGTTCACAGTTTCACAACATTCAGCAGTTCCACAAGGAATCTTGGTGCGCTCATATTTTAGTTTTCTAAGAAAGCTTGAGTTATAATGGATTCAAATATTTGTCACTCGCAAAATGCTCTCCATGACTTGAAGACAGGAACATCCTTGGATTGTACTTAAATGATGAACTTATAGTGCTTCTGCACTTATTAGCTATTGTCTGCAACATTTTCCCTCTCATAAATTTCGTGGTCTTGGAGTATGAAACTTGTGAAACCCCATGGGCATTTCACCTACTGTACATGTTTGGTCAGTCACTACATCTTCCAAAATGGTCACTGAAAACTTATGACAAGAGGGAAAGCCTTTTGTCCGGTAGGTGTAACTACTGCAATCTTTGCCGAGATGGAAGAGACACTGATACTATGTGAAATAGAAAGAAAGGAAAAAATCTTATTGAATTGGTTGTAAAGAACATACAAGAAAGCTCCTTAAATAGGAGTTTCAGCTACTAGAAATACGCAAGTTTAGCCTTACATGAAATAAGAAAAGTTCCCTAACTACCAGAATCTATAATTTTGGCACAAAGATTAAGAACACTCCATACTATTAAACTAGGCATATCCCTCAAAATAACTGCATTAAATTCTCTTAGTTCTTAACACCCTTCACTAGTAGAAGGAGAATGTAAGTGCAAGCCTGCAAGGGGAGGAAGAAGTACTTCTATTAGATTTTCACATCATCAGTATTTATGTGATTATGTTTTATGTTTCTTTGTATATATCGATATCAGTTTTTTTTTTTTATTTTTTTTTGATTTGCACCGGGTGTCCGAGTCTCTTTGAGCCCCGACTAATCCCGGGGGTGCACAGGCCCTCGGCAAGGAGTTTCCCGCAAGTGCACCACGGTTAATTCAGGTTTTACCCAGTCCGATGGCCCTCAGAAATTGTTTGCACCCAGTGGGTTTCGAACTTGAGACCTTGAAAGGGAGCAAACCCCAAGGCTCAAGTCAATTGCCACCAGGCCAACCCCTGAGGGTTAATGTCAGTTGTTTAAATATGGTCATTTATGGTCATACCTTATGTCCTTTAAACAGTTCTGGAAAATCCTTTTTTTAAAAGTTTATGCTGTTGAGTGTTCGGTGTTGGGTTCCTGCTTTTTGTTGGAGTCCAAAAAAATCTGAACCAATTGCAATTTTGTGATGCAGGATATTATACATTCGATGCCCCATGATGCTCATCCAATGGGTGTTCTTGTCAGTGCAATGAGTGCTCTTTCTGTCTTTCATCCTGATGCCAATCCAGCTCTGAGAGTAAGCAACATTTTCAAATATTCCACCTCGTGTAGCCTCTTCTCCCTCTTTGCTATGATGCACCATATGTGGAAGTGTTTGACCAATGTATAATCTGTAGCCAAAGCTTCTCTGATTTACCTAAATTCATTGCGATCTCATTTTGGTTCCCTGAGATGAACTTAGTTTCTTAGTTCCAATTAAGGGACATTGCTTCATCATGATTGTCTTACCACCAAGAAGATTACTAGCTTCTCGATATTTAGAGAGTTCAATGTAGGTTTCTGATGAGAATGCTTGTCAAATTTTTTGTCTAGGTGTCTCTCTAAGAGTTGACAGTAACGCGAATAATAATTTGAAAGTTAGCTTCTTATTATCCTAGTGAGAGTTGAACAAAGGGGTTCATGATGAAATGTTATAATTGCCACCTTGAAATGTTTCAGAACTTAAAGCGAAATTTGTTTTCATATATTTTGTGAAGAAGCATGTTTTATCTTTTTTCTGTTTGTTCTTTTGGGGGTATATTGGAACAGCTATTTGTCTAAACCCTCTCTTCTGCTCAATTTCATACTGTAGTTTAAATTGCTCTCTCTTGTCCCCACCTGAAGTTTCTTTGTAGTTGGCAAGAGGGTATCTGTTAGAGCTACTAGTGTTGCCCACCATTTTGCCGGTTAGAATCTGAAAAACATCCCAACTCTTTCTTTCTTCTTTCTTTCAGCAAATGGAAAAGAAACCATATCTATTCTCATAGCTCGAGTTGGATAACTCAAATAGTTCAAAGGAAAATCTTAAGGCATCTTTGTATATGGATCGGAAGAAGTGTCTCTTACACAAAGTTGAACAATTAAATATCCTAACTGGCCCTTCCTCCAGTTTGGATGATCATTTAGCTTCCTTTATAAGCTAACAAGACAACATAACTTATTTTTTGGTGTACAATGTAAATTGCTTCTCTTGGTCTGCTTAGTGGTCCATCTCAATGGAAAAAGAAATACTATTAAAGACACTTCTTAAGCCTGAATTTTGGTCATTAAGAAGCAAAATTCTCAACTAAGGGTTGAGAGATCACAAATTGATTTACGTGCTGAATTTTTGGAATTTTTTGATCAGAGTTGTAACTAGTTGGGAGCTTGCTCCTCATCTTCTGTACATTTGCTAGTACCCTCTTGGTACTACTTTATTAATGAAATTTTACTACCTTATCAAAATAAAAATGATTTACGTTCTGAATTAGATCCTTCTGAATTTTGACCGATTTTAATGATAGCTGGACAGCAAGCATTTGAATTGCACCATTTTATTTCATGATTCTGATCATTTGTCTTTGTTCATGCAGGGGCAGGATATATACAAGTCTAAACAAGTGAGAGATAAACAAATAGTCCGGATCCTTGGCAAGGTTATTTTCCTTTCCTTCATCTATTTTTTCTTTGATTGTCTGAACTTCTGATATTTTGAACTATGATATCGCATTAAAGTTTGATGTATGTGCTTTGTGATCTTCATCAACTGAGTGTTAAGTACTAAGTAGTAATAAGCATTCTATTTGTCGTATTTGCAGGCACCTACAATTGCTGCAGCTGCTTACTTAAGAATGGCTGGAAGGCCACCTGTCCTTCCATCTAACAATCTCTCTTATGCAGAGAACTTCTTGTACATGCTAGATTCATTGTATGTTCTGTTGTTCCACTTTGCTTTTTTTGGTTTATGTCCGGAATTCTAAATGATGCCTAAATTGGATAGAAGTAATTATCCTGGTTCTTACTGGCCAGGGAATGATTGTAAATATAGTGGTCATCGTAAAAATCAACGTGTCTGTGGACTTCTCCTTGTTGCATTTGCCATCACATCACTTTCAATTCTTCCGTGTGCAGCCAATAAATTAAATGAATCTTTTTGTTTACCTTACTTACAGAGGTAATAGGTCTTACAAACCCAATCCTCGACTCGCTCGGGTGCTCGACATTCTTTTCATATTACACGCAGAACATGAAATGAATTGCTCTACTGCTGCAGCACGTCATCTTGCTTCAAGGTAGGCATCATTTTGCACAGACAATAGCACTAAGATACACGACTTATATACAAATAATTGTGCATTTGGGGTTGATGTATAAATAAGATACACGCCTTATATACAAATGATTGTGCAGTGGGGTTGATGTATACACAGCTATAGCTGGAGCCGTGGGAGCTTTGTATGGCCCTCTCCATGGGGGTGCGAATGAGGTAAAATATTTCTACAGCAAGTAATGAGCGTATAGGGGAGTTTCAAATTTTATGAGTCCTCTGTATCTTTATGTCTCTCACATGACATTGCGCTGGGTTGTATTGTGCTTGCCTGTGATGTTATTACATGGTTACAGGCTGTGCTGAAGATGCTCAGTGAGATTGGAAGCGTTGAAAATATTCCAGAGTTCATTGAGGGTGTGAAGAACAGGCAAGCATTTTTTGATACTCATTGTTGTAACATCAGAAGATTTGTCTTGTACATTTTTAACCATATGAATTTCCTTATACTTCCGTCCCTTTAGGAAGCGAAAAATGTCTGGTTTTGGGCACCGTGTCTACAAAAATTATGATCCCAGAGCAAAAGTCATTAAGAAGCTTGCCGATGAAGTATTTTCAATTGTTGGTCGGGATCCTTTGATTGAGGTAAGGTTTTCACTTCTTCTAAAAATGATTACTTGGTCTAGCTGGTGTTTCCAAGAGGTCCATTCCATCATTTAAATTGTTTTTGCTAGAATTTTAGAAGTAACATGATATTTTTATCCATGTTTAAGCAATCCTCGTGGACTTCAGATTTTCTCGAATTTCAGGAGAAGAGCTTAAAGCAGTAAAGTTGGTGCAAACCTAATTACATAAAAGATTGTTCCCACTAAAACATTTCATATATGCTAGAAAGAAATAAGTGTGAAGCGAACTTCTCCCAGTTGGTTGCATCCATACTAAAATAAGTATATGCATTGCACGCTCAGGTGGTTTCGGCTTGGTCTTGAGCTAGGTTTTGGTGGTTTTAAACTCACTTTCACACAAAAGCTGATAAAGAAAATTTGAGTTATTTTAGTTATATCACAACTACAACAGTAATAAACCACCTTCCAAATGTTCTTCTATGGTTACCTTCAAACAAGTCTATTAAAATCCATTCTATCTTCTATGGTTACTTGGTTATTCCGGAAGAAGCACTATTTTCTCTTTGTTGTTCAGAAGGTCATTTAAGCTTCTTTTTCCCACTATTTATGGTTCCATAGGAAGTCTTTGTTCTTTCTCCGGCAATTTCAAATTAACAAAAATCAGATCTTTTGGGGTAGCTAAATTTCTATCTTTTGTCACACTAGTTCTACCTCTGATTCGAAGAAGTTATTTCCCTTCGGTTCTTCATTGTAAATTTAACTAAGGGGATTTTTTTTTTTTAATGCCGGATGTTTGACTACATCTTTATCCTACAACGACATCGAGTGTACCTGTTCGCTCTCTTACTATGTGGAAGAGGTGATAGAATCTCGTTTCTCTGAAATATGAAAATTATATATCAAAATTGAGAGATTGGATTGGCTGCGAATTACATATTATGGTAGGTAACACAGAGTCAGGGAGCATTTGATGCCACCACCCAAATTTCTTGTATCTCTACTTCTGGCCGGCTGGTTAATTCTGTACATCTATTAAATCCCATGCATGAGATGATGTGATATGGACTGCTTTCTCTCAATGACCAAATATTTATATGGTTCCCAAAATTTCTCATATTATTTTCAGGTTGCTATTGCTCTGGAAAAAGCCGCACTCTCAGACAAGTACTTTGTAAAAAGGAAGCTGTATCCAAATGTTGATTTCTACTCTGGTTTAATTTACAGGTAAGAACAAAGATAGATGAATCTTTTTGGTATTCAGTATGATAATTCTCTAATGATAATATTTTGTCATGTATTAGGGCAATGGGATTCCCGACGGAATTCTTTCCAGTCTTGTTTGCAGTTCCTAGGATGGCTGGTTACTTGTCTCATTGGCGAGAGTCCCTGGATGATCCTGATACCAAGATAATGAGACCTGCACAGGTAAAATCACTTGGTCTGGCTTTTCAATGTTGGTATAATCAGATTCTGTACAAAGAAGACTATTATTAGCAATTACTAAATTTTATGTTAGCCGCTTAGTACTTGCTTGTGCCAAGTCAAAACCTCGGCTCTTTGGATTTTTCCTCCGTCTCTTGATTGCCTTGGCATCTTAGAAGATCCAGAAAACATAAAGGTGCTCGTTTAGAACCTAATGAATTTTAGGTGGAAGGTCTGATTAGGAACTAATGAGTTTTGGCTACTTTGCTGGACTGCTTATAATTGATTTGTTTGTAGTTCTCTTCTTCTGACTTGTTATCCCCTAGGTAAGTTTGTAGTCCTATAAATTTTTCCCCTTATCGAACTTTGCCGGGTTTATTCACTTAATTTTGTTTCTCTTTCAGGTGTATACTGGTGTATGGATGCGTCACTATATGCCTCTCAAAGAGCGATCACCATATACGGAAACAGACAAGCTTGGTCAAGTGTCTGTCTCCAATGCCACCAAGCGACGTTTGGCTGGTTCAGGGGCCTAGGCTTCTTCATGTTTCAGTTATGTTTAAGAAAAATAAATGGTAAATTTTTTCTGCACGAGGAGTGAACATGGATAGATTCTGACAAACAAAGCAGATATATTCGGATGTTTCCGTTTTAAAATAGCTTAATAAGCTTCTTCACAAGGATACTATTTAACACAAAATTTTATATGTAGTCGTTTTTTACAAAGCCTGTTGGCCGCTAAAAATAAAATGCAATAACCTAAACCTAAAAGAACATCCAAACACCGAGTCCGTTATTGTTACTGCAAAACCGAGTCCAACTCAAAGACACCTTTAAACCATGCTGCTTATATATATGTTTCATGAATTCATTCTTTGCTCTCAAATTTTCTCATAACAGTATGGTCATCTGTCACAACCAAGTATTCAATTTTCACTTAACCGTTTAGTGACTTGTTGCTCCCTATGTGTTGATCCCATCACGAAGAAACATAAAGTATTCAAGGCACACCTTAGGAATAATGAAATGAGATACTGGATTTTCACCATTGGAGTGGACAAGTTATGGAGAGATCTCCGGTTGCTCCAATTTTCTCCCTTCAAATGGCAACTGTGTTTATATTGGGTAAATATAATTCGATGTGACATAGCTACATTCAGTGTTGGAGATGAAAAGTTCACTAGAATGATTTCATTCCCCGATAGAGAATGGGCATTGAGGTTTTCTGAATATACACTACGAATAGTAGAAATAAAGGGACAAGTTGCACTATTAGGTCCTGTATATTTTAAAAAAAAAAGCACAATTGCTTTATATGTTCTCAATGGTACTGGTGAAACTGAGGAATGGGTGAATGCATATAATTGAGCTACCGTCAGAACTCAGAATTAACAAAGACAGGTGGAGGTTGTCTTTTCTCTTTGTTTACCATCAATCCTAAAGGAGAGATTCTATCAATTCCAGACAAGAAGAGTTCGGCCCTCTTTTTATATGACATTGGAAGGAAAGAACGGAAACTAGTTGAGATACATGGAAGTTATGAACGCAAATTCCTTGTGCAGATACAGATTAATTAGTGTATTGCTAAATATTGTGGAGAGTATTTGGCCCTTGAGATTGTCTGAAATGGTAAACTTGAATGCTAAAGGTTGAGGTTCATATGTCCCTTAAGTTATTTTAAGTGCATGCTTTCAAGCCTCAAGGTGACCAAAGTCACAGCATGTAGGTGAATAGAGTTATTCTTTAGCACATATAAAGCCCTCCTTGTATAATGTTATCAGTGTTTATAGTTCCTTTTCTGATTTCATTCAATACAAACATTTCAATTTCTGTTATAAGTATTGTGTGTGATTTTTAGGTTCATTCCTACTTTTGAAATTTTAAGCAATGATGTTATGTACTCATTTTTCTTTTCCTCTTCTGCAAAGTGCATGGAGAGACAGAAGTTCATATTTGTTTAATTGCATTCTTTAACATGCATGAATTTTGATCCCTATTGATCTCCCCCTTCTTTTTTTTTTTTTGAATCGATTAGACTTTCTTTAGGCTTATGCAAATCTTGAGCACAAACTGTAATTCTTCATATAAATTCGATGTGATTTTCTTCCAATTGTTTCCATTTTTGACACTACAGACATATAAATTTTATTAAAATTAAGTTCATAAAATAATTTGGACTATATTTGAAACTCAAGATATATTAGTTCAAATAAATTTATTGGGCTAATATAAGTAGATTAATTGTATATGTCCAATTTTTATGGATTAAATAAATAAGTCTTAAGCCATTGGGCTAACCCATTTAATTGGGCTAAAGTGATGAGCCCACTTCATTAAGGCCACAATGTCATCTTCCTAGAGGCCCAGTTTGGTGCCACGCGTCAAATGACGTGGTGCGCCAAGTCAAATGAAAGAGCCAATAGGATCATGCCACGTGTCCAAATGACAAGGCATGCCAAGTCACATTAAAATGCCAATGAAATCGCGCCACATATGCAAGTGACATGTTCTGGCCAATCAAATGCGGCCTTGTCACTCCTCAATCTGATTGGTCAGAAAGAGTTTGTTCTTATCACAACTCCTCCCTTCCACAACTATAAATAAGGGTCTTCATAACCCAGAAAAGAGACCAGAAGTTATAACAAGAAACAAGAAAGAGCTCGTGGATCAAACACTGCAAATTTCTCCACAAATTTCAAGCTTAAAGCAATCAAGTTCAAGTTCAAGAAATCAAGTTCTAGCTCAAGAACGAAGAACAAATCAAGTTCAAGCTCAAGAACGAAGAATAAATCAAGTTCAAGCTCAAGAACGAAGAACAAATCAAGATTCAAGGAGTACGAGTTCAAATCAAAGTTCGCGCTAGTTGAGTTCAAGATCATCTTTCGTGACAACAAATATAGATTCAAGATCAAGCTCAAAGGCCCTTGAATTTATTTACTATTGAAAAGAAGAATCAGAGGATTCATAGAGAATGTACATTCATATTATTTGAAATCAAATACTACGATTGTTGCAATATTTTCGGTCTTGATTTTATTTTCTCGACCTAATTTATTGTTTACAAATTCTGGAACGCCTAGTAGGACGATCTCTACCTCTCATCTCTTCTTTTCCAAATTCAAGAACAAGATCTAACAATTCGACCATGGAAGAACAACTTGCAAATTTGACCAAAGCACTTGAGAAGTTGACCAAGTATATGGAGGATCGAGATACTCGCCTCGAAAAGTTAGCAAGTGAGATCGAGAGCTTAGCTGAAGAAAAATCAATTCAAGCACCTATGGATCTTTCCGAAGATAAAGAAGGGGGAGAATCCGCTGCAAGGCAAATGATCATGGTCAAAGAGATCCAAGTTTCTTCACAAGGTCTAATTCATGTTGATCAATTGAAAGACTTCATCATGGGGAAGATTGAAGATAAAATTGATCCTCCGAGTAAATCTTCCCTCGCATATGCAAAGTCATACACACAACGGATTGCTAACTTGAAGATGCCTACTGGATATCAACCTCCAAAGCTTCAACAATTTTATGGAAAAGGAAATCTCAAGCAACATGTGGCGCATTGCGTCGAGACATGCAACAACGCTGGGACTTATAGTGATCATCTTGTCAAACAGTTTGTTCGTTCTCTTAAAGGTAATGCATTCGATTGGTACACAGATCTCGAACCTGGTTCTATCGGTAGTTGGGAGCAGATGCGCAAGAGTTTCTCAATCGTTTCTATAGCACAAGACGCATCGTAAGCATGATCGAACTTACAAACACCCATCAAGGAAATGATGAGCCAGTTATTGACTTCATCGACCGATGGAGGAGCTTAAGCCTCAACTGCAAAGATCACTTTAGCGAAACTTCTGGTATCGAAATGTGCATTCAAGGCATGCATTAGAGTCTTCGCTATATCTTACAAGGCATAAATCCCAAAACATTTGAAGAACTAGCAACTCGTGCACATGATATCAAATTGTGTATGGATACAAGTAGAGATCAAAGGTTTCTTGGCTTTGAGCCTCATGATGAAATAGAAGCAGAGGATGCTGAGAATGGGGGCAAGTATTCATCCGAAGATGTAGTTGAAGAGTCCATGCATGTTGCAATGCTCCTTAACGCACGAGCCTAAACTGCAAGTTATAATGCTCCTCAACGCACGAACCTAAACTGCAAGTTGTAATACTTCTTGGCACATGAGTCTGTATTATATGTCACGAAGCTCCCCAATTTTGAACTAAATCTTTAAGACGTAAATCTCTTCAAATTCGAGCAAAGTCTTTAAGTTGCAAAGCTCTTCAAATTCAAGAAAAGTCTTCAAATTGCAAAGCTCTTCATATTCGAGTAAAGTCTTCAAGTTGCAAAGCTCTTCAAATTCGAGCAAAGACTCAAGACGAAAGCTCTTCAAAGTCGAACAAAGACTTCAAGTCGCAAAGCTTTTCAAATTAGAGCCAAACTTTAAGACGCAAAACTCTTAAAATTCGAGCAAAGTCTTCAAGTTGAAAATCTCTTTAAATTCGAGCAAAGACTCAAGTCGAAAGCTCTTCAAAATCGAGCAAAGACTTCAAGTCGCAAAACTTTTCAAATTAGAGCCAAACTTTAAGACGTAAGGATTTTAAAATGTGAGAAAAGTTTTCAAGTTGTAAAGCTCTTCAAATTCGAGCAAACTGTTCAGGCTGCAAAGCTCTTCAACTGTGAGCTAAATCTTCAAGTAATGAAGCTCTTGAAATTCGAGCGGAACTTCAAATTGTAAGCTAAATCTTCAAGTTGCAACGCTCCTCGACATACGAGCCTAAACTGCATATCATGAATCTCTTCAAATTTGAGCAAAATCTTCAAGTCACAAAGCTCCCTAAAATATGAGCTTAAATTACAAGTCACTATTCTCCTTGACGCATGAGCCTAAACTGCATGTTCCTACTCTCCTGGCCCGCATGAGTCTAAACTGTGTACGACTCACAAAAAAAATCCGCTAGGTTAAAAACCTTGAAAGAGGCGGCCTAGGCAAAAGTTAGGACATAAAAAAATAAAAAATAAATCACTCATTCTGAACTACGGTATGACTTGATCCTCTTCAACGAGGTACATAGGCACCTTAGAGTTTTATTCTGAGTTCAGTCGCATAAGTTCAAAAGATACATAACCCCCCAATCATTGTCCGAATAAAGTACGATGGAGTGTAATTCATGCAATCATCACTTGAAAATTGAGCTGAGATACCATTCTTCTGTTAAACTTCGGATTCCATTTGATTTAAAGAGGGCAACCCTCCATGGTAAATTGGTATCTTCAATGGGACGATTTTAGGAGGATGCCAAGTATTTGCTCTGAAATCCGAGGGTTCATGTTCGCCAAATCTTTAAGTCTGCCGGTCTTCAAGTCGAAATATTTAAGCCTCCAAGTCTTCAAGCTGAGGTCCTCAAACTCGCCGGTCTTCAAGTGGAAGTATTTGAGCCCTCAAAGTCTTCGGGTTGAAGCGTCAAAGTCCGCCGAATCTTCAAGTCCATCAAATCTTCAAGTTTATCGGTCTTCAACGTGAAGTATGCAAAGTTCGCCAAATCTTCAAAGTATTCCAATTGTTCAAGTCGACGTCGTCAAGTGGACGAAGTCTTCGAGTTGAAGCTTTATAATTTTCCAATCTTAAGGTGGACATATGAGTCCCTTTGCACCTTAAGTTGGCCTCTTCGTGAGTTTGTCCTTAAAAGAAAACTATAACTTTCCAATATTAAGGTGGACATATAAGTCCCTTTGCACCTTAAGTTGGCCTCTTCGTGGGTTTGTCCTTAAAGGGAACTATAACTTTCCAATCTTAAGGTGAACATATGAGTCCTTTTGCACCTTAAGTTGGCCTCTTCGTGGGTTTGTCCTTAAAAGGAAACTATATTTTCCAATCTTAAGGTGGACAAGTAAGTCTCTTGATAATAATCTCTCTGATAATAGGGGCACATTGATAGTAATTTCTCCGATAGTCGAGCCACATTGAGAGTAATCTCTCTCTAAGATCACCATCTTCATGCAAGAGCTCATCCCACTATTCTTGACCTACCCAAAAAAAAGGGACAATAAAAGAAGACAAACGTAAAAAGCAAAAACACGTGAGCACATAGGTTTATATAGATTTATGGAAGAGGGCATTAAAAGTTTGTTTCCGATGTGGGATTAGTTGCAAAGCCGCGAGACTGACTTTTTATCCAACAAGGATTCGGCTACTAGTAGTGGCAGTGTTCTAATTGGTGCCAAGAGTGTGGAAGTCTATATTAGCAGCATGTAGTTTCCTTGTTAAACCACGTGAAGTTGGAGATGTTATCTATAATTCTTGCAAAAGTTTCTTAGGGAAGATGCCGCATCATGGCTAGGAAAGCTCAAGTCAATATAAATCCCATCTTAATTCCGTGCACTTTATCATCTCAAAATTTCTTGGCACTTGGTTTGAGATTACAAAAAAGAAGAAAGCAATTAACCATCCAAAGATTCCTTAATCAAATCTGTACTTGGGAAAATCTTTGGATTTAGAGAATTAAAACTTTGAAAGCTCGTCCTTATGCCCAGAATCGTTAAAGGAAATAAGACATGAAATTTTCCTTCATATTGAAGTTATGGGGTATTAATGACCGTTCCATGCATTCATGGTACTTCAAGCCTAGTCTTCTATGTTTGGGATATTATTCCAGATAAGTCTTGAAGTAGGGAGCATTTGTAGACATATAAATTTTATTAAAATTAAGTTCATAAAATAATTTGGACTATATTTGAAATTCAAGATATATTATTTCAAATAAATTTATTGGGCTAATATAAGTGGATTAATTGTATATGTCCAATTTTTATGGATTAAATAAATAAGTCTTAATCCACTGGGCTAACCCATTTAGTTGGGCTAAAGTGATGAGCCCACTTCATTAAGGCCACAATGTCATCTTTCTAGAGGCCCAGTTTGGTGCCACGCGTCAAATGACGTGGCGCGCCAAGTCAAACGAAAGAGCCAATAGGATCATGCCACATGTCCAAATGACAAGGCATGCCAAGTCACATTAAAAGGCCAACGAAATCGCGCCACATATGCAAGTGGCATGTTCTGGCCAATCAAATGCGGCCTTGTCACTCCTCAATCTGATTGGTCGGAAAGAGTTTGTTCTTATCACAATTCTTCCCTTCCACAACTATAAATAAGGGTCTTCATAACCCAGAAAAGAGACCAGAAGTTATAACAAGAAACAAGAAAGAGCTCGTGGATCAAACGCTGCAAATTCCTCCACAAATTTCAAGCTTCAAGCAATCAAGTTCAAGTTCAAGAAATCAAGTTCTAGCTCAAGAACGAAGAACAAATCAAGTTCAAGGCTCAAAAACGAAGAACAAATCAAGTTCAAGCTCAAGAACGAAGAACAAATCAAGATTCAAGGAGTACGAGTTCAAATCAAAGTTCGCGCTAGTTGAATTCAAGATTATCTTTCGTGACAACAAATATAGATTCAAGATCAAGCTTAAAGGCCCTTGAATTTATTTACTATTGAAAAGAAGAATCAGAGGATTCATAGAGATTGTACACTCATATTATTTGAAATCAAATAATATGATTGTTGCAATATTTTCGGTCTTAATTTTATTTTCTCGACGCAATTTATTGTCTACAGACACTTCTGCCAAATTGTCTGACACAATCCATTTTATGCAATTTTTACCACTATCAAGTATTTAAATTCCATAAACTATTAAAATTTTTGTAAACTTTAATGTGATATTTCAAGAATTTTATCCTTGCCTTCATGACTAAATTAACAAGGTACTGCCAAATAGACCATTGGGAAAACGTGCATGTTATATAGAGATTGATGCCTCTGTTTGTTAAAAAAAGGAGATGGTAGAAAGTGATGTGATCAGTGAAGATTATAGAGGAGAGTAGTAGAAGTTTATTTGTATTCTTGGTAGGTTATATTTGTGATACAAAAACAATTTCCGTATTTTCCGTTCTTCACAATCGTTTTCCAATAGATATTGAACCCTATATAGCTTATCGGCCGCTAGCAAAAACAAAGGGAATAACCTAAACAATATATACAAACCCTGACTCCAACTAAAACACACCTTTATAATATCAATTTTCACATAATATTATAGGAGATGGTATACATGGAGAGAAAGAAGATTGTTGCCATTGGTAATTTATGTATTCCGTACGAGATTATCTTTGAAATTCTAAAAGAGGTTCCTGCCAAGTCTTTAATGCGTTTTAGGTGCGTTTCGAAATCCTTTTGCTCCCTTATATCAGAACCCTTATTCATTGAAGCACATCAAAAGTTTTCCACTGCTCAATTTCATGTAAGTTGCACATCTTTGACGACTCGCGAAAATGTCATTCAGTACTTTAATCAGTCACGTTTCAGTAAGCTTCACTCTCTGGCATCTACCAATGGCTTAGTTTGTCTATGGAACTTTTATGGAGATGTTGCTGTTTGTAATCCTTTTACACAAGAACATATCTTTCTTCCTAATCAACAACCTTCAATCACTTGTTGCTCCCTGGGTTTTGATCCCACCACCAAGAAATATAAAGTGATCAAGGCACAGTATATGCTAGAAGATCGAGATTATTCATGTAAAGTGAGATATTGGATTTACACTATCGGGGTGGACAAATTGTGGAGGGAGATTCCTGACTGCGCCAACATTTTCCCTATATACAATTTTGTTTATATCGGCGGAGTCATTTATTGTGTAAATAGGCTTTCAAAGCCTTACAATATAGCTGCATTCAGCGTTGAAGATGAAAAATTAATTAGAATGATCTTGTTACCTGATGGGGTATCGACTTCAAAATGTCCACCAAAAATAGTAGAAATAAAGGGACAAGTTGCACTTGTAGATCAAAGAAAGTTTGGAGGCGATGACAAGGTTAGTTTGTATGTTCTTAATGGTACTGGTGAAACTGAGACATGGGTGAAACATATAATTGCACTACCATTAGAGTTAATAAACACAAAATATTTGCCTTTATTTAACACCAACCCTAAGGGAGAGATTACATTAAATTCAAACAGTAGTACGATTTGGCACATGTTCTTATATGACATTGCAAAGAAAGATTGGAGAAAAGTTGATATACATGGAATTTGTGAACGAGTACACCGTGTGAGTTGGGTTGGTGTTTTGTTAAATCTTGTGGAGAATATTTGGTCCTTGAAATAACTACTACTACGGCTGGATCTAGCTCTCTCTATGGTTCAGAATGTATTAAGAAATATAAATGATAATTTTTTCTTCGGTGAATCCTGTCTTGAACAAATGCATTAGTATGATTTTTTCTGCTTCTGCAAATCCTTAGCCCAGAATGGGAATTCTTTTTTTAGATTAAATATGAAATTCTGTCAATCAAGTTAGTACTGATTTTTGTTGTTTCTTTGACTCCCTTCATTTCAACTTATATATTTTCAGTTTCTTTCAATTCCTTCTTTAAAACACTCCATGTTGTTTTGACACAATCCGTTATATACAATTTTTACCACTTTCAAGAATTCAAACTACTCCTCAAACTATTAAAAGATTTTAAACTTTAATGTGATATTTCAGGAATTTTAGACTAGCCTTTGTGACTGAACTAACAGGATAATGCCAAATAGAATATTGGGAAAACATGTTATTTAGAGATTGTGTTGGACTGGAATATGGTGTCTCCGGTGAAAGGCGTCTACATCAGAACACTAAAGATGGCTAAATTAAGAAAGGTGAGGTTTGGTCGGCTAAGTTTGATGTTTTAGTCCAAAGATGTCTTGAATAAAGACCAAAGTCTTTTATTCAATCTTTGAGTAAAAGGGTCTCACTTATTGGAATAATTTAATGGGTTGCTGGGCTGTTTTCACTTATAGATTGGTCTTTTATAATTGGGCTCTCTCATCCCTACACGATTGGGCCTTATTCAATACACAAAGATTGAAGGTTTTAGAAAAAGCATCTTGTACAGCTGTTATACATAATTCTTTTTTCTTTGTATTTATTTTTCTTATGTTAGTTATAGATACACAAATAGGATAGTGACACATGTACTGGTGGTTATTTCTTAGATTCCTTTTTAGATGTATATAGACACACGCACTGTACACAGAAAATTACATAATGTTAGTACAGAGGACTTTGATATTTAATTGCCACAGAAGGGCACATGAATAAATGTGTCTATAGGTACAAAGACAAACCAACACATGAGGGGTGGTGGTGATTTTTCCTAGTGCATCTATATGGAATGGAGAAGATATAATGGTTCTACCAATAAGCATAAATTCCAAGAACGTTGTAGGTCTCTTGATACAGTAAGTATCAATAATGTGATTTTAGAATGTATTTTGCTTTTAAGGGTGCACTTCAATTAAATACATTAATCCTTACTCCAACGTTTAAAAAAAATTAGTATAGTTTGGAGTATGAGGGTCAAAGTACTTAACTTTGACTGTGAATTTGAACATAGATTCTTCAAGTTTTTGAAAATAAAATTTATATTTTCGAAAACTACATAAAAAGTATTATAAGTTATAATAAATCATAATTCAAAATCTTTATAAAATATTTAAGAAAAATGAGGTCAAAGAACAACCCCGTAGACTAGTAATAGTGTCAATCTTTTTGAAACAGAGGAAGTATTTACTATGAGGATGGAATCCATCTCCAATGTTAGAAATATTAATAAATTGACACCAGGAAATTTCAAGCAGAGCAGCTTTATCCTCTACAATATTGTTAGTGTAGAATTGAATTAGTTTAGTTTAAGCCATAACCAAATCTCCACTTATATTCCTAACGATGGCACTAATCCATGCAAATTTTGGACCTCTTTACTAGAGCCATCTGTATTCAATTTCAGCCTACCACTTGGACGGAGTTTCCACTTCACAATTTTAATTTGAAGCTTGATTTTGGAGCTTCAATTCTGGCACAAATCATGGGCCATGGGCCGTTCCAGCCCATTCCTTTAAATTGAACTCTAAGCAAAAGGCAAGCCAGGGAGATGATTCGAAAAATTATGCTGGTAACAGTAGTATTATCAAAAGGAATTTTTACATTCCTATACACTATTTGAAACTTTATTACCCTCCCTACTCAAGTTTTAATTTAATTACATACTATATACAAATTTATCAATTATATACACTTTAGGAATTAAATGAGTATCCGTTTATATTAGGAACCAATTATATCTTATGCTCTCTCTCTCTCTCTCTCTATATATATATATATCCCTAATTCCAGTAATGTAGAGAAAAGGGAAAGAGAGCATCAATTTCATGCTTATTGAAATTTCAGTAATGCAGAGCTGAAGGTGTTGCACAATTGGTGTTCAAATTTCAGTAATGTTGCACAATTGGTGTTCAAATTGAAATTGTCAATCAATAAATTTTGAAGGTGTTTGACTCTCCACCATTGACAACCATTAAAAAGCTTTGAATTCGAATTTGGGTTTTCAAAAAGTATTATTTTTTTGGATTGGGTGTTGTTGCAAACAATTGAGAATATTGTTTGGAGTTTATATCTCAATTTTGAGGGTGTTTTGGTGAAGAATTGTCACGACCCAAAATCCCACCACAGGCGTCGTGATGGCACCTAGTCTCTAAGACTAGGTAAGCCAATTTCTATTATATTTTGAAGCCATTTTTTTGAATTAAATAAGTAACCAAAACTAATAGCGGAATAAATATGAATATACATCCTCCCAAGACTGGTAGTACTGAGTCGCGAACTCTAACTGAATACATGAAATGATCACGAGGACCGAATATACAATACTATTTGATTAAAAATTAACAGTACAATGAAATGAAAAGACTCCATGAGACTGCGATGACCAAGCATCTCTACCTTGAATCCTTACGGTCCCGCTTTAACTCTGCTCAAGTCCGATATCTCCAATACCTGGCTCTGCACAAAAATGTGCAGAAGTGTAGTATGAATATACCACGGTCGGTACCCAGTAAGTGTCAAGACTAACCTCAGTGGAGTAGAGACGAGGTACAGTCAAGACACTCACTAGTCTAATAGCCTCAGCAATATAATATACAAGATAGTAGGAAACAGATAATAATAAGGACATCATAAAACAACCAGTGATATGCACAACAAGACAACAAAACGCCATTTAATATTGCTCAACAAATAATAAACACAAGTATACCCAATTAAATCAAATTCTTCAAATAAATGTCCTTCACATATAATTCTACCAAATAACTCTCTTTCAAATATAATTTTTCTCAAATAAATATCTTTCAAATATAATTCTTTCATATAATACTTTCTAAATAAAAATCCTTCCAAATAAATATTTTGAATATAATTATTCAATTAAAAAGTCACCATGTGACACCTCATTTCATAATCATAAAAATACGGGTCTCAGCCTATTTTCATATTTTTCATAAACACGGGTCTCAGCCCATTTTTCATATCTCCACGGCACTTCGTGCCCATAATTAAATTTATAATCCGCCTGGCAATAGCCACAAGCTCTATATTTCAACATAAATCAGATTGTTATCAATTTACCAACAACAAGACAAATTGCACAAGGTATAAAAGTAAACACAAGAAAATCAAAACATCATATGAAAATTATCAATACCATAACCCCACATCATTATATATCGTCCCTGACAATAGCCACCCTTATCGCTCCTATTGCCACCCTTATCACTCTTATAGCCACCCTTATCGCTCCGCCCAGACAATATCAATAGTCACCCTTATCGCTCCTATTGCCACCCTTATCACTCCTATAACCACCTTTATCGCTCCGCCCATACAATATTCCAACAAACACAACAACAGTGAAATGCCACCCTCATACCCAGATAATATAAACGGTGAAATGCCACCCTTATCTCCCCAAAATAATAACTCACACAACACAATAATTTACACGGAAAATTAACACAACAACATAATAAAATCAATTCATATCACAATTTGCCTAATGGCCACAACCAAATTCCAAAGATGTAACAAAAATCAATTAATTTCACAACAAATAGCCCAAGGCTCCACACAATGTATATAACACCCAAAAATAATTAAGAGAGATAGAAATTACTCAGCATAAAGCAAAACCTTCATTAATGCAAATTTAGATAATTATATTAACACTTATTCTTAAGCTCGTTTAAATTAATTATTTGCATAAGAAAATTCATATTGGAATTAATTTTCAAGAAATATTAAACCAACAATACTCACTAAATTTCATAAATATTTCAAGTAACAATCACATCAAATTATCATATAAAAGCAAATTCAACAATAAGGATTTAGGCATGGCAAACAAATAATTTAATAATATTCCACAATTTTCTAATTTACTACACAATAATGCCTAAGACTTTAATTCAATGAATTTTGCACGTATAAGCCCGAGTACGTACTCGTCACCTCGCGTACACGGTTTTTTACATTTCACAAATGGCACATAAGACTCAATGCCTAAGGGGTAATTCTTCCACTCGAGGTTAAGCAAGACACTTACCTTTTTGAAGTTAGGCCGATATTCCAAAATAGCCTTCTTACTTGAATTGACCCCCGGACAGCTCAAATATATCCAAATTAATTGTATAACTCCATTAAAATTCGTCGGAAATAATTCCGGATAATAATACGTCGACTTAAAAATTTATTCCAAAAAGTCAACAAAAGTCAATGCGGGACTCGCCCCTCGGAACCCGACATAATTTTCATAAAATTCGAACACCCATTCCGATACGAGTTCAACCATACCAATTTTATTGAATTCCAATAAAAACTCGACCTCCAAATCTTAAATTTTTATTTTTGGAAAATTTTACAAAAATCTTGATTTCTTCCATTAAAATTCGAATTAAACGATGAATATAATCATAGATTCATAAAATATAAACACTTTAGGATATAGAACACTTACCCTAATCCATATGGTGAAAATCGCCTCAAAAATCACTTCAATCCGAGCTCCATAGCTCCAAATTGTCAAAAATGATTGAAACCTCGAAATATAGCTACTGCCCGGGTATTTACTCTTCGCGATCGCGAAGCACAAAAATTTTCAGCCCCAAAATTGCTCTTCGCGATCGCGGAAAACCATTTGCGATCGCGAAGAACAAACTCCCCAATCCTTCTAGACAACCTCTAGTATAATGGTCATAACTTTTTGTACTAAACTCCAAATGATGAATGGTTTAACTTTCTTAACACTAAACTCCAAGGGCTATAACTTTCATATGTTTCTCATCTCCCAATTCCTTATATATTTCTAGATATAAGCTTCCAAAGTCAACCTTATGCAACAGATATTTCCAAACTCTTTCCGGACAGCCTGTAGTGTATCTACCATAACCTTTTGTACACACCTCCAAATGATAAATGGTTTACCTTTCTGAAAATTAGACACAAAGGACTATAACTTTCAGTTTTGGATCATCTCCAAATTCCTTATATATTGCGAGATATGAGCTTCCAAAATAGGGTTAGTGCGGCAAGAGTTTCCTCTACGCGAGCGCGAAAAGTCTTCTGCGATCGCTATTCACAGTGTTGAAATAGCAAAATTGCTCTTCGCGATCGCGACCGTTTGTCCGCGATCGTGATGCATGCCTCTGTGGCCAAAAACCAGCAACTAAAAATGGCCTAGAAATAGTCCGAAACTACCCCGAAACTCACCCGAGCCACTCGGTACCCCGTCCGAGCATACCAACAAGTCTCAAAACATATTGCGAACTTAGTCGAAACCTCAAATCACATCAAACAACGCTAAAACCACGAATCATACCCTAATTCAAGCTTAATGAAACTAAGATATTTTAACTTATATATTCGACGTCGAAACCTATCAAATCAAGTCCGATTGACCTCAAATTTTGCACGCAAGTCATAAATGACATAACAGACCTATAAAAGTTTTCAGAACTGGATTCCGACCCCGATATCAAAAAGTCAACTCCCCGGTCAAACTTCCAACTTAAACTTCCTATTTTCGCCATTTCAAGCCTAATTCCACTACGAACTTCCAAATAATTTTCCAGATATGCTCCTAAGTCCAAAATACCATACGGAGCTATCGAAACCGACGGAACTCCATTCCAGAGTCGTCTTCATAAAGTTCCGATTACGGTAAAAATCCTAAGACTTAGCTTTCGTTTTAGGGACTAAGTGTCCCAAATCACTCAGGATCATCCGGTAACCGAATTCAATCACGCACGCAAGTTAATACACATAATACGAAGCTGCACAGGGCCTTATGCCGCCGAACGAGACTTAAATTTTCAAAACGACCGATCGGGTTGTTACATTCTCCACCTCTTAAACAAACGTTCGTCCTCGAACGTGCTAAGAATTATTATGAGGTTACCAAATTGATGATTTTACTTTTACACATATACTCACGGTTGATCCCACATTACCGCATTTGAGATAAGATCGTCAGCTCCATCTCAATTGAGATTAATTCTTTTACCCATATTTGAAATCTTTAAGACTAATTTCTTACGCTCCAACCATTTTCAAAAGACCTGTTTTTCACAACAACGCACGGTATTAGTCTCAACTGGCTATAACAACTCGTGCCTGCGCACATCAACTTTCTTGATAGTGTTGAAGTACTTCAAAAATTTTCCGGGGTGTTACATTCTCCCCCGCTTAGGATCATTCGCCCTTGAATGAGAAGTAGAGTCCTGCCTCAAGCACATAACATAACTTATCTTTTCTTTCGCACGTCTCAATTTCCCAAATTTTACTAACTCCCAATTTTTTTTATAGAAATTTCGGCAGCGTCTCCCTTGTAAATAGGGCCTATCCACCTGCCAGAGTAATACCAAAATAACTCCTAACAACACATCCACAATATATATATCAATAGCACTAATCTCAACATTACAAGCACCGCATTATCATAATGATATCAGGACATGAAGCACATCATATGTATGCCCATCACCACATCTCTGGTATTAATAGTTGTTCATAATCGATTACAACATCGCCATTTAACCTCATATTAATCAAAATCTCATTTCAACTTCTCGTAACACTGGCAACAAATGCGAGGCATGAATACCTCATAATTATTTATCCGAATTAACGAATCACATTTAACGCCACCCGGGCACTCACCTCGTAGGTTAAAATTCAATAATTACAGCACAATTATAGTTAAATATGCACATAAAGATATACAAGAATTATCAAATAAGCCCATCAGGCATGACTCCTTATTAATACTATAGTACAAATTTAAATTTCACAAATGGAGAATTTAAACTCATAAAAATTTTCACCACAAGGACCTCGTCCTTATACAACTTCCACCGTAACTTGTAGCCCGGTTTAGATATTTCACATCATATAAAAAGAAATGCGAGGACCTTGTCCTCAACTCGGAATCACAAGTATTTTGCACATCGTGCCAACTGAAATTTTCAATTTCCTTTCTTTCTTCTTTTCAATAAATGTCGTAAACAATTTTCTCAACACATAATGAACCCTCATCCCGGTAGGGCATATAATTCATAAAAATTGGAATCAATTATTCCGAAACACATTAAACCCACTGTAATGAATAATAAAAATTATTTTTGGACTTATAACCCTCAATAGTGTACAAAAATAAATGACATACATGGGCTCACATCTTCAAATCTCCCAACATGGATAAACATATAAGTGAGTCACAAATTTACGAAGCTCACCCATAAGTGGAGCATAATAGGAGGACTCACCTCAATATTCAGAACCGAATCAAATTAAGGAAAATATCCTTTTATAATAAAAATCAGGATCGTACCTGTAACGACACCATCTGGTGTATTGGCCTCAGCCAAATCATAGTGATTAAATCAACAGGTCGGGCCTCCACCTCTTAGGCGCCCACTACCCGCCTGTCCTCCACCTCTAGCTGAATGTGCACAGGGAGTATCAGCTGGAATAAAGCTTGTACCTGGAGTGTTCTGATGAAATCCACCCCTCCCAAGTCTGGGACAATTTCTCTTGATATGTCTAATATCACCACACTCATAACAACCCCTCTGCGGTTTTGGCTGCTCACACAGAGTCTGTACCGGATAACTGGAATAACCATTATAGGAACCCCATGCCGGTGGTGCATTAAAAGAATTTACTGGAACAACCCCGAGTATTTTGAAATTATTTCCATGACCTCGTTGATACTGAAATGTAAAATTATTAACAAAGCGGGAATACCGCAAGTCCCAGCATCATCCCATACAATCTCATCTCTTAATCATATAAAAGTTTCGTAGAACCTTTCAATACCACATAAATACATCTCAGGCCAAAACTCATATAACACATGACCCCGCAATTTGATCGTTGATAGTGGACTCTCTCACTTGGCACGAAGCCATAAGACACATTCTGATGATCCACAATACTAACCATCATCGTTCGTAGGACACCGGTCATAAGACACCTCAAGTCATTTATTTGGTGCATGTCATCCTCGTGACAGTTAAACTCGCTTCCTCCAGTGCCTTGGTTGCGTATGTACCCTTCGCTAAATAGAAATCCCATACGAACTACGTAGTCTCTAATACCACCAACTATTTCAGATCTACATCCACCTCGTGCCCCTACCACAATTGTGATGATTAGGCAATTAATTAAACCTTCTTAATATCATACTTATCAACCAGATGTCAGAACCTGCTGCACCTAAATGTGCACAACTGAATGATCTCTCAATACTTTCGCATCCTCGATCTAGACGACACGTTGTAATAATGGTTGAGCAACCCTGGCTCCCTTATAACCCCTCTATAGTATCACGAACCGTTGGCGCATAGTTGATACCAAGTGCGTAATTTCATGCACGAGTGGATGCAAAAGAACATAAAATATATGCTTCAAGCTGAATAAATGCCGCACGATAAGGAATGAAAGAAGTGAAATTTTCTAACACTTCTGTAGCCTCTCGAAGATAAGTATAGACGTCTCCGTACCGATCCACAAGACTCTACTAAACTCGTTCGTGACTCGTACAACCTATGAACCTAGATCTCTGATACCAACTTGTCACGACCTAATATCCCACCACAAGCGTCGTGATTGAACCTAGTCTCTAAGACTTAGGTAAGTCAATTTCTATTATATTTTGAAGCTATTTTTTTTTGAATTAAAAAAGAAACCAAAACTAACAGCGGAATAAATATGAATATACATCCTCCCAAGACTGGTAGTACTGAGTCACAAACTCTAACTGAATACATGAAATGATCACGAGGACCGAATATACAATGCCATTTGATTAAAAATTAACACTAAAATGAAATGAAAAGACTCCACGGGACTGCGACGACCAAGCAACTCTACCTTGAATCCTTACGGACCCGCTTTAACTCTACTCAAGTCCGATATCTCAAATACCTGGCTCTGCACAAAAATGTACAGAAGTGTAGTATGAGTACACCACGGTCGGTACCCAGTAAGTATCAAGACTAATCTCAGTGGAGTAGAGACGAGGTACAATCAAGACACTCACTAGTCTAATAGCCTCTGCAATATAATATACAAGATATTAGGAAACAGATAACAATAAGGACATCATAAAACAACCAGTGATATGCACAGCAAGACAACAAAAAGCCATTTAATATCGCTCAACAAATAATAAACACAAGTACACCCAATTAAATCAAATTCTTCAAATAAATGTCCTTCACATATAATTCTACCAAATAACTCTCTTTCAAATATAATTTTCCTCAAATAAATATCTTTCAAATATAATTCTTTCATATAATACTTTCTAAATAAAAATCCTTCCAAATAAATATTTTGAATATAATTATTCAATTAAAAAGTCACCATGTGACACCTCATTTCATAATCATAAAAATACGGGTCTCAGCCCATTTTCATATTTTTCATAAACACGGGTCTCAGCCCATTTTTCATATCTCCACGGCACTTCGTGCCCATAATTAAATTTATAATCCGCCTGGCAATAGCCACAAGCTCTATATTTCAACATAAATCAGATTGTTATCAATTTACCAACAACAAGACAAATTGCACAAGGTATAAAAGTAAACACAAGAAAATCACAACATCATATGAAAATTATCAATACCATAACCCCACATCATCATATATCGTCCCTGACAATAGCCACCCTTATCGCTCCTATTGCCACCCTTATCACTCTTATAGCCACCCTTATCGCTCCGCCCAGACAATATCAATAGTCACCCTTATCGCTCCTATTGCCACCCTTATCACTCCTATAACCACCTTTATCGCTCCGCCCATACAATATTCCAACAAACACAACAACAGTGAAATGCCACCCTCATACCCAGATAATATAAACGGTGAAATGCCACCCTTATCTCCCCAAAATAATAACTCACACAACACAATAATTTACACGGAAAATTAACACAACAACATAATAAAATCAATTCATATCACAATTTGCCTAATGGCCACAACCAAATTCCAAAGATGTAACAAAAATCAATTAATTTCACAACAAATAGCCCAAGGCTCCACACAATGTATATAACATTCAAAAATAATTAATAGAGATAGAAATTACTCAGCATAAAGCAAAACCTTCATTAATGCAAATTTAGATAATTATATTAACACTTATTCTTAAGCTCGCTTAAATTAATTATTTGCATAAGAAAATTCATATTGGAATTAATTTTCAAGAAATATTAGACCAACAATACTCACGAAATTTCATAAATATTTCAAGTAACAATCACATCAAATTATCATATAAAAACAAGTTCAACAATAAGGATTTAGGCATGGCAAACAGATGATTTAATAATATTCCACAATTTCCCAATTTACTACACAATAATGCCTAAGACTTTAATTCAATGAATTTTGCACGTATAAGCCCGAGTACGTACTCGTCACCTCGCGTACACGGCTTTTCACATTTCACAAATGGCACATAAGACTCAATGCCTAAGGGGTAATTCCCCCACTCGAGGTTAAGCAAGACACTTACCTTTTTGAAGTTAGGCCGATATTCCAAAATAGCCTTCTTACTTGAATTGACCTCCGGACAGCTCAAATATATCCAAATTAATTGTATAACTCCATTAAAATTCGTCGAAAATAATTTCGGATAATAATATGTCGACTTAAAAATTTATTCCAATAAGTCAACAAAAGTCAATGCGGGATTCGCCCCTCGGAACGCGACATAATTTTCATGAAATTCGAACACCCATTCCGATACGAGTTCAACCATACCAATTTTATTGAATTCCAATAAAAACTCGACCTCCAAATCTTAAATTTTTATTTTTGGAAGATTTTACAAAAATCTTGATTTCTTCCATTAAAATTTGAATTAAACAATGAATATAATCATAGATTCATGAAATATAAATACTTTAGGATATAGAACACTTACCCTAATCCATATGATGAAAATCTCCTCAGAAATCGCTTCAATCCGAGCTCCATAGTTCCAAATATGTCAAAAATGGCTGAAACCTCGAAATATAACTACTGTCCAGGTATTTAATCTTTGCGATCGCGGAAAATGCTTCACGATCGCGAAGCACAAAAATTTTCATCCCCAAAATTGCTCTTCGCGATCGCGAAGAACAAACTCCCCAACCCTTCAAGACAGCCTCTAGTATAATAGTCATAACCTTTTGTACGAAACTCCAAATGATAAATGATATAACTTTATTAAAACTAGACTCCAAAGACTATAACTTTCATATGTTTCTCATCTCCCAGTTCCTTATATATTTCGAGATATAAGCTTCCAAAATCAGCCCTATGCAACAGAGATTTCCAAACTCTTCCCGGACAACCTGTAGTGTATCTACCATAACCTTTTGTACACACCAACAAATGATAAATGGTTTATCTCTCTGAAACTAGACACAAAGGGCTACAATTTTCATATTTGGATCATCTCCAAATTCCTTATAGATTGCGAGATATGAGCTTCCAAAGTCGGGTCAGTGCGACAAGAGTTTCCTCTACGCGATCGCGAAAAGTCTTCCGTGATAGCGATTCACAGTGTTGAAATAGCAAAATTGCTCTTCGCGATCGCGACCGTTTGTCCGTGATCGCGATGCATACCTCTGTGGCAAAAAAACAGCAACTAAAAATGGCCTAGAAATTGTCCGAAATCACCCTGAAACTCACCCGAGCCACTCGGTACCCCGTCCGAGCATACCAACAAGTCTCAAAACATATTGCGAACTTAGTCGAAACCTCAAATCACATCAAACAATGCTAAATCGCGAATCATACCCCAATTCAAGCTTAATGAAACTAAGAAATTTCAACTTCTACATTCGACGCCGAAGCCTATCAAATCAAGTCCGATTGACCTCAAATTTTGCACACAAGTCATAAATGACATAACGGACCTATGAAAATTTTCAGAACTGGATTCCGACCCTGATATCAAAAAGTCAACTCCCCGGTCAAACTTCCAACTTAAACTTCTTATTTTCGCCATTTCAAGCCTAATTCCACTACGAACTTCCAAATACTTTTCCGGACATGCTCCTAAGTCCAAAATCACCATACGGAACTATCAGAACCGACAGAACTCCATTCTGGAGTCGTCTTCACAAAGTCCCGACTACGGTAAAAATCCTAAGACTTAAGCTTCCGTCTTAGGGACTAAGTGTCTCAAATCACTCCGGATCATCCGGTAACTGAATTCAATCACGCACGCAAGTCAATACATATAATACAAAGCTGTGCAGGGCCTTATGCTGCCGAACGAGACTTAAATTCTCAAAACGACCGATCGAGTCGTTACAAGAATAGACTTGATTTTGGCTGAATTTAAGATTGAAACTCGAAGAAGAAGAAGAAGAAGAAGAAGAAGAAGAAGAAGAAGAAGAAGAAGAAGAAGAAGAAGAAGAAGAAGACATGACATACATTATACTTACGAAATTGTAGTATAATTGTAGAAATATTATATTCTGTTGTTTATATATATTGTTTTATTTAAATATTGTATGAAAGTTGAACAATATTATATAAAAATTGTATTTAAGTTGTATGATATTGTAGTTGTATATAACTGGGTAGAAATAATGTATGAAAGTTGTGGATAAGTTGTATAATATATAATTAGTTGTATGAAATTTGTTTTTACGATGTATAAATCAGATACAAAATATACAAAAGACATATTGTATAAAATTTGTATAAAAATTGTATTTAAGTGGTATGATATTGTAGTTGTATATAACTGGGTAGAAATAATATATGAAAGTTGTATAATATATAATTAGTTGTATAAAATTTATTTTTACTATGTATAAATTAGATACAAAATATACAAAAGACATATTGTATAAAATTTATATAAAATTGTATTTAAGTGGTATGATATTGCAGTTGTATATAATTGGGTAGAAATAATGTATGAAAGTTGTAGATAAGTTTTTAATTTGTATGTTGATGTACCATATATTGTTCTTAGAGATAGAGATTTTATATGTTTAGTTTGAATATAAATATGCAATGAAGTTTAGATTCAGTAGAAGTTCTCTTTTAGATCTTGTTTAAATCCGTCCCAAATTCTACTGTATTACATATACTTTTTCTGGGAAAAAAAATTCAACATTTGAAATTATTGGCTAGCAAAATTCACCTCTAATAGAAGGAGAAATTTGACTGTAGTTACATTTACCCATTGGAAGTCCTTTTAATGAACTGAAAGTTGCTTTTATATTTCATATTTGAACTGATTAGTCAACGTATTCATTCAAACATGACTATGCTTTTTAAGAATAAAATAACACGATGGAGACTGTAAATAAGGAGAAAGACAAGCATATTTTCCGGAAGACAAATATTTTTAACCCAGAATATATGGGAGGAAGATTTGATCATCATGCTATTCATCAGAATGGATAACACTTACAGAGTTGGGTGGAGAAAAATAGCTTCCATGATTAAGGTATATTAAGGCGGAAGAAAAATAAGAAAAGAGAAGAGGGAAAAAAAAGGAAAAGGGTGTAACTAAATCCCTTGATTGAAGGTATTAATAATGGATTGAGAGCCTTTTAAGATGGAATGTATATATTTTGTAGATAAAACTTATTTAAGTCGGGTAATTAACTAAACGTGGACATTTTTGATAATAAAGTTTCAAATAGTGTATAAGAACGAAAAAATCCCTTATCAAAATTATACTCGCCGCACACTTTTAAAAAAAAAAAGAAACATCCATCATGATGGTGGGTGTCACGGGCCTGATTTTTGTCCATCAAAACCAGTCCGTGCGGCAGCCAAGCCCAACACTTGACTTCAACCTTCTCACAACACTTAGCCAAAATTACAACAACTTTGGACTTAGAATATTTTTAGGCATCTTCAACGTAGTAAGCTTTAGGACTGATTTAGGCTACGAAATTTAGGTAAAGGCAACAGAAATAAATAATAACACAAGGCACAATATACAGAAAACTCTTTTTCCAACTTTGTATTTAACTCGAGCATACAAAGAAATTCAACTCGAAGTACAACCGTGTACAAAAGAAGATCACTCTTGACCCTCAGATTTTCTCACAAGACTATTCTTAGCCTTAGGTGTTTTCACTCTTGAAAAAAGACTTAGGAACTCTTTTCTAACTCTAAGCATGCACTCTTACACGTTTTTTTTTTCTTCCCACAAGCATAAGGGTGCTGCACATTTATAGAACATGTGACAACCTCTTTGCCTTACACTTATCGCCAGGGCGTACTCATAATTTTTTGTAAGCGGTGTCGACATTTAAAGAAGTCGGCAAATAAACGAATCACTGTAGTGATACATATTAAAATGACAAAAATCAAATCTTATTAAAGAAAAAATGAATTCAAGTATATTACTACAACCCTCCTTAACACGTTTTTCTTTTTTGAAATGTATTCAGAATATCCATACTAGAAATAATACTAAATACTACCTTTTCTATATATAACACTAAACAATCATTTAAAAACTCTTTCATTATTTGACTTTACAAATTGGTTTCGACCAACTTCATAGTCGCCCAAGAAAAGATAGAAGGAAAAAAAATAGTAAGACAACTTACCATGGAACCTACTTAGAGGAAAATTTATTATTGTTGTGCCCCAAGCTCTAGTGTGACCCACTGGTTTAGTTTGCCCTCACCAGCTATGGGGTCAACGGTTCAACCCTCGATGATACATATTTTTAAGAAGAAAAGGCACAATTTTTTTTGTTTAACACGGTATAAAGCTACCGCAGTTCAAACCCAAGACCTCTATTAGGAAGGAGAAACGCTTGACCAGGAGAGCTAGCGAGATGTAATGCGTGAAATGGTGACATTTTAATTAATTTATTAGGATATTTTTGTACATATTAATAATATTTAGTGAACTTTTTCGGCGAAGCGGAAGGTGCATCCGTTCCTGCTTGTCGCACTTAGGCTTAGACACTTGTACCACACAGTCCACTATTTTAGCCTAGTGTAGTTGACATCCCCCAACTACTAGGATCATGTAGATCATGCTAATATAATAGAAATATGTCCCCAAAAACATGCTAGCATAACCTACCAGATTTTGAGCAAAAAGCCAACTGCCGTCATGTGCACATCATGTGCCGTGCAACCCTCTTTGACTTGGTCAATCTGAAGCTTGCTGCCCTCGTGCGTGCCTTGGCTTGAATCAGGCACCAATGCCTTGTTCTCAGGTGCATTGCAGCTACATTTAGCCCATGCCATTGTCCACGCACATTGCCCTTTGCGGCGCCCCAATGTCATGATAAGTCTGCCTCGCGCGCATGCCTTCGTTGCACTTAGCCTGCCTTTGCCCACTTCGTTTTTGCCTTGACTTGGCATCACTGCCCTATGCCTTGATGCCTTTGTCATATTCAAGTGTCACCCTCAGCCCGCATCTCATTGTCAAGCCCTTGCCATGCAGCCTTGCCTCCCTCAAAGCCTTGGCCATCACTTGCCCGTTTCCTTTTTTTCCTTGGTGCTAGCTCGTGCACCTTAGCTTGGCAACACTCATGCTGTCCCATGACAACACTCTCGTTATCAAGTCAAGTTCAAAGAGGCGGACCCCTAGCAAACCACCCGCACCCTTTGAAACTCGACGTCCTCGTCGATTTATCTCAACTTATGAGTCCTAAGGGGTTGACAAGCAGCGCCCCTTGGCCTCCCTTCTCTTCAGCCACAATTGCATTGACCCCAACAACTTGTTTATCACTGGTCATTACTTCCAATGCATCCCTCTTTTCCGCAACAGACATTGCATTCAACACTGCCTTCTTTGGGAAGTCCCCTTGCTCGATGTGGCCCATCACAAATGAAACAACCACTGAATTTGCTGCCCTTCTCCTTGCTCTTTGAAGTTCCAGCCTCTTGCTTTCCCTTCTTCTTGTCTTCATTAGCATTGTTATTTTCACATTTCTTCCACTCCTTTGCCTTGTCCTTCTTTCCGTCATTGGACTTTGAAGTAGAAGTATCTTCACCCAAGTGAAAATCACCCAATGCATCAGTCATAGCCACATCACTTGCGAGGTTTTGAATATTCTGCCTACGCAACTCCAATTATGCCCACTATTGGAGGCCGCTCATGAAGTTGTGCAATTTGTCTTCTTCGGATATATTGCTTATACTTAGCATCAAAGAGGTAAATTCTTTGACATATGCTCTCACTGATCCGGTGTGTTTTAACTTTTTCAGTTTGTCCCTAGCAATCCAAGACGTATTTCTAGGAAGGAATTGATTCTTTAACTCCTTTTTAAGCCGCTCCCATGACTCAATCTTTGGTCTGCCCAAACTCTCATCGCCAGCCACACGAGTGCAACACCATAACTTAGCATCTTCACTCAAATACATGCTAGTCAAGGTTACTTTCTCCTTCTCATCTTGCACACGAATAACATGCAAGTACTGCTCCATATCCCAAAGAAAATTCTCCAATTCACGTGCACTCCTTGCACCGCAAAATGCCTTAGGTTCAGGGATTTTTACCTTGAGACGATCAGCACTACATTGAGGAGCACCCACGCCCACAGCACGTCGTAGTATCACCGTCTCGTTTTTCAGATCCTATTCGCTTGGCTTAGCCTTTCTAATTATGCCTCAAGGTAGGCAAGCCTTGTCACGAGGGTATGAAATTCTTCACCTTCAGGGACATTTCCAATCAATGCCTCCAGTTTCGATAGCCTTTCCCGCAGTTCATTGTTACCAGCGGCCATATTTTCGAACAAGACCATGAGATCTGCCACTGCCCGTCGTGTATCCGTCATGAACCTACTCCGCTCTAATACCAGTTGTCACATGCCTGATTTTTGTCCATCAAAACCAGCCTGTGCGGTAGCCAATACTAGCACTTGACTTCAGTCTTCTCACAACACTTAGCCAAAATTACAGCGACTTTGGACTTGGAATATTTTTAGGCATCTTCAACGTAGTAAGCTTTAGGACTGATATAGGCTACGAAATTTAAGTAAAGGCAACAAAAATAAATAAGAACACAAGGCAAAATATACATAAAATTCTTTTCCCAACTTTGTATTTAACTCGAGCATACAAAGAAACTCAACTCGAAGTGCAGCCGTGTACAAAAGAAGATCACTCTTGACCCTCAGATTTTCCCATACAGCCCACTATTATAGCCTAGTATAGTTGACATCTCCCAACTACTAGTATCATGTAGATCATGCTAATATATTGAAAACACGGACCCAAAAACATGCTAGCATAACCTGCCAGATTTTGAGCAAAAATCCAATTGTCGTTATGTGCACAACATGTGCCGTGTAACCGCCTTTGACTTGGTCAATCTAAAGCTTACTGCCATTGTGCATGCCTTGGATTAAATCAGGCACCAATGCCTTGTTCTCAGGTGCATTTCAGCCGTATTTAGCCCATGCCATTGTCCACACACATTGCCCTTTGCCGCGCCCCACTGTCATGACAAGTCTGCCTCGCGCGCATGTCTTTGTTGTACTTAGCTTGCCTTTGCCCACTTTGTTTTTGCCTTGCCTTGGCATCCCTGCCCCATGCCTTGATGCCTTTTCCATATTCAAGTTTCATCCTCAGCCCGCATCTCATTATCAAGCTCTTGCCAAGCTACCTTACCTCCCTCAAAGCCTTGGCCATTACTTGCCCGTTTCCCATTTTGCCTTGGTGCTAGCTCATGCACCTTAGCTCGGCAACACTCATGCTTCCCTATGACAACACTCTCGTTGTCAAGTTAATCTCAAAGAGGCGGACCCCTGACAGTGGGGGTTAGGCTATACCCCGACCTCTATATTACCAAAAAAATAGTAATACATGAAAGAGAATGTAAACCGTTGCCTCCGATACAAATACATTTGGTCATCATAACATAACTTACTCCCTATGTTGCCATCCATTGCCTTATGTATATGAGGATCTTCATATGAGATTGTTGCATTTGATGTTAGTAAAAAGAAATCAATCAATAGGAATTTTATCAACAACAAACTGATTCTTCTTTGGCTTGAATCTAAAACTCGGAATCCCTTATTTGTCTATCATAACAACAACTCTAATATCATTGGGCAATAAAGTTACATCATTGAAAACTCTGATGTCCTTCATTCTCTCCCCCAAGTTAGCTAATAAGTCAGCCACACTATTCCCTTCTCTAAAAATATAGGAGACTGTACAATGTGCGTGTGTGGGGGGTGGGGTGGGATGTCTGACATTATTATTAATAATATTGACTATTAGGTCCTGTATATTTTAAATATGGCACGATTGCTTTATATATTCTCAATGGTACTGGTGAAACTACCGAATGAGTGAAGCATACAATTGAGCTATCATCAGAATTAACAAAGACATGTGGGTCGTCTTTGCTCTTTGTTTACCACCAATCCTAAGGGAGAGATTCTATCAATTCCAGACAAGAAGAGTTCGCGCCTCTTCTTATATGACATTGGAAGGAAAGAATGGAAACTATTTAAGATACATGGAAGTTATGAAAAGGCAAATTCCTTGTGGAGAATTGGATTAGTGTATTGCTAAATAGTGTAGAGAGTATTTTGGCCCTTGAGATTGTATGAAATGGTAAACTTAAATGTTAAAGTCGAGGTTCATATGCCCCTTAAGGTATTTTAAGTGATGCTTTTGTGTTTCGTTTAAATTAGATGAGATTCCCCCCCCCCCCCCCAATTGTTTCCATATTTTGACACTTCTGCTGTTTACCCATAAAATGGTACAATTAAATTTATACGTGGTTTCTAGATAAGTGAAATAATTTGATCCTGAAATAAAGAAATAACTGAAGAAATATACGATACTTAGCCTTAAAATGTAAATAAAACAGCAGAGATGGCAATTCCGGGAACAAGATTTCCGGGCACAACAATGATGAGATCAAGAAGCGAGAAAGTAAAATTGTATTAAGATTTGTATAGAGTGTAGTGTAAGTTCGCCAGAAAATTCGTGTACTTTACAATGATAACATAGCTCTCTATTTTTAGCCGTGTCTAGGGAAGAAGGTCCTAGGATCGTGTCCTCCTTTAATGTCAATTATGAGGGCAATTGATGAAGATGTAACGGTGGACATAAACACCAAATTTCTGTAACGGACCGTCGCCCTTAATGCTGCAGAATATTCTTTATTAAATGCTATCGGGTGCAGAGCATTTAATATACCTTTATGGTTGTTATTCTTTTAAGTGACAAGCGGAATAGCTGCGTTCGGTGGACATATCCATTTTGGGGTCCACATGTCCTTACTTTAGATGACCACGTGTCATATCGTATTTTACCCTATATAGATAGTCCTCCTGCTTTCCGGTGACATAAATTTGTGTTACCGGAAAGTTGGTAGAAATAATCTTTTGGCGGGAATTACTATAACTCCATCTGCAGTCCTCTGACGGTTGATTAGATGCACGTCTCTCCACATTTAATGCCCCAAACACGCGTCATCCCACGATTTAGCACAACTTTTGCCGATTATCGAGGTAATCATGGACATGAATTTAGCCGCCAAAATTTTACTTATACGCATCATCCTTCTCCTATGCACTTCATAATTTCTCAAACTACTAACTTGCATCTTTATTTTCCATATTTTCTCTAATTCTCTTCGAACCAAAATCTTTTCCTTCCTATATTCAAATGGCTTCTTCTTCAAAGCCTGCTAGTTCTTCAAAGAGCAAGAACAAAACCAAGGACTCTGCTCCTCCAACAGTAGGTTCTATCATACCTAGAAGTCTTAACACCACAAAAGACTTCGAAGAGAAATTCCCTATTGCTAACCCTCGCTCATGGGCTGCCAGTAGGTATCCTTCTTCAATTCACCCTTCCAGTATTCCTACTGTGAAGGAAGACTGTCACTGCCATGAGTTGTACATCATTGCTCCTGATCTATCGGAGCGAATAACGCTTCCAAGGGAATGATTTACATATTTTTACACGTATTCCTTTACTTTGGGTACGTTTTCTTTGAGTTGAGAGCTTGATTCCGTGATTGTGGAGTTTTGCCTTCACTACCAGGTGTGGTTGGCACAGGTAAGTCCTTCGGTGTGGAGGACAGTTGCCTGCCTTTGATGCTTGTGCCAGGAGACTGGAGAAGAGCTAACATTAGCTCGTATGATGAATCTTTACTCCCCTAAGATTTTCTAGGGGAGGGGGGAGGGGTATGATAAACCTCTGCAAAAGTGGCCACCATGCTCTGTTGACTAGAATGGATGATGACAATGATCGTGGGTGGACAGAATGGTTCGTTGCAATTGCCACCAATAATATCATTCTGTCAACGGCTTTATCCTTTCTGGCCGCTTGGAACCGTACTTGTAAGTCCTCCATTTAGTATATTTTCTTTCACTAATTATTCTTCCATGACCGTATTGATTCTTCATTCTTTGTATGTTTCAGAAACTCGATGGACTCCACCGGTGGTTGAAGGCTTGGACCAGTGGGTTTAGAAGATCTTGGACGTTACGATGCCCGAAACTCGTTTGTGGAAAGAACTAGAACTTAAGTACGGGTGGAAGGCCAAAAATCATGTTAATTTTAACTTACCTTGCCTCTATTTTTTTATGTGAAGAACTTGGTTGAACCCTTCTGATTTGTTCACGAAATTAGGTCTACATGCGGGCTCGATTGCTATCCCCGAGAAGGAAGTCTTAGCTTATCCTACTGATATAGCAAGGCTGCTTCAGGAGGCACTTGCTCGAACAAGTATCTCCGGGCCTACTTCAGGCGCAAATGTTTTACCACGGGATCCCCGGCCAGAGTATAAGCAACTAAAAAGAAGGCGTTCTTCCGCGGCCGGGGAAAAGAAAAAGAGGGTGAAGACTATTGCCCCCGAGTCATCTCCGGAAGTTGTGATCACTAGCCCTCCTCCCAGGCCGGTCATAGACACCATGGTGGTCGACGATGATAGAGAATCCAGTGATAATGGGGCTTCTCTACATATGATTATGAGGCTTCTCTACACAGAAGGCGACATTCATCATCAACTCAATAGAATGCTCCATCTGCTGAGTTAACTACTCCAACTGAGGACGACATCTCGACGCTCTGGGGGAGTTTGATTTGGTAGAAAATGCCAACTCCCATTATCGGGCCCTGACTGTTGTGCCCGGTACTGCGTGGCTGAGTACTGAGTCCCTGTCGTCTTTGGTTGGCGAGCACCTAACTACTAGCACTGCATTTGATGCAAGTGCTTCACACCCTTCAACTCCATCAACTTCATCCCGTCTTCGCCAGCACCAACAACAGTTACATCATTTCCATCTTTATCCATTCCTCCACCAGCAGCAGCTGTATTACCTCCGCCGGCCGCATCCAACCACGGAGAGGGTACTCCTCTTCCCCAGTCCCCAGTTCATGGAAATTTGGGGCAAAATTATGCTGCCCCTTCTAAAGATCCACAGAGGAGGAGGAGTGTTACCCTTTCGGTCTCTACCAGGTGCAATATGCTTTCTTGGTCGGTGGAGCTTGCTAATTATCTGAAGCCTTTGGCTTCAGAGAAAGACTGGGAAAAGATCCAAGAACTCTCGGGAGAGTGTTTGTTGAACAATGCCATGTACAATGCCGCAGCAGTGCATTCCTTTCTTCCTTTGTTATTTCTTTAACTTTTGCATGAATGTATACTAAGTTTTACTTCTCTTGTTTTGTAGGCCAACTTTCTTGCTTTCGAGGGCCTTCAGAAGTTGATTCGTGAGAAAGAGGAACTTATTTCTGAACGGAATCAGCTTTTGGCAGAACGGGACCAGATTGTTCTCCGTCTCTCGGAACTGGAAACCAAAGCCACTGAGGCCGTTGGTTTGTAGGCTCTTTTGCAGCAAAGAGAGCAAGAGGTGGTAACCCTTAGCCAAGAGATTGATACGCTGAGGGCTAGATTTGATGAAGCCAAGGCCAAATGGGCTGAAGTACAGGACACCATTCTTGCTGCAACTGAGTGCGAGGCTGCTACTGCCGAAAAAGTGACTGAATTAGAAGCATCCTTGAACTCCAAAATAGAAGAGCTTGCTGCTATGGAGGCGAAGTGTGCCCAGTTGGAAGAGAAGTGCAGAAAAACTATCGAGCATAACAGGCTCTTTAGTTAAACTGTCCGCGACCTTGATATTAGCCTCCAATCTTTTAGGTCCGCCCGAAAAAGCCTCTCCGATGAGGTAACTCAACTCAAAGAAAAATTCAAGCACCGAGCGACTTCCCTTATTGTTGAAAGCACTTACGCCATGTACACCATGAGGAGAAAAAACTTGGAAGAGGCCAAAGTAGGAATCCTTGACTTTCATGCTGAAATTGCTAGGGCTCGAGAGCTTGAGTTGGCTGCTAAGAATGGACTCCCGGCGCAGTCTGTTGCTTCTGGTTCTTTTGGTTCCGGTTTTGAGTTTTCGGGAACTAAAAAAGAATCGGAGGATGATGATGCTGAAGACCAAACTAGGGAAAATGTCGAGCCATCAGCGGGCCTACCTGCTTCTCCCGGGGATGCAGACACTTCTCTTCCTCCTGGTTCTGGAGATGCTGCAGTTTAGCTTTTCTTTTCTTTTTCCAATTCTTGTATCTTTGCCATTTTTGGCATGTTTTTGTAAATAAAGACATATTTTTGCTCAAGTATTGTTTGAGTCTTACTTTTGTTTGAGTATTCATGCAAGTCTTTAACTTTTGCACTTGCTTAAGAATTTTGTGCATGTTTTCATGATTTGCTATGTGTAGTCTCGGATGCACTCTCTTTGAAGTACTTTGGTTCTGAGCATTATCCTTTTTACATGAGGGTTTCTATAAGTATTTGCGCATATTTACTTTTTTGCGTCCTTTCATGTACGTCTTCGGGTGCATTTTTCTCCGAATGCATTTTGATTCCGGGCATAAATTCTTCCGAAATCAACCTTTTACCGTGAGGGTTTTTATAAGAGAGGGTCCTCTTATGTTTACGGTGCTCTTGGAGAGGGCGTCTCCTGTTCATTACTACACTAGCATTTGAAGTACTTGTTTAACTTTCAAATGACAAAGTTAGTTCATCGTTCAGACAAAAACAAGATAAAAGGATTTCATTTCATTTAATTCCTTATATTTTCAAAAGTACAAAAGCATTTGTTATGCTAAAAAGAAATTGCCATTACTTGTGGCTATCTTGTACAACTTTGTTTCTACGGGGTTGGCTGTGTAGTCCCTGGTCTCGATGACGCATTTATGTTTTCGGATTTTTGTTCCCCGTTTGACGTGGCTGTCAGTGTTGCCGTATCCTCACATCATCCCCCCAGTGTTCGAATGCGTAGAATGCAAATTGGAACACTGGAAGTCTTGTGCCTTCAAAGATTCCACCAATGAATTGCTAGATAATCCTTCACTCAGCAATACACCTTACTTCCCTTTAGGAATCCATGCTATCGAGCAAAAGACTATCTAACAATCCCCTAGTGGTTTGTACTCGTGAACGGTCGGGTAACCTTTATCCGATAGCAAACTTAACTTCCAAGTGGGAATTTGCTATCGAGCCAAAGATTATCTAACCGTCTCCGAGTGGAAGCTTGTTTGTTTGCCTTACTATCGAAGGTCTTATTACTGTTGTCTTCGTACTATGCTTTCTATCACTTCCTCGTTAAAAACCTTGCCAGAAAAACCCAATTGGGACAAAAATTGGACGAATGAAAAAAGAGTGCAACACATACTTTCTGCTTAGATAATGTTCATTAACAATAATATCTTTTGAGGTGTTCTACATTCCAATTACTAGGCAACTTATCTCCATTCTGGTTCTCCAACTCGTACGAACCTTTCCCAGTGATAGCTGAAATCCGGTAAGGCCCTTCCCACGTTGGACCCAACTTCCCCTCGTTGAGCTCCCGGGTATTGTGAGTTACTTTCCTCAAGACCAAATCTCCTACTTTGAAATAATGGAAATTGGCTCTCCGATTATAATATCACTCCATTCTCTGCTTTTGAGCTGCCATTCTTACACGCGCCAAGTCCCTGCATTCCTCTAGTAGCTCCAAGTTGATTAACATTGCTTCGTTGTTCGATTCTTTATCCGCCTAGAAATTTCTCAAGGTGGGTTCCCCTACTTCCACCGAGATTAGAGCTTCTGCGCCGTATACAAGGGAAAAAAGAGTCTCTCCTGTGGTCGACTTGGCCGTTGTTCGGTAGGCCCACAGAACTCTAGGTAATTCTTCGGGCCATTTGCCTTTTGCCGCTTCCAACCTTTTTTTGAGGTTTTGAATAATCACTTTTTTTGTTGACTCTGCTTGATTGTTTGCGCTCGAATGATAAGGTGAAGAGGTGATCCTCTTTATTGTCAAATCTTCAAGGAACTTTGTAATTTTTGTGACGATAAACTGTGGCCCATTGTCGTATGCTATCTCTTTTGGTATTCCGAACCTGCAAATTATATTTTCCCAAAGGATGTCGACCACTTTGCGTTCTCCGATCTTCTGATAAGGACCTGCTTTCACACATTTAGAAAAATAGTCAGTCAGAATTAAAAGAAACCTTACCTTTCCAGGAGCCAGTGGCAGCGGTCCGACGATGTCCATCCCCCATTTCATGAACGACCATGGGGACAGAACTGAATGTAAGGGTTTTACCGGTTGATGCACTAGTGGTGCGTAGCGCTGGCACTTATCACATTTTCGTACGAAGTCTTTGGCGTCTTGTTCCACATGAGGCCAGTAATATCTTGCCCGAATTAATTTTAGCACCAAAGAATCTGCGCCTGAGTGGTTTCCACATATACCTTCATGGACCTCTCTCATGACATAATTAGCTTCTGATGCTCCTAAGCACCGGACCAATGGGCCTTGGAAGGATTTTCTATACAATTGGCCTTTCTTGAAGCTATAACATGTAGCTTTGGTGCGTAACGCCCGTGATGCTTTGGGATCTTCGGGCAACTTCCCGTGCTCGAGATAGTTGATTATTTTATTTCTCCAGTCCCAGACCAAACTAGTCAAATTCACCTCATAGTAACTATCTGTATCCAGAATTGAATTCATCAGTTGTACCACCGTCCCTGATTCCGATCCCTTGATTTCTGTCGATGAGCCCAAGTTTGCCAATGTATCTGCTTCTGTGTTATCCTCCCTCATGATATGAGTAATTGACCACTCCCAAAATCGTGACAACACAACCTGGACCTTTACCACGTATTGTTGCATACGCTCCTCTTTGGTGTCAAAGATCCCATAGACCTGATTTACCACCAACTACGAATTGCATTTGATTTTGATGACCTCGGAGTCAAGTCCCCGGGCCAGTTCGAGCCCTGGAATCAAAGCTTCGTACTTTGCTTTATTGTTAGCTAAAGGTATCGTCCTGATGGCTTGCCTTAAGGTTTCCCCTAAAGGCGTGATTAAGACTATTCCAAGTCCGGACCCCTTTACGTTGGAAGCTCCGTCCGTAAACAAGGTCCAAACCCCCGATGTCGATTCCGACACCATTACTGTATCCTTGGTTGCCAGAGGTAATAGTTCCGGACTAAAATCGGCCACCAAGTCAGTCAAGACTTGTGACTTAATTGTAGTCCTCAGTTTATATTCTATGTCAAACTCGCTCATTTCGACAACCCATTTGGCCAATCTACCCGAGAGCTCGGGTTTGTGGAGGATGTTCCGCAATGGGAAAGTAGTCACCACAGCTATCGGGTGACATTGGAAGTAGGGCCTCAGCTTCCGAGCGGCAACTACGAGAGCTAAGGCCAGTTTTTCCAAATGTGAGTAGCGAGTTTATGCTCCCGTTAAAATTTTGCTAATATAATAAATGGGAGATTACGTACCTTCGTCTTCTCAGACTGAAATTGCACTTACCGCAACTTCTGAAACCGCGAGGTAGACTAACAATGTTTCAACTTCTTTCAGTTTCGAGAACAAAGGAGGGCTTGTAAGTACTTCTTCATGTCCTTCAAGGCTTGCTGACACTCCGATGTCCATTCGAAATTATTTTTCTTTTTGAGCAGTACAAAGAAGCGATGACATTTTTTTGACGATCGGGAAATGAACCAGCTCAAAGCTACTAATATCCCTGTGAGCCTCTGGACTTCTTTTACGTTTGACAGTTGATCAGGGATATCCTCAATGGCCTTGATTTTGTTGGGGTTTACCTCAATTCCCCTTTGTGAGACCAGTAATCCCAAAAACTTACTAGAACTGTCCCCGAACGCGTACTTCTCGGGGTTAACTTTCATGTTATGCTTCCTCAGGATGTCGAATATTTCTTGCAAATGCTTAAGGTGGTCAGCTGTATTCAAATACCTAACAAGCATATCGTCTATATATACTTCCATAGTCTTCCCTGTTTGCTTTTCGAACATCCTTTTCACGAGCCGTTGATAAATGGCTCTGGCGTCTTTTCCTGATCTTCTAGGTTCATCTTGATTTGATTTTACCCAGAATAGGCATCGAAGAAACTCACTAACTCGTGCCCGGCCGTGCCATCAATCATTTGATCGATATTTGGCAATGAGAACGAGTTTTTTGGGCACGCCTTATTAAGATTCTTATAGTCTACGCACATGCAAAATTTATTTTTTTTCTTAGGAACTATTACTACATTAACTAGCCAGCCCAGATATCTTACCTCTAGGATTGAACCGATATTAAGTAAGCGGGTTACCTCTTCTTTGACGAATTTATTCCTAGCTTCAGCAATACGGCGCTTCTTTTGTCTTACCGGAGGTATGTTGGATCCAATCTTAATTTGTACATGGCTACCTCAGTCGGGATACCTGTCATATCCTCGTGCGACCACGCAAAACAATCAGTGTTAATTTTAAGAAATTCAATAAATGGAATTTCCTTTCTAGGAACTCTTCGAACAACACAACTTTCTCTAGTTCTTCCGCCGTGGACTTCGTTGCGTCCGTCTCTTCTGGAACTTGAAAATACCGTGGCACCTGATACTATTCCGATTCTTCTGTCCCCGGGCTAACTTTCTCTGGTTTGGGGGTAGGTGCCGGTTCCTGTAATTGGTATGCCGCATGCTCCTTTCCTTTGCTACTGGAGACCAAAATTGCATTCATCCCCCTTGCTTTTGATTGATCACCTTTTATCTACTTGATCCCCTCGGGTGTCGGAAATTTTAACAATTAGTGATACGTTGAAGGCACAACTTTTATCTTGTGTAACCATGGCATTCCCATGATGATATTGTATCCCATGTCCCCATCTACAACTTTGAAGAGAGTTGATTTCATTACCCCTTCAGCATTTGTGAGCAGTAAAATCTCACCCAGGGTTGTCACGCTCACGAAGTTGAATCCAGCGAGGAGCTTTGTTGCCGGAATAATGCTTCCGATGAGTTTAGCTTGCTCCAGTACTCTTCATTGTATGATATTAGCTGAACTTCCTGGATCCACTAGAACGCGTTTAATCTTAAAATCTAATACATTTAAAGAAATTACAAGTGCATCATTGTGTGGTAACAGCAATCCATCAGTATCTTCCTCCGTAAAAGTGATATCGTCCTCCCGAAGCCTTTTACTATGAGTTATTGATACTTTCTTCTTCGTTGCTGCCAAAAATGTGACCCCATTAATCTCATTCCCTCTGAAGATCATATTGATCGTCTGATATGAGGGTTCTTCTCCTACTTTTGAGGGTTCCGCGTTATCTCTGTTCCGACAATAATTGTTCTTAGCTCGGTCACTCAAGAATTCTCTGAGGTGACCATTTTTCAACAGTGTTGCCACTTCTTCCAAGAGGTGTCGACAGTCCCCTGTTCAGTGGTCGTTCGTCCCATGGTATTCACACAATAAGGTGGGATCCTTCTAGCTGGAATCAAATCTTATAGGTCTCGGGAATCGTGCCTATTTGATGTTTCTCATGGCTGATACTAACTCCACTATACTGACATTGGAGTTATACTCCGATAACTTAGGTTAAGAAGGATTCTTTTGTCAACAGCGAACTTGTCTATTGTCCGGAAGCCTCTGCTATGACCTTCGGTCCGCTCGTAGGGCAAAAACCGTCCCCTCGAAGCCCGTCTATCTGCGTCTTAGTCATATTTTGATTTTTCTTTATTCTTCTCCCGTCCTTTGGCCGACGATGGAAAGCCAACTTGATCATCTTCGATTCTTATCTTTGACTCGTACTGGTTGTGGACATCTACCCAATTCTTTGCTTAAAACTCAAGCATGCTTTCCTTCTATTTCCGGAAAGCATCTGAACTTATCGAATTCATTCCCTTAGTGAATGCTTCAGCCGCCTATTCGTCCGGGATAACCGGGAGGAACATTCTTTCCTTTTGGAATCGGGTGACAAATTCTCGTAGTAATTCAGACTCTCCCTGCGCATTAATCCTGAATATATCGGCCTTCCAGGCTTGTACTTTTCTGGCCCTAACATGGACCTTGATGAAAGAATTCGCAAGCATCTCAAAGGAATCTATGGAATGCTCGGGTAATAATGAATACCATGTTAGGGCTCTCCTCGTGAGAGTCTCTCCAAAATTCTTTAGCATCACAGATTCAAGTTCGTTCTTAAACGGGTCGTTCTCGTTGTTGAGACCGGATCTGCTTCCTCCAGCCCCGTCGGAGCTGACTTCGTCCATAAGAGTATTGTTGTCGACTCTCTACGTTGTTTGGTTTGCGAGGATACCGGAGGAATTGGATCTCGCCTGTTGCATCATTCAAAGCCCCCGATAGCACCTGCTTCAGCTCCGTCATAACCTTATCCTGCAGAGTGAGATGGCCTAAGATGATTGCCCGTTGCTCTTGTAAGACCCTTACCGCATCAACGACTTGCTCCTCATCAGCATCATCGGGAGTTGCCTCCTAAACCAGTCGAGGATACTACCCGCCATGTACTGGCGTAGCGTCATTCCCCTCGTTGTGGGTGTCACTGATTGAATCCTGGAAATGAGGTTGCTCCTCTCAAATTTCAGGATTGTACGTGTTGTTAACAGTGTTATCTGCCATTTTTTGTGATTTTCTCTAAGACAAAACAATCAAAGCACGTTAGTAAAAAATGCAAGAATCAATTTAATTACACGACTGTCTAGGCCCCACGGTGGGCATCAAACTGTTTACCTGTAAAATGGTACAATTGAATTTATACGTGGTTTCTAGACAAGTGAACTAATTTGATCCTGAAATAAAGAAATAACTGAAAAAATATACGATACTTAGCCTTAAAATGTAAATGAAACATCAGAGATGGAAGTTCTGGGAACAAGATTTTCGAGCACAGCAATGATGAGATCAAGAAGAGAGAAAGTAAAATTGTATTAAGCTTTGTATAGAATGTAGTGTAAGTTAGCTAGAAAATTCGTACCCTTTACAATGATAACTAAGCTCTCTATTTATAGTTGTGTCTAGCGAAGGAGGTCCTAGGATCGTGTCCTACTTTAAGGTCAAGATTATTCAGGATCGACTTCGCACAACTCAGTCTAGGCAAAAGGGTTATGCCGACCGTAAAGTTCGTGATATTGCATTCATGGTTGGAGAAAGAATATTGCTCCGGGTTTCACCTATGAAAGGTGTAATGAGGTTCGGAAAGAAGGGCAAGTTGAGCCCTAGGTCTATCGGACCCTTTGAAATTCTTGAAAGGGTAGGTAAAGTAGCCTACAGGCTTGCATTACCACCTAGTTTATCAGCGGTTCATCCGGTGTTCCATGTGTCTATGCTCTGGAAATATCATGGTGATCCGTCCCATGTATTAGATTTCAACTCAGTCCAATTGGATAAAGATTTGACTTACAAGGAGGAGCCGGTGGCTACTCTAGCCCGGCAGGCCCGACAATTGAGTTCTAAGAGTTATCCTTCAGTTCGGGTGCACTGGAGAGGTCAGCCAGTAGAGGAATCTTCCTGGGAGTCTGAGTCGTACATACAGAGTAAATATCCACACCTTTTCTCCAGCTCAGGTACATTTTCTAACTCCGTTCGAGGACGAACGTTTGTTTTAGAGGTGGAGAATGTGATGACCCAAAATGTGATCTTTAAATTTAATAAGTAATTATGTATTCTAAGACCTCAAAAAGCACCATTTATCATTCCTCAACTAGCGTGCGCTGTCCGTACAATTTTTTGGAAAGTTCTTATGTGAAAAATGGATTAAAAGGTGAAATAGAGCTTTAAAACTCAACAGAGTTGACTTTGGTCAACATTTTGAGCAACAGACCAGGATCAGTGTTTTGAAAATTTTGGTAGGTCTGTATCGTGATTTGGGGCTTTGGTGTATACCCGGAATCGAATTCCGAGGTCCCTAGCCCGAGTTATGGAATTTTGATGAAAAATTAAAAGCTTGAAAGCTTAATGATTTCTAAAAAATTACTAATGTTGGATTTATTAACCTCGGGTCCGTATTTTGGTTCCGGAGTCCGGTATAGGTCCACTATAATATTTATGACTTGTCTGCCAAATTTGGTGAGAATCAGAGTTGATTTGACGTGATTCAGACGTCCGGTTGTAAAAATATAAGTTTTAAAATTTTCTTGAAAATTTCCTTTGAATTGGTGTCCGATTCGTAGTTCTTGGTGTTATTTTTGCGATTTGATTGCGCGAACAAGTTCGTATGATGTTTTAGGACTTGGGTGCATGTTTGGTTTGGATCCCCAAGGGCTCGGGTTGGTTTCGGGTGGTTAACAGATCATTTTTGGACTTGAGGAAATTGCAGAAACCCTCTTCTGGTTTTCTTCTTCGTGTTCGCGAGGGGAGTCTCGCGTTCGCGAAGAGAAAATTGGGGCTGGTACATTTTGTTCTTCACGTTCGCGACATAGAGAACACGTTCGCGAAGGCTTGAGGTGCGAAGTTTCGCGTTCATGATCGAAGCCTCGCGTTCGCGAAGGGAAAGGTGCTGGCCAGGACAATTGCCTTCGCGTTCGTGAAGGGCATCTCACGTTCGCGAAGGCCAAGCCAGGCAAGCCTCGCGTTCGCGAAGAGTAAAATTGGGCAGTAGGAATTTGTGCTTCACGGACGTGAGACACTGACCACATCCGCGAAGGGTAAAAATCCCAGAAACAGAACTTAAGTTCTGGAAATGGGGTTTCGACCCATTTTCAACTCTTTTCCATTTTTGAGCTCGGGTAAGGTGATTTTTGGGTGATTTTCATGAAAAAACATTGGGGTAAGTATTCCTTATCCTATATTGATTATATTTTATGATTCATTTATATCATGAATCCGTGAATTTATGGAAGAAAAATCAGAATTTTATAAAATCTTTCAAAAACGAAAATTTAAGATTTGAAGGTCCCTTTGACATCAGAATTGGATAATATTTGTATGGTTGGACTTGTCTCGGAATGGGTGTTCGGATTTCATAAGTTTTTTTGAGATTTGAGACGTGGGTCCTACTGTCGAATATTTTAATAAATTTTAGATTTTATCCGGAAAATTAGTCAATTCATATGGAATTAATTCCTATGATTCGTATTGAATATATTGAATTGTTTGTGAATAGATTTGAAGCTTTCAGAGACAAATTTAAAAGGAAAAGTTGTGGTTAAGTAATTGATTGGAATTTGTAAAGCGAGGTAAGTGTCGTGGTTAACCTTGACTTGAGGGAATGAAACCCTCAAATTATTTGTTATGTGAATTGCATGTGAACGACGTATATGCAACGTGACGAATGTCTATACGTCGTCAAATTAATTATTTGCGTGCTTACTTGAAACATTATAAATTATTTTAAATCATGAATTAATTATTATAATAATTATTTCTCTCCTATTCTTTGTCAAATATTAATTTTTGAATTCTTGCATTAATTGTTACATGGTATTTGAATTATGTGCCTTAATTGTTATTTGACATTTAGCATATTAAATATTAAACTGCATATTTTCTCTCTGATTTCCATAATAATTTGCTATTTGCCTTTGTTTGTTTCATAATTAAATCATAATTGTTGTATGGTTGTTGTCTTATAATTTTATATTAATTGTTGTATTTATTGGGGAAATTTTTTCTATAAGAATTGGTAAATGAATATGTTGGAGGAGCGGGTTGCACGCCGCAACAGAATTAATTATAATAAATATATTGGAGGATCGGGTTGCACGCCGCAACAAACTTATTAAAAGTCCATATTGGAGGATCGGGTTGCACGCCGCAACAGACTTATTTAAAAGTCGGCATATATATATATATATATATTGGGAGATCAGGTTGCACGCCGTAATAGACTTGATTAAAATGAATATATTGGAGGAGCGGGTTGCACGCCGCAAAAGAACTGAATGTGAATATATTGTGAGAGTGAGTTGCACGCTGCAACAGAATTGAATGTGAATATATTGTGAGAGCGGGTTGCACGCTGCAACAGAATTGATGGAAATGATAATTGGTTATGACTGCTGAGTTGGCTTCAAGTATTATAAATGAGTTACCTGATTTATTTCTATTATTGTTGTTGTTACTAATATTGCGTACATGTGATGTAAGTGACCCGCCTTAGCCTCGCCACTACTTCGTCGAGGTTAGGCTCACCACTTACCAGTACATAGGGTCGGTTGTACTGATACTACACTCTGCACTTCTTGTGCAGAATTCGGAGTTGATCCCAGCTGCGTGCCATAGACTTGCTCGGATTTCAGCTACTCGGAGGAGACTTGAGGTATAACTGCATAGCGTCCGTAGTTCTGAAGTCCCAGTCTATTTTACTTTAGGGGTGTGTTTATTTCTAGACAACTTTATTTTATTCAGACCTTTATTTGTATTATGCTAGAAACTCGTGCACTTGTGACACCAATTCTGGGATGGTATTTAGACACCGTTATTTTTATGGATTATTCACTATATTTCAGACTTTACTTCCGCATTTGTTCTTTGATTATTAATAAATTTAAAAATTGTTTTAAAAATAGATAATATTATTCTAACGTTGGCTTGCCTAGCAAGTGAAATGTTAGGCGCCATCACGGTCTGAAGGTGGGAATTTCGGGTCGTGACAGTTGGTATCAGAGCACTAGGTTACATAGGTCTCACGAGTCACGAGCAAGCTTAGTAGAGTCTGAAGGATCGGTACGGAGACGTCTGTACTTATCTCTCAGAGGCTATGAAGTTTAGGAACAATATCACTTCTTTCTTATTCTGTCGTGCGATTTTATTCTATCATCGATGATTGAACCATTCTACTCTTATTCTCTCGCAGATAGTGAGAACACGTAATACCTCTACTGATAGTCAGGGACCAGAACCCCCGGTGGCAACTATGGCCAGGGGTAGAGGTAGGGGCCGAGGTCGTGCTAGAGGCAGAGGCCGAGGTAGAGCTCAGTCTAGAGCTCGAATAGCTGCACCTATTTAAGAACCTCAGGTGGACCTTCAGGAGGAGGTTCCAGTTCAGAATGTACCAGTTGGACCAGTTCAGGTCCGGAAGGATTCATAGCCACTCCAGTACTTCAGGACTGTAACAACCCGGCCGATCGTTTTGAGAGTAATAGCCCCGATCCCCTATTAACTGCATTCCCCATATCTATTTATGCTATTGTGACTTGCCGGGATGATTGGTTTTGTGTTTCAGAGTGTTTTGGGACACTTAGTCCCTAAATGAGAGCTTAAGCCTTAGAATTTGGGCTGTAGTCGGAACTGTGTGAAGAGGACTCCGGAATGAAATTTCGTCAGTTCCGTTAGCTCCGTTAGGTGATTTTGGGTTTAGGGGCGTGTTCGAATTGTGTTTTGGAGGTCCGTAGCTCATTTAGGCTTGAAATGGCGAAAGTCAAATTTTTAGAGTTTTGGGCCGGTAGTGGAATTTTTGATATCGGGGTCGGAATCCGATTCCGAAAGTTGGAATAGGTCCGTAATATTGAATATGACTTGCGTTCAAAATTTGAGGTCAATCGGACGTGGTTTGATAGGTTTCGGCATCAGTTGTAGAATTTTGAAGTTTCAAGTTCTTTAAGTTTGAATTGGAAGGTGATTCGTGATTTAACATTTTTTGATGTGATTTGAGAGCTCGACTAAGTTTGTATGGTGTTTTAGGACTTGTTGGTATGTTTGGTTGAGGTCCCGGGGGCCTCGGGTGAGTTTCGGATGCTTAACGGATCACTTTTGGACTTTGGAAGATAGCATATTTCTGGTGTTCTGTTGCAGGCATTTTCTTCAGCGCGTTCGCGAGGGAGGCCTCACGTTCACGTAACGTATCTGTGAAGGGCATCTAAATTACTCTTCACGTCCACGATGTCGCTCTCATGTTCGCGAAGGTGTGGAACCTCGAAACTACGCGTTCACGACATGGTCCTCGCGTTCGCAAAGAAGAACTGGAGGCAGGCGAGATTTCGTGCTTCACGTTCGCGATGGAGATCCCGCATTCACGAAGGGTCAAGCTGAGTGGTCTTCGCATTCATGACATGTTCATCGCGTTCGCGATGGAGGATTTTTGGGCCGAAATAAATTGTACTTCGCGAACGCGAGGGTGTGGCCACGTTCGCGAAGAAGGACACGTCTGGGTAGTATTAAAGTTTCCAAAAATGGGGGTTATGCCATTTTTATCAAAAACTTGAGTTGGGAGCTCAGATTTTGGACGAGGGATTGAGGGATTTTCAGAGATATCGATTGGGTAATGATTCTTAACTCCTTTATGGTTATATTCCACTAATCTATGCTTGAATTCATCGTTTAATTTCGGATTTGGGGTGAGAAATTGAGAAAAGTTCTTAGGCCGAATTTTGGGGTTTTGATCGAGATTTTGGTATCGGATTTGAAAATTTTTGGTACGAGTAAACTCTGGAGTGAATGGGTGTTCGTATTTTGCTACTTTTACTCTATTCCAAGACGTGGGCCCCACGAGCGACTTTTTGAGTAAATTTTGGAATTTTTTTAAAAATGTTGATTTCATTAATTAGATGAGTCTATTATGGTTGTATTTATGATATGTAATTGCTTTTGGCTAGATTTGGGCCATTCGGAGCCGAATATTCGTGGGAAAGGCATTGTGACCGTGGTTCGAGGTAAGTGGCTTGCCTAACTTTGTGTGGGGGAAATCCCCTTAAGATTTGGAACTATTGTGCTATGTGAGCACTGTGTACGTGAGGTGACGAGTACGTACATGGGCTAGTTGTGAAAAACCCGATTTTCTTACTGAGCAGCAACATGTTTTCCTGTTATTTTGAGTTATACTATTTTAATGAGTACTAATCTACTTTCAATTCTTAATTGAGTTATTCCAATATGTGTAGCTATCATGTTTAGTCTAATACCACATGTCTACGTGTTTTAATTATTTATGTGAATTATGTGCAGCATGCTTAATGAAATTCCTGCTTCTTCCCTGACTAGTACTTAGTCTAAATTGTAAGAATTTCGTGATGTAGTTGTATTTCTATCATTCGCACTGCATATTTATTTGGGACTACAGAACGGTATTCCGGGAGACCCCCCCTGCACATTTACTTTGAGACTACGGAACGGTATTCAGGGAGATCCCCCTGCACATTTACTTTGGGACTACGAAACGGTATTCTGGGAGATCCCCCTGCACATTTATTTTGGGACTACGGATTGGTATTCCGGGAGATCCCCCTACACATTTAATGTTTGGGACTATAGGATGGTATCTCGGGAGATCCTCTGTTGTGTTTCTGTATACTAAGCTGTTACCTTCTATGATTTTATTATGGTTAAATTTCAGCTTTTATTTTATTGCGGTATTACATTCTATATTATTTTATTATATATTTGCCAGTGGGGCCTTGAACTGACCTCGTCACTACTCGACCGAGGTTAGGCTTGGTACTTAATGGGTACCGATTGTGGTGTACTCATGTTACTCTCTGCATATGTTTTTTCATGTGCAGATCCAAGTGTACCTTATCAGCTGCACTATCAGTGAGCCGGGACAACTTTGGAGACTTCAAGGTATATCTGTCGTGTCCGCAGACCTCGGAGTCCCCTCCTACTCTTTCTCATGTCCATTGTCTTTTGTATTTTTCTTTATTAGATTCTGATGTATAGAGACACTAGATTTTGTTTTCTTCTGTAGTTTGTGATTCACGATGTTCTGGGTTTTGGGATTTGTTGTGTATTTTTTAATAGTTGGTTAAATTTATATTTTTATTTCATTATTCCGCAAATGTTAAGCTTACCTAGTTTTAGAGACTAGGTCCCATCACGACGTCACACGAAGGGGAAATTGGGCTGTGACAAGGACGCTCTAGTCCGTTTGGTAAGTCTTATGGAGGGCGTGGACCAGAATGGTACATTTCCAGTGGCACCATCCATCTCCCAAGCTGGGGTCGGAGCACAAACTCCCACTACTCCCGCTCCGGAGCAGATGGCTCCCCAGAATCAGGCTCCAGCAGCCTCGCCAGTCGGGGTAGTTTAGCCAGTTATTGCAGCACAGATCGGTGATAGGTCCACCATGTCTTTTGAGGCCTTATTGAGACTGGATAAGTTTATCAAGCTCTTTCCAGTTCACTTCAGTGGTACACCTTCTGAGGACTCACAGGATTATCTTGAATGCTGCCATGAGGTGCTACGGAACATAGGTATAGTTGAGACCAATGTGGTTGATTTTGCTGTACTTCAGATGACGGGTTCCGCCAAGAGGTAATGGAGAGATTATACATTGACCCGACCAGTCGGATCACCTGCACACATAGGAGCAGTTCTCTCAGCTATTTTTGGAAAAGTTCCTCCCTATCACACTGAGAGAGGAATTCTGCAAGCAATTTGAGCGTTTACAGCAGGGCAGTATGACTGTTACTCAGTATGAGTCCCGTTTTGTGGATTTGGCCCGTCATACTCTCCTTTTACTACCTACGGAGGGAGAGAGAGTGAGGAGGTTTATTGAGGGACTCACTCACCCTATCAGACTTCAGATGGCCAAGGAGACCGGAAGTAAGATTTCTTTTCAGGCGGCTGCTAATGTCGCAAGGAGGATCGAGATAGTTCTTGCACAGGATAGAGGGCAGAGGTCCGATAAGAGGCCTCGTCAGTTCGGTGGTTTCAGTGGTGCCTCATCTGGAGGTAGAGGTAATTTTGGTAGGGGTCATCCTCCCAAACCGTTTCATTCACACTTCATGTATCTCCCGGTGCTTCAGGGAGTCACGGTCCTAGTATGCCTTACTCTGGGCAGCTAGTATTCAGTGCACATTCAGTTCCTATCAGTGCATCACCACTCTAGAGTTACTACAGCGGTTATCCGGCCCATTTGGGTCAGCTTCAGCTTCAGCAGCCACGACATCAGGATGGGTGTTATGAGTGTGGAAACATTCGTCATATCAGGAGGTATTGCCCTAGATTGGTGAGTAACAGATCTCGACAACATTCTCGTGCCATTATACAGGCACCGGTTGCTTCACCGCCTGCTCAGCCAGCCAGAGGTAGTGGTCAGGCAGCTAGATGGGGAGGTCAGGCCACTAGAGGTAGAGGTTAGATTGTTAGAGGTGGAGGCCAACAAGTTAGAGGTCGTCCCAGAGACACAGTTCAGAGTGGTGGGGCCCAGCCCCAATTTTATGCTTTTCTAGCTAGGCCTGAGGCCGAGTCATCTGATGCTGTGATCACATGTATTATTCCAGTTTGCCATAGAGATGCTTCAGTTCTATTTGATCCAGGATCTACTTATTCCTATGTGTCCTCCTATTTTGCTTCATATTTGGTTATGCCTTGTGATTCTTTGAGTGCTTCTGTGTGTGTATCTACAAGGGTGGGAGACTCGGTTGTAGTAGATCATGTCTATCGTTTGTGTGTGATTGCTATTGGTAATCGTGAGACTAGTGTAGATCTTCTACTTCTTGATATGGTAGATTTTGATGTCATCTTGGGTATGGATTGGTTGTCCCCTTATCATGCTATATTGGATTGTCATGCCAAGATAATGACCCTAGCTATGCCGGGGTTACCTCGGTTAGAGTGGAAAGAAACTCCTGATCATTCTACCAGCAGGGTTATTTCTTATATGAAAGCTCGGTGTATGGTTGAGAAAGGGTGTCTAGCCTATTTGGCTTATATTCACGATCCCAGTGCAGATGCTCCTTCTATGGACTCAATACCAGTTGCTCGTGAATTTCTAGAAGTATTTCCTACAGATTTGCCGGGGATTCCACCCGACAGAGATATTGACTTCTGTATTGATTTGGCTCCGGGCACTCAGCCCATTTCTATTCCACCATACCGTATGGCCCCGCCAGAGTAGAAAGAATTAAAAGAGAAGTTACAAGACTTGCTTGATCAAGGATTCATTAGACCAGTGTCTCGCCCTGGGGTGCACCAGTATTATTTGTAAAGAAGAAAGATGGCTCTATACGGATGTGTATAGATTATCGGCAGTTGAACAAAGCCACTATCAAAAACAAATATCCGCTGCCAAGAATTAATGACTTATTTGATCTACTTCAGGGTGCCAAGGTATTTTCGAAGATTGATTTGAGGTCTGGTTACCATCAATTGAAGATTAGGGCATCTGATGTCTCTAAAATAGCTTTTCGAACTCGGTATGGGCATTACGAATTCCTTGTGATGTCATTTGAGTTGACAAATGCCCCAGCAACATTTATGGATTTGATGAATCGGGTGTTCAAGCCTTATTTGGATTCTTTTGTGGTTGTATTCATTGATGATATCTTGATTTACTCCAGCAGTCGAGAGGAACATGAGCAGCATCTTCGAAGTGTGCTTCACACCTTGAAGAATAATCAGTTATATGCCAAGTTTTCAAAATGTGAGTTTTGGTTAGACTCAGTTGCCTTTTTGGGGCATGTTGTATCGGCAAAAGGCATAAAGGTGGATCCTAAGAAGATTGAGGCTGTTCAGAATTAGCCTAGACCTACTTCAGTTACAGAGATCCGGAGTTTCCTGGGTTTAGCATATTATTATCGTCGGTTCGTGAAAGGGTTTTCATCTATAGCAAGCCCATTGACTACATTGACCCAGAAAGGTGTCCGATTCAGATGGTCAGACGAGTGTGAGTTGAGCTTTCAGAAGCTCAAGACCGCTTTGACTACGGCGCCAGTGTTGGTATTACCCACAGGTTCAGGATCGTATATGGTATATTGTGAAGCATCTCACATTGGGCTTGGTGCAGTATTAATGCAAGATGGAAAGGTAATTGCATATGCGTCGCGATAGCTAAAAGTTCATGAGAAGAATTATCCTGTTCATAACTTAGAATTGGCAGCCATTGTTCATGCGTTGAAGATTTGGAGGCATTACCTCTACGGTGTCTCGTGTGAGGTATTTACTGATCATTGTAGCCTTCAGTATCTGTTCAAACAAAAGGATCTTAATTTGAGGCAGAGAAAATGGTTGGAGTTGTTGAAAAACTATGATATCACAATTTTGTATCACCTTGGAAAGGCCAATGTGGTGGCCGATGCTTTGAGTAGAAAGGATGTGAGTATGGGTAGTCTTGCATATATTCCCGTTGGTGAGAGGCCATTAGCTGCAGATGTTCAGACTTTGGCTAATCAGTTTGTGAGGTTTGATGTTTCAGAACCCAGTCGGGTTCTAGCTTGCACAGTCGCTCGGTCTTCTTTATATGAGCGCATCAGAGAGAGGCAGTATGATGATCCTCATTTACTTGTCCTTAAGGACACGGTGCGGCACGATGATGCCAAACAAGTTGCTCTGGGGGAAGATGGGGTTCTGCGAATGCAGGGTCGTATTTGTGTGCCTAATATGGATGGGCTTCGTGAATTAATTCTTGAAGAAGCACACAGTTCCAGGTATTCTATTCATCCAGGTACCGCCAAAATGTATCAAGATTTGCGGCAACATTATTGGTAGAGGAGAATGAAAAAGGATATAGTTGCATATGTAGCTCGGTGTCTGAATTGTCAGCAAGTTAAGTACTAGCATCAGAGACCTGGTGGTTTGCTTCAGAAGTTAGAAATTCCTGAGTGGAAGTGGGAGCGTATCACTATGGATTTTGTTGTTGGGCTCCCATGGACTCAAAGAAAATTTGACGCAGTTTGGGTCATTGTGGATAGGTTGACCAAGTCAGCACATTTCATTCCAGTGGCAGTTACCTATTCTTCAGAGAGGTTAGCTGAAATTTACAATCGTGAGATTGTCCACCTTCACAGTGTGCCCGTGTCTATTATTTCAGATCGAGGTATGCAGTTTACCTCACATTTCTGGAAGGCTGTACAGCGTGAGTTAGGCACACGGGTGGAGTTGAGTACATCATTTTATCCACAGACAGACGGACAGTTAGAGAGCACTATTCAGATATTGGAAGATATGCTCCGCACTTGTGTTATAGACTTTGGAGGTTCTTGGTATCATTTCTTGCCACTTGCGGAGTTTGCTTATAATAATAGCTACCAGTTGAGCATTCAAATGGCTCCATATGAGGCATTATACGGAAGGCGATGCTGATCGCTAGTTGGTTGGTTTGAACCGGGAGAGGCTCAGTTGTTGGGTATCGATTTGGTACATGATGCCTTGGATAAGGTCAAGATTATTCAGGATCGACTTCGCACAGCTCAGTCTAGGCAAAAGAGTTATGCCGACCGTAAATTTCAAGATATTGCATTCATGGTTGGAGAAAGAATATTGCTCCGAGTTTCACCTATGAAAGGTGTAATGAGGTTCGGAAAGAAGGGCAAGTTAAGCCCTAGGTATATCGGACCTTTTGGAATTCTTGAAAGGGTAAAAGAAGTAGCCTACAGGCTTGCATTACCACCTAGTTTATCATCGGTTCATCCGGTGTTCCATGTGTCTATGCTCCAAAAATATCATGGTGATCCGTCCCATGTGTTAGATTTCAGATCAGTCCAATTGGACAAAGATTTGACTTACGAGGAGGAGCCGGTGGCTATTTTAGCTCGGCAGGTCCGACAGTTGAGGTCTAAGTGTTATCCTTCAGTTCGGGTGCACTGGAGAGGTCAGTTGGTAGAGGCATCTACCTAGGAGTCCGAGTCGAATATGTGGAGTAAATATCCACACCTTTTCTTCAGCTCAGGTACTTTTTCTAACTCTGTTCAAGGACGAACGCTTGTTTTAGAGGTGGAGAATGTGATGACCCAAAATGTGATCTTTAAATTTAATAAGTAATTCTGTGTTCTAAGACCTCGAAAAACACCATTTATCATTCCTCGACTTACGTGCGCTGTCCGTACAATTTTTCAGAAAGTTTTTATGTGAAAAATGGATTAAAAGGTGAAATAGAGCTTTAAAACTCAATTGAGTTGACTTTGGTCAATATTTTGAACAAACGGACTCGGATCAATATTTTGACAATTTCGGTAGGTCCGTATCGTGATTTGGGACTTGGGCGTATGCCCGGGTCCCTAGCCTGAGTTATGGAATTTTGATGAAAAATTAAAAGCTTGAAAGCTTAATGATTTTTAAGAAATTACTAATATTGGATTTATTGACCTCGGGTCCGTATTTTGGTTCCGGAGCCGGGTATAGGTCCACTATAATATTTATGACTTGTGTGCCGAATTTGGTGAGAATCGGAGTTTATTTGACGTGATTTGGACGTTCGGTTGTAAAAATATAAGTTTTAAAATTTTCTTGAAAATTTCCTTTGAATTGGTGTCCGATTCGTAGTTCTTGGTGTTATTTTGGCGATTTGATTGCGCGAGCAAGTTCGTATGGTGTTTTACGACTTGGGTGCATGTTTGGTTTGGAGCCCCGAGGGCTCGGGTTAGTTTCGGGTGGTTAACAGATCATTTTTGGAATTGAGGAAACTGCAGAAACCCTCTTCTGGTTTTCTTCTTTGTGTTCGCGAGGGGAGTCTCGTGTTCGCGAAGAGCAAATTGGGGCTGTCACATTTTGTTCTTCGCACTTGCGACATAGAGAACGCATTCGCGAAGGCTTGAGGTACGAAGCTTCGCGTTCGTGATCGAAGCCTCGCGTTCGCGAAGGGAAAGGGGTTGGCCAGGACAATCGCCTTCGCGTTCGTGAAGGGCATCTCGCGTTCGCAAAGGCCAAGCCAGGCAAGCTTCGCATTCGCGAAGAGTAAAATTGGGCAGTAGGAATTTGTGCTTCCCGAACGCGAGACACTGACCGCGTTCGCGAACGGTAAAAATCCCAGAAACAGAACTTAAGTTCTGGAAATGGGGTTTCGACCCATTTTCAACTCTTTTCCATTTTTGAGCTCGGGTAAGGTGATATTTGGGCGATTTTCACGAAAAAATATTGGGGTAAGTATTCCTTATCCTATATTGATTATATTTTATGATTCATTTATATCATGAATCCGTGAATTTATGGAAGAAAAATCAGATTTTTATAAAATCTTCCAAAAATGAAAATTTAAGATTTGAAGGTCCCTTTGACATCGGAATTGGATAATATTTGTATGGTTGGACTCGTCTCGGAATGAGTGTTCGGATTTTATAAGTTTTTCCGAGATTTGAGACGTGGGTCCCACTGCCGAATATTTTAATAAATTTCGGATTTTATCCGGAAAATTAGTAAATTCATATGGAATTAATTCCTATGATTCGCATTGAGTATATTGAATTGTTTGTGAATAGATTTGAAGCTTTCAGAGACAAATTTAAAAGGAAAAGCTGTGGTTAAGTAATTGATTGGAATTTGTAAAGCGAGGTAAGTGTCGTGGTTAACCTTGACTTAAGGGAATAAAACCCTCAAATTATTTATTATGTGAATTGCATGTGAACGACATATAGGTGAGGTGACGAGTGTGTCACGACCCCAAATTCCCTCCGTAGATGTCGTGATAGCACCTAGTCTCTAAGACTAGATAAGCCTATCAATGCAGAATAATAATAAATATCTGAAATAATTAAACTACAATTCAAACAATTTCAACTCCCAAAACCCTGTAGAAATAAGTCACAAGCTTCTAAGAATTTATCCTCGATGTCTCTATATAACAGAGTCTAAAGAAAATAAGGAAGCAACATAACAAGAATAGAAGGGGACTCCGGAGTCTGCGAGCGTTGGCAGATATACCTCGAAGTCTCCTCGTACAACTAGTTTACAGATGCGTGGTCTGATAAGATGTACCTGAATCTGCACAAAAAGATGTGCAGAAGCGTAGTATGAGTACTCCATAGCGGTACCCAATAAGTGCCAAGACTAATCTCGGTAGAGTAGTGACGAGGTCAGGTCAGGCCCTACTGGAGAATAAATAATGGCATGGTAAAATGTTTAAACAATATTATAAGATAAAATGACAATGGAAATGAATCGAGTAATATGTCACATTTAATTACATCAAATAATGGCAAATAAATACATCGTGGAAACAAAACAGAATTCTTTTCAACTTTAAGAAAATCACACAATAATCAAAGGCAACTGCAGCCATAAATCAATATCAACAAGGGCACTTCCGAGGTACCGCCTCGTAGTCCCAAATCATAAACAAATTCAAAATATCTCATTTCCTTATCTCACCGCAGGAGCCTTCACAATTTATTTGAAAGAAAATATTTTTTCCGAAATAGCATCCCGCGTTTTAGCCATCCTTATCACACCGCATGACTTCTAATAGTTCCCCCAACTAGCCACGCATATCAAGCCACCCTTATCTCAACGCATGCATTTCAATACCCAGACCTTATACTACCGCATGCGTATCAATATCACAATATATCATAATTTGCACCTCAAGTGCTCAAATAATTTAACTTGCCAAAATAATTCAACAGCAATAGTTTTTCACAATAAAGAGCTCACGGCTCATGTCAAAATAATTCAACAATAATATTTTTTCACAATAAAGAGCTCACGGCTCATGTCAAAATAATATTTTTCCACAATAAAGAGCTCACGGCTCATGTCAAAATAATTCAACAATAATATTTTTCCACAATAAAGAGCTCATTGCTCCATCACAATGAGTACGAAAATCTTACAAAAATATTCAAGAGTAAATAATTCAGGAAAATAATATTTCAAAATCTTTAATACGTTGCTTCAATATCAAGTTTAAAAATGTCAAATACTTCATATTAATAATATTTAATTTAAAAAAATCAACCTTCAAATAATGCACAGAATAAAAGAAACCAAGTTTTAACTAAACAGATAAAATAAATAGCAGAAAATGGTCAAGCAAATTTAAAAATATAAACATTAAATCAATAATAAAGAATATAATAAAATGAAATAATTTTATTAATGCGCAACAGTGATCTACACAATTTAAAACATAATCTTTCACATTTAGCCCGTGTACACACTCGTCACCTCGTGTACATGACTTTTCACATATTACAATTATCAATCCTAGGGGAATTTTCCCCCACACAGGGTTAGACAAGTCACTTACCTCGACTTGCTCCAATTTAACCAAGTATTATGCTTTTTCCTCAATTTTTCGACTCCGATCGATTCGTATCTAGTCATAATTAATTTGATACAGTCAATAAAAATTATAGTAATCAATTTCATAAGAAAATATTATATTTTTTAATAAAATCCGAAATTAGCTCAAAATTTGCCCGTGGGGCCCACATCTCGGAATCCGGCGAAACTTACAAAATCCGACAATCCATTCAATTACGAGTCCACCCATACCAATTTTATCAAATTCCGATAACAACTCGACCTCCAAATCTTAATTTTTTATTTTTGGAAGATTTTGCAAAAATCTTGATTTTTCTTCCATATATTCACGTATTTATGATGTAAATGAGTATGGAATCATGAAATATAAACAATATAGGATAAGGAACACTTACCCCAATATTTTCCCGTAAAAATCACCCAAAAATCGCCCAAGAACCGTGCTCCAAAACTCCAAAACGAAATGAAGGAAGTGACCATTTTTGGTCCTTAAGTTTCTGCCCATCCGTCACTAAAAGTCTATTTTCCGTCACTAAAAGTCTACCAGAAACTGCTCTACCAGCTTTCCTTCAATCGATCATAACGTTATGTACAAATGTCCAAATGATGAATGGTTTAACTTTCTGAAAACTAGAATTAAATGACTACAACTTTCGTGTTTTACAAATTTACCGATTCCTTATGAATTGCGAGATATAAGCTTCCAAAGTCGGCTCCACGCATTAGAATTTTTGGCGAAACTGCTCTATCAGCCTTCATTCAATCCATCATAACTTTCTGTACAAATGTCCAAATAATGAATGATTTAACTTTATAGAAACTAGAATTAAACGACTACAACTTTCATGTTTTGTAAGGTTTCCGATTCCTTAAGAATTGCGATATATAAGCTTTCAAAGTTGGCTCCACGCACCAGAAATTTCTGGCAAAATTTCTACAAATTTCTGGCGAAATTTCTGCAAATTTCCAGCAACCCTCTTTGTCCGAAATCCATTCCGTTTACCTTCCGAAATCCACCCGAGACCCTCGGGACCTTAACCAATTATTCCAACATATCCCAAAATACAATACGAACTTAGTCAAGGCTTCAAACCATATCAAACAACATCAAAACGATGAATCGCACCTCAAATCAAAATCTATGAACTTTGAACTTTCAAATTCTATATCTTGTACCGAAACACATCAAATCAATTCGGAATGACTTCAAGTTTTGCACACAAGTCATAAATGACATAACAGACCTATTTCAATTTCCAGAATCGGATTCCGACCTCGATATCAAAAAGTCAACCCCCCGATCAAACTTCCCAAAAATTCAACGTTTGGCATTTCAAGCTTAATTCCACTACGGACTTCCAAATAAAATTCCGATCATGCTCCTAAGTCCAAAATATAATACGGAACTGTTAGAATTATCAAAATTCTATTCCGGGGTCGTTTGCACATAATTTGATATCCGATCACTATTTGAACTTAAACTTTTAATTTTTTATCAAAATTCCATATCTCGGGCTAGGGACCTCGGAATTTGATTCCGGGCATACGCCTAAGTCCCAAATCACGATACGGACCTACCAGAACTGTCAAAATACTGATCCAAGTCCGTTTGTTAAAAATATTGACCAAAGTCAACTCAGTTGAGTTTTAAAGCTCTAATTCACATTTTAATTCATTTTTCACCTGAAAACTTTTCGAAAAATTTTACGGGCTGCGCACGCAAGTCGAGAAATGATAAATAGTACTTTTTGAGGTCTTAGAATACAAAATTAATTATTAAATTTAAAGATGACATTTTGGGTCATCACAGAGTGTCTATACGTCGTCAAATCAATTGTTTGCCTGCTTATTGGAAAAATCATAAATTATTTTAAATCATGAATTAATTATTATAATAATTGTTTCTCTCCTATGCTTTATCAAATATTAATTTTTGAATTTCTGTATTAATTGTTACATGCTATTTGAATTATGTGCCCTAATTGTTATTTGACATTTAGCATATTAAATATTAAACTGCATATTTTCTCTTTAATTTCCATAATAATTTGCTATTTGCCTTTGTTTGTTTCATAATTAAATCATAATTATTATATATTTTTTGTCTTATAATTTTATATTAATTGTTGCATTTATTGAAGAAATTTCTTCTATAAGAATTGGTAAATGAATATGTTAGAGGAGCGGGTTACACGCCGCAACATGATTGATTATAATGAATATATTGGAGGATCGGGTTGCACGCCGCAACAAACTTATTTAAAAGTCGACATATATATATATATCGACATATATATATATATATATATATATTGGGGGATCGAGTTGCACGCCGCAACAGACTTGATTAAAATGAATATATTGGAGGAGCGGGTTGCATGCCGCAACAGAACTGAATGTGAATATATTGTGAGAGCGGGTTGCACGCTGCAACATAATTGAATGTGAATATATTGTGAGAACGGGTTGCACGCTGCAACAGAATTGATGAAAATGATAATTGGTTATGACTGCTGAGTTGGCTTCAATTATTATAAATGAGTTACCTGATTTATTTCTATTATTGTTGTTGTTACTAATATTGCGTACAGGTAATGTAAGTGACCCGCCTTAGCCTCGTCACTACTTTGTCGAGGTTAGGCTCAACACTTACCAGTACATGGGGTCGGTTGTATTGATACTACACTCTACACTTCTTGTGCAGATTTCGGAGTTGGTCCCAGCGACGTGCCATAGACTTGCTCGGATTTCAACTACTCGGAGGAGACTTGAGGTATAACTGCATGGCGTCCGCAGTTCTGAAGTCCCCGTCTATTTTACTTTAGCTGTGTGTTTATTTCCAGACAGCTTTATTTTATTCAGACCTTTATTTGTATTATTCTAGAAGCTCGTGCACTTGTGACACAAATTATGGGATGTTATTTAGACACCGTTATTTTTATGGATTATTCACTACATTTCAGACTTTACTTACGCATTTGTTCTTTGATTATTAATAAATTTAAACATTATTTTAAAAATAGATAATATTATTCTAACGTTGGCTTGCCTAGCAAGTGAAATGTTAGGCTCCATCACGGTCCGAAGGTGGGAATTTCGGGTCGTGACACGGGCACAGAGCATTTAATACACCTTTATGATCGTTATTCTTTCCGGTGACAAGCGGAATAGCTGCGTTCGGTGACTATCTCAATTTTGGGTTCCACGTATCCTTCCTTTAGATGATCACGTGTCAGATCTTATTTTACCCTATAGATATGCCAAATTGTCTGACACAATCCATTTTATGCAATTTTTACCACTATCAAGAATTTAAATTCCATAAACTATTAAAAGTTTTGTAAAACTTTAATGTGATATTTCAAGAATTTTTGCCTTGTCTTTATGACTGAATTAACACGATACTGCCAAATAGACCATTCGGAAAACATGCATGTTATATAGAGGAGAGTAGTTTTCGTAGAAGTGTACCTGTATTCTTGGTAGGTTATATTTGTGATAGGACATAAAAGTGATAGTACAATTTCCGTATTTTCCGTCTTCACAATCTTTTTCCAATAGATATTGAACCCTACGTACATAGCTTGTTGGCCGCCAGCAAAAAACAAATATACAAACCCTGACTCCAACTCAAACACCTTAATTATACTATCACTTTTGACATATATATATATAATACCTTGATCGCCTTCCAAAACCAAGTATACATGGAGAAAAAGAAGATTGTTGCCATTGGTAATTTATGTATTCCTCACGAGATTATCTTTGAAATTCTAAAAGAGGTTTCTGCCAAGTCTTTAATACGGTTTAGGTGCGTTTCGAAATCCTTTTGCTCCCTCAGAACCCTTATTTATTGAAGCATATCAAAAGTTTTCCTCTGCTCAATTTCATGTAAGTTGCTCATCTTTGACTGCTTGCGAAGGTGTCATTCAGTACTTGAATCAGTCATGTTTCAGTAAGCTTCACTCTCTGGTATCGACCAATGGCTTAGTTTGTCTATGGAACTTTTATGGAGATGTTGCTGTTCTTAATCCTTTTACACGAGAACATATCTTTCTTCCTAATTGTCAACAACCTTTAATCGGTTGTTGCTCCCTGGGATTTGATCCCACCACCAAAAAATATAAAGTAATCAAGGCACACTGGATACTAGGGGGTCGAAATTCATGTGAAGTGAGATACTGGATTTACACTATCGGGGTGGACAAAATATGGAGGGAGATTCCTGACTGCGCCAACATTTTCCCTATATACAATTTTGTTTATATCGGCGGAGTCATTTATTGTGTAAATAGGCTTTCAAAGCCTTACAATATAGCTGCATTCAGTGTTGAAGAAGAAAAGTTGATTAGAATGATCTTGTTACCTGATGGGATATTGGCAAAAAATTCAAAGATAGTGGAAATGAAGGGACAAGTTGCACTTCTAGATCTCAAAAATATTAGAGGCGATGGCTACGTTAGTTTGCATGTTCTCAATGGTACTGGTAAAACTAAGACATGGGTGAAACATATAATTGCGCTACCATTATAGTTAATAAACACAAAATATTTGCCTTTATTTAACACCAACTCTAAGGGAGAGATTGTATTGATTCCACACAGTAGTACGATTTTGCACATGTTCTTATACGACATTGCAAAGAAAGATTGGAGAAAAGTTGATATACATGGAATTTGTGAACGAGTACGACGTATGAGTTGGATTGGTGTTTTGCTAAATCTTGTGGAGAATATTTGGTCCCTGAAATAACTACTATACGGTTGGATGGTTCAGGAGCCTAGCTAGACCTCTCTATGATTCAAAATGTATTAAGAAATATAAATGATAATTTTTTCTTGAGTGGATCTTGTCTTCAACAGATGCATTAGTATGATATTTTATGTCTCCGTTTTAAAAGATTTTTAGTCTTCCAAGGAATATATATATATAATTATCCATCGATTTTCGCCTTCTTAATTCCTCCATTTGTTTCACATTATACAGCAGTAATTTGGCTGAGTACGAAATTGAAAGAACGAAAAACTTTTAGCACAAACAAAAACATATCATCGCATTCTGCTTCTGCAAATCCTGAGCCCAGAATGGGAATTCTTCTTTTAGATTAAATATGAAGTTCCACCAATTAAGTTAGTACTGATTTTTATTGTTTCTTTTACTCCCTTCATTTCAATTTACTAGTTTCTCGGTACGTGCGTTGCACGTGTGTATCGAGTTCGTTAATCAGTACACGTTATTGTAAAATAATATTAAAATTATTAAAATAAAGTTTTTATTAAGTACTACATGAAAGAATATGGTATAAATTTTTGTGAGTGGTCATTGGGGGACGTCGTCAATTGAATTATTCGTTCGAACCTACAAAGATAAACAATAAAAGTGTAATTAGATACATGTGATTTGCATACTTATTTTATGAATTTAAGGTTAAAAAATTATAATTAAGTGTATCCCACCTAATACTTCCTTATAGACGATATTCCTCGTATATGTTCCTTCCATCCGTTTTACTTGGTATGTTATAACCAAGACTCGTGTCGACATTGATATCCCTCTTAAAAATGCAATGTAAAGTTGTCCATGTGAGAAAACATGTTATGGTAGAAATAATCCAACATTGAATATTGTCTGACCTTGAGCTTTATTTATTGTCATTGCAAAATATAAGAGTATAGGGAATTATTTGTGCACGAATTTGAAAGGATATCCTTCATTTTCGGGGGGGGGGAAATAAGTTGAATTCTTGAAATAAACACATGCTGCTTAGTAGATTGACCCATTGTAATTTCGTTGTCATCCAATTCTCTGCAGATCATCCTTGTATCATTGCACAAGCCATTTGAAGGGACCAATCTTTTAAGTAGCATGATGGACGCATTTTATGTCAAAACCAACCTATTCAAGGAAATATAAATATGTGAAATTTTATTGGTATTTGTAAGGACAAAAGTATATTTTATATATATATATATATATATATATATTGGAAAAAACAGAGAAGGAGAGTAGAGAGAGAGAGAGAGAGAGAGAGAGAGAGAGAGAGAGAGAGAGAGAGAGAGAGAGAGAGAGAGAGAGAGAGAAAGAAAGAAAATAAGAGAAACTTCAATAATATAATGGGTTTGACGATGTATCTATGTGGAGGAAGACTATTTGGTGTTAAAGTTTTCAGGTATTCTTCTTGACATGAGTTGTTGGTTTCATCTTCTACAAAATCAAAACTAATAAATGTGTTGCTTTCACCGAAAATTTGACTATCAACATTTTATTTAAGTGATCTACAAATTCATTTCTACTTACTAAAATAGGAATCCCAACAAGTATTTCCCGCTGTTCCAAAATCTACAAGAGCAGAGACGGTTAATGCAAGTTTAGTAAAATCATATTTGTGGCATTTAATGAAAAAATACATTTTATAACGAATGTGAGAGCAAGAGAAGATCCAAATTTCAGTAATTTCTTACTTCGTGTTAGTAATGGAGAAGAGCAACAGTAAAGGTTAATTTGATAATTCTTCGGAACAAATAGTTGTCAAACACAACAATGATGGTAAAGTAGAGGAATGCTTGATAAGATAAGTATTTCCATCACTACATTAAAATGTCATTTATGTGTCGTTCATAACAGAATGGGCCATCTTAGCAAGTAGAAAATTGATTATAGATCAACTAAAAAGTATTAATTATTAGTAGAGCTCTTCTTTGGTTTAAAGAAGTCCTTCCACTTTTCTACATGCTTATTGAAGTGTTACTTGGATTTTTGTCCCCTATTAAAGATGTAACCAATATTTTATGTCTAAAAAAATATATAAATTAGTAGTATAAAGTAAAATGGTATTACCTCTTCATCAACAAATATAAGAATTCTAAAAATACCTTTGTGCCTTGGGGTTTTGTATGGTATTACTGTACTCATTCGGATTACTAAGACTTTCATAATCTAATCGGATGAATATTTTGGTACCTTGTTAATACATATTGTTTTGTTAATTCTGTTTTAGTTGCCATTTGCTCTGAACCTGAGATGGTTAGATTGTTGAAGGAAAATAATAATAGTAATAGGTTTTGTAGTTTCTATTATGTTTTGTTTTGTCATTTCAAATAGACAATAGCTTAAAATATTTGTAAAAGTAAGAACAATTTGTGTTGTTGGTAGCTTTTATAATGTAGTGAATACATTGGAATAACTGTAGTAATTAAGAAGTGAAGTATTACCAAATGTTTGAGCGAGCAATCTTGGAGACTCGTTAGAAGAGTACTAAACTAATTAATATTGGAGCAAGCGATGTAAACTATTATTTAGGAAAACATCAAGTGGGTTCAATATAGCTTGAGTAGACAATAGGTCCCTTAATCTAACTGCCTGCTTGCAAAATATTAAAAAGAAGGGTAAAACAGGAATAATTTATGATGACAGTAGCTTTGATTAATTTAGTGAAAATATTGGAATAACTCTAATAACAAAAAAATGAAGTATTACCAATTGTTTGAGCGAACAATCCTGGGCACCAGTTAAAGGAGTACTAAACTTATTAATATTGGAGGGAGCGATATAAAGTATTGTTTAGGAAAAATATCAAGTGAACTCAAAATAGCTTGAGTTATACAATAGGTGCCTAAATCTAACTACCAGTTTGCAAAATATTAAGAAGAGGACTATTATAATACCATGAGCATACAACAGAAGTGTGACGCCTTTAATTAAAAATAGCTTATTGAATTAATTAAGCTTCTTGACAAAAGTTATATCTACACATATAGAAGTGGGTAGAACTAAGCAAGAATATAACATACTTTGATTCAGACACTTTTTGTGAAGCATGGATGAGAAGATTTATAAAACAAAAGAGTAATTTAATAGTAGTTTTATAGAAGTATTAAATTTAACTAAGATACTTGCAAACACGGGTGTGTAAAAATGATTTACAAACAGATTCAAAGTTATAGGCAGTAAATTTTCTTATAAGGATAAAATTTCACAAGTATTTCCATACATTGTCAAACAAACCATCGTCAACACTTGTTTTGTCGTTGTTATGCTTTAATTTAAAGGGAACAAATTTTCTGCATAACATGCAGAGGGGGATCCAGGATTGAAACTCTATGGGTTCAACATTTAAGGTTCTTACTAATAAACTCATTATATTCTTAAAGTTATGAGTTCATATCTATAATTTATTACGATTTTAGTGCTTTTTTGCATATACATTTGTATTCCGTGTCGAAAGTTATGGGTTCAATTGAACCCCGTATTATAGGGCTACATACGCCCCTGATAACATGGTCGCATAGAGATTCTCCATAACATTAAGTTAATATTTTAATGTATATGCATTTTTACATACATCACAGCCAAGAGTATAGGGAAAATTGAGATAAATACTACTGATATAACCGTTGCAAAATAACTTAATAGTGATACATTGTACAAAGATAGTGTAGGAACTAAGGTGCAGGATTTCCTTCGGACACAGACCAAAAGTAAGGATATTCATGACAGAATGCTCTAGTATTTTTTGCAACTTTCATTAGTCTAAAACCTATTACTATTGACTATTCCTCAATGTCTTTCCTCCTTTCCTTATATAGTTTTTTTGTCTTCTTTTCCGTTAGACCATAAACTGTGTTTTCATGATTCAGTTTACCATGCTAACCATTTAAATCATGATTAAAAGATGGGATTATGGAGTGTATGAAGTATTTATATTTACATATTTAAGCAATAACAGTAAACAAAGGCTACAGAGAAACTTAAAAAATTAAGGCAGAAAAATGCAATTTCAAGTAAACTCTAATCAAGCCGTGAAAATTGACACTTTAAAAGTCATCTCCAAATTCTAACAATTTCAGAGAATATATCAATAAACAACGATTCAGAAACCAATTAAGGTAAAATTTTAATAAAATAAACGAAAACCAAGAAAGTTACAACTTGACTTTGCTAGAGATAAATATGGGCTAGGATTTAGGGTTGGGAACCAGTGGCGGAGCTAGCATTTTCATTAAATAGAGTCAAAATATAAAGAAACAAACTTACCAAAAAGTTAAGGGGTGTTATTATATAGTATATATATATATATTTAAAAATATTACCAAACTATACAGTATAATTTTCCGACGAAAGAGTGTCGGTTGACACCCCTTTGGTGCATGTGGTTCCGCCACTGATGGGAAGATGGAATAGTAATAGCGCCAAAAATCTGATAAAGAAGGAGATTAGGAAAAGACTGATTGAAAAAGATAAGAATTTGGTGAAATAGAGTTCAGATTCCACACCTGTTGCTTTAATTGAGAAAAACAAAGATTGAGAGAAAGTTGTCATGGGATTTTGACTTTTTAAAGAGAACCAAATGAACCAATGCAACTGTTGGAGTGGAGAAGATGATTAGAAACGTCGTTGCCGAAGAGAGGTGCGATGTTGAGAGAGGCACGTGTAGGGTTTTTTGTTTTTTAAAAAAAGAAAATTAAGTGAAGGGTAATTACGTATAAATTTTCATAAATAAGGGTAATTTCGTAATTTGACTTTTAGTTAAAGAGGTTCATGCTTGTAATATATTGTAGATATATTTTTTGTTTCTTTCCAAGTTGTTTTGACACAATCCGTTATATACAATTTTTACCACTTCCAAGAATTTAAATTCCTCAAATTATTAAAAGATTTTAAACCTTAATGTGATATTTCATGAATTTTAGCCTAGCCTTTGTGACTGAATTAACATGATAATGCCAAATAGAATATTGGGAAAACATGTTATATAGAGATAATGCTCAATTAGTCAGTAGACATAATGTTAGTGCAGTGGACTTTGATATTGAATTGCCAGAGATACAAAGACAAACCAATACAATAGTTATTTTTATGCACAGGATGAGGGGTGGTAATGATTTTTGCTAGTGCATCTATATGGAGTGGAGAAAATAGGTATGTTCCATTTGATGCAGAGAACGGTTCCTAATATTTGAGATTTCGAAATGAACTAAATCTTGTATATTAAATTTTTTCTTGTTTAAACTATGTAATATAATAGAAAATGTATTTCAATATTAATGACACAAGAAAATCGCATTATTTCTATAAACAATTCTTATTGATCGAGCACTTTTCCTTTCTTTTTTAGGTTTAGGAGACCTTTTTGTCTTTGTCTCATATTTTACATAGCTATAATTAGTTTTACGAAATATTAAAATGAATTTTAAAGCTAAACATTAGCTACGACTTCTTGTCAAGAAAAATAGGTTTTCAAGCTCAGTTACGCGGGAATTTTTATATTCAATACTGGAAGGTATTCAAATTAACATAGTTGATTGATGTGTGTTGCCTGTAGGCATATAAATTTTATTCCCTTATATCTATAAAATAATTTGGACTATATTTTAAATTCAATATATATTAGTTCAAATAAACTTATTGGGGTAATATAATTAGATTAATTATATAAATATAATATATATGGATTAAATAATTAAGTTTGAATCTATTGGGCTAGCCCACTTAATTGAGCTACAAATAATGAGCTCATTTAATTAGTCTCAAGATATCATCTTTATAGAGGCCCGGTTTGACGCCATACGTGAAATGACGTGGCACGCCAAGTCAAACGGAAGAGCCAATAAGATCATGTCACTTGTCAAACTGACAAGGCATGCCAAGTCACATTAAAAGGCCAATGAAAGCGCACCACGTGTAAGAGTGACATGTTCTGGCCAATCAAATGCGGCCTTGTCACACTTCAATTTGATTGCTCGGAAAGAGTTTGTTCTTGTCATAACTCTTCCTTCCTACAACTATAAATAGGGGTCTTCGTAATCCAGAAAAGACACCAAAAGTTATAACAAGAAGCAAGAGAAAGCTCGTGAATCAAACGCCGTAAATTTCTCTACAAGTTTCAAGCTTCAAGAAATCAAGTTCAAGCTCAAGAACGAAGAACAAATCAAGATTCAAGGAGTACGAGTTCAAATCAAAGTTCGTGCTAGTTGAATTCAAGATCATCATTTGTGGCAATAACTACATGTTCAAGATCAAGCTCAAATGCCCTTAAATTTATTTACTATTGAAAAGAAGAATCGGAGGATTCATAGAGATTGTACACTCAAATTATTTGAAATCAAATATTATGATTGTTGCAATATTTTTCGGACTCGATTATTTTCTTGACGCAAATTTTATTGTCTACATTGCCATTATTAGATAATTAAAATCAATTAAAGCTAAGCAAAAGGAGAATTTAGGCTCCAAAGTATATTTATCTATATCTATATTTATCTATCAATAATATGTTGATCAACTTTAACCATTTCGTAATTGTATCTATATTGGTAAATTTGTAATTACAATTAATCTAATTTTTTTATTCTCTTTTATTTGTTTTTAACTTCTTATGTGATGCGAATTTTGATGTTTATTTCAAATACACCACTTTGAGTCTTCTAGATTTTCGTGTCTAAATATAAAAAGGTACTTTAGTATTTAGGACTAAACTAATATTTCAGAATTTCAATTTAACCACCATTCCTTCAAAACTAAGTATGAAGAAAATTGTCTACTTTTGCTGTGGGAAACATTTTTTGCAACTTTGTGCTTATCAAAAAAAAAAGAAGAAGATACTTTGAACAATTTCCTCTTCTTTCCGACATCAAATGGTAGAATACAAGTCCATCTAGGTTTCTAAAATTACAATAAGGTATTCAAAAACTTCTGTCACATAAAGTTTCTTCTTTTGCTAAGCTCAGTAATATGATTAATATTAATTATTTTTAGAAAATTATATCATTTAAATATTATTTTACGATTCAAATATATTTTAAATAATGTTTATGTTTATTTTTAAAATTTAATATTCAATAATTGATATAGGAATACGCACAACGTAAGTACATTAATACTAGTAGTTCTAAAATCATTAATCATTAATTTAGTAGTAGTAGTAGAAGTAGTTATAAATTCATCCACCATCTAAAGATAAGTAGTATATAAATTATCAATAACGAAGTAGATATCTATCAGTATTGTTATATGACATCGTTAGGAACTATCAATATCAACATTCCAATATTAAAAAAATAGAAAAATAATTGTACTATGAGCATTTAAAAAAGTCATGGGCATTTTCCGTTTGTATAACAACGTATATTGCCTAATTATATTGATAAATTATTGGAAGGAAATATGGCAAATATGGAAATTGTAATTGTATTCTTGGTAAGTTATATTCGTGATATATTCTGTACCCTAGAATACAAAGATACAATTTCCATACTTTCCATATTTACATATGTTCCCAATAGATATTGAACCCTACGCATAGCCTATTGGCCGCCAGCAATACAGAAGTAGTAACCTATACAGTATTGTATACGGTCGAAATAGATTTCGGCCTTCGTACGATTGATCGAGGTCAAAACGTAATGGATCGGAGTAAGACTTCGAGATGGGTTCCGAAGATGGTACAAACAAGCTTCGAGCCCGAGAGACCGATCAATGTCGAGCTCGATATCATTATCAAGCTTGAATCCAAATCGAACTATGATGCAAAGTAAAGTTACCGAGCTTATGATTCAGAGACCGACCAACACTAACCCCAAATCAACGCAAGGATCCGAGTCAGAATAGAGCTCAAGTCAAGACCGAAAACTCGAGTCAATATCGAGCTCATAGATAAGAGCCGTTGCAATCCCACTAGAGGAGACAATCCTGGCAGGAATTATGGAACAACTGATTTATCATGGGTCTCCCACTATGTATTTTTAATTATATTTAAAGTAAAATCCCTCTACTATAAAGGGGATGGTTATTATTTCTGTAAGGCCTGAGTTTTTGCTCAAAGTGTAATCCAAGCACCACTTTCTCCTATAACGAAGAGTTGTTCTTTTAAGTTTCATAAATTGATTCAACCTGTTCAGTCCTAAAAATCATCTTTTTTACAACCTTGTTTACTTTGCACTTTTTGCAATCCATATTTGATATTTTTATTTTTACGGTTTGTATTAAGTTATATCACATATCTTTAGAACTACGTACAAATTTAACTCTATCCGTTTTTCGGGTAAACAGTTTGGCGCCCACCGTGGGGCTAAGGATAATAGTGGTTATTTGATACGAATTTGCAAAAACACACAGTTGTGTTTTGCACGTGTTTCCGAAAATATCTTGGATTTCGGATTAGCATCGACTAACTATCAATCAAATGGGCTCACCTATCGACAACGAAGCCGGTCTTCAAGATGAGAACAATAACTTGACACTCAGTACCGAAAGACCACCTGTCAACGCCGTTGAAGCTCAAATCGAAGTGCCGATAGATATTAATTCACATGTGGCCATTGAGGCGAACCTATATTCTGAACCCGAAAATAACATTCATGGTGGCATTCGGTCTGCAACTCGAGATGCCTATAACGTCGAGGAAAACAACGTCAGCTTGCGTATGATTTTCGAAATGTTGCAAGCTCAACATGCAACAATAGCTCAGTTGCAGAGCCAAACCCAGCTACAGAGCAGGCCGGAGCCCAATCCACCTCGAGAAATCGCCCACAGAACGGAGCCAGCCATAGTAAGGTCAAATGAGCAAGAATCAGGGACTACACCCGAAATTGCTAAATTACTCGAGGATCTCACAAAGTGAGTCGAAGCCAACGATAAAAAAGTAGAAACATATAATTCCAGGGTCGAGCTCCACCAATAATAAAAGGGTTGGATTCCAAAAAAATCGTGCAAAAACCTTTTCCCTCGAGCGCGGCCCCAAAACAAATCCCCAGACAATTCTGTATCCCCTAAATTCCCAAATATAATGGAACAACCGACCCCAACGAGCATGTCACTTCTTATACGTGTGCCATCAAGGGAGATTATTTAGAAGACGATGAAATCGAATCTGTGTTGTTAAAAAAATTCGGATAGACCCTCTCGAAGGGAGCAATGATTTGGTATCACAACCTACCACCAAATACCATCGACTCATTCGCCATGTTAGCAGATTCTTTTGTTAAAGCACATGCCAGTGCCATAAAAGTCGCAACAAGAAAATCAGACCTCTTCAAGGTAAGACAAAAGGATAACGAGATGATGAGGAAGTTCATATCTCATTTTCAAATGAAACGAATGGATCTGCCACCAGTCACAGACGGTTGGGCTATTCAGGCTTTCACTCAAGGTTTGAACGAACGAAGTTCGACGGCTTCGCGGAGGTTGAAGCATAACTTGATCGAATACCGAGCCATCACGTAGGCCGACGTGCACAATCGGTACTAATCAAAAATTAAGGTCGAAGATGATCAGTTGGGGTCGGAACCCGCTGCTCGAAGGGATATTAATCGAGAACAGCGTCCGATCAGTGATCGATACCGACCGTATAACGGAAACCACATAATCGGTGAATCGAGACATAACCCCAGACAAAATAACAAAAGAAGTGATCGAGGTCAAGGATCCCGGGGGTTGATGAACAGAGGTAGGTTCGAAAGGCCTACCGGATCCAAGGAAGCGCCTCGGTTATCGGAGTACAACTTCAGCATCGATGCATCTGCCATTGTGTCGGCTATCGGACGCATCAAAAACACTAAATGGTCTCGAACCATGCAGACCGATCCTTCCCAGAGGAATCCCAATCAAATGTGTGAATATCATGGCACCCATGGCCACAGAACGGAAGATTGCAGGCAACTAAGAGAGGAGGTAGCCCGGTTATTCAACAAATGTCACCTTCGAGAATTTTTAAGCAATAGGGCGAAGAACCATTTTAAAAACACGTATTTCGGCAAGCAAAACGAACAAGAAGAACCCCAGCACGTCATTCACATGATCATCAGTGGCACTGATACCCCTCAGGGGCCAGTGCTTAAACACACTAAGACATCGATTGTGAGAGAAAAGTGGTCTCGAACTCAGGATTACACACCCATAGGAACTTTGTCCTTCAATGATGAAGATGCAAAATGAGTCATACAACCTCATAACGATGCACTGGTAATATCCGTACTTATGAATAAAACTAAAGTTAAGTGTATGTTAATTGATCCAGGTAGCTCGGCCAACATCATTAGATTGAAGGTCGTAGCACAGCTCGGTCTATAGGACCAGGTCGTACCTACAACCCTGGTTCTAAACAGATTCAATATGGCATGTGAAACCACCAAAGGCGAGATAGTTCTACCAACAAACGTGGTCGGGACCATCCAGGAAATGAAGTTCCACGTAATCGAAGGTGATATGAGGTACAACGCCCTTTTTGGAAGGCCATTGATCCACAACATGAGAGTTGTACCTTCGACCCTGCACCAGGTCCTTAAATTCCCAATATCTAGAGGAGACAAAACAGTGTACGGAGAAAAACCGGCCGCAATAGAAATATTTGCCGTCGAGGAAGCGAATCCAATATCCTCGCCTTTGCCAGTAAAGGGATCGGGCTCAAAAGGGGAATGAGATACCAAATAGCAATCACAGACATCGACTTTAACCCGACCAGTTAATTAGAAGATCGAAGAAGATGATGATCAAAGGATCCCTCGATCCTTCATAATTCCCGATGATTTTGACGCTAGCAAATAAACAATCGAGGAATTGGAGCAAGTCACACTAATCGAACACTGGCCCGAACAGAAGGTATACCTCGGAACGGGGTTGACCCCCGAACTCAGGAAAAAACTTATTCAATTTCTTATCGATAACATTGATTGCTTTGCTTGGTCCCATTAAGACATAACAGGGATCCCACCGGACATAACGACGCATCAGCTAAGCTTGGACCCTAGGTTTAGACCGGTGAAGCAAAGGAGAAGACCCCTGTCCGAGGTAAAGCATACATTCATAAAGGATGAGGTAACCAAACTTCTCAAGATAGGGTCCATTCAGGAGGTGAAATATCCCGAATGGTTAGCCAATGTAGTTGTAGTGCCTAAAAAAAGGAACAAACTTAGAATGTATGTGGATTATAAGGATTTTAACAAAGCATGCCCCAAAGATTCCTTTCCGCTTCCTAACATCGATCGCATGATCGATGCCACAGCCGGCCACGAGATCCTTACTTTTTTCGATGCCTATTCCGGGTATAATCAAATCCAGATGAACCCAGAAGACCAGGAAAATACTTTATTTGTCACCAATTATGGAACATATTGTTATAATGTGATGCCCTTCAGGCTAAAAAATGCAGGAGCTACTTTCCAACGCCTAGTAAATAAAATGTTCGAGGAACAAATAGGTAAATCAATGAAAGTTTAAATTGATGACATGCTAGTTAAGTCCCTGCGCGCAGAGGACCATTTGATCCATTTGCAAGAAACATTTGAGATTTTAAGGAAATATAACATGAAGCTTAACCCCGAGAAATGTGCTTTCGGGGTTGGTTCGGGCAAGTTCCTCGGCTTTATGGTGTCAAATCGGGAGATCGAGTTTAACCCCGATAAAATCAAGGCCATCAAAGACATCACCATCGTGGACACCGTGAAAGCCGTACAGAGGCTAACGGGGAAGAATGCAGCCTTAGGCCGATTCATTTCGAGATCGTCAGATCGAAGTCACAAATTTTTCTCTCTACTCAAAAAGAAGGACGATTTCGCTTGGACCCCAAAATGCCAGCAGGCATTAGAGGAATTAAAATGATATCTTTCGAGCCCACCACTACTTCATACTCCAAAAACGGACGAAAAACTTTGCTTGTACTTGGCAGTATCAGAAATAGCGGTAAGCGGTGTCCTAGTTCGAGAAGAGCAAGGTACGCAATTTCTCATTTATTATATAAGTCGAACCTTAGGAGAAGCAAAAACTAGATATCCGCACCTAAAAAAATATGCACTTGCACTGATAAGCGCCTCTAGAAAGTTAAGATCGTACTTTCAATGTCACCCCATATGCGTATTAACCACTTACCCGCTTCGTAATATTCTGCACAAGCCCAAACTATCAGGCTGATTAGCTAAATGGGCAGTCGAACTCAGTGGGTACGATATCGAGTATCAAACCTATATGGCCATCAAGTCTTAAATTTTAGCAGACTTCGTGACCGATTTCACGTCGACCCTCGTACCCGAAGTCGAAAAAGAACTCGTATTGAAATCGGGCACGTCATCGGGGGATGGACCCTTTTTACGGATGGGGATTCAAACGTGAAGGGGTTCGGGCTAGGCATCGTTTTAAAACCACCCACGGGTAGCATTATTAGGCAATCTATCAAAACTACCAGGTTGACTAACAACGAGGCCGAGTATGAGGCCATGATTGCAGGTCTCGATCTAGCTAAAAGCTTGGGAGCAGAAGTCATTGAAGCCAAGTGTGACTCTTTGCTGGTGGTAAATCAAGTAAACAAAACCTTCGAAGTTCGAGAGGATAGAATGCAAAGGTATTTGGACAAACTGCAGGTCACTTTACACCATTTCAAAGAATGGACTTTACAGCATATTCCACGAGAGCAAAACAGTGAGGCCGATGCACTCGCAAATTTGGGATCATCGATCGAGGAAAGCAAGATAAGCTCGGGGACTATCGTTCAACTCTCGAGATCCGTAATCGAAGAAGGTCATGCCGAGATAAACTCTACGAGCTTAACCTGGGATTGGAGGAATAAGTATATTGAATACTTAAAGAATGGAAAGCTCCCATTGGACCCTAAATATTAGAGGGACCTATGGACCAAAGTTGCTCGGTTCACATTAGCTACAGATAGAACGTTATGCCAGAGGATGTTCGATGGACCATTGGCAGTATGCTTAGGTTTAGGAGACACCGATCACATCCTACGTGAGGTACACAAAGGCGCCTGCGGAAATCACTCCAGAGCCGATTCATTAGTCCGAAAAATAATCAAGGCATGATATTATTGGATCGATATGGGCAAAGATGCAAAGGAGTTTGTTCGAAAATGTGACAAATGTCAAAGGTTTGCACCAATAATCCATCAGCCTGGAGAGCAACTTCACTCAGTCCTATCCCCATGGCCATTCATGAAATAGGGAATGGATATCGTCGGCCCTCTACCATCGACCTCAGGTAAAGCTAAGTTTATTTTATTTATGACTGATTATTTCTCTAAATGGGTTGAAGCACAGGAGTTCGTGAAAGTAAGAGAGAAAGAGGTTATAGACTTTATCTGGGATCATATCGTATATCGATTCGGGATACCCGCCGAAATAGTGTGCGGCAATGGGAAACAGTTTGTCGGCAGCAAAGTGACGAAATTCCTCGAAGACCACAAAATAAAGAGGATATTATCAACACTATTTCACCCCAGTGGGAATAGATAGGCAGAATCAACAAACAAAACTATCATTCAAAACCTAAAGAAGAGGCTGAACGACGCTAAGGGAAAATGGAGAGAAATCCTACCAGAAGTTCTTTGGGCATATCGAACAACATCAAAATCTAAGTACAAGGGCAACCCTGTTCTCCTTAGTATATGGATCTGAAGCCTTGATTCCAGTCGAAGTCGGGGAATCCAGTGCCAGGTTTCAGTATACAACAGAAGTGTCAAATAACGAGGCTATAAACACTAGCCTCGAATTATCGGATGAAAAACAAGAGGCCGCTCTCGTCCAATTGGCCGCCCAAAAGCAGCGAATTGAAAGATACTATAATTGAAGTACCAAGCTTCACCATTTTAAACTCGGGGATTTAGTGCTAAGGAAGGTCACCCTCAACACCTGAAATCCAAACGAAGGAAAACTAGGACCGAACTGGGAAGGACCGTATCGGGTTCTCGAAAACATCGGAAAAGGATCATACAAGCTCGGTATTATAAACGTCAAACAACTACCAAGCAATTGGAATGTATCGCACCTAAAACGATACTACTGCTAAGGTACGACCCTCCCATATTCGTTTGCATTTCAAAACTAACCCCTGAAGGAGTCCGATCAAGAGCTAGGATGGATTCTTCAATACGAAGCCCTAGGTCTGAAAGCACGCGTTGCACTCTTTTTTCCTTAGACCGGTTTTATCCCAAATGGTTTTTTCGGCAAGGTTTTTAATGAGGCAATCAGTTATCGTGCTAAACTTAGAAACAATTCGACAGTATCCGAGGCCTCTTCTCAATCGACCCCGAATACTGGGGGGGGGGGGCATTAGCCCTCAAATATATCCAATTCTAATGCAAGAAAGTTATTTCGTAACAATAGGATTCTAATAGGAAATATTGTAAGAGCCAAATGGTCAAAACGAACCATGCTCATGTAGTTGGCCCGAGCCCTGACGCAAAACATGAACACATGTATAACGACTTGCAAAGAATAGTTCTCTTCTGTACCGACATCTTATATCCAAGAAAAATCCTTCTATTTCGAGATTTATTATGCAAACAGAATTGAGTTCGAGCAAGCACTCACTCGACTATTACGCCTACAAGCTACATTACTTCGAGTTCGAATCATTCACTCAACCACCAAGCCTACGGGCTACTTTTATTTCGAGTTCGAGCAAGCACTCACTCGACCATTATGCCTACGGGCTACATTACTTCGAGTTCGAATCATTCACTTGACTACTAAGCCTACAGACTACTTTTATTTCAAGTTCGAGCAAGCACTCACTCGACCATTATGCCTACAGGCTACATTACTTCGAGTTTGAATCACTCACTCGACCACCAAGCCTACGGGCTACTTTTATTTCGAGTTCGAGCAAGCACTCACTCGACCATAACGCCTACGGACTACATTACTTCGAGTTCGAATCATTCACTCGACTACTAAGCCTATGGGCTACTTTTATTTCGAGTTCGAGCAAGCACTCACTCGACCATTACGCCTACGGGGTATATTACTTCGAGTTCGAATCATTCACTTGACTACTAAGCCCACGTGCTACTTTTATTTCGAGTTCGAGCAAGCACTCACTCGACTATTACGCCTATAGGCTACATTAATTCGAGTTCGAATCATTCACTCGACCACTAAGCCCACAGGCTACTTTTATTTCGAGTTCGAGCAAGCACTCACTCGACCATTATGCCTACGAGCTACATTACTTCGAGTTTGAATTATTCACTCGACTACTAAGCCTACGGATACTATTATTTCGCGTTCGAGCAAGTACTCACTCGACCATTATGCCTACAGGCTACATTACCTCGAGTTCGAATCATTCACTCGACTACTAAGCCTACGAGCTACTTTTATTTCAAATTCGAGCAAGCACTCACTCGATCATTATGCCTACGGGCTACATTACTTCGAGTTCAAATCATTCACTCGACTACTAAGCCTACGGGCTACTTTTATTTCGAGTTCGAGCAAGCACTCACTCGACCATTACGCCTACGAGCTATATTACTTCGAGTTTGAATCATTCACTCAATTAATAATCCTAGGGGCTACATCACTACAAGTTGGAGTAAGCATATGTTCAAACAATCACTCATCTCGGCCACTAAGCCTATGAGCTACCTTATTTCAAGTTTGAGTAAGCGCTCACTCGGTTATAAAGGCTATGAAGTCCAAATTTGATCAAGTTGCCTAAATCCTTGTGAAAATATTCATAAGGCGTGAATAAAATCTTCACAAGACAGGAAACAAAACAGAAGCGAGTCGGCAAAAAGGGATATTTTTATATGTACAAGATTTTTTAGATGATTGATTACAACATGAAAATTAAGGACTAAGTTCTTGGTTATCCCAGGAGCGGTATCTTCTCTATCGGGCTCCCCCCGTTCTCGAACCCGCTCTTACTCCTATCATCATCATCATCATCATCATTATCATCATCATCGTCATCGAAAACCAAGGCTTCAACATCGGCTTTGAGTTCTTTGGCCCTTTTAATTTCTTCAATGAGGTCGAAACCTCGAGCATGGATCTATTCGAGGATCTCCCTCCGAGATCGGCACTTAGCAAGTTCAGCGACCCAATGTGCTCGAGTATCGGAGGTCTCGACTGCCTCTCTTGCTTGGACCTAGGCAGCTTCAGCATCGTCTTGATAGACGGTCACGAGTGCATCCGCATCGTCCTTTGCCTTTTCGGCATCAGATTCGGCCTTGGCAAGTTCAGAGGCCAACCGAGCCTCGAGCTCCTCTATTCTTCTTGCTTGGATCGAGCCTTTCTCCTTCATTTTTTGAAGTTGGTTTTTGGCCGATGACAATTGGGCTCGAGCAGTTTCTTTCTCTGCAGCAAAGCGGTCCATTCCTTCTTTCCACTTCAAAGACTCCGCTTTTATCACATCGACTTCTTCACAGAGTTTTTCGATCATCTCAATTTTCTGCTGCAGCTGTGACACCGAACAATTATCCATCATTCCGGTATCGAGCCCATAGGCTTTTAAAAGTATTATTACCTGCTCGTACCGATCGATCTGATCTTGGTGAGCCTTGGCCAACTCAGCTCGGAGGTCTTTTATTTCTTCCCCCCCTTTGGCCTAAGAAGAGTTTTAGGGAGTTCCTCTCCTCCGTAACCCGTTGAAGCTTAGCCTCATATCTGCGCAGCTCGGTTCGGGACCGAGAACATGATTCTCGTGCCATGAATGCTCGGCGTAGGAGGAGGTCGAAACCAGATCACGTACTCAGTTCTTGAGATCGGGCACTATGCCGGGCATCCAGGGAACCGCTACATCACAAAAAGGGGAATATTAGTGAAGAAAATGAAAGGATAAAATAGTCGGAGATAACAGCAGAATTACACTTACGCTTCATATTCCACTCCTCGGGAAAATGCATCTTTTCGGTCGGAATCGGGTCCGAAGTCCTTACTTGAACGAATCTACCCATCCAGCCTCGATCCTTATCCCCGTCTATACTCAAGAACAGAGTCTTGGTTGCCCGACATTGGAGTTTTATTAACCCTCATCGAAAAAGGCGTGGACGGTATAATCGAACAAGATGATCGAGGGTGAAAGGCATCCCCTCGATTTTACTCACAAAATATCGGATCAAAATAATGATCCGCCAAAAGGAAGGACATATTCGGCCTAGGGTTATTAGGTATTTACGACAAAAATCTATGATAATGGGGTCTAGGGGACCTAACGTGAAAGGGTAAGTATACACGCTTAAAAACCCTCCCACGTGAGTAGTAATGTCCTCTTCGAGAGACGACACTACCACTTCTTTGTTCTCCCAGTTACAATCTTTTTTTATCCGCTCGATATGCTCCTGGGTTATTGAACAAATATATCTCGATACGGTCTCACATCGGTCAGGATCCGGTGAACCTTTATCGAGTTTGAAATCAGAGGTAAGAACACACTCCGACGGAACGCACTCCTCAAGTCGTGGATCCACCGGTGTTTTATCGGCGGCGGATTGGGAAGAAGAAGCTTTTTCTTTTTGGGGGACGATTTTTGATGTCTTCACCATTTTGGATTTAAAGAAGGTGACAAAGATTTGGTGGTTTAGAAGAAGAATTTTGCAAAGAAGAATCACATATTTGCGAATAAACTCGGAGAATACGAAAAAGAACTTGGGAAATTTGGGAGATTGAAGATGTAAAAGTGGTAAATGATAAAAAGAAGGGCTATTTATAGATTAAAGCAATGGCGGTTCAGTATCAGCGGTGGCCGGCCACCGTCTGACATGCATTAATTGCCTTCAAATACTAAATCGACGGGACAGTTATCACGTGCGTCATGGTTGGGCCCAATGTAAACGTCAACTTATAATCCGATCGAGCCATTGGAAAATCATATCATTTCTCACCACATCCTTCCCGAGAAATGAGGGGACTATCTGTATACGGTCAAAATAGATTTTGGCTTTTGTACGATTGATCGAGGTCAAAATGTAATGGATCGGAGTAAGACTTCGAGATAGGTTCTGAAGATGGTACAAACAAGTTTCGAGCCCGAGAGACCGATCAATGTCGAGCTCGATATCATTATCAAGCTCGAATCCAAATCGAACTATTATGCAAAGTAAAGTTATCGAGCTTATGATTTAGAGACCGACCAACACTGACCCCAAATCAACGCAAGGATCCGAGTCAGAATCGAGCTCAAGTCAAGATCGAGAGCTCGAGTCAAGACCGAAAACTCGAGTCAATATCGAGCTCATAGACAAGAGCCGTTGCAATCCCACTAGAGGAGAGAATCCTAATAGGAATTATGGAAAAACTGATTTATCATGGGTCTCCCACTATGTATTTTTAATTATATTTAAAGTAAGATCCCTCCACTATAAAGGGGATGATTATTATTTCTGTAAGGCACAAGTTTTTGCTCACAGTGTAATCCAAGCACCACATTCTCCTATAGTGAAGAGTTGTTCTTTTAAGCTTCATAAATTGATTCAACCTGTTCAGTCCTAAATATTATCTTCTTTACAACCTTGTTTACTTTGCACTCTTTGCAATCCATATTTGATATTTTTATTTTTATGGTTTGTATTAAGCTATATCACATATCCTTAGAACTACGCACAAATTTAACTCTATCCGTTTTTCGGGTAAACAAGTATACAACACACCTTCGGCCAATATAAAGGTAGTAACCTAAATAGTATACAATACACCTTTATACTACTATCACTTTTCACATGGAGAAAAAGAAGATTGCCGCCGCTGGTAAGTCATGCATTCAGCTCGACATTGTCTTTGAAATTCTGAAAAGTCTTCCCATTAAGTCTTTAATACGTTTTAAGTGCGTTTCGAAATCCTTTTGCTCCCTTATATCAGAACCTTTATTATTCATTGAAGCACATCAAAATGGTTCCTTGGCTCAATTTCATGCAAGTTGTTCATCTTTGATGATTCGGAAAGATGTCATTCAGTACCTGAATCTGTCATGTTTCGGTAAGCTTCACTCTCTAGCATCCACCAATGGCCTAGTTTGTCTATGGAAATTTGATGGAGTTGTTGCTATTTGCAATCCTTTTATAAAAGAACATATCTTTCTTCCTTGTCAACAACCTAAGGAGAAACCTTACGGTTCTATGATTTGTTGCTCCATTGGTTTTGATCCCATCACCAAGAAACCTAAAGTATTCAAGGCACACGTTAGGGATTATGAAGCGAGATACTGGATTTTCACCATCGGAGTGGACAAATCGTGGAGAGAGATTTTTGATTGCGCTAAATCTTTTCCTGGAAGCAATTTTGTTTGTATTGGCGGAGTCTTTTATTTTGTAAATAGACTAATTGGAATGCCATATAATATAGATGCATTCAGTGTTGGAAATGAAAAGTTAATGAGAAAGATCGCATTGCCTGATCAGGCATTGACATCAATACTTCCACCAAAAATAGCAGAAATAAAGGGACAAATTCCAGTTCTAGATCAAAAATTTTTTGAAGGCGATGTCAAGGTCCGTTTGTATGTTCTCAAGGGTACTGATGAAACTGAGAGATGGGTGAAGCACATAATTAGGCTACCATCAAATTTAAGTGAGACAAGTATATGTTGATCAATAATTTGATGGATGCTAAAAGAAGAGACAAGGCTAAAAGAAGGCTAACAAAAATTTGATCAAAAAGAAGACAAATTTTCTGTTAGCCTTCTTTTAGCATCCATCAAATTTATAGTTTAGTAGCCTTCGTGAAAGGTAACAGAAAACAAGGAAAACCTAAATTATCCACAGTTTACTTATCACCGTCTTTTGTCTTCTTATTACGGAGTTTAGAATAACGAAATATCTTGTCTTGAACTTATCGACTGCACAAAAAAGAAGGAAAGCTAAATTATCCGCAGCTTACTTATCAACGTCTTTTTGTCTATTTAATTCTCATGTTTTGTACGTCAATAGCACACGAGAGGAGAGAGAGTGATTTGTGTGGTGTCCAATTTTTTGCATGCACAGATTATAAAAGGACATGGTTCTTCTATGTTTTTCTACACTACAGTTGCGGAATAATAAATGCAAAAAGTAAAGAACACAAGTGTTTTTAAGTGAAAAACACCTTTTTCCCGACACTTCACTAAATCACTGAGCCAAAAACAACGTTTACAAAACTCTTGTAAACCTAAGGATTACCTCTAACCCTTTGTGGCAACAAGCCTCAAGTTGTTGCGACAATTCAAATTAACTCTAACTTGAACAATACACTCAGAGTACCTAGTACAAATGCTTCTAGAGAAAGCTGAAACGTACGACTCAAAAGCCCTACTACAATGAAACTAGAATAAAAGACAAACACTTGGAACTAATTCTTCTATGTGGTTCATGTAGCTTCATGTTCGCACACTTGAAGCACACAGGAATTGCTTGCAAAATACCTTGTTATTTTGCTCTCAACTCTTGTTTAACTTCAGCGTTTGTGCATGCCTGTAAAAGAGAACATCCTGAAATATATAGAGTTAGTAAAATATGATTAACTAGAGTTCTAATGCTATACTCTTGGAAAAATGCATAAGTACCCCCTTGACCTATAGTCAGATTTCCAACTACACACTTTATCTTTGCCGGGGAGGGGGGGTCCTATTACCCCCTAAACGATTTTTAAATGGAATAAGTATCAACCTGAAATGGCACTACCACATCTGTATTTGGTGGTGAAATACACGCGCCTGATACATGTATTTCCCAATAAAATAGTTTTTTTCCCCATCTACTTCCTTTCCCAACTCACTTTATGTATTTTTTTAAAACTCTTTTTCCCTTTTCACACAACCCACCTTGTCCCATCCCCCAACCCACAAGTGAAGTAGCAAAATTTTTTTGGTTAAAGAAGCACATAGAAAAACAGTGAGCTCCTACAATCAACAACCAAATTCTTCTTCCTTGTTCTCTCTTTTATATAAATTTAATTAATTAAAAAAATAGGACTCCCCTCACCCACCTCACTACCTAAAGCAGTGAAAGGCCGAAGGCCCCAATCAGGAAACGACGAGAATATGTTTTGCAAATAATAATCAAAAAATTTCTTGTTCAATCTTTTTTGGACTTCTTCCGAGTTTAGTCGAAAATTGATATTAGGACGAGATTTTTTCATTCCTTTCTGTGAGAAGCAATTACAATTGAAAGTTTAAAAGTGGCGAGTGAAGTGATTAGAAAATGCAGTAATCCTCTATAAAGTGCAGTGAAATATGGAGAGGAACGAATAAAATCTTTAACTCGATCTCGCCGAAAAATATGGAGAATGTCGGAGCTAATTTTCGACCAATCTATAAGTAACAAAACTAGAGGAAAGAAAAGAAAAAGAAAAAGAAAAACTAGAGAAAAGATAAAAAAAATAGAAAATAGTACTCCTATATTTTATAAAAATGTTATAAAAATAAAACTTCAGCATTATCTCTCTTTCTCTCTCCCGAGGAAAGTGGCATACATTCTCTTCTGCCATATCAGCACTAAGAGTATAATAATATCATTTAAAAATAGTTTGGGGGATGGGAGGGGGGTTAATAGGATCTCCGCAAAGTTAAAGTGTGTAGTTGGAAATCTAGCTATAGGTCAGGGGGGTACTTATGCTTTTTCCCTATACTTTTCCATGGTGGAAGAGTTCTAGTTATCTTCAACTACTAACTTCTCCCTTATCTAGGATAGAGTTCTCTTCAAGTAAGGAGTCCTACTCCATATCAATCATGCAACATTTTCGTTCAGGAGATATTAAATTTAACCACGTATGCTTATCTCCTTCACGTGCATGCATTATGCTTGAATTTGCCTATACCCTGTGTATACTGTGTATGGACCTGGTTCATGCATGTATTTCTTTTGTCAATCATCAAAACTTACTTAGGCCAACAAATTCCCCCTTTTTGATGATGACAAAATCTGTGCTTTTCATAATCATGAAACATGTTTCAACTCAGCTCGACATCAACATAATGTTAGAACCTTTTCCATTTTAAAATCACAAATCATCAAGGACCAAGTTTATTAGGTTATAAACATCATAGTCCAAAGTAAAAAAGCACAATCTATCTTTCCCCTTTTGGCATCATCGAAAAGTTGCATAATTATGTTAGATAATCAAATTTTGGTATATCTTTACTCATGGCCATTTAGGCTACTTTAAATGCAATCATGGAGTCAAGTATCACTTATCAATCTAAGGATATTAGCCATCTAAGAAGCATCAACAAATAATTAGAGCAAAAAGCAGTGATTATCATTGATAAAAGTCATCCACAAAGCATAGAAGGAAATAAAAGTATTGTACTATGAGCAAAACGACAAAAACAAAATCACAATTAGGTCACTGGTTTTCTAACTAGACTAGGAAGGGTTTAAGGCTGGGAAGGACCAGGTTCTTGATTTCTGGCCTGAAGCAGCTTCAACATGTCATGAAGAATGTTGTCATTCTTCTCCTTCTCATTTGCAAGCTCAGACCTGAGAGCATCCCTCTCAGTTTCTACTTCAGCCAGCCTCTTCTTCAGCCTCTCAATCTCAGCATCCTTAACCCATTTCTCCTGCACCAAGGTTCTCACTTTTCTGTTCACTTGCACCCTCTTGGATGAACCAGATTCTTTAGGAGCAGTATGGACTTCATAGTCACATGAAGTCAAGGTGTTGGCCCAAAAGTGATCTTTGCTTGTGCTAACATCCAATTTCTTGAGGGGAGCTTTAAAGTGAGCAAGCACAACAGTGAGAATGAACCCATAGGGTATGCCATGAGATTTGGAGATGGATGATAAACCATGGCCAGTTGTTCTATTTTCCAATATCCAGGCACTCCATAAGGACCAGGTCCATGAAAGTTGCAATGTGTATTCTCTTCTACTTTGACAGAACAACCTTGTTGACAAATTCAAAAAGCAGCTTGTGGGCAGGCTTTATCTCACTTTTGTACACAACCTTGGGCTGTAGCTTTAAGTCACTTTCAATAAATTTTCTTGTAATGTCAAGGGAGGTGGGTAGGTTTTCTAGGATTGGCCATTTTAGCTTCTTGTAGTCATTGTACCCTTCAGCAGGTACCCCTGGAATTTCTCCCAGTTCCTTGGCATCAAAGCTCACAGTCACCCCTTTCACTACACTGGTGACCATGCCATTCTTGATTCTACAATTAGCCATAAACTCCATAATTTCTGCTTGGGATAGTCTTCCTTCCATCTGAAGGACCATGTCCTTCCATCCTTGGAGTTCTAGCTTCTCCAACAACATCAACATTCATTCCTCCTCCAAGTCCTTGAGGAGTCTACCCTTCATAAATGTTCTTTTTCCAAACTTCACCATCTTGTCCTGTTCCTCATCAGTTTCCTCTTCTACTTCACTTTCTTCTTCTTCCACTACTTGCACTTTCTTAGATTTTCTCGCAGACTTAGTTCTTTTTGCCAAGGCAGAAGGCTCTGTATCAACAGGTTTTGACGGAGACTTCTTTTTGGAAGTCTTTCGTTTCTTTACTTTTGGAGTCACAACCTCCACCTCCTCTGCCTCGTCTTCATCATGAAGGACCAAGTCCATCTCCACAACCTGAATTGCCTCAACTGGTTCACACACTTTCTTCTTTCCCTTTGTAACAACTTTTCTTTTACTCTCTTCTAAGGCTCTTTCAAGTTCATCCTCACTCTGTTTCTTCTGACTCCTTGTACCTCTTTCTCTTGTACGAGGAGTGTCTACAGGGATAGAAGAGGCATTCTTTCTCTTCTTGTGTGCCCTAGCATTTCCAGAGATTTTAACTCCTTAACTTTTCTTCTTCTTTGGATTGTAGCTACCAGATACCCTTTTCATTAACTTTTCGAGGGATTCCTTTACAGATGGAACATGTTCTTGGAACCTCTTCCTCAACCTTACCTTCCCCTCAGCTATACTTGCAACACCAGATCCATTACCTTTTTCTTCTCTCCAACTTTTTTTCTCCTCAATAGCTTCGTCACTCCATAACACTATCGCCCATGTTTCCTCAGTTAACCCAGCAGTAGGTGAAGATTCAACCACTCCTTCCTTTACCTTTCCCCTTACATCTCCTTGAACACCCTCACTCTTTTTTTCTATTTTCTTTTAATTTTTACCACCATTTTTATCTGACTCAATAGTCTCTACTAGGGGTGGGCCAGTAGTCTCTACTAGGGGCGGGCGTTCGGTACTTCGGTACGGTTTTTAAGAATTTAGGTAGAATATTTCGGTATTCGGCTTATCAATTGTGCATATCAAATACTGTACCAAAATAGTTCGGTATGATTAAGTATTTTCTTATTTGGTTCGGTATGGTTTTAGTACGGTTCGGTATTGTACCAAGTCTTTGTGAACATAAGTGGTGAATTCTAATTCATTAGAAATTATATAACTATAAGAGATCAGTAGCCAACTAGCATAGCAATGGCAGCAACTCCTCTAGTTGGCCTAATAGGTCCTTCAGTATAACCATAAAATTGTAACTTAGAGGCCCCAGTCTATTTCTAGCTACATGACACTAAATAAAGAATGCATATTCAAAGTCTATTAGACAATACAGATGTTATGAAAATGTTTATAGGTGATGATAGTTTCCGCACTATCTGTGCATACAAGAAGTCCATAGCTTCCATCCCAGTCTCCACCCAATTCACATAGTAACAATGCAATAGGTCCACCATAGCATGCATTAATTGAGTTAACTCCTTCAATGTCAATATTCTCATATTTTTGCATGTTTCAAATGGTAGGAAACAAGACTCATTACAATCAATTTATGAGATACAAAAGTATAAATTAATATGTGAAGTAGAAGTTAAAAGGACAAACAGCATAGCTGATGCAACCAAACAGTCAACGCCATTTCACAAAGAATAGTGTGATTGAAAAGAAAAGCCATGAAACTCATTATTGGGTAGGCTTCTTAAGTATTTCGGTACTTCGGTATTCCAGTTTACCGAAGTATAGAAAGATCAATACCGAAAGTCGTACTGAAGTACCGAACTTTTGAAAAAGTGATACCGAATACCTGAAGGACCGATACCAAAATACCGAATTAATTCGGTCCAGTATGGTTTTTTGATTTTTTGGATTTTATACCCACCCCTAGTCTCTACCCCAACAATAGTACCAACCAGAACAAATTTGTCCTCCTGATTTTCAGCCACTTCAGAAAAGACCTCAAAAGCATTATTTAGACCAGAAGTTACCTGTTCTATTTCAGATGAAATAATTTCTTCTCCCTCAATTGCAGGATTAAAAGATTCTTCTATTTTTTGGGCTTTTTCTGATTGGCTTGCTTTCAACTGATTATTTATTTTCTTGATTTATTCACCGCCAACGACTATCTGTGATGACCCAAAATCTCATCTTTGAATTTAAAAAGTAATTCTGTATTATAAGACCTCAAAAAGCACCACTTATCATTCCTCGACTTGCATGCGTAGTCTGTACAATTTTTCGGAAAGTTTTTATGTAAAAAATGGATTAAAATGTGAAATAGAGCTTTAAAACTCAAATGAGTTGACTTTGGTCAACACTTTGAGCAAGCGGACCCGGGGTAATTTTGGTAGGTCCGTATTATGATTTGGGACTTGGGCGTATGCCCGAAATCGAATTCCGAGGTCCCTAGCCCGAGATATAGAATTTTGATGAAACATTAAAAGCTTGAAAGCTTAATGATTTTTAAGAAATTACTGATTATTGGATTTATTGACACCGGGTCCTTATTATGGTTCTGGAGCTCGGTATAGGTCCACTATAATATTTATGACTTGTTTGCCGAATTTGGTGAGAATCAGAGTTGATCTGACGTGATTCGAACGTCCGGTTGTAAAAATATAAGTTTTAAAATTTTCTTGAAAATTTCCTTTAATTTGGTGTCCGATTCGTAGTTCTAGGTGTTATTTTGGCGATTTGATCATGCAAGCAAGTTCGTATGATATTTTAGGACTTGTGTGCATGTTTGTTTTGGAGTCCTTAGGGCTCGGGTGAGTTTCGGATAGGCTACAGGATGATTTTGAACTTAGAAAAGCTGGTTTTTGAGCTTCTGTTGTCATCTGGTGCATTGTGCTTCGCGATCGCGAAGCCATTCCTGCGATCGTGAAGAGGAAATTGTAAGTAGTGAGTTTTACCCTTCGCGTTCGCGAAGATAGGCACGCAATCACGGAAGGTAAACTCCTAGTGCACTGCGAACGCAAGGGACCAGGTGCGATCGCGTAGAAGGAAGGAAGGCAGAAGCTAGGCACGTCAATTGTGCTACGCGATCGCACAAGTAAGTACACAATCGCGTAAGGATGGAAAAAATGTACTCCGTGATTGCATGACCATTTACGCGATCGCGTAGAGTTAAAAGTCTGGGCTGCCAAAATATGCTTTGCGATCGCGAAGCCATTCCCGCGATCGCGAAGAGTAAAATGAACCTCGGCAAAAGTTGTTCTACGCGATCGTGAACGAATTTCTGTGATTGCAATGAATAAAAATCCCAGAAATAGAACTTAAGTTTTGGAAAATGGGATTCGTCCCATTTTCAATTCTTTTCCATTTTTGAGCTCGGGTAAGGCGATTCTTGGGCGATTTTCACGAAAAAATATTGGGGTAAGGGTTTCTTATCCTATATTGATTATATTTCATGATTTCATACTCATGTTGTAACGACCCGACTTGCCGTTTTAAGAATTAACGCCCCGTTCAGTGACTTAAGGTCTCGAGCAGCTTCTCAATATGTATTATGACCCGCGGGTGTGGTCGAGTTTGATTTGCTAAAGATTCGGAATTAAATTAAAAGAACAATCCTTAATTTGAATCTTAAATGGAGAGAGTTGATCGAAGAGTTGACTTTTGAACAAACGACTTCTTAATGGAATTTTGATGATGTCAATAGTTCCGTATGGTGATTTTGGACTTAGGAGCATGTCCGAAAAATTATTTGGAGGTCCGTAGTGGAATTAAGCTTGAAATGCCGAAAGTTGAATTTTTAGGAAGTTTGACTGGGGGGTTGAATTTTTGATATCGGGGTCGGAATCCGATTCTGGAAGTGGGAGTAGGTCTGTAATGTCGAATGTGACTTGTGTGCAAAATTTGAGGTCAATCAAACGTGATTTGATAGGTTTCGGCAACGATGGTAGAAGTTAAAGTTTCAAAGTTCATTACGTTTGAATTAGGGTTGCGATTCATGTTTTCGATGTTATTTGATGTGATTTGAGGCTTCGAGCAGGTCCGTGTTATGTTATGGGACAGGTTGGTATGATTAGACGGGGTCCTGAAGGGCTCGGGTGTATTTCGGGGTGGTTTTGGACCAAATTAGAGCTGTTTGGACTGCTGTTGCTGAAGTCTGGTTTCCTTCTTCGTGAACGCGAAGGAAATCCCGTGTTCGCGAAGAGGAATTTGAGGGACTGATGGTTTACCCTTCGCGAACGCAAAGTTGTGGATGCGAACGCGAAGAAGGAGCAGGGCAAGCCTTCGCGAACGCGGCCCAGGGAACGCAAACGCGAAAAAGAAAGGAAGATTGGGGCCTGGGATCATTTGGCCTTCGCGAACGCGAAGAGTGGAACGCGAACGCGAAGGGGTTGGTCAGCTGGTCATCGCAAACGCGACAAGGGGTTCGCGAACGTGAAAAGGAAATGATGGGGCAGAAACAATTGGCCTTCGTGAACGCAACGAGGAGGTCGCGAACACGATGAAGGATTTGAGGCAGTTCTGTTTTGGCCTTCGCGAACGCGAAGCAATGGTCGCGAACGCGAAGAAGGCCTATCTAGGCAGAATTAAAAGTCCCAAAAACGGGGGTTTGAGTTTATTAGTCAAAATCAAATTTGGAGCTCGGTAGAAGGCAATTTTTGGATAGATTCTTGCGTGGGTGTTTGGGGTAAGTAAATCTTATCCCATTTTGATTAATTTCCATGACTATGTCTTTGAATCCATCATTTAATTCAGATTTAATGGAGGAAAAAACAAGATTTTTATAAAATCTTCCAAAAACAAAAATTTAAGATTTGGAAGTCGAGTTGTTATTGGAATTCGATAAAATTGGTATGGTTCAACTCGTATCGGAATGGGTGTTCGGATTTCATGAAAATTTTGCCGGGTTCCGAGGGGCGGGTCCCGCATTGACTTTTGTTGACTTTTTGGAATAAAATTTTAAGTCGACGTATTATTATCCGAAATTGTTTCCGATGAATTTTAATGAAGTTATACAATTAATTTGGATAGATTTGAGCTATCCGGAGGTCAATTCAAGCAAGAAGGCTATTTTGAAATATCGGCCTAACTTCAAAAAGGTAAGTGTCTTGCCTAACCTCGAGTGGGAGAATTACCCCTTAGGTATCGAGTCTTATGTGCCAAATTGTGTAATTGAAAACCATGTACGCGAGGTGACTAGTACGTACTTGGTTTATATGTGCAAAATTCATGGATTAAAAATTCTTAAACGCCCTTATGTATTAAATTGGAAATTATTGGCAATTATTAAATCCTCTATTTGTCATGCATAGATTCTTGTTTGTTGAAATTGTTTTTACATGATGATTTGGTGTGATTGCCACCTTGAATTGTTCACTTCCGAATATTTTGTTAAGATTTTTGTGCACATTATGGTCGAGCCATGGGCTCCTTATTGAAGAAAGTAATGTATTGTTGATTTCTGTGGCAAGTTGTAATATTTGAGCACCTGATGTGCAATTTGTGATATGTTGCAAGATTTGAGCACCTGATGTGCAATTTGTGATATGTTGTAAGATTTGAGCACTTGATGTGCAATCTGTCAAATTGTGATATGTTGTAAGATTTGAGCACTTGATGTGCAATCTGTGATATGTTGTAAGATTTGAGCACTTGATGTGCAAGTTATATTATGTTGTGATATTTGGGCACTTGAGGTGCAAGTTATATTATGCTGTGATATTTGGGCACTTGAGGTGCGATTTGTGAAATATTATAATATTGATATGCATGCGATGAGATAAGGGTGGCTTGAAATGCGTGGCTAGTAGGGGAACTACTAGAGGTCATGCGATGATATAAGGTCAGGGTGTTGAAACGCATGCGGTGAGATAAGGGTGAATTGAAACGTGTGGCTAGTAAGGGAACTACTAGAAGCCATGTGTTGTGATAAGGGTGGCTAAAATGCAGGATGATATTTTGGGAAAATAATTTCTTTAAAATTTAATGTGAAGGCTCCCGCGGTGATATAAGTAAATGGGATATTGTGAATTTATTTATGATTTGGGACTACGAGGCGGTACCTCGGGAGTGCCCTGTTGATATTTCTTTATTCATGTTCTTGCCTTGGGTGATTTTGTTTCATTTAATATGTAAATTCTTGTCTTCTTCCGTGATGTACTAGTTGACTTTATTATTATGTATTTTGTGCTCCTAGTTGTATTGTGGTGACGTTGGCTTTTTAGCACGAGACTCTGAAGAAGTATATTTCTAGTTTTTCTTACTGATTTTTGATGATTGAGTTGATTTAAATAAAAGAAATTATTATTATGTTTTAAATTAAATAGTTTTACAACCAAATCAGTAGTTTATTTGATGCTTTGATATAAGTGCAAAGTTATTTTCTTCACCCAAATGATTTCTAAAAATAAATTCAATTCTTTGTTGATTTCTTACTTGATTTAAAAACTTTTAAACGCACTTTAGTGGAAATAAATTGATCATGTGGATCATATATACATTGAGGATATTGGCATGTGAATTGTTCGTGTGGTTGTAATATAAAATGTGGGCACGAGGTGCTATGATTAAATGATAATGATATTTGGCACGTGAGTTGTCCGTGCAGTTGAGGTATGAAATGAGGGGACGATGTGCCAGGAAAATATAATAATTTAATTATGGGCATGAAGTACCGTGGAGATATGAAAAATGGGCTGAGACCCGTGTTTATGAAAAATATAAAAATGGGCTGAGACCTGTATTTTTATGATTATGAAATGAGGTGTCACATGGTGACCTTTTAACTGAAGAATTATATTCAAAATATTTATTTGGAAGGATTTTTATTTAGAAAGTATTATATGAAAGAATTATATTTGAAAGATAATTATTTGAGGAAAATTATATTTGAAAGAGAGTTAATTGGTAGAATTATATGTAAAGGATATTTAATTGAAGAACTTGATTTAACTGGGTGTAATTGTATTTATTAATTATTGAGTGATATTTAAATGATGATCTTATTGTCTTACTGTGCATATCATTGGTTGTTTTATGTTGCCTTGTTGTGATATCATTGGTTGAGTTGTTGTTATCATTGCTAGTTATTTTTCAGTACTATTGTATACTGCTATATTGCACAGGGTATTAGACTAATGAGTGTCTTGACTGTACCTCGTCTCTACTCCATTGAGGTTAGTCTTGATACTTACTGGGCACCGATGTGGTGTGCTCACTCTATACTTCTGCACATTTTTGTGCAGAGCCAGGTATTAAAGATAACGGACTTGAGCAGAGTTAAAGCGGGATCGTAAGGATTTAAGGTAGAGCTGCTTGGTCGTCGCAGTTCCTTGGAGTCCTTTCATTTCATTGTACTATTAATTTGTAATCAAACAGTATTATATATTCGATCCTCGTGATCATTCTATGTATTCAGTTAGAGTTCTTGACTCGGTACTACCAGTCTTGGGAGGTTGTATATTGTAATTATTTTCGCTGTTAGTTTTGGTTACTTATTTAATTCAAAAAAACAAAATGGCTTCAAAAATGCAAATGGAAATCGACTTACCTAGTCTTAGAGACTAGGTGCTATCATGACGCTTGTGGTGGGATTTTGGGTCGTGACACATGTATATCATGAATCCGGAAATTTATGGAAGAAAAATAAGATTTTTCTAAAATCTTCCAAAAACTAAAATTTAAGATTTGAAGGTCCATTTGATATCGGAATTGGATAATTTTTGTATGGTTAGACTCGTAGCAGAACGAGCGTTTGGATTTCGCTAGTTTTTCGGGATTTGAGACGTGGGTCCCACTGTCGAATATTTTAATGAATTTCAGATTTTTATCTGAAAAATTAGTAAATTCATATGGATTTAATTCCTATGATTCGTATTGAGTATATCGAATTGTTTGTGAATAGATTTGAAGCTTTTGGAGACAAATTTAAAAGGAAAAGTTGTGGTCGAGTAATTGATTGGAATTTACAAAGCGGGGTAAGTGTCGTGGTTAACCTTGACTTGAGGAATAGAACCCTTAAATTATTTGTTATGTGAATTGCATGTGAATGACGTATAGGCGAGGTGACGAGTGTCTATACGTCGTCAAATTAATTGTTTGCCTGCTTACTTGAAAAATCATAAATTATTTCAAATCATGAATTAATTATTATAATAATTATTTCTCTCCTATTCTTTGTCAAATATTAATTCTTGAATTCGTGCATTAATTGTTACATGCTATTTGAATTATGTACCTTAATTGTTATTTGACATTTAGTATATTAAATTGCATATTTTCTCTCTGATTTCCATAATAATTTGCTATTTGCCTTTGTTTGTTTCATAATTATTGTATGCTTGTTGTCTTATAATTTTATATTAATTGTTGCACTTATTTGGGAAATTTTTTCTATAAGAATTGTCAAATGAATATGTTAGAGGAGCGGGTTGCACGCCACAATGGAATTGATTATAATAAAATATTGGAGGATCGGGTTACAAGCCACAACAGACTTGATTAATATGAATATATTAGAGGAGCGGGTTGCACGCCGCAACAGAATTGAATGTGAATATATTGTGAGAGCGAGTTTCACGCTACAACAGAATGAAATATGAATATATTATGAGAGCGGATTGCACGTTGCAACATAATTGATGGAAATAATAATGAATTATGACTGCTGAGTTGGCTTCAATTATTAAAAATGATTTACCTGATTTATTTTTATTATTTGTTGTTGTTACTAATATTGCATACAGGTTAATGTAAGTGACCCGCCTTAGCCTCGTCACTACTTCGTCGAGGTTAGGCTCAGCACTTACCAATACATGGGGTCGGTTGTACTGATACTACACTCTGCACTTCTTGTACAGATTTCGGAGTTGGTCCCAGCGGCGCACCATAAACTTGCTCGGATTTCAGCTACCAGAGGAGATTTGAGGTATAACTGCATGGCGTCCGCAGTTCTGAAGTCCTCGTCTATTTTACTTTAGCTGTGTGTTCATTTTCAGACAACTTTATTTTATTCAGGCCTTTATTTATATTATTCTAGAAGCTCGTGCACTTGTGACACCAATTCTGGAATGGTATTTAGACACCGTTATTTTTATGGATTATTCATTATATTTCAGGCCTTACTTCTGCATTTACTTCTTTGTTCTTAATAAATTTAAAAATTGTTTAGAAATGGTTAATATTATTCTAACGTTGGCTTGCCTAGCTAGTGAAATGTTAGGCGCCATCACGGTCCGAAGATGAAAATTTCGGGTCGTGACACTGTCTTACGAGCAAGCATCTTGAACCTTCCTTTCTTAGAGGTAGGTGTGGTTGAAGGTGTGGATGAATATGTAGGTGATGATTCTTTGGGTGGTGAAGAAGGGTTTTCATATAGGTTTTCCATTGAGATGTGTGTAGAAGAGATGAGAGAAGATAGAGAACAATTTTGGTGGCTGGAAAATTAGAAGTGAAGAAATGGTTAAGGCCTTATCAATTAAAGAGGGAGAGTTGGAGTGGGTAACGGTTTCCTTTTGAAGTTCAGAAGTCTTATCAAATTGGGAAAGTCAGTTTGAATAGACGTTGGACTCTTCCCTAGAATCTAGGCAATTATGGTGCGTGGGACTCTTTTTAGGTGAAACTGGTTCGTTTGTAACGGATAAACTTAAGGGAGTTTAGGATTAAATGGGACTCTCTTTTTAATCATGATCCAAATACAATTATTTCAAAATATGCAGAGTGAAGATTACATACCATGTAATCTTGATGAACTAGATTCTTCACTGAGAATTCTCTTGTGTAAGTCTGAATTTTTCAAGAAAATAAAAATAATATCCTTAGAGATTAATGAGACATTTTAGCACATGACACAATAATATACTAGTGAAAGTAGGAGACTAACTAAAATCTAATCTAATTATTTACAAAATTCACAAACTATCTAACCAAATTGAGTCAGAACTGGTTCCTTTTAGGTGATCTTAATCATCCCTAATTCTAATATTTTCCTTTCAAAGTGATCTCTACTTAGAGCTTTTGTGAAGATGACACCTATTTGCTTGTCAGTAGCACATAATTCCACAGTAATCAAACCTTTCTCATAGTTGTCCCTCAAAAAGTGATGCCTAACATCTTAGTGATTAGTTCTTTTGCGATGAGCTGGGTTCTTGGTCATACTAATTGTACTGGTGTTATCACAAAATATGGGGATACAACCTACATCAATTCCAAAGTCCTTTAATTACCGTTTGATCCACAACAATTGAGCACAACACGAGGCAACAACTACATACTCAGCTTCAGTAGTAGACAAGGCCACAAAATTTTGCTTTTTGGTGGCCCAAGATACAAAACATGATCCAAGAAAGTGTTCCACACCTGAAGTGCTCTTTCTATCCATAAGAAAACCTGCATAATCAGCATCAACATATCCCACTAAGATGAAATTACTACCTCTTGGATACCATAGGCATAGATCAGTAGTGCCTTTTAGGTATCTCAAAATCCTCTTGACAGTCAAGTGAGACTCATTTAGGTTTGCTTAAAATCTAGCACAAAGGCCTACAGTGAAAATAATATCAGGTCTACTAGTATTAAGATATAACAAAAATCCAAGCATTCCCCTATACATCTTCTGCTCAACAGAGGAACCAGGTTCATCTATATCCAATTTTGTGGTTGTTGCTATATGAGTGTCATTTTTTTGGAATTTTCCATTTTAAACCTTTTAAGCAACTCCTTCACATACTTATGCTGATGGATCATAGTTTCATTAAAAAATTGTTTAATTTGTAAACCAATAAAAACTAAGTTAACCCATCATACTCATTTCAAAGCCTCAGTAACATTTTTAGGTTCTTAAAAAAAGATATGGTTTTGATTCCAGAGATTGGATCAGTGATTATGTTCCCAATTGGATAAGAACATTGATGCTTGTAAGGTTTCACAACCAGTTGGTTTCCCTTAGATATTTATTCAATGTTTTGTTGCTGAGGAACATGTTCATGGACAGGTTCCCTTAAAGTTTGAGGATCAGTTCCTCTCTGTCCAGTTCCCCCTATCATGTTGCCCTAGGTGGAAGGACCTGTTCCATCACTTATTCCTTCCTCTGGTGTAGCTTCAGTCTGGGCTGTAGTTTTATTTGAGTTTCTTACCAGCCCAATTACTTCATTATCATGTTCCTGCCTCTCAAAAATATGTTAGTTTCATAAAAAAAACCACATGTACACATTCTTATACACACACCGTTCTTTTGTTATAAATCTTATAAGCTTTACTATATGAAGAATATACCAAGGATACACCATCATCACTTCTCGGATCAAACTTACCGAGGGAGTCTTTTCTATTATTGTGCACAAAGAACTTACATCCTAATGCCCTAAAATGGGATATATATGGCTTTCTCCCTTTAAGTAACTCATATGGAGTCTTCTTAACAAGAGGTCTCGTCATGCACCTATTTATGATGTAGCATGCAGTGTTCACAACTTCTGCCCCGAAACTATGAGAAAATTTACTAGCAAGTAGCATAGTCCAAGCCATTTCCTCTAATGTCCTATTCTTTATTTCAACTACTCTTTTTTGTTTTGGAGTCCTAGGAGCAAAAAAGTTATGATCTATGCCATGCTCATCACAAAATTCAGCAAATTTAGCATTCTCAAATTCGGTACCATGATCAGACCTGATTGATGCAAGTTGATTACTTAGTTATTTCTGAGTTGTTCTAATAAATAAAGTGAATATGTCAAATACTTCCTCTTTAGATGTTCAAAATACTGTCGAACTCTTTTATCTTTGCCAAGATGCTTTCTCAACGATCTTTTCTCATCCTGAAGTTGATCTCCTATCCTCTACTGACCCACCCCAATTAGCATTACTATAGATTTCAACTCTCCTGTCCAAGTAAACCTAGAGTAATCATCAACAAGTACCATGACATATCTCTTACCGTATTTGTTCAATATTCTCATTGGTCAACAAAGATCCATATGGACCAGTTTCATCGTCCTGGTAGTACTTACCATTTTCTTTCTTTTAAAATAGGATCTTACCTTCTTCCCTCTTGCATGAGCCTCACAAACTTTATCTTCCTTGAAATTAATGTTAGGAAGCCCTATCACCAAGTCTTTGGATACTAGTTTGTTGAGTTGGCTTAGACTGCATGTCCAAGTGTCTTGTGCCAAATGAGGGGATCATTGTCCAACACACTTAAGCAAGTGAGTTCATTATCTGAAAGTGTGGATAGATCCACCACGTACAAGTTATTCACTATTTTTCCCTGCAAAATTATCTTGTCAGTGGTAACATTAATCACAAAGAATTTTCTAGAGGTGAAGGCTACCATGTTACCTCTATCACACAATTGTGATACACTTATTAGACTGTACTTCAGTCCATCAATCAAGTAGACATTCTCAATAGAGTGAGAATCAGTCATACCTACCTTTCCAACCCCAATGATCTCACCTTTCTTTCCATTTCCAACGGAGACATTACCTCTTTTAATGTCCTCAAGTGAAAGGAGTTGGTTCTTGCTTCCTGTCAAGTGCTTAGAGCAGCCACTATCCATGTGCCATATTTGGCTTCTTCCCTTCACTTGGACCTGCAAAAAGAAATCAAGGGTTAGTCATAGGAACCCAACTAGTTTGGGTCCCTTTCTATAGGCAAAAGGATAAATCAAGTTCTTTTTAGCCCAACTTGGCAGCATATTTTTCCCTATAACAAATTTTTGTTCTTTTGATCTACCTTTTCTTTTGCAGTTCAATCACTCTTGTAGTGAGGTACTTTCTCTTGGGATCCCACTTAGGAGCAGAGTTCCCAAAACTAAGTCCTCTTCTGTTGCTACTATAGTGTTCTTGTAGCCATGAACGTGCATGAGAGGACCTGTTCCATTTACGAGTTTTGTCTAGCTCATGCTTGACCTTGTTCAAATCCACCTTTAAAACTCTTATTAGTTCATCCCTTTTATACAACTCATCTTTCATTTTCCTTATATTTTCTTCTAAAATGAGTTGTGTGTGACTAACTGCCTTTTTACCTGTTCCCAATTTCAATTTATATTTTCAAATCTAAGTTCTAGAAGAGTTGTATCAAGCGCATGAACCTGGTTCTTTAACACAATATTTTCAGTTTCACAAGCCCTAAGTTCCAGGTTTTTGCACTTAGTTTTCAAAGTCAAACATTCTTTTGACTGTTGTTCCTTTTCGTTATTCACATCCTCAGATTCATCAATTGGTTCTAGTAATAACTCAGATAATCTTTCTTTAGACAAAAATTTAATCTTGTCTTTAAGATGAAAGACACCTTAGTTTCTTCATCAGATTCTCCAATAGCCACCAATGCTCGTTCATCATCATCTGATCTTTCATCTGAGCTTTCTGCCCAAGAAGCGATCATAGCCTTGGTTGATCCTTTGTTGTTGCCTTTCTTGGGATGAACCTGTTCCTTCTTCTTGTTCCTTCATTCAGCTCTTTCCTTTTTCCATTCAATTTCCCACAAAGGAAAGGTTTTGATCATGTGATCAGTATTTCCACACTTGTAGCAACCATCATTGGTTTGCTTCTCCGGAGCTCTTGCCTTGTTGTATCTTCCACTTCTTGAAGAACCCTTTCCTCTCCTTAGGTACTTCTCAAAGTCTTTGGTGATCATTGCCATTTCATCATCTTCCATATCAGAACCTTCAGTAATTCTTAGTGCCAAACTCCTTTCCTTCTTAGGCACATCCATTTTCATGATTTGTCTCCTAAGTTCATAGGTAGTAAGAATCCCAATCAATTCATCTAGTGGGAGAGTGGCACTATTTTTTGATTCCTGGATGGCAGTGATCTTACTTTCCCAAGTAATTGGCAAGAGCCTAGTGATTATATTCTCAACTCTTTCTTCTTCTTAAGGGATAATCCTTCCAAGAGATTTTGGTTCATTTGTCAATGTAGTAAACCTTGTGGATATCTCCTGAATGGTTTCTCCATCCTTTATAGCAAAGTTCTCATACTGAGAGTACATTAGAGTTCATCTAGATCTCTTCACCTGAGTTGTTCATTCATGGGTCACTTGCAGTGTGTCCCAAATTTTCTTGGAGCAACCTTGGATACTGATGTACTCATCTGGACCATGTCCACAAACAAGCCTCTTCTTGGCTTTGGCATTCTTATCCCACTATTAAGATCCTCAGCATTGCAATCAACTCTTGTCTTTGGCACATCTACTCCTTTAACATTTTTCCTCAAAGTAGCCAGTGGATCATCAATGACAATGTCTCATAGCTCATAGTCCTCTCCCTGTATGTGATCTATCATTCTTGACTTCAACCATTAAAGAGTGGTGGACTAGCAATGGATTGCCCTTCCCAATATTTAGGTGGTGCACTCATCTTGATCTTCTCCTAAGATGTTAGCTTCTTCAAAAATAACCCGCTCTGATACCAATTGATGTGTTGTACTTCAATATGACACAAGGGGGTTGATTTGTGTGGTGTCCAATTATTAGCGTGCACAGATTATAGAAGAACCTGGTTCTTCTACGTGTTCCTTACACTATAGTTACAGAATAATAAATACAAAAAGTAAAGAACACAAGTATTTTTACTTGGAAAATACCTGGATCAAAAGGTAAAAAAACCACGACCTTCCACTCAGTAGGATTTTTCCCAACAGTTCACTAAATAACTAAGCCAAAAATAGTGTTTACAAAACTCTTGTAGACCTAATGATTACCCCTAACCCTTTGTGGAAACCAGCCTCAGGTTGTTGCGACTATTTCAAGTTAACTCTAACTTGAATAATAACTCAGTGTACCTAGTATGAGTGCTTCTAGAGAAGGATGAAAGGTACGACTCAAAAGCCCAACTACAATAAAACTAGAATATAAGACAAACACTTGGAACTAATTCTTCTATGTGGTTCATATAGATTCAGGTTCGCACACTTGAAACACACAAGAATTGCTTGAAATATGCCTTGCTATTTTGCTCTACACTCTTGTTTGACTTCAGCGTTTGTGCATGCTTGTAAAAGAGAACATCCTAAAATATATATAGTTAGTAGAATAGGATTAACTAGAGTTCTAAGGCTATACTCTTCCATGGTGGAAGAGTTCTAGTTATCTTCAACTTCTAACTCCTCCCTTATCTAAGATAGAGTTCTCTTCAAGTAAGGAGTCCTAATCCTTATCAATTATGCAACTTTTCATTCAGGAGATATCAGATTTAACCACTTATGCTTATCTCCTTCATGTGCATGCCCTGTGCTTGAATCTGCCAGTGCCTTACATATACAGTGTTTGGACTTGGTTCCTGCATGTATTTCTTTTGTCAATCATCAAAACTTACTTAGGCCAACAAATTCCCCCTTTTTGACGATGACAAACTTTGTATTTTTCATAATTATGAAACCCGTTTCAACTCAGTTCAACATCAACACAATGTTTGAACACTTTCTATTTTAAAGGCACAAATTATCAAGGACCAAGTTCATTAGGTTATAAATATCACAGTCCAAAGTAAAAAGTACAACCTATCTTCCTCCCTTTTGGCATCATCGAAAAGTTGCATAATTATGTTAGATAACCAAATTTTAGCATATCTTTCTCATGGCCATTTAAGCTACTTCAAATGCAATCATGGAGTCAAGTATCACTTATCAATCTAAGAATATTAGCCATCTAAGAAGCATCAACAAATAATTAGAGAAACAAGTAGTGATTATCATTGATAAGAGTCATCCACAAATCATAGGAGGAAATAAAAGTACTGCACTATGAGCAAAAGACAAAAAATTCATGTTCGGATCACTAGTTTTCTAACTAGGCTAGGAAGGGTTTAAGGCTGGGAAGGACCAGGTTCTTGGTTTCTCGCCTGAAGCAGTTTCAACATATCATGAAGAATGCCTTCATTCCTCTCTTTCTCCTTTGCAATATCAGACTTGAGAGCATCCCTCTCAGTTTCTACTTCAGCCAGCCTCTTCCTTAGCCTCTCAATCTCAACATCCTTAGCCCCCCTCTCCTGCACCAAGGTTCTCACTTTGATCTTCTCAGGTACCCTCTTGGATGAACCAGGTTCTTTGGGAGAACTATGGACTTAATAGTCACATGTAGTCAAGCCTCGCTAGTAGATTGGCCAAGAGTCCCCCTCCACTCTAATCGGAGCAATCCCGTCATGGCTAAGGTTATCGTCTTGGCGTGACAGTACAATATAGCATTGTAAGGTGACAACCAATCCATACCCAATATGAAATCAAGGTCCACCATATCAAGAAGTAAGAGATATACACTAGTCTTAAGGCTCCCGATAGAAACCATACACGAGCGATAAACGCTATCTACAATAATAGAATCTCCCACAGGCGTGGACACATATATAGGAGAACTCAAAGAATCATCAGGCACAATCAAATATGAAGCAAAATAGGATGACACGTAGGAATAAGTAGAGAATGGATCAAATAGAATTAAAGCATCTTTATGGCAAACCGAAACAATACTTGTGATGACGGCGTTAGATGACTCTGCCTCGCGTCTAGTTGGGAATGCATAAAAAATGGGGTTGGGCCCTACCACTCTGACCTACGCCCCTCGGGTGACCTCTAGCTAGCTGGCCTCCTCCTTTAATGGCTTGACCTCTACCTCTAACGATCTGACCCTCGTCTCTAGCTAGCTGTGCAGGCGGTGGATCAACTGGTGCCGGCATGATGGCACGAGAACACTGTTGAGGTCTACTTCTCAACAATCTAGGGCAATACCTCCCGATGTGACATATGTCCCCACACTCAAATCACTCTCTCGATTTTTGAGGCTGCTGAAGTGAAGACTGTGCCTGATGGCCCAAATAACCATTGTAATAACTCTAAAGCGGTGGTGCACTGAATGCTGGCTGCTCAATACGAGACCCATAAGAACCACGACCGCTCAAAGCACTGTGGGATACCTAAAGGGCTGACTGAATCAGCCAAGGAGGCCGGCCTCTACGAAAAGAACCCCTGCCTCGAGATGAGGCACCACTGAAATCACCGAAATGACGAGACCTCTTATTAGACACCAGCCCCCACTCCTGACCACGAACCATCCCGATTCAACTAGCAATATCTATGGCCTATAGAAAGAAATGTCGTCCCCATTCTCCTTGGCCATCTGTAGACTGATAGTGAAGGTGAGTCCATCAATGAATCTCCTCATCTGTAGCCCGACTCTCCACTGCGGGTGATAGAACAAAATCGCATGATAGAGAAAGAAAGAAGTGAGATTTTCCCCCCTTAAAACTCTGTAGCCTTTGGAAGATAAGTATAGACATCTTCGCATGGATCCTCCAGACTCTACTAAGTTTTCTCATCACTCGTGAGACTTAGGTTACCTAGTGCTCAGATACCAATTTGTCACGACTCGGAATTCCCACCCTCGGGATTGTGATGACGCCTAATATTTCACTTGCTAGGCAAGCCAATGTTAGATATATCTATTAACCATTTTTAACGATTTCCAAATCAAATGACAATAATAAAGCTGAATAGTCTAAAATAGAGTAAATAAACTAATACACCACGATAATCAATACAAATCCCGGAACTGGTATCACGAATACATGAGCGTCTAGAATACTATATATAATTGTCTGAAATAAACATAACTTTCTGAATCAAAATAAACAGCTAAAATGAAGTACAAGGGGACTTCAGGGCTGCGAACGTCATGCAGCTATACCTCAAGTCTCCACTGATAGCTAGATCCGAGCAAGTCTACTAAACGCAACTGGGACCAACTCTGGTATCTACACAGGAAGTGCAGCATGTGGTAGGAGTACAACCGACCCCATGTACTCTGTAAGTGCCGAGCCTAACCTTGACGGAGTAGTGATGAGGGTAAGGCGGGTGACCTATAACCTGTATGCAGCAATAATAATAACAGAAAAGATAGGAGCGGAAGTGAAACAATTACTCCATAACAACAAACTCAAAATCCAACTACTATAGAGCCCAGAAACGAGTCACATAAACTTATCTTAAATGCCAAGGCAAATCCAACAGTCATAAACAAATATAAGTTTAAACAATCTGTTGTGGCGTGCAACCCGATCCCACAATATCAACTTTCAATAATTTGTTATGGCGCGCAACCTAATCCCACCATATCATCATCCGTCAATATCTTAATCCGTCCTTATTCCATCATTTCAATTAATTACCTTTTAATTTCCGTTGCAGCGTGCAACCTGCTCCACAAACAATTTCGATCAACAATATCAAGTCAACAACCAAAATTTACAAGAAATTCCACATCAATACAGTAAATGTTCGAAACCATGAAGAATGACATGCTAATAAAAGTATCTCGGGTATGATAATCATGTAGCAATTAAGGCATGTAACAAGATATGCTACGAAGTAACAAAACATGGAAGCAAGTAACACAAAGGTGCATATACACTTGTCACCTCGCATATACGATGTTTCATACGTAATCCACATAATATGTAGTTCAAGGGTTCCTAATTCCTTCAAATCAAGGTTAGACCCAATACTTACCTCGATCCGCAACTCCAGCAATCAATCAATCACGGCTTTACCTTTTGAACAAGCCTCCAAACCAACTAAATCTAGCAAATTGTTAACCAAATGATTCAAAATAAGCTTTAGAAACTAGCCACAAATGAATGAGGTTCAATTTATGTCATTTTTGAATAAGTTAACAAATGTCAACCCCAGGCCCGCTTGGTCAAAATCGAGATTTGGACAAAAACCTTATTACCCATTCAGCCCGAGCCTAGTTATGTGATTTATATTAAAATCCGACCCCAATTTGAGGTCTAAATCTTAATTTTACAAAAATCCCCAAATTCTACCCAAATCCCTAATTTCTACCATGGAAATCCTAAATTTGATGTTGAAATCTCATGAAATATAATGGGTAATTGAAAAGAAATGGATTAAAGTTACTTACCAATGAATTTAGGAAGAAAAGTCTCTTGGAAATCGCCTCTAGGGTGTTTAGGGTTGAGAGATTGTGAGAAATGAGCTAAGTCTTGTTTTCCCCATTTTTTATCCAGATGCAGATATCGCAATTGCGATGTTTTGTTAGCAATTGCGAATATCGCAAATGCGAGACAAGGGTCGTAAATGAAAACCCTCTCTCAGAGCCACAGAGAGCCCTAATGAGGTCTGCTACTCAACAATCTAGGGCAATACCTCCTGATGTGACCTATGCCATCATACTCAAAGCACTCTCTCGACTACTGAGGATGCTGAAATGGAGATTGACCCTGACAACTTGAATAGCCGTTATAGTAAATCTGAAGTGGTGTTGCATTGATATGAGTTGAATGTGCAATGAATGTTGGTTGCTCAGGAGGAGACCCATAAGAACAACGGCTACCCGAAGCACCGTGGGCTACCTGAAGAGCTGAATGAATCGGACTAAGAGGATGGCCTCTACCAAAAGAACCCATGCCTCCAGATGAGGCACCACTGAAACCACCGAAATGACGAGGCCTTTTATCAGACACTGGCCCCCTCTCCTGACTACGAACCATCTCAATCCGTCTAGAAATATTTACGGCCCTCTAGAAAGAAATGTCATCCCCAGTCTCCTTGGCAATCTGTAGCTTGGTACCGAAGGTGAGTCCATCAATGAATCTTCTCACTCTCCCTCTTAGAAGGGATTAAAACTATGGCATGGCGAGCTAGGTCCCCAAATCGAGTCTCATACTAGGTGACGGTCATGCTATCCTGCTGAAGATGCTCAAACTGCCTGCGGTAATTCTCTCTCAGAGTGAAAGGAATCAACTTCTCTAGAAATAGCTATGAGAACTCATCCCAGGTAAGTGTAGGCGAACCAACTAGCTTGGCCAACATATAAACTCTCCACTATCTCTTGGCAAAACCGGTCATCTAGAACACTGCAAAGCTGACCCCATTGGTCTCAACAATACCCATGTTGCGCAATACCTCGTGACAACGGTCCAAGTAATAATGTGGGTCCTTAGAAGTTGCACCACTGAAATGAACAGGAAAGAGCTTGGTTAACTTATCTAGCCCTAATAAGGCCTCAGAAGACATAGCGGGCCTAACCCCGGCCTATGCCGCAATAACTGGCTGAACTACCCCAAAATAGCTGGGCTATTGGAGTCTGATATAAGGGAGCCACCTGCTCCGAGGTGTGAGTAGCGGGGGTCTGTGCTCCTTCCCCGGCTTGAGAGACGGTTGGTGCCACTAAAAATGTGTCGGTCTAGGCCACACTCTCCGTAAGGTCCACCAAGAGGACTAGACCACCCTGAAGCACTAGAGTGGCTATGAATCCCTCCGGAACCTAAGCTGGTCCGATGGGTACGGTCTGAGTCGGGGCCTCCTCCTCATGACCAATTTGAGGATCCACTGCGGGTGTTACTTCTCGAGCTCTAGGCTGAGCTCTACCTCATCCTCGACCTCTAGCTTGACCTCAACCTCGACCTCTGCCCCTGATAGTAGTTGCCACAAGGAGCTCCGACTCCTATCCAGCTGCTGATGTTGTGCGTGTTCTTGCCATCTATGAGAGAACATGAATAGAATGGTTTAATCATCAATGATAGAATAAAACACACGATAGAGAAAGAAAGAAAACATATTTTCCCCTAAAACTCCATAGCCTCTAGAAGATAAGTACAGACATCTCTGTACCGATCCTCAAGACTGTACTAAGTTTGCTCATGACTCGTGAGACCTAGGAAACCTAGTGCTTTGATACCAATTTGTCACAACCCGTGATGGTGCCTAATATTTCACTTGCTAGGCAAGCCAATGTTAGATATATCTATTAACCATTTTTAACGATTTCTAAATTAAATGACAATAATAAAGCTGAATAGTCTGAAATAGAGTAACTAAACTAATACACCACGATAATCAATACAAATCCCGGAACTGGTGTCACAAATACATGAGCGTCTAGAATACTACAGATAATTGTCTGAAATAAACATAACTTTCTGAATCAAAATAAACAGCTAAAATGAAGTACAAGAGGACTTCAGGGCTGCGGACGTCGTGCAGCTATACCTCAAGTCTCCACTGATAGCTAGATCCGAGCAAGTCTACTGAACGCAGTTGGGACCAACTCTGATATCTACACAGGAAGTGCAGAGTGTAGTATGAGTACAACCAACCACATGTACTCTGTAAGTGCCAAGCCAAAACTCGATGAAGTAGTGATAAGGCTAAGGCGGGTTACCTACAATAACATGTGCGCGACAATAATAACAGCATAAAAGACATGAGCAGAAGTGAAACCGTTACTCCATAACAACAAACTCAAAATCCAACTACCAGAGAGCCGAGAATAACAAGTCACATAAACTCATCTCGAGTACCAAGGTCAATCCAACAATCACAAACAAATATAAGTTTAAACAATTAGTTGCGGCGTGAAACCCGATCCCACAATATCAACTTTAAACAATTTGTTGTGGCATACAACTTGATGCCACCATATCATCATCCGTCAATATCATAATCTGTCCTTATTTCGCTATTTTAATTTATTACCTTTCAATTTCTGTTACGGCGTGCAACTCGCTCCCGAAACAATTTCGATCAACAATAGCAAGTCAACCACCAAAATTTACAAGAAATTCTACATCAAGAGAGTAAATGTTCGAAACCATGGAGAATGACATGATAATAAAAGAATCTCGAACAATTCAAATGTCTCATCTTTACAAACTCCATGATATCTACCCATCTAAAAAATCATACTAATGAAACTACATAATTGTAGGCGATACATATTACGAAATTATAAGACAAGCAAGACATAGTACAATATAGATATGCAAGAAAAGCAATAAGAGATAAGTAGCAGATAAGCATGGAATTATAGAATGGACGAACAATTTAATACAAGAAGTAGCTAAATGACAAATAACAATTATGGCATGGAAGTCAAACAAGCATGTAGAAATTAAGGTATGTAACAAGATATGCTACGAAACAACGAAAACATGGAAGCAAGTAACACAAAGACACAGATATACTCGTCACCTCGCATATACTCTGTTTCACACATAATTCACATATCATGTAGTTCAAGGGTTCCTAATTCCCTCAAATCAAGGTTAGACCCAACACTTACCTCACTCTACAACTCAATCAACCAATCAATCACGACCTTGCCTTTTGACCAAGCCTCCAAACTAACCAAATCTAGCAAATTGTTAACGAAATGATTCAAAATAAACTTTAGAAACTATCTACAAATGAAAAAGGTTCAATTTAGGTCATTTTTGAAAAAATCAACAAAAGTTAACCCCGGGCCCACTTGGTCAAAATTAAGATTCGGATCAAAACCTGATTACCCATTCACCCTTAAACCATGTTATGTGATTTGTTTCGAAATTGAACCCCAATTCGAAGTCTAAATCATAATTTTGTAAAATTCCCAAATTCTACTTAAATCCCTAATTTCTACCATGGAAATCCTAAGTTCGATGTGAAAATCTCATGAAATGTAATGGGTAATTGAAAATAAATAGCTTAAAGTCACTTATCAATGAATTTAGGAAGAAAAGTCTCTTGGAAAATCACCTCTGGGGTGTTTAGGGTTGAGAGATTGTGAGAAATGAGATAAGTCTCGTTTTCCCCCTCTTTTACCCAGTTGCAGATATCACAATTGCGATATTTTGTTAGCAATTGCGAACATTGCAAATGCGAGACAAAGGTCGCAAATGCGAACCCTATCTTAGAGCCAGAAAAATCACAAATGCAAACTCCCAGCTTTTGCAAATGCGAACCAGTCCTTCGCAAATATGAAGGTTACCTAGGAACACACTGGAATCGCAAATGCGACTCTGTCTCGCAAAAGCGACCATTGTTTATTCGCAATTGCAAACATTTTTCTTGCAAATGCGAGGACACCCATTCCATCCCATGCTCGCAAATGCAAACACTTATTCGCAAATGCAAGGCTCACAATTATGAGCCATGCCTCACAAATGCGAGATCTGCAGCAGAGCACCAACACCAGCTATTCCAACATTAACCAAACTCATCAGAAACGCGTTTGAAACTCACCTAAGCCCCTCAAGTAGAAGGGGACTTCAGGGTTGTGGACGTCGTGCAGCTATACCTCAAGTCTCCACTGATAGCTAGAACCGATCAAGTCTACTCAACACAACTGGGACCAACTCTGCTATCTGCACAAGAAATGCAACGTGTAGTAGGAGCACAACCGTCCCCATGTACTCTGTAAGTGGCAAGCCTAGCCTTGACGGAGTAGTGATGAGGCTAAGGAGGGTCACCTACAATAACATATATGCAACAAAAATAATAACATAAAAGATAAGAGCGGAAGTGAAACAGTTACTCCATAACAACAAACTCAAAATCCAACTACTAGAGAGCCCAGAAACAAGTCACATAAACTCATCTCGAATACCAAGGTCAATCCAACAGTCACAAACAAATATAAGTTTAAACAATCCGTTACGACGTGCAACCCGATCCTCCCGATGTAACATATGTCCCCACACTCAAATCACTCTCTCGATTTTTGAGGCTGCTGAAGTGAAGACTGTGCCTGATGGCCCGAATAACCGTTGTAATAACTCTGAAGCGGTGGTGCACTGAATGCTGGCTGCTCAAGACGAGACCCATAAGAACCACGACCACTCAAAGCACTGTGGGATACCTGAAGGGCTGACTGAATCAGCCAAGGAGGCCGGCCTCTACGAAAAGAACCCCTGCCTCGAGATGAGGCACCACTGAAATCACCAAAATGACAAGACCTCTTATTAGACACCAGCCCCCACTCCTGACCACGAACCATCCCGATTCAACTAGCAATATATATGGCCTATAGAAAGAAATGTCGTCCCCATTCTCCTTGGCCATATGTAGACTGATAGTGAAGGTAAGTCCATCAATGAATCTCCTCATCTGTAGCCCGACTCTCCACTCCGGGTGATAGAATAAAATCGCATGATAGAGAAAGAAAGAAGTGAGATTTCCCCCCCTTAAAACTCCGTAGCCTCTGGAAGATAAGTACAGACATCTTCGCACGGATCCTCCAGACTCTACTAAGTTTTCTCATCACTCGTGAGACTTAGGTTACCTAGTGCTCAGATACCAATTTGTCACGACTCGGAATTCCCACCCTCGGGATTGTGATGACGCCTAACATTTCACTTGCTAGGCAAGACAATGTTAGATATATCTATTAACCATTTTTAACGATTTCCAAATCAAATGACAATAATAAAGCTGAATAGTCTAAAATAGAGTAAATAAACTAATACACCACGATAATCAATACAAATCCCGGAACTGGTATCACGAATACATGAGCGTCTAGAATACTACATATAATTGTCTGAAATAAACATAACTTTCTGAATCAAAATAAACAACTAAAATGAAGTACAAGGGGACTTCAGGTCTGCGAACGTCGTGCAGCTATACCTCAAGTCTCCACTGATAGCTAGATCCGAGCAAGTCTACTAAACACAACTGGGACCAACTCTGGTATCTACACAGGAAGTGCAGCATGTGGTAGGAGTACAACCGACCCCATGTACTCTGTAAGTGCCGAGCCTAACCTTGACAGAGTAGTGATGAGGGTAAGGCGGGTGACCTACAACCTGTATGCAATAATAATAATAATAGAAAAGATAGGAGCGGAAGTGAAACAATTACTCCATAACAACAAACTCAAAATCCAACTACTATAGAGCCCAGAAACGAGTCACGTAAACTTATCTCAAATACCAAGGCCAATCCAACAGTCATAAACAAATATAAGTTTAAACAATCTGTTGTGGCGTGCAACCCGATCCCACAATATCAACTTTCAATAATTTGTTATGGCGCGCAACCTAATCCCACCATATCATCATCCGTCAATATCTTAATCCGTCTTTATTCCATCATTTCAATTAATTACCTTTTAATTTCCGTTGCAGCGTGCAACTCGCTCCCCAAACAATTTCGATCAACAATATCAAGTCAACAACCAAAATTTACAAGAAATTCCACATCAATACAGTAAATGTTCGAAACCATGAAGAATGACATGCTAATAAAAGAATCTCGGGTATGATAATCATGTAGCAATTAAGGCATGTAACAAGATATGCTACGAAGTAACAAAACATGGAAGCAAGTAACACAAAGGTGCATATACACTTGTCACCTCGCATATACGCCGTTTCATACGTAATTCACATAATATGTAGTTCAAGGGTTCCTAATTCCCTCAAATCAAGGTTAGACCCAATACTTACCTCGATTCGCAACTCCAGCAATCAATCAATCACGGCCTTACCTTTTGAACAAGCCTCCAAACCAACTAAATCTAGCAAATTGTTAACCAAATGATTCAAAATAAGCTTTAGAAACTAGCCACAAATGAATGAGGTTCAATTTATGTCATTTTTGAATAAGTTAACAAATGTCAACCCCGGGCCCGCTTGGTCAAAATCGAGATTCGGACAAAAACCTTATTACCCATTCAGCCCGAGCCTAGTTATGTGATTTATCTCAAAATCCGACCCCAATTTGAGGTCTAAATCTTAATTTTACAAAAATCCTCAAATTCTACCCAAATCCCTAATTTCTACCATGGAAATCCTAAATTTGATGTTGAAATCTCATGAAATATAATGGGTAATTGAAAAGAAATGGATTAAAGTTACTTACCAATGAATTTAGGAAGAAAAGTCTCTTGGAAATCGCCTCTAGGGTGTTTAGGGTTGAGAGATTGTGAGAAATGAGCTAAGTCTTATTTTCCCCATTTTTTTTATCCAGATGCAGATATCGCAATTGCGAATATCACAAATGCGAGACAAGGGTCGTAAATGAAAACCCTCTCTCAGAGCCACAGAGAGCCCTACTGAGGTCTGCTACTCAACAATCTAGGGCAATACCTCCTGATGTGACCTATGCCATCATACTCAAAGCACTCTCTCGACTACTGAGGATGCTGAAATGGAGATTGACCCTAACAACTTGAATAGCCGTTATAGTAAATCTAAAGTGGTGTTGCATTGATAGGAGTTGAATGTGCAATGAATGTTGGTTGCTCAGGAGGAGACCCATAAGAACAACGGCCACCCGAAGCACCGTGGGCTACCTAAAGAGCTGAATGAATCGGACTAAGAGGATGGCCTCTACCAAAAAAACCCATGCCTCCAGATGAGGCACCACTGAAACCACCGAAATGACGAGGCTTTTTATCAGACACTGGCCCCCTCTCCTGACTACGAACCATCTCAATCCGTCTAGAAATATTTACGGCCCTCTAAAAAGAAATGTCATCCCCAGTCTCCTTGGCAATCTGTAGCTTGGTACCGAAGGTGAGTCCATCAATGAATCTTCTCACTCTCCCTCTTAGAAGGGAGTAAAACTATGGCATGGCGAGCTAGGTCCCCAAATCGAGTCTCATACTAGGTGACGGTCATGCTATCCTGCTGAAGACGCTCAAACTGCCTGCGGTAATCCTCTCTTTGAGTGAAAGGAATCAACTTCTCTAGAAATAGCTATGAGAACTCATCCTAGGTAAGTGTAGGTGAACCAACTAGCTTGGCCAACATATAAACTCTCCACTATCTCTTGGCAAAGCCGGTCATCTAGAACACTACAAAGCCGACCCCATTGGTCTCAACAATACCCATGTTGCGCAACACCTCGTGACAACGGTCCAAGTAATAATGTGGGTCCTTAGAAGTTGCACCACTGAAATGAACAGGAAAGAGCTTGGTTAACTTATCTAGCCCTAATAAGGCCTCAGAAGACATAGCGGGCCTAACCCCGGCCTATGCCGCAATAACTGGCTGAACTACCCCAACTAGCTGGGCTATTGGTGTCTGATATAAGGGAGCCACCTGCTCCGAGGTGTGAGTAGCGGGGGTCTGTGCTCCTCCCCCGGCTTAAGAGACGGTTGGTGCCACTAAAAATGTGTCGGTCTAGGCCACACTCTCCGTAAGGTCCACCAAGAGGACTAGACCACCCTGAAGCACTAGAGTGGCTATGAATCCCTCCGGAACCTAAGCTGGTCCGATGGGTACGGTCTGAGTCGGGGCCTCCTCCTCATGACCAATTTGAGGATCCACTGCGGGTGTTGCTTCTCGAGCTCTAGGCTGAGCTCTACCTCATCCTCGACCTCTAGCTTGACCTCAACCTCGACCTCTGCCCCTGATAGTAGTTGCCACAAGGAGCTCCGACTCCTATCCAGCTGCTGATGTTGTGCGTGTTCTTGCCATCTATGAGAGAACATGAATAGAATGGTTTAATCATCAATGATAGAATAAAACACACGATAGAGAAAGAAAGAAAATATATTTTCCCCTAAAACTCCATAGCCTTTAGAAGATAAGTACAGACATCTCTGTACCGATCCTCAAGACTGTACTAAGTTTGCTCATGACTCGTGAGACCTAGGAAACCTAGTGCTTTGATACCAATTTGTCACAACCCGTGATGGTGCCTAATATTTCACTTGCTAGGCAAGCCAATGTTAGATATATCTATTAACCATTTTTAACGATTTCTAAATTAAATGACAATAATAAAGCTGAATAGTCTGAAATAGAGTAAATAAACTAATACACCACGATAATCAATACAAATCCCGGAACTGGTGTCACAAATACATGAGCGTCTAGAATACTACAGATAATTATCTGAAATAAACATAACTTTCTGAATAAAAATAAACAGCTAAAATGAAGTACAAGGGGACTTCAGGGCTGCGGACGTCGTGCAGCTATACCTCAAGTCTCCACTGATAGCTAGATCCGAGCAAGTCTACTGAACGCAGTTGGGACCAACTCTGATATCTACACAGGAAGTGCAGAGTGTAGTATGAGTACAACCAACCACATGTACTCTGTAAGTGACAAGCCAAAACTCGATGAAGTAGTGATAAGGCTAAGGCGGGTTACCTACAATAACATGTGCGCGACAATAATAACAGCATAAAAGACATGAGCAGAAGTGAAACCGTTACTCCATAACAACAAACTCAAAATCCAACTACCAGAGAGACGAGAATAACAAGTCACATAAACTCATCTCGAATACCAAGGTCAATCCAACAATCACAAACAAATATAAGTTTAAACAATTAGTTGCGGCGTGAAACCCGATCCCACAATATCAACTTTAAACAATTTGTTGTGGCATACAACTTGATGCCACCATATCATCATCCGTCAATATCATAATCCGTCCTTATTTCGCTATTTTAATTTATTACCTTTCAATTTCTGTTACGGCGTGCAACTCGCTCCCGAAACAATTTCGATCAACAATAGCAAGTCAACCACCAAAATTTACAAGAAATTCTACATCAAGAGAGTAAATGTTCGAAACCATGGAGAATGACATGATAATAAAAGAATCTCGAACAATTCAAATGTCTCATCTTTACAAACTCCACGATATCTACCCATCTAAAAAATCATACTAATGAAACTACATAATTGTAGGCGATAAATATTACGAAATTATAAGACAAGCAAGACATAGTACAATTTAGATATGCAAGAAAAGCAATAAGAGATAAGTAGCAGATAAGCATGGAATTATAGAATGGACGAACAATTTAATACAAGAAGTAGCTAAATGACAAGTAACAATTATGGCATGGAAGTCAAACAAGCATGTAGAAATTAAGGTATGTAACAAGATATGCTACGAAACAACGAAAACATGGAAGAAAGTAACACAACGACACAGATATACTCGTCACCTCGCATATACTCTGTTTCACACATAATTCACATACCATGTAGTTCAAGGGTTCCTAATTCCCTCAAATCAAGGTTAGACCCAACACTTACCTCACTCTACAACTCAATCAATCAATCAATCACGACCTTGCCTTTTGACCAAGCCTCCAAACTAACCAAATCTAGCAAATTGTTAACGAAATGATTCAAAATAAACTTTAGAAACTATCTACAAATGAAAAAGGTTCAATTTAGGTCATTTTTGAAAAAATCAACAAAAGTTAACCCCGGGCCCACTTGGTCAAAATTAAGATTAGGATCAAAACCTGATTACCCATTCACCCTTGAACCATGTTATGTGATTTGTTTCGAAATTGATCCCCAATTCGAAGTCTAAATCATAATTTTGTAAAATTCCCAAATTCTACTTAAATCCCTAATTTCTACCATGGAAATCCTAAGTTCGATGTGAAAATCTCATGAAATGTAATGGGTAATTGAAAATAAATAGTTAAAGTCACTTATCAATGAATTTAGGAAGAAAAGTCTCTTGGAAAATCACCTCTGGGGTGTTTAGGGTTGAGAGATTGTGAGAAATAAGATAAGTCTCGTTTTCCCCCTCTTTTACCGAGTTGTAGATATCACAATTGCGATGTTTTGTTAGCAATTGCGAACACTGCAAATGCGAGACAAAGGTCGCAAATGCGAACCCTATCTTAGAGCCAGAAAAATCGCAAATGCAAACTCCCAGCTTTTGCAAATGCGAACCAGTCCTTCGCAAATATGAAGGTTACCTAGGAACACACTGGAATCGCAAATGCGACTCTGTCTCGCAAAAGCGACCATTGTTTATTCGCAATTGCGAACATTTTTCTTGCAAATGCGAGGACACCCATTCCATCCCATGCTCGCAAATGCAAACACTTGTTCGCAAACGCAAGGCTCACTATTATGAGCCATGCCTCACAAATGCGAGATCTGCAGCAGAGCACCAACACCAGCTATTCCAACATTAACAAAACTCATCAGAAACGCGTTTGAAACTCACCTAAGTCCCTCAAGTAGAAGGGGACTTCAGGGTTGCGAACGTCGTGCAGCTATACCTCAAGTCTCCAATGATAGCTAGATCCGATCAAGTCTACTCAATGCAACTGGGACCAACTCTGCTATCTGCACAAGAAATGCAACATGTAGTAGGAGCACAACCGTCCCCATGTACTCTGTAAGTGGCGAGCCTAGCCTTGACGGAGTAGTGATGAGGCTAAGGAGGGTCACCTACAATAACATATATGCAACAAAAATAATAACATAAAAGATAAGAGCGGAAGTGAAACAGTTACTCCATAACAACAAACTCAAAATCCAACTACTAGAGAGCCCAGAAACAAGTCACATAAACTCATCTCGAATACCAAGGTCAATCCAACAGTCACAAACAAATATAAGTTTAAACAATCCGTTACGACGTGCAACCCGATCCCCCAATATCAAATTTATGCAATCCGTTGTGGCACGTAACCCAATCCCACCATATCATCATCTGTCACTATCTTAATCCGTCATTATTCTGCCATTTCAATTCATTACCTTTTAATTTCTGTTGCGGCGTGCAACCCGCTCCCCAAACAATTTTGATCAACAATATCAAGTCAACAACCAAAATTTACAAGAAATTCCACATCAAGACAGTAAATATTCGAAACCATGGAGAATGACATGTTAATAAAAGAATCTCGGATATGATACGCATGTAACAACTAAGGCATGTAGCAAGATATGCTACGAAGCAACGAAAACATGAAAGCAAGTAGCACAACGGTGCATATACATTTGTCACCTCGCATATTTTCTGTTTTACATGTAATTCACATAACATGTAGTTCAAGGGTTCCTAATTCCCTCAAATCAAGGTTAGACTCAACACTTACCTCACTCTACAACTCAAGCATTAAATCAATCATGGCCTTGCCTTTTGAACAAGCCTCCAAATCAACCAAATCTAGCAAATTGTTAACCAAATGATTCAAAATAAGCTTTAGAAACTACCCACAAATGAATGAGGTTCAATTTCGGTCATTTTTTAAAAAGTCAACAAAAGTTAACCCCGGGCCCTCTTGGTCAAAATCGAGATTCCAACCAAAACCCGATTATCCATTCACCCCCGAGCCCAGTTATGTGATTTGTTTCGAAATCCGACCCCAATTCGAGGTCTAAATCTCAATTTTACATAAATCCCCAAATTCTACCCAAATCCCTAATTTCTACCATGTAAATCCTAAGTTTGATGTTGAAATCTCATGAATCATAATGGGTAATTGAAAAGAAATGGATTAAAGTCACTTACCAATGAATTTAGGAAGAAAAGTCTCTTGGAAAATCGCCTCTAGGGTGTTTAGGGTTGAGAGATTGTGAGAAATAAGCTATGTCTCGTTTCCCCCATCTTTTACCCAGCTGTAGATATCACAATTACGAACATCGCAAATGCGAGACAAGGGTCGTAAATGCGAACCCTGTCTCAGAGCCATATAAGTCGCAAATGCGAACTCCCAGCCTTTGCAAATGCGGACCAATCCTTCGCAAATGTGAAGGTTACCCTGCAACACACTGAGACAAAAATTCGAACACATGTTCCCAAAAGCGAGGCCCGTAATTGCGAGCCAGACCTCGCAAATGCGAGATCTGCAGCAGAGCACCAACACCAGCTATTCCAACCTTAACCAAACTCATCTGAAACACGTCTGAAACTCACCCGAGCCCCTCGGGATCCAAATCAAACACGCACACAAGTGTTATAGCATCATACGAACTTGCGCGCGCAATTAAATTACCAAAATAACATCCGAATCTACAAATCAATCCTCAAAAAGAATGAACTTTTAAAGTGAAACTCAAGAACACTAGAATCAAGTTTAAGCGTCCGAATCATGTCAAGTGAATTCCGAATTGAACCAAATTTTGCAGACAAGTGTCAAATAGCAATACAGAAATATTTCAAGTTTTAACATCAAAATTTGAACCCGTTAGCTAAGAAGTCAACTTACGGTCAAACTTAGTAATTCTTCAATTTTCAAAAAATGCTAGTTTTCGGCAAAATGAGTCAAAACAAGTTAGGGACTTCCGAAATAAATTCCGGGCATACGTCCAAGTCCCAAATCATGATACAGACCCACCGAAACCGTCAAAATACTGATCTGGGTCCGTTTACACAAAATGTTGACCGTAGTCAACTCAAGTCATTTTAAAGACAAAAATTCACATTTCTTCAATTTTGCACATAAAAATTTTCTGGAACAAAACACGAAATATGCACGCAAATCGAGGAACTCTAAACAAAGTAAATCGGGGTCTCAGAACATGGGAATAGAGGCTAAATCTCTAAATGACCTATTGGGTCATCACATTCTCCCCATATAAAACAAACGTTCATCCTCGAACGGACATAGAAAAGTACCTGAACTGGTGAAAAGGTGGGGGTGCATATTGGACTCGGAGTTCCACATAGCTTCCTCCATCGGCTGACCTCTCCACTGCACTCGAACTGAAGGATAAATTTTTGACATCAACTTCCGGACTTGCCAGGCTAGAATAGCCACCGGCGCCTCCTCATAAGTTAAATTCTTGTCTAATTGGATTGAGCTAAAATCTAACAAATGGGACGGATCGCCATGATACTTCAGGAGCATGGACACATGGAACACCGGATGGACTATGGATAAACAAGGTGGCAAGGCAAGCATGTAGGCCACCTCACCCACTCTCTCAAGAATTTGAAAAGGTCTGATGTACCTAGGGCTTAACTAACCCTTTTTTCTGAACCTCATCACACCCTTCATGGGTGAAACCCAGAGCAATACCCTCTCTCCAACCATGAATGCAACATCACAAACTCTATGACTGGCATAACTCTTCTACCTAGACTGAGCTGTACGAAGTAGCTCCTGAATCATCTTGACCTTTTCCAAGGCATCTTAAACTAAATCGGTGCCCAACAACCGAGCCTCTCCCGACTCAAACCAACCAACTGGCGAATGACACTACCTCCCATATAATGCCTCATATGGAGATATTTGAATACTCGATTGGTAGCTGTTGTTGTAGGCAAACTCCGCAAGCGGCAAGAACTGATCTCAAGAACCCCCGAAGTCTATGACACAGGCACAAAGCATATCCTCCAATATCTGAATGTTGTGCTCGGACTGTACGTCCGTCTGGGGTTGAAATGTTTTACACAACTCAACCCATGTGCCTAACTTACGTTGTATGACCATCCAAAAGTGCGATGTGAACGGTGTGCCCCTATCAAAAATGATAGATATCGGCACACCATGTAGTCGAACAATCTCGCGGATATAGATTTTAGCCAACCGCTCTAAAGAATAGGTAACTACAGGAATGAAATGCGCCAACTTTGTCAACCTATCCACAATCACCCATGCAATATCGAATTTTTTCTGAGTCTGTGAGAGCCCAACAACAAAATCCATAGTAATACGCTCCCCACTTTCACTCAGGAATGTCCAGCCTCTGAAGCAAACCACCAGGCCTCTGATGCTCATACTATACCTGCTGGAAATTCAACACCGAGCTACATATGCAACTATATCCTTTTCCATCCTTATCCACCAATAGTGCTGCATAAAATCCTGGTACATCTTAGCGGCACCCAGATGAATGGATTACCGCAAATTGTGGGCCTCCTCAAGAATCAACTCACGAAGCCCATCCACATTGGGCACACAAACCCGACCCTGTATTCGCAAATCCCTATCATCTCTGATGGTAACCTTCCTGGCATCGCCATGCCGCACTGTGTCCTTAAGGACAAAAAAATATGGGTCATCATACTGACGCTCTCTGATGTGCTCATACAAGGAAGACTGAGAAACCGTGTAAGGAAGAACCCGACTAGGCTCTGAAATATCTAACCACACGAACTAGTTGGCCAAAGCTTGAACATCTGATGCTAGCGGCCTCTCACCAACAGGAATATACGCAAGCTACACACACTCACAGCCTTTATACTCAAGGCATCGACCACCAGATTGGCCTTCCCAAGATGATACAAAATGGTGATATTATAGTCTTTTAGCAACTCCAAACACCTCCGTACCCCGATGATCCATGAATACCTCACACGACACGTCGTAGAGGTAATGACTCTAAATCTTTAGTGCATGAACAATGGATGCTTACTCTAAGTCATGAACATGGTAACTCTTTTCATGAACCTTCAATTGTCGTGATACATATGCAATCACCATGTCGTCCTGCATCAATACTGCAACGATCCCGATACGTGATGCATCACAATACACCATGTAGGATCCTGATCTTGTAGGTAACACTAACACTGGCGTCATGATCAAAGCATTCTTGAGCTTCTGAAAGCTCATCTCACAAACATCCGACCACCTGAATGGAGCACCCTTCTAGGTCAAGCTAGTTAATAGGGCTGCTATGGATGAAAATCCCTCTACGAACCGGCAATAATAACCCGCCAAACCCAGGAAGCTCTGTAGCTAAAGTAGATTTAGGCCAGTTTTGAACTGCCTCAATCTTCTTAGGATCCACTTTAATGCCCTATGTAGATACAACATGCCCCAAAAAGGTGACTGAGTCCAACCAAAACTCACACTTTGAAAACTTGGCATATAACTGACTATCTTTTAGAGTATGAAGTACAACTCTAAGATGCTTCTCATGCTCCTCCCGACTGCAGGAGTAGATCAAGATATCATAAATGAATACGATCACAAAAGAATCCAAGTAGGGGCTGAATACCCGGTTCACCAAATCCATGAATGTTGATGGGGCATTTGTCAACCCAAATGACATCACTAGGAACTCATAATGCCCATACCGAGTCCAAAAAGCTGTCATAAGGACATCTGATGCCCTAATTCAACTAACGGTAGCCAGATCGCAAATCAATCTTTGCAAATACTTTGGCACCCTGAAGCTAATCAAATAAGTCATCAATCCTCGACAACGGATACATGTTCTTGATAGTCGCTTTGTTCAATTTTAAATAATCTATACACATCCTCATCGAACAATCCTTCTTCTTCACGAAAAACACGGGCGCAACTTCTCCTCCTTCTAATAAATCCCTTATCAAGCAAATCCTGCAACTTCTCCTTCAGTTCCTTCAACTCAGATGGTACCATACAGTATGATGGAATAGAAATGGGCTGAGTGCCCAGGGCCAAATCAATACAGAAGTCAATATCCATGTCGATTGGCATCCCCGACAGATCTACGGGGAACACCTCCAGAAACTCACGCACAATAGGTACTGAATACATGGAAGGAACCTCTGCACTCGAATCATGAACATAGGCCAAATATGCTAGACACCTATTCTCAACCATATGTCTAGCCTTCACATAAGAAATGACCTTGCTAGTAGAACGGCCATGAGTCCCCCTCTACTCTAATCGGGGCAATCCCGGCATGGACAAGGTCACCGTCTTGGCGTGACAGTCCAATATAGTATGGTAAGATGACAACCAATCCATACCCAAGATAACATCAAAGTCTACCATATCAAAAAGGAGGAGATCTAGACTAGTCTCAAGGCTCCCGATAAAAACCACACACGAGCGATAAATGCGATCTACAATAATAGAATCTCCCACAGACGTGGACACATATACATGAGCACTCAAAGAATCATGAGGCACAATCAAATATGAAGCAAAATAGGATGACACATAAGAATAAGTAGAGCTCGAATCAAATAGAACTGAAGCATCTCTATGGAAAACTAGAACAATACCTATGATGACGGCGTCGGATGACGCTGCCTCGGGTCTAGTTGGGAATGCATAAAAATAGGGCTGGGCCCTACCACTCTGACCTCCACCCCTCGAGCAACCTCTAGCTGGCTGGCCTCTACCTCTAACGATCTGACCCCCGCCTCTAGCTGACTGTGCTGGCAGTGGAGCAACTGGTGCCGGCATGATGGCACGAGAACTTTGCTGAGGTCTGCTACTTGACAATCTAGGGCAATACCTCCTGATGTGACCTATGCCCCTACACTCAAAGCACTCTCTCGACTAGTGAGGCTGCTGAAATGGAGACTGACCCTAACAGACTGAATAGCCGATGTAGTAACTCGGAAGCGGTGGTGCATGGATAGGAGCTGAATGTGCATTGAATGTTGGTTGCTCAAGACGAGACCCATAAGAACCACGACCGTCAAATCATTGTGGGCTACTTGAAGAGCTGATTGAATCGGACTAAGAGGATAGCCTCTACCTAAAGAAACCATTCCTCCATATGAGGTACCACAGAAACCACCAAAATTACGAGGCCTCTTATCAGACACTGGCCCCCTCTCCTGACCACGAACCATCTCGATCTGTCTAGTAATATTTATGGCCCTCTAGAAAGAAATGTAGTCCCAAGTCTCTTTGGCCATCTGTAGCCTGATACTGAAGGTGATTCCATCAATGAATCTCCTCACTCTCCCTCTCATTAGGGAGTAAAACAATGGCATGGCGAGCTAGGTCCACAAATCGAGTCTCATACTAGGTGACGGTCATGCTATCCTGCTGAAGACGCTCAAACTGCCTGTGGTAATTCTCTCTCATAGTGAAAGGAATGAACTTCTCTAGAAATAACTGTGAGAACTGATCCCAGGTAAGTGTAGGCGAATCAACTGGCTTGGCCAACATATAAAATCTCTACTATCTCTTGGTAGAACCGGTAATCTGGAACACTACAAAGTCGACCCCATTAGTCTCAACAATACCCATGTTGTGCAACACCTCGTGACAACAGTCCAAGTAATAATGTGGGTCCTTAGAAGGTGCACCACTGAAATAAACAAGAAAGAGCTTGGTTAACTTATCCAACCTCAACAAGGCCTCAAAAGACATAGTGGCCCTAGCCCCGTCCTGTGCCACAACAACCGGCTGAACTACCCCAACTGGTTGGGATGTTGGAGTCTTATATAGGGGAGCCACCTGCTCCGGGGTGTGAGTAGCGAGAGTCTGTGCTCCTTCCCCAGCTTAAGAGACGATTGGTGCCACTGGAAGTGCGTCGGTCTGGGCCACACTCTCCATAAGGCCCACCAAGCGGACTAGACCACCTTGAAGCACTAGAGTGGCTATGAATATCTTCGGGACCTGAGCTGGTCCGATGGATACAGTCTAAGCCGGGGCCTCCTCCTTATGATAAATTTGAGGCTCCACTACGGGTGTTGCTTCTAGAGCTCTAGACTGAGCTCTACATCTGTCACGACCTCTGGCTCGACCTCTGCCCCTGATAGTAGTTGCCACAAGGGGCTCCGGCCTCTATCCGGCTGCTGATGTTGTGTGTGTTCTCACCATCTCCGAAAGAACATGAATAGAATAGTTTAATCATCAATGATAGAATAAAATCGCAAAAATAAATTTTTCCCTAAAACTCCATAGCCTTTGGAAGATAAGTACATACATCTCTGTATCGATCCTCCAGACTCTATTAAGTTTGCTCATGACTCGTGAGACCTAGGAAACCTAGTGCTCTGATACCAATTTGTCACGACCCATAATTCCCACCCTCGGGAAGGTGATGGTGCCTAACATTTCACTTGCTAGCCAAGCCAATGTTAGATATATCTATTAACCATTTTTAACGATTTTCAAATTAAATAATAATAATAAAGCTGAATAGTCTGAAATACAGTAAATAAACTAATACACCGCGATATCCAATACAAATTCTGAAACTGGTGTCACGAATACATGAGCGTCTAGAACACTACAGATAATGGTATGAAATAAACATAACTGTCTAAATCAAAATAAATAACTAAAATAAAATAAAATGGGACTTCAGGACTGCGGACGTCGTGCATCTATACCTTCTCCACTGATAGTTAGATCTGAGCAAGTCTACTGAACGCAGTTGGGACCAACTCTGGTATCTACACAAGAAGTGCAGAGTGTAGTATGAGTACAACCGACCCCATGTACTATGTAAGTGACGAGCCTAACGTCGACGAAGTAGTGATAAAGCTAAGGCAGGTCACCTGCAATAACATGTACGCAACAATAATAACAAGAGAAAGACAGGAACAGAAGTGAAACAGTTACTCCATAACAACAAATTCAAAATCCAACTACCAAAGAGCTGAGAATAACAAGTCACATAAACTCATCTCAAATACCAAGGCCAATCCAACAATCACAAACAAATATAAGTTTAAAAAATTAATTGCGACGTGCAACCCGGTCCTACAATTTTAACTTTAAACAATTTATTGTGGCGCGCAACCCGATCCCACCATATCATCATTCGTCAATATCATAATCCGTCCTTATTCCGCCATTTTAATTTATTACCTTTCAATTTCTGTTATGGTGTGCAACTCGCTCCCGAAATAATTTCGATCAACAATAGCAAGTCAACAACCAAAATTTACAAGAAATTCTACATCAAGAGAGTAAATGTTCGAAACTATGGAGAATGACATGATAATCAAAGAATCTCGAACAACTCAAATGTCTCAACTTTACAAACTCCACGATATCTACCCATCTAACAAATCATACTAGTGAAACTACATAATTGGAGGCAATAAATATTATGAAATTACAAGACAAGCAAGATATAGGACAATTTAGATATGCAAGAAAAGCAATAAGAGACAAGTAGCAAATAAGCATGGAATTATAGAGCGGACGGACAATTTAATACAAGAATTAGCTAAATGACAAGTTATAATTATGGCATGGAATAAGCATGTCGTTTAACTCATAATAACATTGTCTTGTATGTTGATTGTTAAAAATAATCGTTTAGTTGTAAAAATTATATATTTCTTGCTGGTAATTTTGGATGCTCCATTTTGTAAATACAAGACAGAAGTACAAGTAGCAGCAAATGTTGTTTTGATGCCTTTGTAATTTCAGGCACAAATCTTATGTAATATGTATCACTTCCCCCGTTTCAATTTATTAGGCCTTTAGATAATATTCAATCAAAGTCGGAAATAAATATTCTGTATTAAAGTTGGGAGTATAAAAAAATATTTGGAACATGTCAACAAAAATTTACTAAGAGAAATTAAAATACAGGACCCATCTCTCTCTCTCTCTTTCTCTCTCTCTCTCTCTCTCTCTTCCACCTAACGGAAATTAACGGATCAAATCGCAAGCTTCATTTTCTGATTATGATCTTCTTTGCATGTCTTCATCTTTAATCTTCATTGATGCTTTGTGTAATTGCATTCATTAACATGCATGACGTTTGATCCCTATCTATCCTTTTTTTTGGGATCAATAAGACTTACATTGTGCAAATCTTGTGCATAAGATGGGAATTCTTCGTTTAGATTCAACGTGAAATTCCATCATCAGTTGTGATTTTTACTGTTGCAAATTGTTTGACACATTCCATTTTATACAATTTTTACCAATTTCAAGAATTTAAATTCCTCATATTATTAAAAGATTTTAAACGTTAATGTGATATTTCAAGAATTTTTAGCCTTGCCTTTATGACTGAATTAACAAGATAATGCCAAATAGACCATTGAAAAAACATGTTATATAGAGATGGTGGAGAGTGATTTGAGTAAAGAGAATATTGAGGAGAGTAGTAGAAGTGACAACTTATGGAGTAAAGATTCAGCTTCAGGTTGTCATAGGGACCCTTCTTTTTCAGGTTGGTTTGATGAAAATGGCACTCTTCATTCAGCTCAATTAGTCAATAGACATAATCTTGGTGTAGAGGACTTTGATTTTGTATCTATAGGCACTGAGACAAACCAATGTAGTAGTAATTTTAAGCATAGAATGAGGGGTGGTGGTGATTTTGGTAGTAACTCTGTAGGGAGTGGAGAAGATAGGTATGTTCCATTTGAGGTAGAGAATGGTTCCTCGAGTCATCGAGGATCTGTCGATGATGTTGATGGTGATGATGGCGATGATGATGGCGATCACTCAGTGTTCTCGGATTACCATGATACGCCACAGTCAATTTCAAAGAATGCTGCTAGTTCAGAAGTTGATATGTTGAAGACATTTTTCTTCATACTTGTATGGTATAGTGTCAGTTTGTTCTTGACATTGTAAGTACTGAATTTCATTGTATTCTTGTATTTTTCCAATTGATGTGTATTCAAATGTCAAATATTTTAGTCATGTTTATATGTTTACTTTAGGTCCTATGCATTCTAGGAGTCTCTTAGTCCTATTAGAAATTCTTATGCCAGTAGGAAATATAGAGAACTTCTAGTACTTTTCATTTTTAGATGGGAAACATGGTCAGTGAGGATTCATATCGCCGACCCCAACTTTGTTTGGAAAGCATAGTTATTGTTGTCTTTGTGTATTGAAGCTTCAAGGATCAATACTAAAAATAACTGGAATTAGCTACGAACTCCGTCGCTAATATGTCACTAAATCGCTCTTAGCTAACAAATTTTTTTGATAATTCGTCGCTAAATAGGATTAGTGGCGGATGATATTGTTTAGCTACAGAATTTGTCGCTAATTTCTTTTGTTTTTAGTAGTGGATGTTTTTGTTCGTCTCATATATTGACCTGTGGGATAGGTACAATAAAACTCTTCTCGGCGATCATCTAGGGAAGTTCCCTGCTCCTTTACTGATGAACACTGTCCACTTTGCAATGCAAGCAATTTTGTCCAAGGCCATTACTGGCTTCTGGTCCCATAGATTTCAACCTACAGTAATGATGTCTTGGAGAGACTATTCTTTGAGAGGTAACTTTATGATAGCAATGCCCTTTTACTTTAAAGTATATTACCGCATGATTTGTTGAAGGAAGGCATTATATACATGTTATTCATTATCATGGATTCAGAGGCAGATCCAGAATTGAAATTTAATGAGTTCAACTTTTAAGATTTTCAGTATTGAACTCATTATACTGCTAAAATTATGGGTTCAGATTTATAGGTTCAAATGAACCCGTAGCCAGTAGGCTACCTTCGCCCCTTCATGGATTAGTATAGCCTTTTTAACATAACTGTTGCTGTGTAATACGATGTGGTTATAACTATCTGCTATTGTATGCAATGACTTTTCTGACACTGAATTCCTTTAGAACAAAATCAGAAGAGAGAAAGAAAAGGGAGAACAGGGTAGAGTGGAAGGGTTAAAGTATTTGAAAGGCGTATAATATAATAGAGCAGAAGATGTGTAAAATAGGTTTATATACTTTGCCAGTAGGGCTATTTATAAAATGTAACAAAGACGATAGTAGGATTCATTAATGGGCTAGAAATGATCCTTCCATAATTCTCTATGTCTAGTTTGTGCATCTTTGAGTTTACAGCTTCAATAAGCTAAAAGCTAATTGGCTTGCCGCAACTTGTGACTTAGTTGATCCATATGTTACACTTACTATTTATAACTGATATATCGACAATGCTTTCTAATGAACTGATTCTGTATATAAAATGAGATGGTATGCCTTTCGCAGTTGTACCGACAGCTCTCACAACGGCAATGGATGTCAACCTCAGCAATGCATCCCTTGTTTTCATCTCTGTCACATTTGCCACTATGGTGTGTAACTCTTTCTCCTTAATTTGTTTTTCCCGATATTTTCTGTTAATAGTGATGAACTGCAAAAATTGAGCTCTCAGAAAGCATGGTAGTGAAACTCACAACCATAACATTCATTGAGATCTCTAGAAATTTGCATGTATGTACCTTGAAATTTTAATAATCCACTAAAGTAATTGTGTTTGTCAAGGACTTCAAGGGCCAGTGAAATAATTGTCTACTACCAATTAGGATAATTCTTTTCTTACTTTTGTTTCCTCCTTCCCTTACTCTGGTAAAATTTTCTGGACTCCTAAAGGCAATTTATGTCATTGCAGTGTAAATCTGCATCTCCCATCTTTCTCCTGTTCTTCGCGTTTGCTTTCAGGTACTAATTTTAATCACTGGTCTCTTTTTTTTTATGCTGCTTTTTATTTTTTATTTTGTTGGTGGGGGGAGGGGGGAAGCATCCGTGTTTCTGGTTGATTTTTTACATTGTGTTATAGATGTATATCCAAGGATGTTATTTGTCAATGAACAGAATTATTGATTTTTTTGGCATTTGAAGACTTTGCAATCTTTGGGCCGACCTTTTCGCATATAGGTAGAATAAGTGCCACAAATTGGGTGAGGAACAATATTCTATAGTGATCTGAAATGATGAAATGAGGGGAAATCTAATCGCTTTCCATTTACTATTTTTTTCTTGAAGCATCATATTCATATGAGTAAGTCCTGTTTCAGGGTAGATACTATATACTTGCCTTTCATACAGATAAACATTTCATGCAGATCATATATTTGTGCTTTTTTGTCTCTCGAAAGAACTATATTTGATGAATATGATATATTTGACTGGCCTCCTATCTAACCTGTATGTCTGCATAGCGTCTAACCTCAACTTCTTGTGGAAGGTTGGAGTCTCTGAGTTTAAAGCTGCTGGGGATAATCTTGATCATTTCTGTTGGAATACTATTAACAGGTATGTCGACACTTACTTGCATGTAGTTATCTGGGTTTTTTTTCCCTTTTTGTAGTATCTATTCTCTTGACTGCATAAGTATTAAAGGTCTTCATCTTCATCCGTCATTCTTAAATCGCACCAATAACCTTCACTCAGTGGCGAAGCCACATGGTCATAAGAGCGTCGAAAAATTACACTGTGTACAAAGGTAAAATATTATATTTTAGAGGTATATAACACATATTGAACATCCTTTGTCAGAAATTTTGTTCACTTCTTTTAAATTTGAACACCCTTGGGGAAATTTCTAACTTCGCCACTGCCTTCACTTGTGAATAGGCAAAAAGGTTTACTTTTTAGTACGATATTTCTTGTTTCTAATCTTGTGATGAACATTATAATTGTTTATCTCCTAAGAGATTGACTAGCATGCTTTGTCTCTCCCATGAACTGTTAATTGTTTCAAAGACGATCTCAGAATTTTAGTCTATAATGATCAGATTTTTGGTTAAATTGTTGCTTTGTCTTAAAAAGAGTATGATGGGGCTCTGGAGACTCGAGAAAACTATTGGTCATTCTTATTATCTGTTTGGCTACTCTCATTTTTCCCTTTTCCTTCTTTCCGGGGTACATTTTATCAAAGTATGTCGACTCAAAAATAGTAGCTAACATAAGAAAGTTAAGATGGATACTTGATTTAAGAAGAAAGGACAAAGAAATATAAATAAAGGAACTGGAACTGATGCGGGTACCTCCTACAGAAGATAGGACGCAAGAGATGGATTAAGTAATTTTCCATTTTTTTCCAAACTGCCTCAAGTGTGCAGCCTATTGGAAGGAAAAATACTATACTCACTAGTACAAAGAGTAGACAGAACCATGACAAATGAGATTGAAAGAGGTTATTTTGAGAGATGTAGTAACTTAAGGTTTTAACCATGAGTAGTATCTACATCTAGAAAAAGTAGTAGTTTTAGTTGAACTCAACTGATTGCATAAGGTGTTGTTCTTTTGACAACTATCATTATCAATTTTAATCGACTTAGGTAATTTCCTTACGCGAGTGTTTCACTTTTTCTATCACCTTGTGGATAATGTGTTGTCTGTTAATTGGATCTGTTCGATAGACAAGTCTGACCTTTATATGTCTGACAATGCAGTTGCAAAGGAGACAGAATTTCAATTTTGGGGATTCGTCTTTGTTATGCTTGCTGCAGTTATGTCTGGGTTTCGCTGGACTATGACTCAGATTCTTCTGCAGGTAGGATTTTGTGACATCCGTTGCATTGTTATCAGTGATTTCTCTTTCATTATTTTCTCAATTGTATATCTGCTTACTTTCTCTATTTTGTGTTTGTTCTCCAAAATCCCATATCCAACTGGTCGTGCTGGCATAAAACTGGCATAAAGAAAGAAGTCTATGGTAAGGACAATCAATAACTTCTACATATTGAAGTGTTTGACGATCTCATCTAAAATCTTAAGCTGTTAGAGAGAACACACGGTTATTTATTTAATTATATCTTCAACATGCTCCCTCACATGCGAGCTTGATTCTTTTTTATGAGCCAAGCACGTGAAAATTCTTTTTGTGATATCGGGTGGTGGTGAGACTCAAACCTAGGACCCCTGCATGCTCTGATAGCATGTTGAAGTGTGTGACTAATTCATCTAAAACTTAAGATATTAGAGAGAACACACTTTTATTTACTTAAGTATGTCTTCAACACTTTAGTATTCTGAATAAATTGATAGTTGTTAATTCAGTATTTGCTTTATAGTTTTTGAATAAATTGTGCATGACATACATGATTTCCAGGTTTAAAAAATCCGCTCACACTAATGAGCTATGTTACGCCAGTAATGGCTCTTTCAACTGCTGTGCTGTCCCTTATTTTTGATCCGTGGTATGAATTCGGAAGCACCAAATACTTTGACAGCTCATGGCATATAGCTAGAAGTTGTTTGTTGATGCTCTTTGGTGGAACTTTGGCTTTCTTTATGGTATGTATTTGTCTAAGGTGACCGGTGTCAGTTCAATTTATTGCGGATTTCCTGTTTGATTTTTAATCTTTTTTCTGGAGAGAATGATGCCTTCTAATAGGTTAGATGATTTAGAAGCGATTATCAATTCTTACAGAACTTGGATGTACACAGCGATAGCTATTTTTCATGCTTACCTGGCAATGTTTTGTTAACTGCAGGTGCTAACGGAATATATTCTTGTGTCTATCACAAGCGCAGTAACAGTAACAATAGCGGGAGTTGTAAAGGAGGCGGTCACTATCTTGGTATGAACTGTAAACCAAGTTATTTTAATGAATACAATTAATGTAACTGATTGACCTTTGAAAAAAGAGAATATAAGTAATGTACTGACGATGGAACTTACTTGTATTTTATATACCTTATCTCGAGCAGATTGTACTGTTCGAATACATTAGACTGAGATACAATGTGGGTTGCTTCAATCATGAGTAGTTTTCAAAATTTGCAAAGTTTTTGTGGTTTTGGAGTCTGTGTTTTCTACGATTTCTGAAATAGCTGGTAATTATTATGTCCGCTGCCCGTTCAGGTTGCTGTCTTTTATTTCCACGATGAGTTTACTTGGATGAAAGGGCTAGGTCTCATGACGATAATGTTTGGTGTCAGTTTGTTTAACTGGTACAAGTAAGTGACTGAATCCTTCATATTTTAGCAATAAGATATTTTCGTGATTACTGGCTCTTTGCTGACGTTAAAATTAGATTAGTATTTAGTCCTTTCTTAGACTACCAAACACAGCATATATATGTGTACCTTTTGTTTAATATTGTCAATGCTTGATCCTCAGTTATTATATGTCTGCCGGTAACAATGACTCTTTCATTTCTGCAAGTTTCTCCCCTGTTTGATATTTTAAATGATATGATGCCGATAATTGTATGCCTTTGCTAAGCTAAGATACAGAGTCTGTTAGAAATTTTGGGGGAGCAAAACAATACAAAAGAACACTCAAAACTCAGAAATAAGAAAGTGGAGTAAATGATGATTTCTATTCAACTTGACTTGCTCTATATGACTAGGAATACATGGCTATTTATAGGAGAAATATTTTATGTATCTAGCCTATACTATATGTAAACATAATAATTAAGTCCACACCTCACATCTTTCAAGATACATGGATGACACTACTAGACATTGTATCTTCCGTAGTACATCAATATGTTCATACTCTAATACATGTACTAAATTAATATTCTAGTTCGTGAACTAACGTAAACAAATGGAAAACAAGTTTTTTATTCACATTTCAACAGAGTCCACATTATGCCACACGCTGCATGTGTGCCAAAATTAGAAAACAAACAGAAAGCCTGTAACTTATATATAATGAAAACTGACACTCTGCTATGTGTGGTAATTTTAGATTATTTTTTTCCCTATCCATAGAAAGGTTTTAGGTAGTTTTCTGGATTGCAAGTCTAATTTTGTGTCATTTTAATGGCTTTGATCCTTCTTCCCTTGCTTAAATTCATTAGCTTTTTGTTTTTCATTGTCATTTGGGAACTAAAGTCTGACTGTGACGGGTTTGTAAATATTACATCCTTGCTCACCATTCATAATAATATTAATATTCTTATCTAGATGTAGATTTCATGCTAATTTAGTCATGAAGGTCACAAAAAGGATATAATAAAATTGCTGTAGTAATCTTTCTCTTTTGTACCTGCTGCATCTTCTTGATGCCATTAAAGAAACTACTTACAAAAACAAAATTGCTGAAGTAATATCTCTCTTTTCTTCTAATAGCCTTTAGGACTGCTTTTGACAATTCTAACACTTTAATCATTAATCATGTATACGGTCAAAATCGAGTTTGCACTTCATGTAATTAGTCAAGATTGGAACATCATGGACCGAGGGCCGTCATTATAATATCGAGATGAGATGTGAAGTTGGGTTACCGAGCTCAAGATTCAGGGACCGATCAATACCGAGCTCGAGTTAATATCGAGCTATAATGTGAAGTGGTGTTATCGAGCTCAAGATCCAGAGACCGATCAATACCGAGCTCGAGTCAATATCGAGCTCGAGACTCAGAGACCGACCAATACCAAGACCGACTAAGATCGAGCCAAGAGACAAAGAGCTGTTGTAGTCGTACTAGGGGAGAGAATCTCGGCGGGAATTAAGGAAAAGCTAATTAACTAATCTATCATAAGATCCTCACTATGTATTTTTAATTGTATCCAAAATAGGATTCTTCCACTCTATTAAGAGTGGCTATCATTTCTGTAAAGGAGGACATCCATACCTTCATACACTCTCATATTTCAGAGATTATTGAGATTTACATAACATCTAGCTAATATTATCCTTTTCTGGGCTTTGGACATTGGTTCATCTTGTTCATTTATCAATCATTCTTTACTCAAATTTGGTTTCTATTCATTCCCTTTTTACAGTCAATATTCGATATAATTTTACTTATTTTTTCGATTTGTACCAATTTATAACACATATCCTTAGAACCGCTTATAAATTTAACTCTATCCGTTTTTCGGGTAAACAGTTTGGCTCTCACCATGGGGCTAAGGATAACAATGGTTATTTGATACGAATCTCTGCAAAACACACCATTTTACACTTTCTCTTGGAAGTGTCTTTGATTTCAGGTTAAAAACAACGAACTCTCAATTAATGGCCCTACCTATCGACAACGAAGCCGGCCTTCAAGATGAGAACAACAACCTGACGACCGGAAATGAAAGGCCACTCGTCGATCCCGTTGGAACTCGGGCCGCAGATCCAATTGACGTTAATTCACATGTGGCCATCGAGGCGAACCAATTTCAACCCCGAAAACAACATTCATGGTGGAACTCGATCTGCAGTTCGAAATACCCAAAATGTTGGAAAAGACGGGATCAACCTGCGTATGATTTTTGAAATGTTTTAAGCTCAATAGGTAGCAATAGCTCAGTTGCAGAGCCAAACCCAGGCACCGAGCAGGGCCGAGCCCGGTCCACCCCGAGAAGTCACCCACGAAACGGGGCAAGTTGTAGTTAGATCAAATGAACAAGAATCGGGGACTAATTCCAAAATTATTAAGATGCTCAAGGAACTGACAAAACGAATTGAGTCAGGAGAAAAAAGGATTAAAGCAAACGACAAAAAAGTAGAAACATATAACTCTAGGGTCGATCAGATCTCGGGGGCACCACCGGTATTGAAGGGCTTGGATTCCAAAAAATTCATACAAAAGTCTTCCCCCCCCGAGCGCGGCTCCCAAACCCATCCCCAAGAAGTTCTGCATGCCCGAAATTCCTAAATATAATGGGACGAACGACCCCAACGAATGTCCCCTCTTACACATGTGTCATTAAAGGGAACGATCTAGAAGACAACGAGATCGAATCCGTATTATTAAAGAAGTTCGAGGAAACTCTGTCAAAGGGGGCAATGGTATGGTATCATAATTTACCGCCTAACTCTATCGATTCTTTTACTATGCTTGCAGATTCTTTCGTAAAAGCACATGCCAGAGCCATAAAGGTCGAGACCAGGAAATCAGACCTTTTCAAGGTAAGGCAAAAGGATAACGAGATGCTAAGAGAGTTCGTATCTCGTTTCCAAATGGAACGAATGCATCTACCACCGGTCCCAGACGATTGGGTTGTTCAAGCTTTCACTCAAGGACTGAACGAACGAAGCTCGATGGCTTCACGACAGTTGAAGCAGAACTTGATCGAATACCCTGCCACTACATGGGCCGATGTGCACAATCGGTATCAATCGAAAATTAGAGTCGAAGATGGTCTATTCGGAGTCCCTTCGGAGTCTATTTATCCAGCCAGGAACCTCGAAAGAATCAAGAGAGACACTGATCGCGGGCCAGGGTCAAGCAAGGATTGATATCAGCCATATAATGAAGATCGGAATAGCAGCAGACCCGATCGGAACCATGTGAGAAACGAGAGAAGAAATGATCAATGTTGAAATCATCAGGGGCTATGACCAAAAACGACTTCGACAGGCCTAAATAAGCACCGAGGCTATCGGGCCTAACAATTGGAATGTAACTCACCTAAAAGTGATACTACTGTTGAGGTATGACCCCCGTTCGTTTTTCTTTTTTATGCTTTAAAACTAACAATTGTAGGTAACTTAGAACAATTCAACAGTATTCGAGGCCTCTTTGCAATCAACCTCAAATACTGGGGGGCATTGCCCTCGAATATATCAAGTTCGATGCAAGGAAGTTACTTCATGGCAACAGGGTCTCGATAGGAAAAGTTTGTAAGGGCCAAATTGTCAAATGAACCATGCCTGCATGGTTTGCTCGAGCCCTGGCATAAAACATGAACGCATGCATGTAATATGACTTATAAAGAAAAATTTCTTCTTTACCAATATCTCTTATCTCATAAAGATTCTTCTACTTCATGTTCCCTATCTATTGTGTAAATAGGCTTGAGGGCTGACCATGACCGGAGTTTGAATAATTACCCCATAAATTAGGGACTGCCATCCAAAATATCAACGAGTCTAAGGGCTACCTTACTTTGAGTTCGAGCAAATACTCACTCGACCATAAATCCTAAGGGCTACATTGCTTCGAATTCGAGCAAACCCTCACTCGACTACAAAGCCTAAGGGCTACCTTAACTCGAGTTTGAGCAAATACTCACTCGACCATAAAGCCTAAAGGCTGTTTTTTACTTCGAGTTTGAGCAAGTACTCACTCGATCACAAAGCCTAAGGGCTACCTTACTTCGAGTTCGAGCAAACCCTCACTCGACTACAAAGCCTAAAGGTTACCTTAACTCGAGTTCGAGCAAACACTCACTCGACCATAAAGCCTAAGGGCTATTTTTTACTTCTATTTCGAGTAAACACTCACTCGACCACAAAGTCTAAGGGTTACATTGCTTCGAGTTCGAGCAAACCCTCACTCGACTACAAAGCCTAAGGGCTACCTTAACTCGAGTTCGAGCAAATACTCACTCGACCACAAATCCTAAGGGCTACATTGCTTTGAGTTCGAGGAAACACTCACTTGACTACAAAGCCTAAAGGCTGCCTTAACTAGAGTTCGAGTAAACACTCACTCGACCATAAAGCCTAAGGGCTGTTTTTTACTTCGAGTTCGAGCAAGCACTCACTCGATCACAAAGCTTAAGGGCTACCTTACTTCGAGTTCGAGCAAACCCTCACTCGACTATAAAGCCTAAGGGCTACCTTAACTCGAGTTCGAGCAAACACTCACTCGACCACAAAGCCTAAGGGCTACATTGCTTCAAGTTCGAGCAAACCCTCACTCGACCATAAAAGCCTAAGGGTTGTTTTCATTTCGAGTTCGAGTAAACACTCACTCGGCCATTAAGCCTAAGGGCTACTCTTACTTCGAGTTCGAGAAAACACTCACTCGACCATAAAAGCCTAAGGGCTGTTTTCATTTTGAGTTCGAGCAAACACTCACTCGACCATTAAGCCTAAGGGATACTCTTACTTCGAGTTCGAACAAACGCTCACTCGACCATAAATCCTAAAGGCTGTTTTTTTACTTCGATTTAGAGCAAACACTCACTCGATCATAAAAGCCTAAGGGCTGTTTTCATTTCAAGTTCGAGCAAACACTCGCTCGACTATGAAGTCTAAGGGCTACTCTTACTTCGAGTTCGAGAAAACGCTCGCTCGACCATAAAGCCTAAGGGTTATTTTTTACTTCGAGCTCGAGCAAACACTCACTCAACTGCAAAACCCAAGGGCTACATTGATTCAAGTTCGAACTATTGCCCCGAATCGGGGACTACGTATCAAGTTTAAAGGCTACTCTTCAAGTTTGAGCAAATTATTTCATTTGGAATCTATCTTGCCTAAAAGCCACCTCAGTTCGAGTTCGAACATTTACTCGGGGACCACCTATAAGAAATGGTCGAGTACAGTACCTGCTATCGGTCCTCACTATCTTAATCTCGGACCTTCAAATAATGATTCCATGCTAAGGAACTTTTGACCTTTGTGTAAATTAACAAAAAAAGTGAAAGAGAAGCTATAGAAGGAAGAAAGTTTTATATATATGTATCAAAAATCATTTATAAGGGCACCATGGCCCGATCAAATTTTTCCACAAAAGACCAAAACGGTCCTAAAAGAAAACACAAAAAATACTAAAGGACTTAGTCCTCTCCAGGAGAATCATCTTCACCCTCGAGGCCTCCTTCGCTTTAAGATCATGTCATACTCCCGGTATCATCATCATTGGGAAAATCTAACACTCTAGTTTCATCTTCAAGCTCCTTAGCTTTCTCGATCTTGACTGTAAGATCGAAGCCACGAGCATGAATCTTTTCGAGAGTCTCCCTTCAAGAATGGCATTTATCATGCTTGGCAACCCAGTTTGCTCGAGCCTGAGCAGCCTCAGCAACTTCCTTTGCTCTAACCTGAGCAGTTTCGGCATTAGATCGATAAACGGCCACCATTGCATCAGCATTAGCCATGGTTTTCTCGACCTCTGATTTGGTCGCTGCAAGTTCTGTGACTAGTCTCTCTCGATCAGAATTTGCTGAGCTCAACCGAGACTGGAACTCCTCGATTTTCTTGGCTTGCACCAAGGCTTTTTCTTTTAAGTTTCGGAGTTGGGCCTCAGTCGACGCCAGTTGAGCTCGGGCGGCCTCATTTTCTGAGGCAAGGCGATCCATGTTCTTTTTTCACTCTTCGGCCTCCGCCCTCACTACGTCCACTTCAACACAAAGTTGCCTAATCACATCGAACTTTTTCTCGACCTGCGGGACCGAACTGTTAGCCATCACTCCCGAGTCAATATCATTAAATTCAAAGATTTCTTTTTACCTGCTCGGCCAGCTCACCTTGTTCTTTCCGAGATGCTTCCAGCTCAGCCTGAAGTCCTTTTACTTCTCCTTCTCTCTTCTCACTGAGAAGCTTTAAGGTATCTCTCTCCTCAGTAAGCCTTCAAACTTTGGCTTCGTACTGGTTCAGCTCCCCTCGAGATTAGAAAAATGCCTCGTGATGAAGCACAGAAGCCTACAAAAATAAAAAGAAGATATTATACAAGGAAAGAAAAACACAAGTATGAAAAGTGGCAAAGAAAGTATGAACTTACCCGATTCAGGGCCTGTTGGGCTTCGTTGAAAAGGCAAGGCGCACCCACCTCACTCGAGCTCTTCTTCGGAGCCTCCAAGTCACTCGGGCCGGTGACATTATCTACCCCGATAAAATAACCACGGAAAGGGTCCTCCTCTCCATGGGCTCCCTCCCCGTGACAAGTCTCCACAGCTTGAGCGTCACGTATTATCGACTGGGAAAAAGAAGGGAAAGAGGGAAAATCCCCGATCTCTACTTCCCCGAGTAGGTCTTTGGGCGCTGCTTCCGTCTTGGGGAGCCTCAAGCTCGGTTTGCACACCGGCATCCGTAGCTTCTTCGACGGTCTCTTTGCCCCAAGGTAAAATATCCCTCGTCCCCCTCAGCTCGGGAACTTGGGTCGAAGTCCCCTCCTCGACCTCATCAAGCCTGGTCGGAGTAGTATCAACTCCCACCGATATCGAAGCATTCTGACTATCGGTGCTAGTCCGTACACGGGCCAACAGCCTAGAATCACTTTCTTATTCTTCTTATTCTTTATCCCTTAGACTCAGGACCGACTCCATAGTCAAAGGGATTATGTTCACCTTGGGTTTATGAGCCGCTCTCTTTTTGGGTTTTTGACCCTCGGAGTCCAGGGCCCTTTTTCTCTTAATCACCTTCTTCGGTTTTGAGATAGGCGGTAAAACTTCTTCATCACATGATTGGGATCTCATAACCGCATCTTTACCGAGACCTACAAAGAAAGAAAAGTAAGTAAAACTTATGCCTGAAAAAATACTTGAACAGATCGGTGAGCAAAGAGGAAGGTTTACTATGAGTACGAGCTTCCCACCGGCCTTTTTGACAAATCGCGCCATGCACGCTCGGCATATGTTGACGTCGAAACCAGGCTCCCGACCTAGTTCTCAAGATGGGGAACCGCACTCAGCATCCAAGCAATGGTTGTGTCAAGAAATACATTGATAAGAAAAGATGAAGTAAAAACAACAAAAACTAAAAACGGAATCACACGTACGGTTCATATTCCATTTCTCGGGAAATGGCACACTCTCAGGTGGGATTAGGTCTGAGGTCTTCATTCGAACGAACCGGCTCATCCAACCCCGATCTTTATCTTCATCTATGCTCAAGGTGAACGCCTTGGTGTCCTGGCGTTGAAGATTTATCAGCCCACCTCGGTAAAGACGAGGGCTATATAATCTTACGAGGTTGTCGAGGGTGAAAGGAAGCCCGTCGATTTTGCTCACAAAGAAACGGAGCAGTATTACAATCCTCCCGAAAGAAGGGTGTATTTGGCCGAGGGTCACCTGGTACTTCTTGCAGAAGTAGATGATGACCGGATCGAGGGGACCCAGCGTAAAAGGATAACTGTAAACCCTCAAGTACCCTTCCACGTGGGTAATGATCGCTTCCACCGGTGCTGGTATCACAACTTCTTTGTTTTCCCAACCACAATCGTTCTTCACCAAATCAATAAGGCTTTGGGGTATCGAGCATATATATCTCGATACCGGCTCACATCGACCAGCAACCGATGAGGGTTTCTCGACCATAAAGTCGGAATCGATAACACATCCCCCAGGAACGAGTTCTTCGAGACGTGGCTCCACCACCGGTTTCTCACCGACCGGCCGAGAAGAGGAAGCAACCTCTTTCTGAGGAACGGTTTTAGATATCTTGGCCATCTAAATTTTCAAGAACAAAGAAGATGGGAAATTGGAATATTTTGGTGTTTGGTGAAGAACAAGCAAAGAAATTTCTAAAATTGGAAATAGAGAACTGTGGAGAAGGAGAAGAACTGTGAAGGTTGGAATGAAAATATTTGAAGGTAAAGGTTTGAAATGATGAAAAAGGGGGCTATTTATAGATTTCACAGTGACAGTTAAAAATTGGCAGTGGTCGACCATCGTCTGACGCGCATTTAATATCTTGATAATTAGACCGGCGGGACATTTGTCACATACGTCATAATCGGGCTCGATGCAGACGTCAGTGTGTATCTAGTCAAAAGTTGTAAAATCATATCGTTTTTCGCCACATTCTTTCCGAGAAACGAGGAGACTATCTGTATACGTTCAAAACTGAGTTTGCCCTTCGTGTAATTAGTCAAGATTGGAACATGATGGACCGAGGGTCGTCATTACAATATCGAAATAAGATGTGAAGCAGGGTTACCGAGCTCAAGATTCAGGGACCGATCAATACCGAGCTCGAGTCAATATCGAGCTATGATGTGAAGTGGTGTTATCGAGCTCAAGATCCAGAGACCGATCAATACCGAGCTCGAGACCTAGAGACCGACCAATACCAATACCGACTAAGATCGAGCCAAGAGACAAAGAGTCGTTGTAGCCGCACTAGGGGAGAGAATCTCGACGGGAATTAAGGAAAAGCTAATTAACTAAATTTATCTGGCATAGGTGCTAGTTTCTAAATAATTATTTCAGCCATGAGGCCATCATTTAAAAGAAACATATATTTACTTTGTTAGTATTTTGCCTTGAATTTTTAATCTATTAGGATTATTTTTCTTGAAGGAAGGGAAAAAGGCTCCTAGAAGTAATAAATCTCCTTTATATGTCAAACGTTTTAGTTTTTTGATTTCCTCGGTTATAAATGTCGATCCACTTTAAATAATAGTCTCTTTTGATATATTTTTGTTTATGTCTGATTTAGCATCATCAAAGTTGTCTTTATTAGCTTCTACATGCGCCATGTTATTTTGATCTCAACATACTTAAGCTATTGTAGTCCAATTAAAAATTGTTGATACGGCCCATTTTTAATCGCAAACGGGACTTTGGTAGCCATTTGAAGCATACTGATGTTAACTTGACAAAAGCGGTTGATCCTTGGCTATGTGTGGCTATGTGTTCATAGTTGGAAAATGGTTTTGATTAGATATTCCTTTGTTGAAAACATATAGTTACTTGACCAAATGATGATAATGTTGGAGTGTACTTAGATGTCTATGACCTAAAGCTGCTAGGTAGCTCTCTCATTTTCACTAGATTTCTTTTGTGATCCAGAGAAATGTTTTTTTGCTTTCTGCTATACTGTGGAACTTTTGAATTGTTGAGATGGTGGTACGTACGCCATGTAATGAAGTCGTTTTACACTTTCGCTCCTCAGGTACGACAAATTACAAAGAGGTAGCTGCACAGGTGAAGATGAAATGCCTTTAGGAAATGGAGCTGCTAAGTATGTTATACTTGAAGAAATGGAAGATCAAGATCATGGTCGTCCTTGAAATTTTCATATGACATTATCTGCAATTTACGAGTGTAGCAAGCTTCTAATTACAAAAAAATGCTGTGATGAACTCTTGAAATAACTAACTATGGGCAATTGGAGGTTATCACTATCTTCCTCAAAGAGGAACAATGGCCATAGTTGCAAATGGGACTAAACTCTAAAGTGGAAGCATTCGCGGACGTGTCTTTCTTGGACTTAAAACTCATTATATGGGCTTCCAATTATATGAACTGAAAGTCCCCATGACTATCTTGAATTGTTTAGGGATTTCATTTTTTTCTATTAGAAGATAGGTTGTTTCTTTGTTTAGTTTTGAGTTCGGAATGTAATGGGATTTTCCTTAAGGTTTCTTGTCATGCTTTCGGTCTTTTAGCATGTAAAATTTGAACTTGCAATGTCAGATTGCTTAGTTTTTTTTGTTTCTTTTCAATCAACTTCATATCAATTGTTATTCTGGCATGAGAATGACTGATCTTTTCAAATGTCTTTTGTTTCAAGGGAAGAGATAAATGTTTGGAAAAATTCACCCCACAGAAATAATATTCACGGTATACGACTGTAATAAATACGGATTACTAAAATACAATAACCGACGACAATAATAAGAGAAACAATGACACCAGATTTTACGTGGAAACCCCTTCTAAATAAAGGAAAAAAAAAAATCACGGCCCGAAAGGAGCAACTGATTTCACTATAGCAAGGATTTTACAATTTGTGGTACCGAGTAAAATACTCCAAGACCACTAAACACTCAAAAGAAATAACCCTCTTTTAATTTTTCTACCTCACTATAATACCGCTCAAACTCTCTATATTTTTCCTCACAGAGTATTTTTCTTCTTACTCTGTGAACTCTCTCTTACTCTATCTGTTTTTGGTGTGTTTAACAATTGAGAGCAAGACACCTATTTATAGTGCTTAGGATTGCTTCAATGATGTCATGTTAATGGCAAAAGTCAAATATTATATTGTGAAACCAATGAATGATTTGCCATAAAATCTTCCTTACTATTCCTTTAGTTGGCTTAACATTTCAAAGCCAAAGGAAGTGTCTTCCTTTCACATGGAATGGACCCATCAAATCTCCCCCTCCAATCCCATGTACCTGGAGGAGGTATCTCTAGTTTCTCATATAGAGCTCATTTCGACAAGTTCTTTGCATCGCTCGAACTTGTCTCTTGGTATCGTCTTGGTCAACATATCCGCATGATTTTCACTCGTGTGAATCTTTTTGACCTATAAAGATTCGTTCTCCACCTGCTCACGAATCCAATGATATCTCACATCGATATGCTTTATTTTTGCATGGTACATGGAGTTCTTGCTCAAGTCTATTACACTTTGACTATCACAATAGATGACATACTCCTTTTGATGTAATTCCAGCTCTTGAAAAAACCGCTTGAACCATACCATCTTCTTGCCAGCTTCTATAGCGGCAATGTACTCTACTTCAGTTGTTAAAAGTGCAACGCACTTCTGCAATTTAGACTACCATGATATAGCTCCCCCTGAAAAAGTAAATAGATATGCAGTAGTGGATTTTTTATTATCAGTATTACCGGCCATATCAATATCGGTATAGTCTTTCAAGACTGGATCTGATCTCCCAAAACACAGGCATTCATCCGAGGTTCCTTTTAGATACCTAAGTATCCACTTCACAGTTTCCCAATTTTCTTTTTCGGGATTATCAAGAAACCTGCTAACAATACCGACAGCATGAGCAATATCAGGTCTGGTATATACTATTGCATACATCAGGCTCCCGATGGCAGAGGAATATGAAACTTTAGTCATACTTTCTTTATCTTTCTTTGTTGTAGGACACATTGTCTTGTTCAACTTCATATGACCAGCAAGAGGCGTGCTAACTGGGTTAGCACTCATCATGTTGAAGCGTTTAAGCACACATTCAATGTACTTCGTTTGTGACAACAACAACTTTTGATTTGTCCTATCTCGGACAATCTCCATTCTTAGAATTTGTCGTTTGGACCCAAGTCTTTCATGTCAAATGACTAGAAAATAATCTTCCATCAACTTGGCAATCAACTTCTTATCTTTTCTTACAATTAGCATGTCATCCACATATACCAACAAAATGATAAAATTATTGTTAGATAATTTCTTATAGTATACACATAAATCTGAAAAAGCCTTTGTGTACGTTTGACTCCTCATGAATGAGTCAAACTTGTTGTACCACCCTTGGCGCTTGTTTCATCCTATAAAGACTCTTATTCAACTTGCACACCCTGTGTTTCTTTGCCTTTACTTCAAAATCTTCTGGATGCTCCATATAGATCTCTTCTTCCAAATTTCCATGCAGAAATACAGTTTTCACGTCCAACTGCTCCACTTCAAGATCTAGGCTAGCTGCCAAGCTCAAGATTGTTTGAATAGAAGTTATTTTGACAACAGTTGAGAAAATTTCATCAAAATAAATACATTTCTTCTGTTCGAAACCTTTTAACACCAATCAAGCTTTGTATCCGACCAACTTGCCTTTTCCATCTTTCTTGAGCTTAAAGACCCACTTGCACTTGAGCGGTATTTTGCCTTTTGAAAGTTCAACCAGTTCATACGCGCTATTTTTCTGTAGAGAATTCATCTCTTCTTGCATGGCTTCCATCCACTGGATTTGTTCCGGATGAGATAGCACCTCCTTAAAATTCTCTGGTTCCCCCTCATCAGTGACGAGGATATACTCTGAAGAAGGATACCTCGTGGACTCCACCTTCTCTCTTTCAGATCTTCTCAAAGGTTGTTGTCCTTCTTGTTGTTGTTGCTCTTCTTCTTCCTCTTGTGGAACATGATGTTCCCCTTGCTCATCAACCTCTTCATCTACACCTTCTATGTGCCATTGTTCATCTGTGAAAGAATTACGTACAGGTAAAGTAGGAGTAGTAACAAAGTTAGTAACTGTACCATTATCATTTTTGTTGATTGATCACTATCAATCCCGACCACATCTTCTCTGAAGATCATATCTCTACTTATGATGATCTTTTTTTTATGGGTCCCACAATCTGTACCCGACTTCTTCATCTCCATAATTGATGAAGATAAAAGGAATAGCTTTGTCATCCAGCTTCGTTCTCTGCTTCTTCAGCACGTGTGCAAAAGCTTTACATCCAAACACTTTTAGATAGGAGTAGGACACCTCTTTGTTGGTCCAGACTTTCTTTGGAATGTCAAACTCCAATGGAACTGATGGACTTCTATTAATCAACTAACATGATGTGCGAGCTGCTTCACCCCAAAATGACTTAGGTACTTTTGTCATTTTGAGCTTACTTCTCATTTTTTTCGACAATGGTGTGACTCATCCTTTCAGCTACACCATTGTGTTGTGGGTTTTCAGGAACTGTCTTCTCATGTCTGATTCCATGGCTTGAGCAGTAGTCTTCAAACTCATTGAAGTATACTAATCCTCCATTGTCTATCCTGAGAGCTTTAATTTTTGACATGTCTCCCTTTCCACTAGAGCATGGAATTTCTGAAAAACTTGAAATACACAATCTTTTGTTCTCAAGAAATAAACCCAATTTTCATTAAGCATCATCAATAAATGTGAGAAAATATTTGTTACCTATCATTGAATCTACATCCATTGGACCACAAACATCAGAATATACTAAATCTAGTATATTCGATTTTCTTCCATGAGTTGCTTGAAACGATACCCTGCGTTGTTTTCCAAATAAACAATAATCACAAGAATTCACAATTGTACCTTTTGCAAATGAGATGAGTGACTTATTGGATAGGATCTATAGTCCCTTCTCACTCATATAGCCCAATCTCCGGTGCCATAAATCTGCAGGCGTATTATCTACAGCCGCATGTAATTCACCTTCACATATCTCAACGGTGTCTTGTACAACGTGTAAGGAGCAACTCCTTTAGCAATCACTAATGATCCCTTGGTGAGTCTCCACTTTCTATTGGCGAAGTGATTCTCGTACCCGTCTCACTCTAGAGCGATCAATGAAATCAAATTCATTCATAGATCTGGTAAGTGTCGCACATTTTAAAACTAATGTGCATCCAATATTTGTCTTGATACAAATGTCGCCAATCCCCACGATCTTTGAATGACTGGTATTTCCCATCTTGACCAGCCCAAAGTCTCCTACTTTGTACCTATAGAAGAATTCTCTTACCGGTGTAGTATGGTAAGATGCTATTGTGTCAACCACCCATTATGACTCTTGGCTTGCTAAGTGCATGCATTCCTCATCCTCGTGAACGAAGAGAATCACTGAATCATCGTTGTGCACTGCAGAAGTTGTGTTGTCATCATTCTTCTGACCACTGCTCTCGTCCCGACCTTTCTTTGGGTACTTTCTTTTGAAGTGACCGGGTTGACCGCAACTGTAGCAATTCCTACCCTTTGATGTGTTCCTGGACTTTCCACGAGCTTTGGATTTATCACGGCTACTCGATGCTCTATAAAAACTTCTTCCTCTGTTATCCATGATAAGAGCATGCCCCTGATTTTCGGGCTTCTTCTTCATCTTATCATTGAGTGGGATGCCTGATGTGACCACGAAGACATATTATCAACTATTAACTAGATTAGACTGTCCTAATTATCTAAACAAGAATTAAACCAAAAAGCAACGATGCTAAAGTAATTAAACTAAAAAATAATAATTAAACTAAAAAGAAAATAAATAATGAACTCTGAACAAAGGAAAAGTATATTTTTATGTTATCAATGTAATAAAAACAATCCAGGGTTATGGGCTATCTAACATTCCTATTATATTCTTCAATTGAATTAACAAATTAATTTATCTAGTTTATTGGTTGACAGGGTTAATGTTGCTCATAAGAATCTGTCGAGTTCTTACTCGCTTATTCAAGCTAACCTAATGCCTATATGTCTATGGAATTAGATCTAACAAGAACGCATTTGTAATTCCTATAAATCAACCAAGTAAGGCAATCAGGTATATGTCTATCCTAACCGCGAATCCGTTCCCCGATGCCCAGGTTCAAGAACTTGCTCTACTCAATCCTATGTGCAATCTAGAATTTCCACTTTCGAATTCAATTCTAGATTCGTAGATAATATTTAATTGGTGATCAAGCAATCAAATAATTAAGCGTAAGATTGAATAAATAAACTAATATGATAAATCAAGAAACCAAAATTAATATTCGAATAACAATAGTAATGAAAGAACCACAACCCTACAACGTGAAGTTTAGCTCCACATAGACATGGTAGCCAAATAACAAATCATACAAATAAACATAAAAATTACTAAGTTTGGTGGAAGAAAAGATGAAACTCGGCCTCCACAGCGGCTCTATGCTCTACCTTCGCCAAACGTTACTCTAAAAACCATTCTCCCTTTTTCAAAATAGGTTTAGGACCCTTTTTATACGAGTTGGGAGTGTGTAGGGCGAAATAACCAAGTCTCGGGGTGAAATACGACTAGTCCCTGCTTCAAGCGTCCTGGGTAGCGCTAGGCGCTAGCCCTGGCGCTGAATTCAGTGAGTTTTCATGCTCAACTTAGGCAATCATTCAATTTTTGGCTTCCTAACTCAATTCATTTTCCTTGTATATTTTTGTCTCTACTTGGGGTGGGGTGGGGTGGGGGGAAGGGACAAAGGGTGTCCCCCCTTTGTCTTCTTTCTCTATTAGTTTATCTTTCCTTTACTTATGTAATCAGTTACACTTTCCTTTACTTATGTCATTGTTAAAAAATATTCACAACAAAGACAACGTGCTCATAACAATTCTAGCCTCAAAACCAACTCAATGTCAAAATACATTCATGGCTTGAATAGTCAACATCGTAGAGACGCCTAATAACGTTACCTATCCTCGTGCAACCATGTGCATTGTGCCCTTACAACAAAATCAAAGAGAGTAAGTAGAATCCACACATTCGAATCTCATGATCAAATATACTTTAAGGACTCACATATATCAAAGAAAATCTCTCACTCTCACAAAGAAGTCACATGCATGCAGTCAGTACCATAGGCTTGCCCTTAATGTAAATCTCTACTAATGTAGGCTCGGTCGATCTAAAATCAATTAGGACTTTTTAATGGTTGTAATGTGGGCTACGGGATGGGTAGGATATATTTTAGGAATAGTGACTCACCCTCCTATGCTCTTTAACATATCACATAATCATCTTAAGCGCATTTTCTTCAACATCACTTCAATTTCACAAACAATATCACCCCCAAAAACGTTTCCTTCTTCTTTAAGCCTTACTTTAATTCATATCCACTAGCAAGAACAAGACAACAATTTATTCATCTATATTTTTCCTTCTTTTTCCAGATTTTTCTCTTTTTTTCAACAATTCTTTATTTCTATTTTCAATTTTCGCTATTGTATTATTTTACAAAATAAATGCACATTTCTCCCTTTCATTGGTTCCGCTCAAAATTCACCTAACACTTAGTCCCTTCTTACTTCTTTTAGCGCTCATTTCACAATTAAAGTGCTTTAAGTGGTAAAAGGATCAAAAAGTATCAATTAAGAACAAAAGGGATATAGGCTTGTAATGTGGGTGCTAAATAAAAGGTCTACAGGCTCAAAAGGGTTAACTAGGGATATATTTTATTTTTGATAAGCAATTAAGCTCTAAAATATCAAAGAACACCTAAATTAATTTTTCAAATCGAGCATCACCTAAAATTTCGCTTCAACTCACATACTGGGCAAGTTCTAGACTCAATCACAAAAATATGGACTACTCAAAAACCTTACCACATATGGCACATGACTCACTAAGGGATGGTCTCATTCCGACTCTCAACTAATGCACGTATTCACAAAGTCACGAGATATTAAGCATTAAGCGCAAAGTGAACACAAGTCAAAAAAATAAGACATATGCGTCACAAAACATGCTATCCAACTAAGAAAGGCATCATCAATAATTTCAAATCACAAGGAAGATACTACACATGCCAAAACCTAAATATGCTACTATCAAACAAGTCAAGGTCGCCTAGGTTCATCATTCTTCCGCCTTTTATTCCCTAAATTCTTAATCTATTCTATAAGAAAAAAAATTATCCGGTTCAAACTACATCCCATGGAAAAGAACTGAGGCACAAAGAAAAATCACGGGGGATTATTACTACCTAAAGAAATTAAAAGACGTATTTTTGGACTTTTTCTATTTTCTAATTTTTTTTATGTGTTTTTGGTTAGATTTTAATCCCTCAAGAAAACTATCAAAGAGATCCATCGTCGGAAAAAGTCCAAATTTTCCTAATTAATTTTTTATTTAAAAAAAAAGTAAGTTACTAAAACAACTACTAAACTACTACACTACTACAAAAACAAAAATAAGAAACTAAAATACTAAAAAGCTAATTATCCAAAGGAATTCTCCCACCCCACACTTAAAAGAGTGTAATGTCCTTAATGCACATCATAAATAAAATCAAGAGGGTAAGAGAAACTCCCTGGAAGGCCAAAGGCCAAAGCATTGGCAACTCACGGGGTACTCATACTTCTCCCAAGGATGGTCCTTTGTATGGGTACCTCACACTAGTTCCAACCATCTGGCTCGCTTTTGTACACTTCCAGTGGCTTTTCTTCCTATGCTCATAATCCTACAAAATAAAAATAAATACTACAAAAATAATATAATAAAAACAAAATCAACAAAAATAAAAGAAAGCAGTAAAGCTGGGTTGCCTCCCAACAAGCGCCTAATTTAACGTCGCGGCACGACGTGAGCCACTTTTTTCTCCACCTTGAACTTATGAATTGTACCCCTAACATGGCATCCAGTCTACGGCTATGCTCCAGTGGTGGGGCTACAAAGATAACCAGGCCAAGTAATAAATTTTTTACTCTACACTTCTCGACCTTTAGATGAGGAATGTAATTTTTGCTTTTTAGCATGACAAATTCAAGAATATAGGCACTCTCATCCTCACTCTTTGACTCACCCATAGGCTCAGATAGCTCGATTACTATCTCAATATCTAAACACAATGTGAAAAATGATTGGACTGAGGTCTAATGCGCCCTAACTCATGAATTGTACTACTATTTACATCCCCGCATATACATACACTCAAGTCTCCCAAATTAATGTTATCTACTCCCTCATATGACTCTAGAACACTCTTCTCAACATTGGAATCCTCAAGAAAAATATGGTCTAATGATTTGTATTCTCGTTTTAGCTCCTCAATTTGGTCTAGAAGATTTTTTTCAGCTTCACACAACTCATCATTAAATTGTTGGGCGTTGAACGCATCAATCTTTGCACTCAAATTTTCATCCAAATTATGCACAACCAAGCCAAAATTATCAATTTTATGTGCAAGCTCATCTCTCTCCATAGACCAATCATTCACCAACATTCTTAGTAAACAACGTCGTTTCTCATATTCGCCTAATGGAGAATATCCATCCCAATACCAACCCTTAATCCCATATTTAAATTCAGACCTCCGAGAGTCTAGGTCATGACAAACCCAAAAAGACGGGACATAAAAGTCTTCCATCAACCAAGCGTCTTCATCAATAACCTTCCTCTGGATATTTCATCCCCATATGTCATGTTGAGAGAACTAGAAACACACTAAGAGAAAGATCAAATTGTTATAAAAATAAAAATATTTACAAAAAGGAAAAAAAATAAAACCTGTAAAGATAAAAGTAAAAGTCTAAGCTAGAAAAATAGCTAATTCTAAGTCATCGGCAACGACGCCAAAAACTTATTACGGCCAAACGCACACGCAAATATACACGGTCTTCAAGTAATAAAGTGATAATATAGAGTGTCGATGCCAAGAGGACGTATTATCAGCTATTAACTAGATTATATTGTCCTAATTATCTAAACAAGGATTAAATCAAAAGGCAGTGATGCTAAAGTAATTAAACTAAAAATTAATAATTAAACTAAAAAGGAAATAAATAATGAACTCTGAACAAAGGAAGAGTATATTTTTATGTTATCAATATAATGAAAACAATCCATGGTTATGGGCTATCTAACATTTCTATTGTATTCTTCAATTGGATTAACAAATTAATATATCCATTTTATTGGTTGACAGTGTTAATGTTGCTCATAAGAATCTGTCGAGTTCTTACTCGCTTATTCAAGCTAACCTAACGCCCATATGTCTATGGAATTAGAACTAACAAGAACACATTTGTAATTCCTATAAATAACCAAGTAAGGAAATTAGGTATATGTCTATCCTAACCGCGAATCCGTTCCCCAATGCCCAGGTTCAAAAACTTTCTCTACTCAATCCTATGTGCAATTTAGAATTCCCACTTTCGAGTTCAATTCTAGATTCGTAGATAATATTCAATTGGTGATCAAGCAATCAAATAATTAAGCACAAGATTGAATAAATAAACTAATATGATAAATCAAGAAACCAAAATCAATATTCGAATAACAATAGTAATGAAAGAACCACAACCCTAGAACGTGAAGCTTAGCTCCACATAGGCGTGGTATCCAAATAATAAATCATACAAATAAACATAAAAATTACTGAGTTTAGAAGAAGAAAAGATGAAACCCGGCCTCCACGTTGCTCTCCCTTCGCCAAACGTTACTCTAAAAAATATTCTCCCTTTCCAAAATAGGTTTAGGACCCCTTTTATACGAGTTGGGAGTGTGTAGGGCCGAAATAACCAAGTCTCGGGCGTTATTGGACTAGTCCCCGCTTCGAGCGTCCAGGGCAGCGCTAGGCGCTAGCCCTGGCGCTGAATCCAGTGAGTTTTCATGCTCAAATTAGGCGATCATTCAATTGTTGGCTTCCTAACTCAATTCCTTTTCCTTGTATATTTTTGTCTCCACTTGAGGGGGACAAACACCAAAGGGCAAGGGTGTCCCTCATTTGTCCTCTTCCTCTATTAGTTCATCTCTTTTCTTTTTTTCCGTATTTTATTCAATTTTTCTCCAAATCTCTTTATCTTCACATCGTTTTATTCCTACACAGTTAAAATATAATATTAAGCATAAAATAATATAACTAATACTCAAAAGACGATTAAAAGTACTAGAATGTGAGGCAATAATGGTTAAATATATGCATTTTTTGGCCGACCATCAGTATCTCTACCATACAGGATGGTTGTTGCCAAATTATCATACGAATATAGCAATGAGTTTAGAAGAATGATAGCCTTATCTACTTCAGTGATTGTTTCTCCAAGGTTTTCCAACTGCGTGATTAATCCATTGAACATATTTAAATGGGACAAAAAAAATTATACTTTCACTCATATGGATGGCATAAAGTTGCTTTCTTTAAAACAACTTGTTTGTTAAGGATTTGGACATGTATAGACTTTATAGTCTTTTCCAGATACCACATGCACTATTTTCATCCCTGACATTATTAAGTACTTCATTGGACAAGGGCAGTCTGATTGCACTTGCCACGACCCCAAATCCACTAGTCATGATGGCACCTAACCCAACCCGCTAGGTAAGCCAATTAACCTCTAACCAATTCCAATAACAATTTATAAAGCGATTAAGTAAAGAAATATTTGAATCTTATACATTACCCAAGGACTGGTAGTACAAATCATGAGCTTCTAAGAATATAGTTTACAAAGCGAAAATGGAATAAATACATCGTCTCTTTAAAAAGTACATAAACAGAGTTTTACAGATTTAAAGCTACCACGAATAAGAGGCAGCTACAACTGAGACGCAGGTACATCTTCAATCCATCTCCCATCGAACACAACAACATCAGCAGCCAACATCTGTACGCAAGGTGCAGAAGTGTAGTATGAGTACAACCAACCTCATGTACTCAATAAGTAACAAATCTAACCTTAGGTTGAAAGTAGTGACGAGCTAACAAAAAGGGGTTGGGTCCAACACGAATATTCCACAACAGTTCATAACAGCATAGTACAAGTAACAAATGAGTATCTCGGAAATAAAAGGCTCAGTTCATTCACAGTTCCAGAAAAATAGGCATTTCTTTTCAAGTACCTCAGTGAAAATCCAAATCTTTTACCGAAAAGCCAATATACGAGTAAGTTTGAAAACTATGATTTTTCCCAAAACTCTTTTCAACAAATAGTAAGATGTTTCATTTTCAGATAACATGAGGAAGTTACTTCTCTATGCCAACATGTCAAGATACAGGTAAAATCATAAATGTCCCCAAATCTAGGTAGTAGAAGGAAATGCACCTCAATGCATGTATCTCAAGTACGCATGTCAAATGCAATGCATCTCGATGATGAGCTCATGTACTCACACTCTCAGAGTACTCAATCTCACTGTCTCGCATTCTCTCTCACTATGCTCAGCACGCTCAAACACTCAGCGTTGTACCATACCCGCTGCGGCGTGCAGCCCGATCCCTATTTATAGTCGACTGTGCTCACAGGGGGTGTGCAGACTCTGGAGGGGCTCCTTTCAGCCCAAGCGCTATAATCTGCACGGATAACTCACGTGTTGCACGGACAACTCACGTGCCATAATATCAATATTTGAAATCGCACGGACAACTCACGTGCCGCACGGACAACTCACGTGCTATAATATCAATATCTGGAATCGCACGGACAACTCACGTGCTATAGTGACAACATCCTCACAAACCGTCCCCCGGCCTCATTCAGTCATCAACCTCTCCAGTCTCACTAGCGGGCTTACAATGTCATGAAACTAGCCCGACAACAATGATATGATGTATCGATAAATAACTGAGTCTGAGATATGATATGAATGCATGAATATGACTGAGAACGAAATATCAATGAAATCAGTGAGATGACAGTAAGAAGCGACCACTATGGGTCCAAACAATATCGGCAAAATGCCTAAACATGATATCTAGTATGATTGACAGTTTAACTACTTTATCACATGATGAAAACACGGATAACTCACAAAGTAGGACCACTATACAGTGCCATAGAACAACAGAGTCCCAATTCACATGGTGCACGCCCACACGCCCGTCACCTAGCATGTGTGTCACCTCAATACCAATCACATAACACGTATTTTGGAGTTTCATACCCTCTGCACTAAGATTAGAAGAGTTACTTACCTCGAACAATCTAATACCACTGCCGAACAAGCCAAGCAGTGCTCTAAAGATGCCATCTCGCACGTTTCAACCTCCGAACGGCTCGAAACTACCCAAAAACAACTCAAGTGCATCAAACAATGCTAAAGGAACCAATCCCAATCGAAAAAGATCAAATCTTGAATCAAAAGCCCGAAATCGGCCAAAAGCCCAACCCGGGCCCGCACCTCGAAACCCGACAAAATTTATAAAATTCAACAACCCATTCAATTACGAGTCCAACCATACTAGTTTCACTCGAATCCGACTTCAATTCGATGTTCAAAACTCGAATATTCATATTATGAAACTTTAGGCCAAAACCCCCAATTTCCTCTTTAAAATTCATCCACCAAGAGCTAAAATCGAAGGTAGATTCATAGAATATAACCGAAACCGAGTAGTACACTTACCCCAATTCATATGGTAAAAATTGCTTCAAGAAGCGCCTCAATCCGAGCTCCATAGCTCCAAATATGTAAAAATGAAGCCAAAATCGCGTGCCCAGCACATTCGCATTTGCGAAAAATTCGTCGTACTTGCGACCACCGCTTTTGCGGAAACACCTCACATCTGCGCTTCCCGGCTTCCTCACCATTTCCACTTCTGCGACTCACTGCCCGCATTTGCGCCATCGCAGGTGCAGAAATCCCATCGCACCTGCGACCTCTGCTGACACCCTCCAACTCCGCACTTGCGCTCGAGCTGCCGCACCTGCAGCATCGCATATGCGCCCAAATCCCCGCCTTTGCTGTCTTCCTCACCCAGCACTATTCTCGCATCTGCGACGCCTTCATCGCTTCTGCGGCCATCGCACCTGCGCAAACTAACCGCATGTGCGATCATACCAAAACCAGCAGCCTCCAGTTTTTCACATTAAGTGAAAATGATTCGAACCTCGTCCAAAACTCATTCGGGCCACTCGGGACCCTTTCCGAATATACTAACAAGTCCAATAACATAACACGGACCTACTGGATGCCTCAAATCACGCATAACCACATCGAAATGGCGAATCGCACCTCAAATCGAAATTTATGAACTTTGAAACTTCAACTTCCACAACTGATGCCGAAACCAATCGAATTACGTCCGATTGATCTCAAATTTTGCACACAAGTCACATTTGACATTACGGACCTGCTCCAACTTCCGGAATCTGAATCCGACCCCGATATCAAAAAGTCCACTCCCGGTCAAACTTTTCAAAATTCCAACTTCCTCCATTTCAATCGAAAATCAACCACGGACCTCCAAATCGAAATCCGGACGCGCTCCTAAGTCCAAAATCACCCAACGGAGCTAACAGACCCATCAAAATTCCAATCCGAGGTAAAATGCTAAAAATTCAAATTTGATCAACTCTTTCGAATTTAAAGCTCCCTAGTTGAGAATCATTCTTCCAAATCAGTCCCGAATAACCTGAAAACCAAAACCGACAATTCACACAACTCAAAATACATCATACGGAGCTACTCACGCTCGTAAACTACCGAGCGAAGTGCAAATGCTCAAAACGACCGGTCGGGTCGTTACATCCTTCCCCACTTAAACATACGTTTGTCCTCGAACGTGTCCAGAGTTGTTCTCAAAGCCATCAAACCGCTGTATAACCTTGCCATGCACATACCCGGGGGTGATCTCACGTCACCCTATCCCATATAGGCCCGACAACACAACATAACTGTAGTTCTTAATTCAACCTAGCATATAAACCTTAGATTCCAATTTCCAATATCCACAATTTCTATAAGATCAGAATCTCGCATCTACATACTGTATAAGTCTGAACAAGCTGTATCAAGCTATATCTATAACCCAAGATGTAATCACATGATGTACCACATAAGTCAAATACTCATAGCAAAAATTTCAAATCACAGTAGCTGCTCAAAACAACCCAATACCGGTAATAGACCTCATATCAAACAAAGCCTCGCTCTAAAGCCTTTGTACACTGCCGATGATGAAAGAAACATGCAGAACTCCTAACCATTCATCAGATCAACCAGTCATGGAACTCTCTCTCATTCGACAAGAGTTGTAGCAAATTTCTAAGCCGACTTTCGATATTATCCTTCCAACCATGCTATAATCTATTCCGATAGTATCCATCCTAGGTCCAATGACCTCATCACATCCAACACGACCACTCTAGTGACATGACACATCAATACAATCTGAAGCCACAACCCGTGCAATCCGTTCACCATATAGCAACATTCCAAATGTACTCAATCATGGAAAAATGACTCAAACGAGAGAACCGTACCGCACGCTCAACAAGTATCACCAACGAAATGCTTAAACCCATCACACACCATAGAACCATAACACACAACTCTAACACAAAGGATCATATTTCCACATAACTATGCTGCAATGAGCGACCCTATCCAAATATTGGTCCATATGAAATACCTCAGCCACCATACTCAAAATCAATAACCACGCGCAATCCGACATCAAGTACTCAAAGTGCATTACTATAGCCACGGAGAAGCCAATGATACAATGTCACCCAAAACTCGAAAGGACATAACCAATACGCAATCAATCATGCAATACCCAACTACTCATCTCGCTCAAATTCTGCTATAAGACCACAACAGAACCGCACCATGTGTGCCTAAAACTAACGAATCACAACTCCTCGTAGCATAGAAGAGTAAATCACAGAAAATTCCAGAACACGAATAAGCTCAACAATAACCGAATGGCACATCCCTCAACAATAGCAGTATGGAGCCAACCAATCCGGCTCGGTGTAGAATACACACCCTAATTGGGCCTACTAATGGACCCCCAAATCAACTCCGGGAACTCACACATAGATAAATAACCCTCCCAAAGCCCACAACAATTGAATCATAACACATACTATCGCCTAGCTAGCTTCGGCCATGACTTCACAGTCCACAACCATGAAATAACCTGCTCTTGAGAACTCCCAGTCTACAAATCCATAGAACACACGAATCACCATGTCTGATCCTAACTCCACCGCCAAAATATCTAACTCATCTCTCATATACATGATCATCCCATGAGGAATACTTCTAAAATTCTTCCGTGCCACATAGCGAAATTTGAATATCGGCAGTCGATCAACCAGAAGAGTGCCGCAATAACAGTGAAGTATCCAAAAATCAAAACACACTGCCCCTTCTGAAATGTATACTCTCATCAAGCCATGCCAAATAGTAATATCATTTGCCTAGTCATCTGAAACCGGCCATGCTTCCAAACAAAACTGTAATCCCGCTCACGTAAATCTCACTCCCACACAACACACCGCATATACCATGCCATCATATGAAAAATATGAGAACTTCATAGTCCGCTCCGAGCCACAAGCAACTACATACTCAATTAGCCAAGGACCTTCCATTTGATCTCATCCCGGAGAAAATCCCAATACGCAAAATATTCCTCATGCCGGTAGGAAATATACTCCTCAAACCGTGGTAAAAATCATTGAGAACTCTTCGAAACCCATTTGCACACAACCAAGCTATCAGAACCAAATCTCTGTAACTCAACCAGCCATGCAGGTTGCCAAGACCCAAAAGCATTGCCACGAAACACCTGGAGAGACTAGCCACGTCATAAGTACCCATAAAACTGATCATACCCATTACTGTGCTAACCCAACCTACTACCATGTTGTCCTATTTCTTCAAGTCCTTTCCAAATTTCCTTCAAATCGATACGTCTCCATGCTAGAACACCACAATCCCTAACCAAAATTCACCACACAAGAGACCCTAGTATAAAACTGTCATGACCTAAAATCCATCAAAGGTCGTGATGGTGCCGGACACCGCGGTCAGGCAAGCCAAAAATAAATACTTAATTTGGTTCTCATTTTTAATATTTCTGAAATCATATTTCCTTCAATTAAATCGTAAAAGATGAAGTTTACAAAATGAATAATAATATCTTTAAAAAAATTCCAATACATCGCCCAAAACCCGATGTCACAAGTGCATGAGCATCAACTAGGAATATAAAATAATATACAACCTCTGTCCAGAATACAAATTGGACAGGAAAATATAAATACTCTGAAGGAGACTCTGTTGGCCGCGGACTCGTAACGTGAAATGCAGCTCACCTAAGTCCCCGCAATAACCGCGCCTCTGCGCCCACAAGGCCACTAGACATATATGCACCTGCACAAAAACGTGCAGCAAGTGTAGCATGAGTACGTAAATCAACGCGTACCCAGTAAGTATCATGCCTAACCTCGAAGAAGTAGTGACGAGGGATCGACTTCGATACTTACTAAGGGCTAATAGTATGATAATATGAAATTTTAATTAAGCATGATATATATATCGATAAAACTCAAATCAAGAAATAACTGAATAATTCATCACCCTATTTAAGGACCCAAATCACTTCCTTCATTTAAAACAAATAATCTTTTAAATAATGAATTTATACCAATTATAAAAGGAACTTCCAGTTCTATTATCACACACGAATACCACCGAGGACGTTCGGCCCGATTCAACATAAATGTAAATTGTGCACTACTGAGGGTCGAACGACGTGAACCATATATGCATCTATTATCCCGCTCGCGAATCAGACATGCGACGCGGTCAAATATAAATTTATCAATAAATCATAACCCTTTCTTGATTCTTTTCAAAATATAGACAATTCGAATCGAAGCTTTTAAATCCTAAAAAATCCTCAACTCAGTTTCATTTGATACAGTTAACAAATATAATCAAATAACGGTGTCCACAATAATAGTATAACCCTAAAACTACCCGAACATAAACAAGAATAGTGGCTACGTACGGACTCTCGTCACTTCATGCATACATAGCCCCCCACAAATAACAACACATATTAATTAAGTTCACCTATGGGGTAAGTTCCCTCTTACAAGGTTAGAAAAGAGACTTACCTCGCTCCGAAGTTCCATAACCGGCTCCCAAGCCCTTCCAACAACTCAAACTGATGCCCAATGCTCCAAAACTAGTCAATAAATGTGTAAACCCATAAATATATACTCTAATTCTCCTTATAATTCAGTTTACAACAATTTCTAACTTCGCTTGAAAAGTCGATAAAAATCACCCTCGGGCCCACGTGCCCGGATTCTGAAAATTTTCGAAGATAAAATTTACCCATGACACCACGAAATCAAATATATAATTTATTCCAAATTTCATGTCCAATTTCGTGGTAAAAATCCAAAAATATCAATTTCTAGGTTTTGTACCAAAAATCTCAAATTTCTACAAATTTTCAAGTCTAAATCCATATAATCCAAGTATTAACTTGCAATAGGTGGGAATCACTTACCTTGTGTTGCTTGATGAAAATCCTTCCTTGAAGCTCTCCAAAATCTCCTCAACCAAGGGGAAAATGAGAGAAGAAGAGCCAAATCTCGCTCTTTAAAACAATCTGCCCAGCTAGGGCTGTTCATTTGGATCAGATATCCGAAATTCGAACCGATCCGTTCAATTTAGCATTTCGGATTGGATCGAATTTTGGATTGTGTTTATTAAAATTTTAGATTTCGGATTAGATTCAGATTGGTATAATTTTAATACGATCCGATCTGATCCGATCCGATCCGAAATCCGAAATTATTAGGGCATGTATAAATTATAAACTTTAATTCGGATAATTAGTACTTCCTTTATATTTTTCTCCAAGTTATTACCTTTAAAATTGATGGATTTAGCTCTATTGGCACCATAGTACTCTCATAATTGTATAAACATGAATTTTTCTTACTGTACTGCCTCTTTTACAAAGAAAATATACATATGAGTTTGCAACTTTGAGATTAATAATCCGATCCGAAATTCAAAAATTCGATCCGATCCAAACTTTAAAATTTGATCTGATCCGATATTAATTCGGATTGGATTCAGATTGCATTTTCTAGAATCCGAAATTCGAAAATCCGATACGAAATGTGCTAAATCCGATCTGATTCGATCCATGCACATCCCTATGCCCAGCGACCTCTCGCACCTGCGGTCCCTTGACCGCTTCTGCGGTCCTCCTTCATACCCCTCAACTCTGCATCTGCGGCCCACATCCGCTTCTGCGCCTTCGCTCCTGCGGCTCCACGTGCGCAGGTGCGATCCCGCTTCTGCGAAACTCGACCGCATCTGCGGTCCCAGCCTAAGCTGCTTCTGCGACCCTCATGGTTGCTTCTGCGGATCCGCACCTGCGGCCCTAACCTCGCAGGTGCGGTTACACCAGAATTGGTGCACTTCAGTCATTCCCTAAGTCCAAAACTTGCTCCGTTAACCATCTGGGACCCACCCGAGGCCCCCGAAACCTTAACCAAATATACTCACATGTCCCAAATCACATTACGAACTTAGTCGAGCCTCCAATTCACATCAAACAACGTTAAAAATATGAATCACCCTCCAATTCAAACTTAATGAACTTTAAAACTTCAAACTTCTACAATCGATGCCGAAACCTATCAAATCATGTCTGATTGACCTCAAATTTTGCACACAAGTCATAATTGACATTGCGGACCTACTCCAACTTTCGGAAATCAAAATCCGGCCCCGATATCAAAAGTCCACTCCCGGTCAAACTTCTCAAAATTATCCAAATTTCCAACTTTCGCCCAAATGACCCCAAAATGGCCTACGGACCTCCAAATCCACATCCGGACGCGCTTCTAAGACCGGAATCATCATACGGAGCTATTTCCAGACTCGAAATTCCAAAAGGACGTCGATATCATTGAAATACACTTCAACTCAAATTTATGAAATACTTCCAAAATGCCAACCTTCTACAATAGGCGCTGAAACGTTCCCGGGTCATTCAAAAACTGATTCGGACATACGCCTAAGTCCAAAATTATCATACGAACCTATTGGAACCTTTTAATCCTGATTCTGAGGTCGTTTAGTCAAAAATCAAACCTTAGTAAATTCTTTCAACTTAAAGCTTTCGAAATTAGAATTGTCTTCCAAATCAACTCCGAACATCCTGAAATTAAATTCCGACCACGCGTACAAGTCATAATACCTGAAGTGAAGCTGCTCAGGGTCTCAAATCGTAGTATGATGTGCTAGAGCTCAAAACGACCGGTCGAGTCGTTACAAAAACCATAACGCCCTAAGGCCCATAAGCCACTGACTCCCCTCTTAAGCACCCCAAGGCACCACAACCGAGACACCCACTCTAAAGAGACCTTATGTGAACCTAAAACTGTTTCCTTCACCTTCTTGATACTGAAATGCACAATCCACAATGATAAAAAATGCCACAAGTCTCGACACTATCCAATGCAACTCCTAGTTTCTAGCCATATATAAATCTTGAAAATTTCAAATCGCTACATATAAATCTTGAATCCATTAGAATCATTCTCGAGAGTCATCTACTCTACTCAAATCTCAATTAAATCGACCAAACGTACCGAACGACCTGTGCCCCATTAGCACACTAACACCCAAGGGAATAAAGAGTAACCCCCACTCCTAAGCAACCGAGCAAATTCCTACTCCATGTACACTACATCCTTTGTGAATAACCAATAAATTATTTTATGATTTCCATATACCCATAGAGTGTAATACAACCCGTATCCAGAAATTCCCTTACTCGAGTCATCATCAATCTCAACTCCTGCAGTCATAGCTGATTCATCAGTATACCTCGAACCGAAACTAATACAACACATAATCGTGCAATCAACTTGTCGATAGCAGACTCCCCCACTTGGCTCAAAGCCATAGATCGAAACACACAACTCACAATTCCCATACTCTCTTACTGCCATAATACCGCAGTGAGATTCAACTAAATCCTTCCTGAGCTCCTGTAACGCAAACCATCTAATACTTCACATGATCTGCAAACCTCGCATTCACCCTTGTAATAGTCAAGCCAACTTCCATAAGCGATCCAAACTCAAATTGCAACATATATCATTCACTAGTAAAAGAGAACTCTCTACAAAACATCATAAGGACCACACAACCTCAGAACACCTCGCAGGAGATAACCTGCCTGCTCTGCCTCAAACTGACATCTTTCTATACCCTTCCACAGTCACGACTACTACGCAATCACTTAATCTTCTTGATTCTGAACTCATCGACAAGACATGAGAATCTACTTCACTCCACAACTAAACAACATAAGATATCCCTCAACACACCCATAACTCGAGACCATACGCTAAATCAAGATAGAAATCAGACACCCCATAGTCCTTGCTAAATCTCAAGTAAACTCTTCTCGCCACATTCGAACAATCTGAACAGATCTCGCAATCCCATCATACTCACCACATAGTTATCCAATCACAAATTCCACTAATAGGGACACCAACGGATCTATAAGTCCCAAAAGCACGTGCTCACACAATCGAAATCCCTGTGCTCAAGCTATAGTCGAAACCCGGCCTCAAGTCCTCCATACTAGCCCATCATCGACACGCCAAAATCACATCTAGCACCTCAACCATGGAATCACAAGCCGTCGGTGCACAGCCGATACCAAGCACTCACATGCGCGTACGAATGCGTGGAAGAAATTCAAAGGGTTATGCTTCAAGATGAATCAATGTCGCACTATAAGGAAAGAAAGATGGGAAGTATATCCTAAATGTCCTTTAGCCTCTTGAAGATTGGTATGGATGTCATCATACCGATCCGCAAGACTCAACTAGACACTTGCTCATGACTTGTAGAACCTATGAACTTAGAGCTCTAATACCGCCTTGTCACGACCCCAAATCCACTAATCATGATGGCACCTAATCCAACCTGCTAGGTAAGTCAATTAATCTCTAACCAATTCCAATAACAATTTATAAAGCGATTAAGTAAAGAAATATCTGAATCTTATACATTCCCCAAGGACTGGTAGTACAAACTACGAACTTCTAAAAATAGAGTTTATAAAGCGGAAATGGAATAAATACATCGTCTTTTTGAAAAGTACATAAACAGATTTTTACATATCTAAAGCTACCACGAACAAGAGGCAGCTACAACCGGGACGCAGGTACATCTTCAATCCAGCTCCCATCGAATACAGCAATATCAGCAGCCAACATCTGCACGCAAGGTGCTGAAGTATAGTATGAGTACAACCGACCCCATGTACTCAATAAGTAACAAACCTAACCTTAGTTTGAAAGTAGTGACGAGCTAACAAAAAGGGGTCGGGTCCAACACCAATATTCCACAACAGTTCATAACAGCATAGTACAAGTAACAAACGAGTATCTCAGAAATAAAAGGCTCAGTTCGTTCACAGTTCCAGAAAAATAAGCATTTTTTTTCAAGTATCTCAATGAAAATCCAAATCTTTTACCGAAAAGCCAATATACGAGTAAGTTTGAAAACTGTGATTTTTCCCAAAACTCCTTTCAACAAATAGTAAGATATTTTATTTTTAGATAGCATGAGGAAGGTACTTCTCTATGCCTACATTTCAAGATACAGGTAAAATCATAAATGTCCCCAAATCTAGGTAGTAGAAGGAAATGCACCTCAATGCATGTATCTCAAGTACGCATGTCAAATGCAATGCATCTCGATGATGAGCTCATGTACTCACACTCTCAGAGTACTCAATCTCATTGTCTCGCATTCTCTCTCACTATGCTCAGCACGCTCAAACACTCAGCGTTGTACCATACCTGCTGCGGCGTGCAGCCCGATCCCTATTTATAGTCGACTACGCTCACAGGGGGTGTGCAGACTCCGGAGGGGATCCTTTCAGCCCAAGCGCTATAATCCGTACGGATAACTCACGTGTTGCACGAATAACTCATGTGCCATAATATCAATATCTGGAATCGCACGGACAACTCATGTGCCACATGGACAACTTACGTGCTATAATATCAACATCTAGAATCGCACGGATAACTCACGTGCTGCACGGATAACTCACGTGCGATAGTGACAACATCCTTACAAACCGGGCCCCGGCCTCACTCAGTCATCAATCTCTCCAGTCTCATTCACGGGATCACAATGTCATGAAACTAGCCCGATAACAATGATATGATGTATCGATAAATAACTGAGACTGAGATATGATATGAATGCATAAATATGACTGAGTACGAAACATCAATGAAATCAGTGATATGGCAGTAAGAAACGACCACTATGGGTCCAAACAATATCGCCAAAATGCCTAAACATGATATCTAGCATGATTGACAGCTTAACTACTTTATCACAAGATGAAAACACAGATATCAACAAAGTAGGACCACTATACAGTGCCATGGAAACAACAGAATCCCAATTCAAATGGTGCACGCCCACATGCCTGTCACCTAGCATGTGCGTCACCTCAATACCAATCACGTAACACATATTTCGGGGTTTCATACCCTCAGCACTAAGATAAGAAGAGTTACTTACCTCGAACAAGCCAATACCACTGCCGAACAAGCCAAACGGTGCTCCAAAGATGCCATCTCGCACGTTCCGACCTTCGAATGGCTCGAAACTAACCAAAAACAACTCAAGTACATCAAACAATACTAACGGAACCAATCCCGATCGAAAAATATCAATCTTGAATCAAAAGCCTAAAATCGGCCAAAAGCCCAACCCATGTCCGCACCTCGAAACCCGAAAAAATTTATAAAATTCAATAACTCATTCAATTATGAGTCCAACCATACTAGTTTCACTCAAATCCGACTCTAATTCGATATTCAAAACTCGAATATTCATATTATGAAACTGTAGGCCAAAACCCCCAATTGCCTCTTTAAAATTCATCAACCAAAAGCTAAAATCGAACATAGATTCATGGAATATAACTAAAACCGAGTAGAGAACACTTACCCCAATTCATATGGTAAAAATTGCTTCAAGAATCGCCTCAATCCGAGCTCCATAGCTCCAAAAATGTAAAAATGAAGCCAAAATCGCGAACCCTTGTATATAACATTCTACCCAGCACATCCGCATTTGCGAAAAATTCGTCGCACCTGCGACCACCGCTTTTGCGGAAACACCTCGCACATGCACTTCCCGGCTTTCTCACCATCTCCGCTTCTACGACTCGCTGCCCGTATCTGTACCATCGCAGGTGCGGAAATCCCATCGCACCTGCGACCTCTGTTGACACCCTCCAACTCCGCACCTGCGCTCGAGCTGCCGCACCTGCGGCATCGCATATGCGCCTAAATCCCCGCTTCTGCGGTCTTCCTCACCCAGCACTATTCTCGCATCTGCGACGCCTTTTTTTCTTCTGCGGCCATCGCACCTGCGCAAACCAACCGCAGGTGCGATCATACTAGAACCAGCAGCCTCCAGCTTTGCACATGAAGTGAAAATGATCCGAACCTCGTCCATAACTCATCCGGGCCACTCGGGACCCCGTCCGAATATACTAACAAGTCCAATAACATAACATGACCTACTCGAGACCTCAAATCACGCATAACCTCATCAAAACGATGAATCGCACCTCAAATCAAAATCTATAAATTTTGAAACTTCAACTTCCACAACTGATGCCGAAACCTATCGAATTACGTCCGATTGGCCTCAAAGTTTGCACACAAGTCACATTTGACATTACGGACCTGTTCCAACTTTCAGAATTGGAATTCGATCCCGGTATCAGAAAGTCCACTCCCGGTCAAACTTTTTAAAATTTTAACTTTCGCCATTTCAAGTCTAAATCAACCACGGACCTCCAAATCGAAATCCGGACGCGCTCCTAAGTCCAAAATCACCCGACGGAATTAATGGAACTATCAAAATTTCAATCCGAGGTCAAATACTAAAAGGTCAAACTTGGTCAACTCTTTCGAATTTAAAGCTCCCTAGTTGAGAATCTTTCTTCCAAATCAATCCCGAATAACTTGAAAACCAAAACCGACAATTCACACAAGTCAAAATATATCATACGGAGTTACTCATGCTTGTAAACTACCGAGCAAAGTGTAAATGCTCAAAACGACCGGTCGGGTCATTACAACACTATCCGCCTTCTTATCCATGTCTGCACATTCCTCAGTTTTCATGGTTTCCAGCTTTGCCTCTTTTTCATTTAATGTAATGTCTAACCCTTGTTGGATGAGTAGGTCCTTCATCCTTCTTGGCCATATGGAGAAACCGTCATTACCGTTGAATTTTGTTACTTCATACTTTACTCCTGACATTTATTTTTGTCAAAAGTTAAATTGACTATAAATAATATTTTTGTGAATGAGCAGAACCTGCGTTCTGATACCAGTTTTTTGGAAAATTCACCCCACAGAAATAATATTTACGGTATACGACTGTAATAAATGTGGATTACTAAAATACAGTAACCAACGATAATAATAAGAGAAACAAGAATACCAGATTTTACGTGAAAAACCTTTCTAAATAAGGGAAAGAACCATGACCCGAAAGGAACAACTGATTTCACTATAGCAAAAATTTTACAATTTGTGGTACCGAGTAAAATACTCCAAAACTATTAAACACTCAAAATAAATAACTCTCTTTTGATATTTTCACCTCACTATAATACCGCTCAAACTCTCTATGTTTTTCCTCACATAGTATTTTTCTTCTTATTTTGTGAACTCTCTCTTACTCTATCTGTTTTTGGTGTGTTTAACAATTGAGATCAAGACACTTATTTATAGTGCTTAAGATTGCTTCAATGATATCATGTTACTAGCAAAAATCAAATATAACATTGTGAAACCAAGTTATGATTTGTCATAAAATCTTTTTTACTATTCCTTTAGTTAGCTTGACATTTTAAAGCCAAAAAAAGTTGTCTTCCTTTCACGCAGGATGGACTCATCAAAGAACGATCAAAATGTGGTCCTTAATGTATTAGGGAAGTTTATCTTGACCCTTCATATCCTTACGTCCAGAGGGGAAAATATTTTAAGGAGATACATACGACCATATTGATTGACAGCAAAAATTGTACTCTATCAATGCAATTAAATTGGAAATAGTAGGTTAGTATTTTATTCTAAAGACCTTATTAGGCTTGTTATGAAAAAGTACATGTTATAGGTCAATTTAATTTGATGATACAAAAGATTTATAATTTGTCAGTATTGAACTTAAATTCGGAAAAGATTTAAGTTATATCCACTAAAAATATAAAAAACTATTACATTGTTATGGTAATTTAATATATTACAACAAGTTATGTATCATTTATTGCATGAAATGAATCGATGTTTATTATATAAAATTATCTGTAATTATTTTTTAATTAACTTGAATGTATAAATATTTTTATACTATCATTACATAGTACTTAACTGCAATGAGAAAAAAGTATTAAAAGAAATTAAACATTTCATGACAAGAGAGATAAATGCAAAACTAAATATGTACCAAGTTTTCTTATACTCCGCTCTCGGTGCCTTCCCCGCTCCTTGAAGACTTAAGCTCAAGAATTGGCGCTTTAAATCTACAAATCTTTATGCGTATGATCCAAGAGAAAGAATCAAATCTCTACAAAAAAGAATTTGAGGAAGAAGCTTAGGGGAAGTCTTGGCGCAATAGTAAAAACTACCGTCATGTAACCAAGAGATTATAGGTTCAATTCGCAGAAATAACATCTGGTAGAAATACAAGGTAAGATTGTTGTATGGGGTAAAATTAACGAATGACGGGTGGACGTTCGTCGAGTTGACACGTAGTAGTAAAGACGGGTAGGAGATGAGTCAGCAAATAGCTGACACAGGGTACAAGCATGAGACCGGTGTTGTATGAGCTCCATAGACATTAAAACCGAGGAGGAGAATTTGAAAGCAAGGTACCGGTTGAAGAAGGCAGCATTAAAGGAGAAGCTGTTACAGAGATCCTAGCACTTATACTCAACCGTTATGCAGCTATCAAGATGAGTCTTTATTCACCTTAAAGAGGAGTTTAATTCGGGGATCTTGTCTCCCCTAATTTAGCTATAAATAGAGAATTTTGTACTCATTGAAAACTTGTATGAAGAAAGGCTAATATTACTCTCTTATTCTGCTAAACATTATCCTGCTAGTACTTAGTTCTTGGTATTGTTCTTGTTTCCGGAATAGTTCAATTCAAAGCCTAGCCTTGTCTTTTCTTCAATTATTCTTATTTTATTTAATTTTGTTTTTCATTACTTTATTTTCTCGGATCAATTTAATTCACGTGTCAATAAATCACATTATAAATTCAATTGTACCGTTTTACGGGTAAACAACTACGTACATAGCTAATGTGATACAACCTTTTTCCCAATCCCGCGGACAAAAACATAGTGTACCGGGCTGCCTTTTAGGAAGGAGGGAGGAATTTGGATGAAGTGGGAAGGTCGATGTTTTTTATTTGACTCCTTTTGCAGTCCACTTAATTAGTCTTTCCAAGTTTGCAATAATTTAAGCAGGTCCCTTTTTTTCCTCCAAACCATCCTGTAAGTTTAAAATGAAATAGTAGTGGTTAACCGAAGTCGAGATGTTATTGATAGGTCAATGCGCTGGGGTTAAGTCTTTCTGAGAATTTAAGTCCATGCATGTATATTAAATTAAATTGGTTTAACCAAGACCACTTCACAATCTTACAATTATCATCAAAAATTTCATTTTTATGGCTCTAAGCTGGATTTTCCCTTTCTTGTTCACTCTTTTTTGTTATTTTCATTCTCTAACCAGCCAACCTTTTGTTTATTCAACTGCAAATCTTTCTACAACTTGGATCAACAGTTATTCAGCACCTGATTCAGTGAACTTCACTGATGGTTCTATAGTAACGCCTATACTTGTCAAAGGAAGCTCTGGTCCAAGTTATGCTTGTGTATTCTACTGTAATGGCAATTGTGAGACTTACTTCTTTGCCATCTTCATTGTGTATACAAGTTTTGATTCCTATATTACAGATGTTAATGTAGGATTCCCACACGTTGTTTGGTCTGCTAATAGGAATAATCCAGTTAAGATCAATGCAACTTTGCAGCTCACATTAGGAGGAAATTTAGTACTTAGAGATGCTGATGGTACTTTGGCTTGGTCAACAAATACTACTGAGAAATCTGTTGTTGGCTTAAAGTTGACTCATTTGGGAAATCTTTGTTCTCTTTGATGTCAACAATGTTACTATTTGGCAATCTTTTGATCATCCAACTGATTCTTTGATGCCAGGACAGAATTTAGTATCAGGAAAGAAGCTAACAGCAAGTGTCTCAGCAACAAACTGGACTGAGGGAGGTTTGTTTTCTTTCTCTGCCACAATTAATGGTTTGATTGCTTTCGTTGAGTCAAGTCCACCACAAACATATTTTGAGAGTTCTATAGATGGACTAACTTCCAGTAAAGAATCCAACTATGTCATGTATTTGAATGGAAGCTTAGCTTTAATCACAATTTCCAGTGACTCCAAGAATCCGCGGGGACTGGTTTATGTTGCTCCTGTATCTTCAGCTCAATTTTTGAAACTGGAATTTGATGGGCACTTGAAAGTGTATGAGTGGCAAGACCAGTGGAGAGAGGTCGGTCGATGACCTTTTAAGATCTTATGATGAGTGTGCTTACCCAATGGTATGTGGAAGATACGGCATTTGCTCAAATGGGCAGTGTAGTTGTCCTAAATCAAGTTCTGATTCAACAAACTATTTTAGACAGATAAATGATAGGCAGCCTAATCTTGGTTGTTCTGAGATCACAAAAATGACTTGTAATGACTCAAAAAACAAGAGATTTTTAGAGCTCAATGATGTGAATTATTTCGCATTTAGTGCAGATATTACTGATACAGACATGAGTACCTGTAAAAATGCATGTTTGAGGAATTGTTCTTGTAAAGCTGCTATTTTTCATTATGGTTCAAATTCTTCTAGTGGGGAGTGCTACCTGCCATCCGAGATCTTTTCGTTAATAAATAATGAGAATGAGAAGACAATGTATAATTCCTCTGTATTTGTGAAAGTACAGAATGAAACTCAAACAGCTGTTGTAAGACGGAAGAGGCGCGTGAATGGTGCTATAGTGGGATCTGTTACAGGAATTTCCATTCTTGGTATCGTAATCGGATGCATATTTTTCATTTTCTGGAAGAAGAGAAAGGAAGATGAAGTGGAAGAGCATTATCTAGATAACATGCCAGGAATGCCTGTTAGATTTTCTTACGACGATCTAAAGTCTGCAACTGAGAACTTTAGCAAAAAGCTTGGTTAAGGAGGATTTGGATCAGTGTTCGGAGGGACCTTAAGAGACGGCAGAAAGATTGCAGTGAAATGCCTTGATGGAATATTAGGCAAAGCCAAGAAATCATTCCTAGCTGAGGTTGAAACCATTGGCAGCATACATCATCTCAGCTTGGTCCAATTAATTGGCTTCTGTGCTGAGAAATCTCACAGACTTCTAGTATATGAGTTTATGAGCAATGGATCGCTAGATAAATGGATCTACTCTGGAAATCAAGAAATCGTTCTAGATTGGAAATGCAGGAAGAAGATTATTCATGACATAGCCAAAGGATTAGCCTACCTCCACGACGAATGCAGGCAAAAAATTCTACATTTGGATATTAAGCCTCAAAACATTCTCCTAAATGAGAAGTATGATGCTAAGCTCTCTGACTTCGTACTTTCCAAGCTAATTGATCGGACTCAGAGCAAAGTTGTGACTACCATGAGAGGTACTCCTGGCTATCTAGCTCCTGAATGGCTTAGTACAGCTATAACAGAAAAGGTAGATGTCTATAGCTTTGGCGTTGTAGCCTTGGAGATCTTGTGTGGAAGGAAAAATTTCGAGCCATCTGAGCCCGAGGAGCAAAGGCTATTGTTTAGTCTTCTCAAGAGAAAGGCTGAGGAAGGGCGACTAGTGGATCTGATTGATAAGCGCAGTGAAGATATGCAGCTTTATAAGGAAGAAGTAGTACATACAATGCAAGTTGCAGCGTGGTGTCTACAACGCGATGACACCAAGAGACCATCAATGTCAATAGTTGTCATGGTCATCTAGGGCGCGGTGGATGTTGAAAAGAGTCTGGACTACAACTTTCTTATGCCACAAACCGTATCAGATATCAGTATAATAGATTCTGCTCCATTACTTCCCTCGATCCTATCAGGCCCAAGGTGAGAGAAATTTGTTCTTAAACATTGCTAATTTCAAGCTCTACTATAAAGTGCAGCATGCTGGCTGCTGTTTTAATTTCGAGTTTGTTTTCTTGCACTAGTCATGCAAATTTATTCAATATATATATCAAGTGTCAGGAAGAAGACTAAATTTGTACTTGCAACTTCCTCTCTGCTCTCGCTCAAAATGATAGGAAATTTTTTCTTTGCTGAGCGAGAAATCCATGAGGGCTAGTAGCGCATGGTTCAAACTCGGTGGATCATGGGTAGACTTTACCCCTTAAATACAAGGCTATTGTCTGCGGCAAGGTTCAAACACTTGATGTGCGCCTAACCCACACATCACCTACTGCGCTCTTAATATTAAGACGAGGTGATCCAATCCATCAACATTCGCACCCTGTTGCCAAGGGCACTTCTCTTTTCATCTACTTTCTAACTTGCAAACCAGAGTCATTGTTTCTTAGTAGTTTTCACCTAGCTACAGTACTTCCATAGACTTTCTACTTGCATTAATCACCATCAAACAATTATTCCAGTTTGAAATACAGGAACCATCCATTTGTCTCATGATACAAGTTTCAGCACGTTCTCCAGCCTTCCCTGATGAATTTTTTTTATATAGCAAGTCAAAATCCTGGTGATCCTTCAAGATTTGTGACAAGGCAAGTTTTGTTAACCAATTTGAAATCCGTGGCCAAATTGCATTCGTTAGGATTAGGATTTGGTCAGAAATTCTGGGATTTTTGTGACAAGGCAAGTTTTGCTCATTAATTTGAAATCTTTACTTAATGCTGGCTGAAATCTATGCTTGCAAAATGATATTTGGCATATTTCGATATGTGTTAATGTTACTTTACCCATGTTTTAACCGCTTTTTGATATTATTTGATCTTTAAAATGCCCAACATGGTTTAATTATTAGTTGTATGACTAATTGAGTTGTGTGTGATGATTTAGGGTGTTTGGAGTGCAAAATTATGAAGAAAAGGTGCTCTAGCTAGAGGAAGAGGGGTTGGATGCGTCGCATCCAATCTAGAAAAAAAAATTAGATTTCATGCACCCTTAGCAGTGAAGTCGGCCCATAGCATCCGCCTTAGCATCCGCACCTGAGCAAAGCTGAGATGGAGGAACAAAGGGTGGATGCTTCTAAAAAAATTAGATTTCATGCACCCTTAGCAGTGAAGTCGGCCCATAGCATCCGCACCTGAGCAAAGCTGAGATGGAGGAACAAAGGGTGGATGCGAAGCATCCACCCTAGCATGCGAAGCTGAGAAGTGGAGGACGAGGTGGATGCGACGCATCCACCCTAGCATCAATCCCTGAAGCTGATTTGGACTAGAAATAGGAGAACTTTGGCCCACGACTTTTGTACGCAATATATAAGCCAAAAAAGCCTCTTTTAGGTCATCTAACATATTGGAAAGGAGGAAAACACAAGCACAGAGCCGCCGTGGAGGCCGGAATTCATCAAGTTCTATCTTTCTCCCACCAAACTTTGTAATTTTTATGTTTCTTTGTATGATTTGTTGTTTGGCTACCATGTCTATGTGGAGCTAAACTTCACGTTCTAGGGTTGTGGTTCTTTCATAACTATTATTATTCGGATATTGATTTTGCCTTCTTGATTTATCATATTGGTTTATTTATTCAATCTTGCGCTTAATTATTTAATTGCTTGATCACCAATTGAATACTATTTACGAATCTAGAATTGAACTCGAAAGTGAGAATTCTAGATTGCATATAGGATTGAGTAGAGCAGGTTCTTGAACTTGGGCATCGGGGAACGGATTCGTGGTTAGGATAAACATATACCTAATTGCCTTATTTGGTTGATTTACAGGAATTATAAATGCGTTCTTATTGATTCTAACTCCATAGACATATAGGCGTTAGGTTAGCTTGAATAGGCGAGTAAGAACTCGACAGATTCTTATTAGCAATATAAACCCTGTCAACCAATAAGCTAGATAAATTAGTCGGTCAATTCAATTGAAGAATACAATAGGATTGTTAGATAGCCCATAACCCTAGATCGTTTTCATTACATTGATATCATAAAAATTCGCTCTTTCTATATTCAAAATTCATTATTTATAATTTTTTTATTTTATTTTATTAGTTTAGAATCAAATATTTTTAGGTTTAATTCTTGTTTAGATAATTAGGATAGTCTAATTTAGTTAATAGTTAATCATAAGTCCTCGTGGGTTCGACATCCGACTTTTAGTCACTTTATTACTTGACGATCGCGTATACTTGCGTGTGCGTTTGGCCGCAACACAAAACTTATCTTAACGGGTTACAACTTTAATGGTCTCTCAAAAGGGTGATTTGCACAAATACCACACTTTCGTGACTCTCTTAATTTTTTTATCCCATCTGTCCCATGGACAGCACTTGAGGTTTAGTAAGTGTTGCCACTCGCTTGTGCTATGTGCACACTTTTAACTTTTGACCTTAAAGGTTTTTCTATGAGGCAAGCGGGAGCAAAAAAAAAATCAAATCATTAACTTTCAAGGTCATTGAATGTAATTTCCTACTCTCAAAATGTCTTCTTATGGTCCAATGCATCTAGGTCCTTTGGGTTAGTCTCATATCTAACGGTGGTAGTCCAGTTCACTAAGCCATGGTCAGTTGAAGTAAATTCTAAGCCCGCCCAAATTTCTCAATCTGAAAGCATATCAAAATTCTAATAGGGGAACTTTCAGAAATGAGTATTGTTTGGAGACTTATTGCTGGGTGTAACTATAATTTAGCTATTGTTTGTCATGGGATATATATCGTTGTATTCAATTCGATCGTATACACAGTATTCAATTCGGATGTATTCGTTCTTATATAGTTTACATTGTATTTAATTTCACTGTATTGAAGTCTTGTATTCAAACACAAAAAATCAAGAAATAGGATGTATACCGCTCTATTTAATTTGGCTGTATATACTGTATTCAATTCGGCCTTCCAAAAGAAATGTAGTTTCTCCCCAAAAGCCGGAACAGTTTTAACTTTTCTTCCTACCAATACTACCCTTAGCAAAATATTATATACTAGATGGTATGTGCCGTCTGCCCCACATTATTATTTGTCTATGTCGTGTGGTTTGGTAGAATGTACAGATGGGAGGAGCGAACCTCACAAAAATTTTAAAACTTTGCTGAAACACGTCAACCAAGTCCTAATACAACAGTTGCTAAACCATGAAATATGATACTTAGTAACTCAGCTTACAGAAGAGTAATAAAAGACTCCGGTCTAAATTAAGTGAACATATATACAATAACAACAACAACAATAACAACAACTCAGTATAATCTCACTAGTAGGGTCTGGGGAGGGTAGTGTGTACGCAGACCTTACCCCTACCCCAGAGTAGATATGTTGTTTCCGATAGACCCTCGGCTCCCTCCCTCTAAGAACTCCCCACCTTGCTCTTGGGGTGACTCGAACTCACAACCTTTTGGTTAGAAGTGAAGGGTGCTAATCACTAGAGCAACCCACTATCAGTGTAACCATGCTTCTATAATAGTGAGATGAAACAGTGGCAGTGTGTTCACCTTCTTCCACAGAAGAGCACTCAACTATAGAAAACTCATTATCTTCCTTCTAATTTTTTTCTCTATAACTTACCCCATCAATAATATTCTCAAACAAAGTTTTCTTTGTCAATCTCAAAAGCTCTAATACTCCTTCCGATCTATTTCTTACCTCTTTGACTTGAAAATTATAAACTAATAAATGTTATTAAGTAGTGAGACCGAAAGTATAACAATCATTGTTACAAAAAGAGGAAACATTTTCGGCTTAAAATACCTTATAATAGTCAAGCAGCTATGACTCTTTTAGTTTGAGCGCAGACATAGCCAAATCTCTTGCAATGTCAGAGGTATTAGCTCCATATCATCACATTTCATACCCCGAAATTATATGCAAGTATGTTTTGTTGCGGAAGCTAAATATATAGAGAGTGATTAAATCACAACTACTATGTCTAAAGGTAGTTAATAAATAGTAAATGAGACAATAATAAAAAGAACACCAGAAATTAACGAGATTCGGCAAAATTTGATTTTTGCCTAGTCCTCGGACACAATCAACTCAAACTTTATTTTATTCCAAAAATACAGGTGAAATACACTACAAAAAAATGGGTAAATTGCGGAGGTTAAAATTGCAGTTTGCGGAGGTTAGAAACCTCTGCTATTTGCTGTCACGGCGGTTGAGCAGACCCCCGTAGTAAGCATCGCCACTATTACTTTGCTGCAGATAAATGCAGAGGTTTCCCGAACCGCCATGACAGCAAATAGCGGAGGTTTCTAACCTCCGCAAATTGCAATTTTAGTCTCCACAATTTCATGCGCGAAAATAAATTTTTATTTTTAAAATTTAACCTTTTTTTGAGTGTAGGGGTTGTAAACCCCGCAATTTCTTATGTGTACATCATCATAATCTGTTCAATTTCTTTTTGGGGGTTTTAACCTCATCTATTTTTAAATATATTATAGAATTAATTTTTTATCATTAATATGCCATACTTTTACCCTAATATCAATTGAAATATTTATACTTAAACCAAAACATTAAAATTAAGAAACATCAACATTTCATTAATCGTAAAAAATATTGTGACAGAGTAGTATCATATGTCATCAAGCTAAGTTAGAACATAGTTAATCGTCTATATTAGTCAGGTATTACATTGTCCTAATACATCTACTTCAATTAAAATGAATCTCAATGGATGTCAATGAGATTACTAGCGCCAGAAGATCTTCTTGCATCCGTCTGTGAAACGGGTCTACTAACTGCATCACTTGGCTGCAGCAAAAAGTAAAAAAAAAATACAACTATTAAGAGGAATATCAGGAAACAAGTTATTGAGTTGAAATATATGTTGTCTACTTAAACCAAAAAAAAAAATGAAGAAAAAAAGTTAAAGCATCCTTCTACTATTACTCTTGCAAGTTCAGCAGCCTTCTTCTCTCTATAATGCCCCCTCTTAATGCTATAAACAGGAACTGAATCAAAGGCTCATATACATTGATTCAATGCAATAGAAACTAAAATCACAAGTCTTGTAAAGATTGTTGAAAACAATGGAGCCGACGTCCCATGCTAATATTACAGATATGCAACTTTCAATGCAGTAAAATTTTTCATGTCAAAACTTCTTTCACTTTTCCCCTTCTTCAGTAAACATGCAGAAGAAAGGTTTCCAACCAAACAAATGAACCCTTTTCTTAACAAATAATTTGGCACAAAGAGGATGCCCATTAACAGAAACTCTCTCAAGGATGGAAGAGGAGCACTGTTGAAAGGAAAACAGAATTCCTTGATTTATATTGGGTGGTGAAAAATAAATACACCACTTTCTAGTTTATATACCTACATCTAATCATCTTAGTATTAGTATACACTGCAGTTTGAGTACTAAGGATAAAATTGTTGTGGTAGGGAGTGACAAATGATACTAAATGTTGTCTTTTCTAGCTGCTACAGAAACAAATGAGCACTACTGCGTTTATTTATACTAAATGGTTGTGACTTAAGTAAAATAATGTCTTTTGTAAAATAAGGTATTAGCAAAACCATTTGGCCCATTTAATTTAATTAAAGGCTGGAAATGACATGAAGCTATATATGCTGAATTTTGTTGCTTACGGACAGTTTTCTTCTATCAAAAAAGATTGATGCTACTGTGAATAGAAATGAAATCATGTGCCAAAACATGTAGAGATCTTCAGAATATAAATCACTCCATGGAAATCATTTGTAGTTATAACAATCATGAATGTAACTTATACATATTTCTTTTGTCTCCTCATTTACATATGATCTATCTTTTTTCGTATGTGTAGCAAGATAAAGTTGTGCTCGTCCAGGTTTTCTCCCTGTCTCAGTCATCTATGTATGAAAACAAAAATAAGTCAGAATAGTTTAATTAAAGAAAAAGAAATAGATACAATATCTAAAATTTAAATAGTAAAGTAAGGTAAATAATGTAACATCTTTCACCATTTCAGCCCTTCTTCTAGAATTAGGTTTGGAGTCACCGGTGTGTGGAACTGTTTGTTTCTTCCGATTTTCAGCATTTCTTTTACATATGTTCTAACAATAAGATACATTTCAGTCAATTATATAAATGAATAATCATATTTTTATGCATTTCAATGTGACGTTTCAGAAAAATACCTGAGAAAAAATATCATCTACCAAACATGAAGCAACAATAATCATCTACCAAACTTGAAAATCCCATAAGCCATAAACTTGAAAATATCAGTTCTCTATTATTAGAATACAGAATATTAACTATGAAGCAATAAATACATACAACAAAAGCCATATATAATCATCTACCAAACTTGAAAATCCCATAAGAAAGAATGCATTTGCATAGTCATAGTCATATCTCCCAACAATAATAAGTAGATTCAAAGACAAGTGAGTCAATAAACTATAAGCATCATGATAGAAAATATATTCACTGTAAAACAAAAAGTATATTATTTATGTTGATATGCATTTTCAAGTGATTGGTCAATAATGGTGTATTTTGTTTCTTCTTTTATCATCATTCGACAGTATAAATATATATGTTTGCAATTATTTCGAAGCCGCTTGAAGTATGAGTGATCTATAGGTCAACAAAGTCTTCATCTGCCTCTTTATATATAAACTGGACAAATGAAGATCAGAAGCTATGGTTTTCTTCTAACAGCATTCCTTTTTATCTTCTTCATCACCCCATGTAGATAATTGACAAAAATAATCATTAAGGCCTCATTTGAACTCAAGAAGAGCATCTCTCCTTTTCTATACACAGAGTCATTCCAAAATCTACTTGTAGGAGTAGTAAAGACAAAGTAACAAGGAAATGAGCTGAACTTGGATATTTTTGTCCCATATGTTGTTTCTTTCGCTTGGATTGTTCTATCATCCTATCTCCTTCTCTACTTGTTGTTTATGTATCTTTTTTATTTATTTTTTTGAGTCGGGGGTCTATCGGAAACATTCTCTCTACCTTCACAAAGGTAAGGATAAAGTTTGCGTACATTCTAATAACGGCAGTAGCAAGTTATCTCCTTCTGTGTATGACTCTTTGTTATTCTGTTTTTTAATGTCTCTTTTGGTGATTATCAGATTCCTTTTGTTTAGGATTGTTATTCACATATGTTAGGATCGGGAACCCGGGTAGTGCGAAATTTAGCCAAACAACGGTATAATGACAATAACAAAGACAATGGAAGGTGATAATAACGGCAATTAAAGAATATAAAGAAGACACAAATCTAACGTGGTTCGGTCAAAGTGACCTACGTCCACAAGCGGATAGGAGCAATTTACTATAACAATAAGAGTACAAAAGAGAGTACAAAATTAGAGTAAACACTCTAATTAATCCCAAATACCCTAAAAGAATAACCTCACAAGATCACTCCAAAGAAAGGGTTCACACAAGTGCTTCCCAACACTAACTCTCATACAAAACACTTTTAATAAAGGAAGAAAGGAAGAAACAAGAATTGAAGACAAGTCTTGTTGGTGTGTCTAAAATGAACTAATGGCCTTCTCTTTTATAGGCAAAAAAGTCTTGACCTCTTAGGTGTAAAAGAAGAAATACAACTTGTGCAAATGATGTCCAACACACAATGCAATATTTTTGGGTCCCAAAGAATATTGCCAACAAAGTCTACACTTTGCAAAGATGCTTATACTTATGTGAGATGGACTCCATTTGACAAAATAATGGCCATATTACAAATCTCCACCTTGGCTTAATTTTGGATGATATAGTAAATTTGCTCCACCTTCTCCGCAAAAGCCCCAATGGGCATATGTCAAAATTTAATGCCATCAAAATCAGATAAATTGTCTGATACCGAAACTGTAGTAGGGCCTATAACAGTGGATCCCAATAAAGTATACAACGAACCAGATCTGTGTGCTTTCATGATCAAACGAGCACCTTGAAAAATTTTCAGAACTCCACCTTCACCAGTGAATTTGCACCCAAGGGATTCTAAAGTGCCTAGAGAGATGAGATTTTTCTTTAACTCAGGAACATATCTAACATCGGTGAGAGTTCTCACCACATCATCGTGCATTCTGACCCGAATTGTACCTTTGCCAATAACGTTACAAGTAACATTGTTACCCAATTGGACAACTCCACCTGCAACTGAATCATATGTAGAAAACAAGTCCCTTCTAGGACACATATGATATGAACAACCGGAATCTAAAATTCACTCATTGTCTAATCTGAAACTAGTTTCAGTTGCTAAAAATATAGTTCCCTCATTCTCATCAGTCGCTACACTAGCTTCGGCGGTGTCAGTATTTTTGTGCTCAGTTTTTCTTTCCTTATGCTTTTCTTTTTTTTCAGTTTATAGCATTCAGAAATATTGTGACCTTTCATATGACAATAGCGACACTCTAAATTATTGTATCTGGAATTGGAGTCGGATTTGCCCCTAACAAACAAGCTAACTTCCGCTTGAGTTCCACTAGCTTCCCCAGTAATATCACTATCTATCTGTTCTTTTGATTTTAATATAGATTTAATATCCTTATAAGAGATATTATCCTTTGCATAAAGCATAGTATCTCTTATATGCTTAAAAGATGGGGGTAGAGAACAAAGTAATAACACGGCTTGATCTTCATCTTTAATTTCAGCATCTATATTACTCAAATCCATAAGAATGGAATCAAAGGTGTCAATATAAGAGAGAATAGAGGTACCTTCACCCATACGAATTGTATAAAGCTTCTGCTTCAGGTAAAGTCTATTTTCTACGGTCCTCTTCATATATAAGGTTTTCAATTTTTCCCACATGCCCTTAGCTATGGTTTCTACAGAAACTTCACGTAAAACCTCATTTGAGAGATTTAAAATAATACATGCTTTTGTCTTTTTGTCTATGATAGTAAACTCCTCGTCCGTCATTTTATCCGGCTTCTTCTCCTTTCCTTGCAACGCCAAATCTAAGCTATCCTGAATTAGGATAGCTTCCATCTTTAATTGTCACATTCCGAAGTTTGCACTTCGGTCAAATTTCTCAACATAGGTCTTTGTTAGAGTCATTTTGGCTATTAAAACTAACCCGGTTAGATTCGGCTTTGATACCAATTTGTTAGGATTGGAAACCCGGGTAGTGCAGAATTTAGCCAAACAACGGTATAATGACAATAACAAAGACAATGAAAGGTGATAATAACGGCAATTAAAGAATATAAAGAAGACACAAATTTAACGTGGTTCAGTCAAAGTGACCTACGTCCACAAGCGGAGAGGAGCAATTTACTATAACAATAAGAGTACAAAAGAGAGTACAAAATTATAGTAAACACTCTAATTAATCCCAAATACCCTAAGAGAATAACCTCACAAGATCACTCCAAAGAAAGGGTTCACACAAGTGCTTCCCAACATTAACTCTCATACAAAATACTCTTAATAAAGGAAGAAAGGAAGAAACAAGAATTGAAGACAAGTCTTGTTGGTGTGTCTAAAATGAACTAATGGCCTTCCCTTTTATAGGCAAAAATGTCTTGACCTCTAAGGTGTAAAAGAAGAGATACATCTTGTGCAAATGATGTCCAACATACAATGCAATATTTTTGGGTCCCAAAGAATATTGCCAACAAAGTCTACAATTTGCAAAGATGCTTATGCTTATGTGAGATGGACTCCATTTGACAAAATAATGGCCATATTACAACATAGGTTTCTCCGTATCCTATATTCTCTCTTATTTGTTACATTTTTCTCAACTTTTATATGCTACACTTGGCTATATAAAGCCAACCATATAATCAATACAATACAAGTTTTTCTTCTACCTTTAACATTTTTTATGGTATCAAGAGCTCTACTGCTTCAACGAACTTGATCCTAATTATTTTTTCCTAACCCACCCACCGCACACACAAATGACTCCAAGTTCTCCAACTGTTGTCAATGCTGATAACACCTCTGGTTCAAAGACTGTTGTTCAGTTCAATCCAGTTGCTCAACATCCCATCAAACTTACTGGTAGCCATAACTTCTCACTAAGGGTGGCAAATGGGCCGGGCCCGATCCTAAGTGGGCTTCGCGGGTCCGGTCCTAAGTGGGTCGGTCCTATGCGGTCCGATCCTAAACGGTTCTGGGCTTTGCGGGCTTATTGCTGGAACCGGCTCGGGACCGGGACCACGAACTAACGGTCTCGGGTTAAGTGGGCCGGTCCCGGGCCTAAGTGGGCCTAAACGGGCCCAAACGGATGTAAGCGGGCCCAATAGATACTTTCTATTTTTAATTTTTTTTTAATAAAAGTTAGAGAAAAAAATGGTAATAAAGATATATAAGCTATATTCGATTTATATACTATATATACATCTTAAGATATATATATATATATATATATATATATATATATATATATATTATATATACATAATATATAAGCCATATTCGATAGTATACATCTTAAAATATACTATATATACATCTTAAGATATACTATATATACATAGTATACTAGATATACTAGATATGTATATAGTATAGTATAGTAGATCTTAAGATATATATACATCTTAAGATATATAAGCTATATTCGATATATATATATAAGCTTATATATATAATATAATTCGATTTACTATATATACATCTTAAGATATATAAGCTATATTCGATTTACTATATATGAATTTTTCTGCAAGTTGATAAATTTTCTCACCCTCTGAAAAATGATCAAACAAATTTGCAAGTTCTGCAATATAAACTAAACAGTTAGAAATAGTAGGATAATATTGCCCAGAAAATTTATTTGTAGCAATATGGAATTTTTCTAAAAAATCTACAAGCATTTTAACATTAGCCCAATCCGCATTTGTAAGCTGCTTATCATCATCACTTACGTGAGCATTAAACGTTGAGTTTATGGGGTTTCTGTATTCATATGCAACAACTAAACTTTCATACATGTAATTCCATCTAGTTGGACAAGGTTTAGGAACCTTTCTTTCTCTTAGGCCAAATTCATCGCATCTTTTAAAATATTCTCTAAGTCTACTTCTACGGTTTGAATAAAAAAGCTAATTAAGAGCCATTTATCCTTTTCAATTTCAACATTTAAAATCCGCATACCATCACCCACAATTAAATGGTAAATATGACAAATACATCTAACATGAAAAATGTTACTAAATACAGGACTTAGTGTAGTGGTAAGCAAGGCTACAACATTTGTGTTACTAGTAGCATTATCTATTGAAACTGATATTATTTTATCACTAATGCAAAAATATCTATAAATATCCGCAATCGTGCTAGAAATAAACTGCCCTGTGTGACGTGAATTAATTATTCTATAAGCAATAATGCGCTTTTGCATTATCCAATGCTCATCAATCCAATGACTGGTAACAGTAAGGTAATCACAGTCATTACCACTTCTACCAATATCAGTTGTAATAGCAAGACGATAATTTATATGCGTAAATAAATAGCGCAAATATTATTCATATTCATATTTATATTTATAAATATCACTCTTTACGGTTGTGCGAGGAAAACCTTTATAAGTAGGATTATAAACTTTTCTAATATAATGCACAAAGTGGGAGTTAGAAGGAAAACTATAGGGTAAGCACATAACAGTAATCATTTTTGCCAATTCTTCCCGATCTTTTTTTGGATCATAATATAAAATACCACCGGTAACAGTGTTAATTCCCGATTGAAATTGATTTGACCCGGTACTAAGGTCAGCCTGACTAGGTGCACTTGTCCCCTCAGCCAAAGCTTTCATACGAAAATATCTAGCTTTATCTTGAGGGTGTAGCAATATGTGTCTAGTCAAACTTCCCGTCCCCCCCGCCGGACTTCCAACATATTGAAAAACTAACTCTTTGCCACAAGTTTTACACTTAGTCCTATTTTTTTCTCTTAGTTGAGTAAAAAATTGCCAAACAAGAGATGTTTCTGCCCGTTTAGAAGATTGTCTAGAAAAAGTAGGGGCACTAACAGGAGGGTCAGACGGGGGATCATCTTGATTATTATTAGTTGGGTTAACTTCAGGAGCAGGACTAGTGGGTGTATCGTCATCCGGTTGCGTTTTATCAAAATCTATTTCTTCATCATCATTTTTATCAATAGTTGGATTACCATAAAGAGCATTCATATATTCATGGTTTAATTGTTCACCGGGTGCAATATTATGGTAAAATTGACTCTCGATAAATTGTAATAAACTATTATCGCTATCAAGAATAGGAGGTGTAGGACGGGTAACAGGTTTGGGTCGGGGAGCCGGGGGAAGTGGAGAAGGAACAGATTGGCCACTAGATTCACCACTCTTCGATTTTTTCTTATTTTTACTAAACATATTTTTTAAGGAATAAGCCATCTTAATTAATCAAGCAAAGTAAATAAAACAAACAAAATTATAATATTAAAACTTAAGAGTTGGAACGAGTTTACCGAATTGACGAACAACTTGTTGGAAATTGATTATCGTTGAAGACTTCAATTCACCAACTTCACAATTATTTCACAAATTGTAACAATAAAGTAAGCAATAGTAGCAATTATAGAAGTAAATTAGAGAGAGATTGTGATAGATTGATAATTTTGTAAGAAAAAATACAATAATGATGGGGTATTTATAGTTGAAAATAGGGAAAAAGTGTAATTATAAAAAGTTTGGGATTAAAACAAAGTTGGGGGGTTAAATGGCTATTTTATAAATAGCCAACGGCTATTTTTGACAGCCCAACGGCTATTTTTTTTTTTGACAGCCCAACGGCTAAAAAAAAATAGTCGTTGGGACCATTTAGCCCGCTAAGGGACCGGGCCGGTCCCGGGTCTGACGGGCCCACGAGACCGGACCAGACCCGCTAAAACCGGGCCAAACGGTCCTGGCCCGTTTGGCCCGCGGTCCCGGGCCTGGACCGGCCCACTTGCCAGCCTTACTTCTCACTATGGAAGGCTCTGGTGTCCATGCTTATGCGTGTTGGTTACCTTGATAGATCGAAACCAACCCCTTCTCCGACTATCTCTGCAAATAACACCATATTCCTAGCTGCTACTACTTAACAGCGAGATCTTTCTTTTCCTTGCATCTAGTAAAATGTTTGTTGGTTGAACTCTGACATCATAGGCAAAGATGATGATTTAAAGAACTACTAAGTACAACATGCAGAGGCGGACCCAGTATTTAAGCATAATGGGGGCATCATTATCTTTAGTATCCCAATCACCTGTGATAAAATTCGGGTGCAACTCTTTGAAATGACTATGATAATTTATCATCAAAATAAAAATATTAATATTATCAAATACCATTAACTTGATACTAATATAACAAAAGCACATTGTCTACTCATAGTTGAACTCGACGCGCTTTCATATTTTGAAAACGGTCAATAATAGCATCATTGCTTATATTTACAAATACTTCCTTCTCAAAGTAACAAACTAAATAATTATTCCAAGCCTTAAAGCCGGTTTTTGTGAAAGAGTCACATGTGCTACTATGAACGTAATCATTTTTGAATAAATAACAATATAAATAAAATGCGGCATCTTTCTTCACACTATACTCTAACCACCTAGAATGTGAATCTTTAAACCAACCTGGACTAAATTGGCGCATTTTTTTTCCAAATAAAGTTTTAGAAAATTTGTGATAAACTGGTTGGCAAGGCCCTCTTTGGATGTAGTGTCTTCTCACTTCATCCCATATTCTGGAGCTATATCTATGAATGGGTATTCTCTCTCCGGGGTCAGGATTAAGTGATTTCATATCAAACTCCTCTACAAGATGGGAAGAATTGTCTCTAAAACTAGAACTTGGTTGAGAGGAATTAAACCTCGTCAAAAATATGTCCATCTCAATTCACATCAACAAAACTTCCTACAAAGCAACAATGCCAAGCAAAACAATATTTTAATAGGGAAATCACACTCATTCTATCACGAACAAAAGTAAATATAATATTTCTAATAAGGGAATCACACCACTATATTTTATTATAAGTCATAACTCATAACTGTATTATTATTATTATTATTATTATCTTAAAGATAGAAGGAACACTTACCAATTTGTGAAAGGTATCCTTGAAATTCAAATACAGCTTGGTTTCAAATCATCCACTTCACTGAAATAATATTTTAAATAGCATTAGCAAAATATCTTCAAATACCTATGAAATTAATTTATTAAGATAAAAGAATTAACACACCAACTAAAGATTTAACATCATGTAAATGTGCACCAATCACCATGATTGTTGTCTGCTCAAACAATGAATTCAAAAACTAAAAGAACAGTAATGAATTCAAAAACTAAAAGAAGTATCCTTGAAATCCGAATACAAGTTTCTTGCAAAACTTGCAAGCATTATCTACTATATTAAAGAACTCCAGAAAATTAAGCTAATAAAAAGAGAAATTTACAGGACTACATGAGCACTTTACTCATCAATTATTTGTTCAACTTAAATGCTTGCTACTATTTGAATTTGCATTTGATGGTGTTAGTGAAAAGGGATATTTTGAATGGGGAAGAAAGTAAATCTGTTCATAAGTCATAACTCATAAACAATCTAGGTTAAAATCACAAAAATCAAAAAAATAATATTTGTAAAAAGAAGAAAAACTTACTCAACTAATCAAAGATTTGAAGAAGAGTGGGATTCGAACTTCAAAGGGATGCAAAGAAGTGAAGAACTGAAAAGAAGGTTGAAGTTGAAGGGAGGCAGAGAAGTTGAGAAGGTTTGTTTCTTGGAGAAAAAAGAGGGTTTGTTTTCGGATCTTTGAGGGGGTTAAAAAAATATTAAGCTATTTAAGTCTTAAGTTAAAAAGTAAAAATTAAATAATATGGAATGTAGGACCCCAGATTCGAACCTGGGTCCAGAGGCAAGAGAAGGCAATTGAGCACTTTCACAAACCATCTCTTCTGTCCAGCCTTTGTGACTTAGGGGGCCGCTTTAAATATTTAAAGAGGTCCTCCCTGTATTAACAGATATATATAAAATATATATACAATATTTTTGTCGAGGCCAACGGGTTCCGTTGACCCCCGACTCCCAAGCGTAGGTCCGCCCCTGACAACATGTACTCAGTATCATATTTCTTAACGGTTTGAAACATGTGAGGTATCACTCTAGGAAGAATGTCATCTGATAGGCTGATAGGCTTGGAATTTCTAGCTTCTTTCATCATTTTGAGCCTGTCCTTCTTGTCTCCATAAAACATTCTGTAGGGGCTTCCTCTAAAACCTTATTTCATTAAGCACTTTTTCAAGCCTTTTTGGCCTCAACCAAATCCAATTTAACACTATCCATAATCCTATTGAGAGTATGATTACTGCAAAAAAATAAAAAGGATTTATTCGATGAAAAATATCCATTTTTCTCTGTTCTTGTAAATGAATTAATTTTCATAAACGTATTAATTTATAGGAGAAGCCCTTTTTTCCTTAGATACTTTACGATTATTCTTGTTAACAATTGACATTGTTGTTAATGAAGCTAGTTGCAGTTACTTTTGTTAACTTGATCAAGTACATCTAAAGATGTTTGGTTTTCTTGGTAATGAAAGATCTATGCATAATGTATGACGAAAGTTGGGTATTTAGTAAACTGCTCTTGTTCTTTTCATGTTATTTATACAAATTTAAAATGTAACATCGCTGGTTTGTCCACTTCAAGTTGAAAATTTGTCCTCTATCAACCTTGAATATTCTCTTTGATACTTTGTTGATTCTTGCAGTTATGGGCAATTGCAATACGCATTTTTAAACAAAGGGAAGATATGTTCTCCCAATCTAGTTGTTTCAATAGTTCTTCTACTATGTGCTTATTCCATTGGTAGATATACCTCAAAGCATCATTTACAACGATTGTCACCTGTAGTAAAAATACACGTCCCCTAAATTATACGTAATGATAAGAAGTAGCACAAGTGCCTAAACTAGAGTAGAGTGGAATAATCAAATATAGCATGTAACTAGAATATTGAAATTGATAGGTGTACGCTGCAACACTGAAAGGTATATTGATGACTATATATAAAACATCAGGTCAAATTAATATGCTGTCAAACTAGTAGAGGAACTGAATTCCTCGGATAGCATATTCTCACAGGACTACAGCCTGTGCATTATTAGGGGAGCACCATATTTGGGTTTCAAAGTGACCACAGTGTATGGAGAGTGTGTATAAGATGGAGAGAGCTCGAAGGAGAAGCGTTGTAGAATCATAGCTATAGCCATTTTTGCTTCCAAAATCGCGAAGTTTTGCCCAATGCATTTTCGCGGTCCTGCACCAAATGGAAAATATGTCATTTTCCCCTTTGTTGCCTTTGCCACCCCTTCGCTAAATCTCTCCGGATTGAACTCATCTGCATCTTCACCCCAAATTTCCTTGTCAAGATGTAATAAGATTGTTGGTATAAAGAGCAGTGCACCCTTTGGTAAATCTAGTTCCCCTAATTTTGTTTCTTCATTAGTCCTTCGAGTACGAGTTGCTATTGGTGGATATAACCTTAAAGACTCGTACAAAATCATTGTCACCTGAGAAATAAAATACATTGTAAATATTATTATCAGGGGTGTTCTTTTCATTGAAGTTCTATCTACATTGTGAACAAACTAAAATGTATGAACATTAACCTGCAATCTTTCTACAAATGTTGTTGATGGAAGCTAATAGATGTCTTGAATTTAGTCATGAGGTATACTGGTTAAAACATAAAAATGTAGTACAACTGGTTTTTACTGTTGCCATTTTCATTTTTAACTAACAACTGAGATGACCTTATGATTTACCTTCTAGCTGAGATAATGCATCTAAGAAATTAAAATATATGGTATAACTTTGTCTTCTATATTTTCTTCTCTTAGCACAAGTTACACAGTTCCTCGATCCCATATTATATGACATTCTTTCCTTTTCAGTTTGTTTATAGAAAAGGATATATTTCTATATTTGGAAACCTTTAAACTTCTTATTTTATACTTAATGATGTGCTCTTATAGAAGTGTCATGGCATATCGGTAAGACCACAAGTTCTAAGAATATGTTTAGTATGTAATGAACGTCCTTATTTCTTTCTTAAACTCCGTTTCCAGCAGAACACCACCATATAAAATGAAACTGCGAGAGTAACAGGCAGGAAAACACTTACAATTTTCAAGCGATATAATTCGTCAAAAGTTGGTTTATCACTTCCAAAGGCTTGAAAAACTTCCTCTCTAGCACGTTCCTGCCATTCTGGATTTCTCCCTAACAAAATCAGTGTCCACACAAGCAATACTGATGTAGTCTCTTGGCCAGCAAAATAGAATAATTTGCACTCTTCAATTACTTCAGGTATACTCATTCCAAACTTCTTGTTACCATGTTCTTCAATTTCTATAGAATTTGACTCTAATAATATACCCAATAGGTCATCATTGAGGGCCTTGCCATTGCCTTCTTCTTTTGCCTTTAATCTGTTGTCAATTAGACGCGTAATTGTTTCTCGTACTTCCTTTTCACATTCTTTCATTCTTTTGTTCATTTTATTGGGAAAAAATCTGCAAATTAAAGGAAAAGCAAGTAAATATTAAGGGTGAAGCGTCTTGTTGTGCTTCAAACGTTGGAGTTTGGCTCAGAAATATAGATTTCGGAACCTACAACCACCCAGAATTATGATGGGATGGATAGAATCTCTCAAATCTTAACTAAAAGTCTCGAGTTATGGGAATGGAAAGAATTATGGTAGGGAGCACTTCCCCTTAATGGACCTTAAGAAACCTAATTATTCAGGGCCCAATGTGGATCCCGAACACCAGCTGAAAAGTCAAACGAAAAAAAATAAATAATAGCAACCTACATAGGACGGTTGTGTCAAAAAATTACCCGCCTAAAATCAGTTGTGACATTGAGATATACCGTAATTAAGTATATAAAAGTGTATTTTCTCTAATAGATTAGACTTTTAAATAAGATAGTCACACAATTTGATATGATATCAAAGCAAACAATATGGTCCTGCATTCAAATCTCAATGTCATAAAAAAAAAAATTATCATAGTTTGGACAAGGGTTGTGCACTTAAAACAATAATTAAGTAAATGAACGTGTGTTCCTTTTAATATTTTGAAAATAATAGTTTCTTTTTAAATTTACCTGGAACCTGGGATATAAACTGAATTGAATGTCTTCGTTAGATACTCAGCTTGTTCTTCTTGAAGTTCAAATATTCTTCTTCCTTCTTCGTAGCTACTACCAAAGGCAGCACGAGAAATCACATCACTTGTCATTCTTTGAAGATGAGGCCAAATGTCCAACTCATTTGATTCTTTTACTGGGATAATCTCCTCCCATTTGTTCAGCATCTCACTACAGCTCAAGTAAAATGCTGGTAGCATATGCTACTTGTAAACAAAAAAGAAAGTATACTTCATTAATAATAACGATATCAAAATCTATAAAATTAAAATCTACAAAAATATATCTCACACTTGCGTTATGTGTGTATTAGCTAGTGTCTCCAACATGTATTCCTTAATTACATCTTAAGTGATATTAGTTAGAGTCATGTTAAAATTTGTGTTTTACACTTGTGATTTGATTTAAAGATATGTAAAACATGATATTTGGGATAAAATTAAACATATGCCTGACTTGCTTTCTTAGTACATTTGGGATTTCCGTACGTATGATAAGTACCCTTTTTTTGTGATATCAAGGGTTTCGTTTATAACTCTTAAAAAACAATTTAAATTTTTTTATATGCAATAAAAAGATGAAAACTCAATAGAATAAGCAAGGAAAAGAAGCTAAAGTTGGCTGACCTTCAACTTCTCCATATGAAAGGCAGGATTTAAGATCTTTCTGTGTTTTGCCCATTTTTCTTCCTCGTAGCTTACAACACCTCGAGCCAATAACTTGGTCAGTGGGTTGGGATTATTAGGCTTCTGAAAAACATAGTTCTTACCAAATATCTCCTTTATTAATTCTGGCTCTGTTATTAATATTGCGGGGGTTGGTCCTTGCCAAACAAAACATCTTTTACCTGCAATCATTCGAGTCAACAGATCGTCCCGGTCGTTTTAATAAACTGACTATGTTTTAAAATATTTGACGTTTTAAATTAAATATTTTTATTTTTCCAATTAGTAAAATATTTAGTGAGTGAGATATTTAAGGGGGCTAAATGATAATATATTAAAGACATAATTAAGTAGGTGAAAATATTTTTTTTTATAACAACTTACGTTTTTAAATGAAATAGTCACATAATTCAATATGATATCAATACTAATGGAGATCCTATATAGATTGGAATCTCACTACTACTCGTTACCAAAAAGAATTTTTAATTGCATTGCACCTATCAAAAAATATTAGGCTCAGTACATTTGAAAAGGTATGTCGAAGATATATTAATTAAATAAAAGTAAATTTCCACTAACAGTTTAATGTGCTAAATGAAATGATCATCTCATAATTCAATATAATTTAGAAAAATAATTTTATAATTACGATGAATTATTAAAATTCAGCTATGATGCCAGAAAAATCTATGCAGCTCGTCAACAATGAAATATGATAATATTTAATAAACAATATATGTATCTCGCTAACTTGTACAACACACATTTCATCTAACGTAAAATGTTTTTTTTAAAATAAAGAAAAGTTGTCACATTAGAGGGAAGTCCTTATCTCATCCCCACCAGATAAAATTATGACACCATGTGCATTAGTATAAAAGATTTAAGGTTCTATAGTTTAGACTAAATCAAATTAATTTGTCATAGTAACTGATAAAATAAAGTGAAGAATGTACTATTTAACTACTCCCTAAGGTGCATTTAAAGTGATTTTTTGGTTTTTTTTTGTGATCCAAAATATTTGATTTTTTTCAAATATCAAGAAGGAATTAACTTCTTTTTTCCGTTGCACTTGGACTAAAGAGCCTATGAGTAGTTTGTTATATTTTTAATAAGTAAATTAAGATTAATATAGTCAATTTTATTGTTAATTAATGATAAAAGATCAATTTCTTAGTATGTGTGAAAAGAACCAAAAAAAATCACTTAAATATACCGGATGGAGTAATAAAATTATAAGTAAAGAAACGTAAAATTTGGCGTGGTCAAAAGTCTCCAATCAAAGCAAGTTTATAGTTGACTTATCTTTAATTTACCTCAAAACTCTCACTCTAAGAAGAAAAGTATGACTGAAATAACTCAAAGCAAAAATCTTTAGACATACCATATTTTTGGATGATTTCAAGATAATAAGGAATGATTCTTGGGGCTACTTCATTTGATAGATTGATGATGGGCTTTGAATTGATTTCCTTGAGACTTTTGGACAATTCTTTCATATCTCCATAGAATAGCCTGTAGGAATTTCCTTTGAGTCCCTGTTTTCTGAGGCAACTCTCCAGTTTCTTTGGCTTAATCCATATCCACTTCAACAATTCCCATGCTTTATATACCAAGAAAATTATCAAACAGATTGCTGCAATTTTGCTGTTGTGAGCATTTCCCATTTCATGCCATATGATGAAAGTAGAATTCATCTTGGCTTTCTCACTTCTCCTAATTGTATAATTTATACAAAAAACGAAATGGCCATCTTATTGGACTAAGATCCAGATTTGACCAGAACAAATAGGACAAAGAAAAAGAACCACATTTTCTTTATCCAATTTTATATTTTATAATCCATCTGTTTCAATTTATGTAACGTAATTTACTCGGCACGGGTTTAAAAAGAAAAGAAAGGGGAGTCTTGAAACTTATAATCTAAAAAATTTAAAGGATAAAAACTTTGTGGGACTATAATATTTGTGTGACTATAAAAATTTCTCATTAAGGGTAAAATGAGTAAAATAAAAAGTTTAAAGTTAAATTATTTTTAAAAGTTTTCTCATTAATCGGCCAAGTTGAAAAAATTAACTTATTTTGAGAAGTGTTTATCGAAAAAGTACTTTTGAAGAAAAACAGTTTGTATTTGGCTAATCAATTTGAAAAACACTTTTGATCAACAATTTGTATTTGGCCAAACTTTTCAAAAAGTGTTTTTAAATGTCAAATTACGAATAAGGACATGAAGAGATTTACTTAATAGTTAATGTTAAATAAGTATATAAATAATCACAACTATTTATTAGTATTAAAGATAATAATTAAGTTTTTATTTTATTTAATTAAAATATAAAAATAAAATTAAAAAGTACTTATTCTTTCAAGATAATTTAAATATATCAAAAAAATTAATAAATAAATATGAAAGTTCATTCCAAAAGTAATTATGTATTACTTAATAGTTTAAATTAAATAAGATTATTTTGGTATTAACTATATTATAAGTGAAGGTTTTGGTACTATCAAGGGCATTTCTGTTAATAAGGATATTTCTGTTAATATGACCTGAAATGTGGGCATACTATGTGGCTCTTTTGTCTTTCCAAAACAATTATGCGTCATTGATTAGAAATCCACTCACGTCAGATCTTTGTCTTTCCACAAATTGGGTACATTTTATCTCTCTCGGTAAGTCTTCCTCTTCCTGGTTTCGGGGACAACTTACTCCAACCATTTTTCCAAATTTTTTACCCAAAAGAGAATATATTTTTTATATTCTTCTCCCTCTTCTATATTATATTATTATTTTTTATTTCAATTTTATTTTTTAATTTCCAATAAAAAAATCCATCTTTTATTTTCATTAATTTGTAATTTCCATTAAAACAATTCCATAAAATTTTAAATAATATAATTTGTAATCAATTATTATAGATTAACTAATAATTCAAATAAAAGCGAAATCATTGCGATACAAGATTAATTAAATACATATTACATAACGATAAAATTCATTCGAAATACTACATAAATATTCAACTTCAACCTCTAGTATTCTTCCATAAATGATCTATTAATGCATTACGAAATGCAAAATGAGCATCTTTGTTCTTAATTCTTCTATGTCGAGCTAAAAAATTCTGAAATCGTTGATTTTCATCTACTGTCATTTCTACTGAGAGACAAAAAGAAACAAATGACATTGAAAGAGAAAAAATAAGACTAAAAGAATTGAAATATGATCGTAAAATTATGTCCATGGATGTGGATTCTGTTTTGGATCCAGTTCGTCGTGAATATTTGCGGCAAGAACAACAACAACAATAATATATAAAAGAAGTCAACAACCACAACAGTCACAACCACAACAATCATTTGAGCCTCATTCACTCAGTACTATAATAATTTTGGTGCACCTGAAAACGACATGTCTCGCTACTAAATTATTATGTTATTTAACGTAGTTTCAATTTTAATGTATTTCAAATTTTAATGTATTTTCAATTTTAATGTATTTTAATTTAATGTATTTTTAATTTTAATGTATTTCCAATTTTAATGTATTTTCAATTTTAATGTATTTCAATTTAGCAACATCAAATATTTTATAATTTCACCTTTCATTTTTGTGATGGTTATTCTTTTTCATACAATTATAACTCATAATAAAATTAACTACCAATTTTACATTAAAAAATAGATGCACGATAATTAATTTTTCAAAATTATACGTCAAAGTTAAGATGAAAAATTAATTAGGTAAATATATTATATAAACATAATTAAGTATTTATAAAAAGATAAATTAAAAGATTAAATAATAATAATAATAATATTTTAATGAAAAATAGTAAATATGGAGATGAATAGTGTGTCCCCAAATTTGGGAAGACATTATTCACTCCCCATTTTGGGGACAAAAATGGGGGAGCGTTGGAGTGAAATTTCCCATTTTGGGGACAAGGTTGGCGTTGCTCTTATGATGTCTATTCTCCGGTGAGTTATTCTTCCCTCTGCTCTCTCATTTTTGTTTAGTTTTGTTTCAATTTTTCTTGTTTTTCTGGTTATCTTTTCTAGCCCATATTTATTCGCTACATATGATAAATATCACGATCCAAATTTTCCCCTGTAGGATGTCGTGACTCGTGATGGCACCTAGTCTTAGGGACTAGATAAGCCTAACACATACTGAATTAGTGGCAACTCAACCAACAATTATTAAATATGAAATAGAAATTTCTACAATCCCAAAACAAGTAGTACAAGTCACAAGTTCTACAGAATTTACTAAAAAATCTCTAAATACAACTGTTCCAGAATAGAATCAAACAGTACAAGTAAAGATATCAAAAGTTGTCACGACCCAATTTCTCCTATAGGTCATGATGACGCCTAAGGTCGCCGCTAGGCAAGCCTACGATGAATTTACTATGTGATTACTTCTTTTAATAGGCTTACAAGTAATTAAGTTTCATGTATTTAGAAATTTGCGAAATAGAGAGTTAGACAAATAAAATGAAAGCATCTGAATGCACGCATAAGTACGTAGATACTCCAAAACCATAAAGTCTACTAGTGTGTGTGCCAAGACCTGATGTCACGAGTGTATGAGCACTAATAGATTATACAAAACTCTAGCCACTGTCTGAAATAGAAATAGACAAAAATAAATGTAAATGAGAGACTCTAGGTGCTGCGGAATAGCTCAGGAATGCAGCTCACCACTAGGCCTCGGGATATCTGGGATGCGCGTCGGTAGTACCGCCAGATGCACCTGCCTCAGATCCTGCACAATTAGTGCAGAAGTATAGCGTGAGTACATAAACAGCGTGTACCCTGTAAGTATCAAGTCTAACCTCGAAAAAGTAGTGATGAGGGATCGACTTCGACACTTACTATGGGCTAATAATATGAATATAGAAATTCTAAAAGATATGGGTTATGTAGATAATAATAATAATAATAACTCATTAACAAGCAGAAACAAAGAATTCCTTCACAATTAATAAATTCCAAGTAAATCTCCTTCCGTTACCAATTGTAACCACATCAAGTATGATCTGACTCCAAGTATTATTAAGCATGATTTATGTCGAGGTCGTACGATCCGATCCAGAATAACATGTACACTGTCGAGGGACATGCGACACGATCCATAGATGCATCTATCTACTGTCGAGGCATTCGGCCCGCTCTACAAGAAAAGAAGATACTTTATAAGCATTTGACTTGACGTTATAACAGGGCTAGTACACAATATAATATAATTTCCATTAACAGTCAAGTGATCCGCTAAAAATTCAAGTAAGTGAAATTCGGTCTATTAAAATTCCTCTAACAAGTCCTAATATAATTTTGTGCCCTTAAATTAACAAGTAGGGAGCAAACATTTCAAGTAATCCATGGTTTGGGTCCTAAGCTACCCGAACATTAGCAAGAATAGTAGCTACGCACGGACTCTCGTCACCTTGTGCGTACGTAGCCCCCACAATTAGAAGCAAATATTAATTTTAATTACCTATGGAGTAAATTCCCTCTTACAAGGTTAGGCAAGAGACTTACCTCGTCTCGAAACTCACTTTCTGGCCTCAATTTTGACTCTAAGGCCTCAAACTCGGCGCCGAAAATCCGAAACTAGTCAAATATTATGTAAATTAATCAATACATGTTCAAAAGTTCATAATTTAACCATTAGAGTGATTACCCAACCCCAATTAAAGGATTTCTAAAATTTATCCCCGGGTCCACGTGCCCGGATTTTGAAAACTTTTGAAAATCAATGTTACCCATAACCTCACGGATTCAAATATATAATTTTTACTCAATTCCCTGACCATTTTCGTGGTTAAATCTCATTTTTATCAAAACCTAGTTTTTTCATCTAAACCCATGATTTCACAAATTTTACATGTTAAATCTACCCATAATCTATGTATTTAACTCACATTGTATAAAAATTACTTAACTCAAAGTGATAGGTGAAAGCCCCTCTCTTAGAGCTCCAAAAATCGCCCAAAGAATGAAATAAATGAACCCAAAATGATTGAGTCCCGACATTAAATGAGGGTTCTTCCCAGCAGAACTTCCGCATTTGCGGTACCACTTCTGCGGCAATAGGCCCGCTTCTGCGGAACTCCACAGGCCCAGCGTAGGCCGCATCTGCGGACGGGTTTCCGCTTTTGCGGTCTCGCTTCTGCGGCTCCTCACGTAGAAGCGGGGTCACTTCTGCGCTCAACCCTTCACTCCCACAGACCACTGGCCAAGGCTCCGAAGCCGCTTATGTGGCCAAGAAGACGCACTTGCGGGCTCGCACCTGCGACTTGAGAAAAATGAGCTTATCCCTTTATTTTAATTAAAGAGTCAAAAAATAACATTTTTACTCAGATCTTAAATCACTTGATGGATGAACAAATTAAAGGTCTTTTCGGCTCATGTCTGTCGAATATGCTTGATACCAGCTGATATGAAATATGATAATTTGTCTCCAAGTTGATCATTTTAGAGGTAACTTATCGACCATATTTTCTTATAATCTTAACACTTTCAGCATGGTTTCTCATCATGTTAAATTAGATGTCATGCTTTTGATTGGTGTGGAAGAGTTTCTTTCTTTTTTGAGAAATAAAGTTGATGTTAAGTGAACAACAACCTATAAACGCGACTACTCACTGAGGTCTCTCTATACTAAAATAACAAGAAGGTTTTAATTTTTGCATAAGATAACTGGGCCTCCTATATATCATGGTGTCTATCAATTTTTCTATTATACTCCTCATAGAGAACTATGAATCCAACATGAGTTGAGTTGTTGATAAAAAAATATGACACTGATAATCTATACAATTTCCTTTTAACGCATCATCTGGTCTGCTGATTTAGGTAAAAAGAAGCATCTTGAAATTCTTTTAGCTGGTCATTTAGTTTTAAATGAATTGCAGGTTACGCCTAAAGTAATCAAGAAGCTGGAGATTTCATCTTTATGCAAAAACTCGAAGGCAAGGTTCTTTTTGCATCTCCTTGATACCCTTAATGAATTTTATTACTTCATAAAAATAAAAGAACAACTCGAAACAGGGAAGTGCATTTTGGATGAACTCAACTGCACCAACAAAAAACATCAAGTATGTATAATACCTATTTCAATTTTGTCCATTCTATGTTTCTGCCTAGACTAGATCTTTTTCTGATTCGAAATATGTTGAATTTGACAAGATTAATGTGAACTAGTATGAACATTTGGAAGTCTCCTTTTAGGAGGAAATTGGTAGATGCATTTTTTCATGCATTTACATTGCATGATCACACTGTCCAAAGTTGAAAAACAAGGCCAAAACCTAACAATGAGAAGGCTATCATGGATTCAAATATAGTTGATTGTGACGACTGATTTCTCACTAGTTACAATTGAGCCATTCAAACCATCGGACATATGGCTGATGGATTCAGCTTGTAGCTATCATATGTATCCCAATTGGGACTGGTTCGTTAATTTTCAAGAAGGAGAATGTGGAGTTATTCACACCGCAAATAACAATTCTCTTACCGCATATGGTATTGATTCAATCCAATTAAGGAACCATGATGGATTGATCAAAACATTAACAGATGTTCGATACGTACAGGAATTGAATAAAAATCTCATTTCTGTTAGAGCCCTAGAGTCAAAGGGGCTCAAAGTTATTGCAGAAAATGGGGTAATAAGAATATGCTCCAGTGCACTAGTGGTAATGAAGGGAATTCGGCGAAATAATAACATGTACCACTATCACGGAGTACACTTATTGGGACAGCAACAATGACATCCAGTGATAACAAGGAGGCAGAAGCAACCAAGCTATGACACATGCGTTTGGGACAAGCTGGAGGAAAATCCTTAAAAATTTTATCAGATCAAGAATTGTTAAAAGGAGTAAAGACTTACAATTTAGAGTTTTGTGAGCATTGTGTCAAGGAAAAATATACAAGGGTTAAATTTGGAATAACTATCCATAATACTAAAGGTATTTTGGATTATGTTCACTCTGATGTTTGGGGTGCTTCCAAAACACCTTCATTAGATGGGAAACACTATTTTGTAACATTTATTGATGAGTTTTCCCGGAGAGTGTGGGTGTATACTTATGAAAACCAAAGATGAAGTGCTAAGAATTTTTCTCAAATAGAAGGCGATGATAGAGACTCAAACAGGCAGAAAGATAATATATCTTCGCACAGATAACGATGGAAAATACAAAAATGATCTTTACAATAAGATTTGTGAAGATTATGGCATTTTGAGTCATTTCACCGTCATAAATACACCACAATAAAATGGAGTGGCAGAACGTATGAATCGTACTTTGCTGGAGAAGGTTCGATGTATGTTGTCCAATGCTGGTTTGGACAAAGAATTTTGGGCTGAGGCAATAACATATGCATGTCACCTCATTAATCGTCTACTATCTGACGCTATTGGTGGAAAGACACCATTTGAAAAATGGTATGGAAAACCTGCTGAAGTTTATAATTTTTTGCATGTGTTTGGCTCAATTGCATACTATCATTTGAAAGAGTCAAAACTGGATCAGAGAGCAAAGAAAACTATATTTATGGGGAATACTTCTGGAGTCAAATGATACCAATTATGGTGTCTAGAGACAAAAAAAATAATATTCAGCAGAGATGTTACCTTTGATGAATCTTCCATAATAGATAAGGTGACAGTTGAAGATGTCAAACAAACTGATGGTGATTCAAAGCACGTGGAGTTTGAGGGAAAATTAATTTTCCCAACACATGGAGAACACGAGGAAATAATAAAAGATTTTTCCCCGGAAGAAGAGTCAATGGAAGGGGAGATTCCAACTCAGGAACCCTAACAACAACTTGAATCAATAGCAACCAGCAAGCCAAAAAGAACAACAAATAAACGTGTTCGTCTCATAGAGACGGTGGCTTGTGCAGCCTCAATTGTAGCTGATGGTGTTCCTACCAATTATAAAGATGCAGTCTAAAGTTCAGAAAAAGATAAGTGGAGGATTGTCATGAATGAATAAATTCAGTCCCTTCATCATAATCATACATGGAAATTAGCCAATTTCCCGAAGGGCAAGAAAGCAATTGGGTGCAAATGGGTATTTGCAAAGAAAGAAAGATTTCCTAACCAAGAAGATGTTCGCTACAAAGCAAGATTGGTGGCCAAAAGGTACGTTCAAAAGGAGGGAATTGATTACAATGAGGTATTTTCTTCAGTCGTGAAACACTACTCCATTAGAGTTTTGTTGGCTTTGGTAGCACAGTTAAATTTGGAACTAGTTCAGTTAAATGTAAAAATTGCATTTTTATATGGAGACTTGAAAGAGGAAATCTATATGACTCAGCCAGAAGGATTCAAAGTTGTTAGAAAGGAAAATATGGTGTGCAAACTTGAAAAATCGTTGTACGGATTAAAACAATCTTCTAGACAATGGTACAAATGATTTGACAAGTTTATGTTGTGGCAGAAGTACATAAGAAGCAAATACGATCATTGTTATTTGCGCAAACTTGAAGATGGATCCTTCACATATCTTCTCCTATACATTGATGATATATTGATAGCTTACAAAAGTTAAGAGGAAATTGAGAAGTTTAAGATTCAACTAAGAAAGGAGTTTGAGATGAAAGATTTGGGTGAGGCAAAGAAAATTCTTGGCACGGAGATAAAAAGAGATAGACAATCAAAGAAACTCTATCTATCTCAGAAAGAATACTTGAAAAGAGTAATAGATCGATTTGGCATGAATGAGAACACGAAGTCGATTTACACTCCGCTTACTCCTCACTTAAAGCTTAGTGCTACTATGTCGCCGAAGAATGAAGCTGAACGAGAGTATATGTCAAGAGTACCATATGCGAATGTTGTTAGTACCTTAATGTATGCAATGGTTTGCACAAGACCTGATATTTCACATGCTATCGGAGTTGTAAGCAGATATATGCATGATCCAGAAAAAGAGAATTGGCAAGCTGTGAAATGGATTCTACGTTATATTCGTAATACTGTAGATGTTGGATTGATTTTTGAGCAGGAAAGAAGTGACTGCGATCAAATTTCAACATTGTTTGAACTTGATCAACATTGTTGAACTTTGAAGATTGAAGTTGAAGATATAATCAAAATTTATCAGTGAGAGAAAATTAAAAGAGTGGAATCTTGCCAAGGTGAAGATTTGTTGAATTTTACAAGATTATTGTGAACTAGTGTGAACATTTGGAAGCCTCCTTTTAGGAGAAAATTGGTAGATGCATTTTTACATGCATTTACATTGCATGATCACACTTAATGTGATGTCATGCATGACATTATTAAGGTCATTTCACTTCTACAAAGATTTTGTTCATTTGTAAACATCCCACTTGCCTTCTTATCTCCTAAGACATTTGAATCTTCTTTCTCTCTTGTAGTATCACTACAAAAAAAGGGGTAAATTGCGGAGGTTTATTTGCGGAGGGTATAAGTAACCTCCGCAATTTGCATAATTTTGCTGCAAAATATTAGCCCCACAAAATTATATACAATTTACGGATATGCAACCCTAAAATAATAGCAGGTAATTTATTTCACACTCCCTCCATTTATTTCCCCAATCTTTTTCGACCTAGAAACTTTCGCCACACAACAACAAAATACATTGTCTCCTTCTTCTTCTTCTTCTTCTAACTTCTCTTTTCCTCTTCAATCGACATCGCTTTTACACCTCCCATGTTTAATTTTTTTCTTTCTGTTAATTTTTCGACCTTGAATTTTTGTGTGTATTTTGGTCGATCTGTATGATTAAATGGTGTTTGATATTGAATTTTTGTGTATATTAAATGGTCGATTTGTATGAATTTTTGTGTGCTTTTTCCTTGCTTTCTTTGTGCTTTTGGGTTTAATGGTTGATCTCTCAGGAATGTTTGTGTACTTTTATTTTTTTGTAGGCCTTAATGGTCGATCTGTATGAATTTTTCTTTGCCTCTTTTCCTCTGCATTGTATATTTGCTGTTGTGACTCTTACCTTGGACAAACTTAGAATTTCAATTCCACTGCCTCTCTCATTTTACTTTTTTTATTAGTATATTTCGGTACAAAACTCAACTAGCCCGTCTTCTTTGACTCAATCTACTTGCTTGTGCTTACTAGTCAAAATGGGAGAAAATCAGATGTAATAAACCATTTCTCCTTTGATTTTTTTTCTTCTTAAGGTGGAGCCACTTGTTTCTTATGTCAAATATTTAATAAAATCTGTTGTAAAATTTATTCTTGAAGAGTATTTTTCTAATCTTATAATTGGTTTTGAAAACAACTTACTACTTGGATAGTCAAGCATTATATATATATAAGCTAAATATTTCAAAAAAAAAAACACATAACCTTTATGTACCCTATGCACATAACTTCATATTGTCAACTCTAATTTAATTTGTGATGGATATTGTAGTTAATTTGTTTGATTGAATTTTGTGCAAAATCAATCTATAGTAGCATCTTAGTATAATTGAACTTAAAGAAACCAATGTGAGTGAGTTCTTTTATGTCATAAATAAGAATTCCTATGACATTCTAAAGAAGCGTGTTACGTATAATAGGGCCAATTGAAAAAGTGACAATATAAATTCGTATCGGCCAATTTTGCATTAATTTTTAAGGATTTAAGCTATACTAATTGACAGCAAAAATTGTACACTATCGATGCAATTAAATTGGAAATAGTAGGTTATTATTTTATTTCCAAAGGCCTTATTAGGCTTGTTATAACAAAGTACATGTTGTAGGCCAATTTGTTGGTGAAAATACAATTACAGTTGAAAAATAAAATGAAGAAAACAAAATATCTTCGGGTTGAGACGCAGACATCTCGCTCTCTTTAAGGAGATTCAAGTCCAATGCAGCAAAGTCTCCACTGGTCCAGCAGTAATCCTCTTGACTTGTCTCTCTCATGATACAACAGCTCGATCATGTCGTATGGCTCGAACAAACTCTAGACAAGTTGTTGAGTCCAAAACTCCACCAAGATAAATACCTTCCTTGAACAAAAGTAAAAACTCTCTTCTTCTTTTTTACAACTTTAACCTCACTTTATTGAAACACTCTACAAAAAAAATATTCACCACATTATGGAAGAAAGACTCCTATTTATAGGTGTAGGAATTCTTCCTTGAATTAAATTGGAAGAATGTGGGGTAATAAGATATGAAATCATGGAGAACATGGGATAATGGTTAAATTATTTAATTAGTGGTAGAACATGGGAGAAGAGTTACAAAAAGAGTTATTGTCATTTTCTACATCATGGAGTAGTGGGAGTTATCGGAGTTATGGCCATTTTCTACATCACGGAGTAGTGGGAGTTATGGTATATTTTATTTTAATAATAAAATGCTATTATACTAATATTTTCCCACTCATTTTAATATTAAAATAAGAGAATTTTACCGGTTGAAGGAAGACTATTATGCATAATGAAGGTGTGTTCTGCATTGAACCTCCACTTAGCAAAACATCGATCTTTACTCCAGAGTCAGTAGTGGTCTCAGACTTGAACTATAACTGCTTTAGGGAAATTAATTATCACTTCTTACACATAATAATCAAGGTGTTGATATGAATTTTATTAGCCAGCACATTACGGCCTTGTGCTATCCCGGTTTTCATGAGTGTTTTTTAGAACAAGCCCAATTCTCATAGGAAGAGGCCTACTTCCACACTCACATAGGTGAGATCTGTCAAGGGTGCTCCCGTAACTCTACCACCTCACTCATACGAGCTACAGATTTTCATTAAGAGTTAATAAAACTCAACCTCGCAAATCATTACAGGATAAATGCACTCACACCATAGGGATGGAACAATAATAAAAATAGTGCATTTCAAACCAAGTCGTCATATGATTCGTTCTTCCCATTGAACTTGGTTATAGGATCTCTAGTCCCCGGGTTGGGTTTCCTCATATATGACTTATGAGCTTATGGGCTTTAATCCCATCCCCTCGATGTGCTCCAGACCCTTTCTGTTGCTAAGGCCTTAGTCAATGGATCTGTAAGATTTAACATAATCAACATTAATGGTACCACTTATCAAATATGATCTCATAGTACTGTGTTTTCTCCTTATATACCTGGATTTACCGTTGTAATAACGGTTTTGTACTCTACCAATTGCAGTGGTGCTATCACAATGAATTAAAATAGGAAGAATTGGTTTTTCAAAATAAGGAATTTGAAATAATAAATCTCTCAACCAATTCACTTCCTCACTAGCTTAAGCTAAAGCAATTAGCTCAGCCTCCATGGTAGAGTTAGCAATTATTGTTTGCTTTTTCGATTTCCAACAAATAGCACCACTTCCCAAAGTAAAAATATAACATGTAGTAGAACAGGAATCACCAGATAAAGTGTTCCAATCTGCATCAGAAAAGCCTTCGAGTACAGCAGGATATTTTTTATAAAATAAGCCATAGGTTTTTGTACCAAGTAAATACCTCATAACTCTTGTTATGGCATGCCAATGTTCATTACCTAGCTTGCTTGTAAACCTGCTAAGTACTCCTACTGCGTATGCAATATCAGACCGAGTACAATCAGTCACATATCTCAAGCTTCCAATTAAGCTAGCATATTTCTTTTGATTTATCACATCATTATCACTTTGTACATGAAATAAGTGAATACTTGACTCAAAAGGGGTTACAACATGCTTGCAATCAATAAAATTATATTTTTTCAAAATTTTCTCAACATAATGTGACCGATCAAGGAAAATTTCATCACATATTCTAGTAATCTTCATTCCAAGAATGAAATTTGCCTCACCCAAATCTTTCAGGTCAAAATGGCTACTAAGCATGCTTTTAGTCTCCAATAATATTCACGTTAGAGCCAAATATTAACAAATCATCAACATAGAGGCAAATAATTACATGTAAATTATTCAAAGACTTATGATATATGCACTTATCACACTCATTTTATTTAAAATTATTTTCAATCATGTAGGAATCAAACTTTTTATGTTATTGCTTAGGTGCATGTTTCAAGCCATTTGATAAATATGCAAATCAAAAATTGCAGCAATAGCAATTAAAAGTCTAATGGATGTAATTCTAGTTACCAGAGAAAAAGTATCAAAAAATATTCTAGGCATTCTAGTTGCTTAAAACCTTTAGTAACTAACCTAGTCTTATACTTATCAACGGATCCATCCAGTTTTAACTTTTTTCTTAGGACTCATTTGCACCCAATTATTTTATAACCTGGTGGTAAATCAACCAACTTCCAAATTTTATTAGAAATTAGTGACTCAATTTCATCATTTACAGCCTTTTTCCAAAAAATAGCATCAGGTGATAATAAAGCTTCTTGTAAAGTAAGAGGGTCATTTTCATTATTAAAAACATAAAAATCAGGACCAAAATCTTTTTCTATTCTAGCTCTTTTACTTCTTCTTAACTCAAAAGCATCATTTTCTTCATTGCAAAATAGAAGTAGAAGAACTAGGCATAGACAAAAAATTATCTTTTATCTCTTTGACCCCCACTATTTTTAGACTCGAATGAAAATTTATTTTCATGAAAAATAGCATCACCTAATTCTATAATTATATTCTCTTCAAGATTTAAAAATCTATAGGTTGTACTATTAGAAGCACAACCAAGAAAAGCACAAGTGGTAACGTTTTCACCCAATTTTGTAATTTTAGGATTTGTTAGCCTAACATAGGCTAAATAACCCCGAACTCTCAGTTAACCCAAATTTGGCTTGTGATTTTTTCACAACTCAAATTGTGTCAATTTTATTTTCTTATGAGGTACCCTATTCAACACATAACATGCAGTCAAAGTAGCTTCACCCCACAAATTTAAAGGTGCATTTGACTCAATAAGCATGACATTAGTTAACTCTACCAAAGTTCTATTTTTTCCTTTCAGCCACACCATCATCATTTGATGCAGAAGAATAAGGTGGAGTAGTTTCATGAATTATTCTCAATGATCTAACAAAAGAATTAAATTCATTAGACTTATATTCACGGCTTCTATCACTTCTAATTCTTTTTATTTTTCTACCGAATTGATTTTAAACCTCATGGAGATAATTTTTAAAAATTTCAAACGCATCACTTTTATTTTTCCTCAAGTAAACATATGTATACTTAGATAAATCATCAATAAAAGTGATAAAATATCTATTTCCTCCACGAGTTAAAATTTCTCAAAGTTCATAAATATCAGTGTGAACTAATTCTAACAATTTAGTTTTTCTTTCAACTTAGAAATGAGGCCTTTTAGTTAATTTAGCTTTACTACAAGCCTCACATTTTTTAAAATTCTTTTTAATCATTGGGATTAATCCTAAACTACTCATGATTCCCACATAACGATTATTAATATGACACAAATGAGCATGCCAAAAAATAGTAGAAGAAAGCATATAAACAGAACTAGAAGAAGTTTTATTCATCTCAACATTCAACTTGAATATCACATCACATCACATGCATACCCCTTACCCACAAAAATACCCTTTTTCACTATTACATATTGATCACTCTTAATAATTTATTTGAAGCCTGCCTTGTTAAGAAGAAAACTAGACATCAAATTTTTTCTCATTGAAGGAGTATAAAGTACGTCTTTCAACGTTAATACTCTTCCTGAAGTAAACTTCAACTCGACTTCTCTCTTTTCAAGCACCTGGGTTGTGTGAGAATCACCAAGCATGATGGTTTTGGGCTACTCAAATGGAGAATATACTTTAAACCAATCTCTATCATATCAAATATGACGGTTTGCTCCAAAATCAGCCCACCATCCATCAACATTTTCTACCATGTTAATGTTTGTTATCACCGCCACAAGTGGCTCTTCGATAACGTTTTCCTGTGGTGTAGGATCACGTTTTTGAAATTTACAAAATCGAACAATATGCCCAATCTTGCCACAGACAAAGCATGATTTCACAATTTGAACTTGTTGATTCCGTGCTTGGTTGTTTGCACCATTATTCTTCTTGGGAGGTCGACCATAATTTTTCTTAAAAGTCTTCTCCTTCGGCTTCAAAGAAGTATTTTCGTGAGTTTCAGAAATATTATTATTTGAAGTAATTAAATTTACCTTTGTAGTGATGGTTGTAGAGTGCTCTCTTTCGATTGCATAAGTGCATCTTGGCCTCATGCCTCTTCTTCCATGTGAATCTGCATTACCAACGTCTCAAGTGAAGTTTCCTTTTGTTTGTGGCGCATAGTTTTTTTGAAATTCCTTCCATGAAGGTGGAAGTTTATCTATTATGCCACAAACAATAAGGTTGTCTCCAATTTTAATATCCTCATACCTGAGCTCTTCAACGATCATTATGAAGTCTTGAGCTTGGTCTACTACAGATTTATTGTCCAAAAATCTGCTAGCAACATACTTTTTCGCACCTGCCTCCTCGGTATCATACTTCTCTGCAATGCTTTCCAAATTTTCTTTGCAGTAGAGTAAGTTCTATCATAATAATCATAAAAATTATCAGATAGACAATTAAGAAAATAATACCGACACTTGTATGAATCATCGTTGTATTTTTTAATTTTTTCTTGAAGGGCAATTAGCTCATCATCATTCATGGAGGAGTTGTCTACTTTGCTTGGATTTTTCTCAGTTAAAACGTAAGAAACATTGAGAAGACTCAAATAAAAAAGTACTTTACCCTTCCATCTCTTGAAATTAGTACTGTTAAAATGGAATGGCTTGTTGAGATCTCCCACCTTGATATCCGCGAATTTTTTAACTGTAGCCATAATGAATCTCCTTAAAATTGTTGGTGAAAATATAATTACATTTGAAAAATAAAATGAAGAAAATAAAATATCTTCAGGCTGAGGCACGAATATCTCGCTCTCTTTAAGGAGATGCAAGCCCACTACAAGAACTTCACGGACATTCTTCAGATGCAAGCCCACTGGAGTTCGAATTTTTTACATATGAGCTTCCAAGTTCCAACATATTATGCTGGAATTTTATTATGTGTTGGAGTTCCATCATAATATGCTGGACGTTTATATGCAGGAGCTCCATAATCCCCCATATTATGTTGGAACTTTCTGTGTCATGGAGTTCCAACATAATATGCTAGAAATTTATACGCATGAGCTTCATAATCCCGCATATTATGCTGAAACTTTTCGTGTTTCAATAAAATAGTGGCTATTTTTCTATGACTTCTCAAACGCTGGCTATTTTTCGATTACCAGTCCGAAAAATAGCTAGCTCGTGCTATTTTGACACCACTGTTAGATATGAGACTAGGCCAAAGGACCTAGGTGCATTGGACCATAAGAAGAAGATATTTTGGAGCAGAAAATTACCCCCAATGACCTAGAAAATGGTTGTTCTTAATTTTTTTAACCCCCGCTTACCCCATGAGCAAAATCCTCAAGGTCAAAAGTCAAAAGTGTTACCCATGGAAAAAGCGAAAAATAACACTTGTTAACTTGAAGTTCTACCCGTGAGACAACCGATGTCAAAAAAATCAAAAAGTGCAAATCACCCTTTTGGGAGACCGTGACCCGTTAAGATAAGTTTTGCACGCAGATTTCGGCCGGCATTAAGTAAGGATTTCAAATTGATGAGCAAAACTTCCCTTGTCACAAAAATCGTCAGAATTCCTAGCCAAATCTTAACAATGCAATTTTGCCACGGATACAAATTGATTGGCAAAACTTTCCTTGTCACAAGTCATCATAAAGTTTCTTTTTTTTCCTCCTAAAGATATATCTTTCCAAATTGTTAATAGAGAATGGGACAGCTCTATGCAAAAAGGGATCCAACTGCATATTCGATTGTGCAATTCTGCATTTGAATTTTATATATTCAAAATTTACAGGTACTGTCACTAATGAACTGGTTGAATGAGCATTTTTTCTTACGCATGATCTTCAGGAAGCACAAGTTATGTTTTCAAATTGTAAAGTCCGGGTTTTCTCGTTATTCATTTCTTGTAATTTCCAAATATACCTTTATTGTTCTAACTAGTGGAGTGTTACTTAAATGAGACATTTAAAGAGAGATAAATGATAGTTTAAAGTTACGAATACGTTTATGATTAAAACTATTAACAGCGTGTTTGGATAGTTGTTACATATTGTTTCTTAATGTATCATATTGTATTGTATTATATTATACTGTATCATTTGTTGAATACAATGTTTGGATAAATTGTATCATTTACCGTTGTTTTATGATGTCACGTACCAGCAATATGAAGAATAAACTTGCAGTATTACAAATATATATATATATATATATATATATATATATATATATATATATATATATATATATATATATATATATATATATATATATGGTACGGGGTAGAATTATTATATAAAAAAGTAGGGTAAATGATTATTTAATAATAATAAAGGGCAAGATGACAAAAAAAGATAAGGTAACGACGCGACCACACCAAATTAGTCGTTACATAAAGTGACACTTGTCGTCGTTACCTAACGACGGATTTAACAATACGATACAATAAAATTTAAGTAACAATTAAAACAAACATTGTATTTAAAGTAATAATATGATACAATATTATATGTAACAACCATCCAAACAAATGTCCTTGCATTGGAGCTCATAAAGCTCCATATATGTGTGAATATAAAGCCTAGATCTTTCTTCCTCACCACTTTCCCGACACTTGATGTATATTGAATAAATTTACATGACTTATGCAAAGAAAACAAACTAGTACAACTTTGTGATAACAGTGAAGAAATTTAAACAGCAGCCAGCATGATGCATTTTATAGAGCTAGAAATTAGCAATGTTTAAGAAGAAATTCCCACTCACCTTGGGCCGGATGGGATTGAGGGAAATAATGGAGCAGAATCTACTATATTGATATCTGATACGTTTTGTGTAATAAGAAAGTTATAGTCCAGACTCTTTTCAACATCCACCGCGCCCTCGATGACCATGACAACTATTGACATTGATGGTCTCTTGGCATAATCGCGTTGTAGACACCACGCAGCAACTTGCATTATATCTACTACTTCTTCCTTATAAAGCTGCATATCTTCACTGCGCTTATCAATCAGATCCATTAGTCGCCTTTCCTCTGCCTTTCTCTTGAAAAGACTAAACAATAGCCTTTGCTCCTCGGGCTCAGATGGCTCGAAATTTTTCCTTCCACACAAGATCTCCAAGACTACAACGCCATAGCTATAGACATCTACCTTTTCTGTTATAACTGCACTAAGCCATTCAGGAGCTAGATAGCCAGGAGTACCTCTCATGGTAGTCACAACTTTGCTCTGAGTCCGATCTATTAGCTTGGAAAGTCCGAAGTCAGAGAGCTTAGCATTATACTTCTCATCTAGGAGAATGTTTTGAGGCTTAATATCCAAATGTAGAATTTTTTGCCTGCATTCTTCGTGGAGGTAGGCTAGTCCTTTGGCTACGTCATGAATAATCTTCTTCCTGCATTTCCAATCTAGAACGATTTCTTGATTGCCAGAGTAGATCCATTTGTCTAGTGATCCATTGCTCATAAACTCATATACTAGAAGTCTGTGAGATTTCTCAGCACAGAAGCCAATTAATTGGACCAAGCTGAGATGATGTATGCTGCCAATGGTTTCAACCTCAGCTAGGAATGATTTCTTGGCTTTGCCTATTCCGTCAAGGCATTTCACTGCAATCTTTCTGCCGTCTTTTAAGGTCCCTCCGAACACTGATCCGAATCCTCCTTCACCAAGTTTTTTGCTAAAGTTCTCAGTTGCAGACTTTAGATTGTCGTAAGAAAATCTAACAGGCATTCCTGGCATGTTATCTAGATAATGCTCTTCCACTTCATCTTCCTTTCTCTTCTTCCAGAGTATGAAAATTATGCATCCGATTATAATGCCAAGAATGGAAATTCCTGTAACAGATCCCACTATAGCACCATTCAAGTGCCTTTTCCTTCTTGCAACAGCTGGTTGAGTTTCATTCTGTAATTTCACATTCTGTACTTTCACAAATGCAGAGGAATTATACCTTGTCTTGTCCTTCTCATTATTCATCAATGAAAATATCTCGGATGGAAGGTAGCACTCCCCAGTAGAAGAATTTGAACCAAAAATAGCAGCTTTACAAGAACAATTCCTCAAACATGCATTTTTACAGGTAGTCATGTCTGTATCAATAATATCTGCACTAAACGCGAAATAATTCACATCATTGAGCTCCAAATATCTGTGGTTTTTTGAGTCATTACAAGTCATTTTTGTGATCTCAGAACAACCAAGATTAGGCTGCCTATCATTTATCTGTCTAAAATAGTTTGTTGAATCAGAACTTGATTTGGGACAACTACACTGCCCTTTTGAGCAAATGCCGTATCTTCCACATGCCATTGGGTAAGCACACTCACCATAAAAGCCTGTAAAAAGGTCATTGACCTCTTTCCACTGGTCTTGCCACTCATACACTTTCAAGTGCCCATCAAATTCCAGTTTCAAAAATTGAGCTGAAGATACAGGAGCAACGGAAACCAGTATCCGCGGATTCTTGGAGTCACTGGAATTGGTGAATAAAGCTAAGCTTCCATTCAAATACATGACATAGTTGGATGCTTTACTAGCAGTTAGTCCATCTATGGAACTCTCAAAATATGTTTGTGGTGGACTCGACTCAACGAAAGCAATCAAACCATTATTTGTGGCAGAGAAAGAAAACAAACCTCCCTCAGTCCAGTTTGTTGCTGAGACACTTGCTGTTAGCTTCTTTCCTGATACTAACTTCTGTCCAGGTACCAAAGAATCAGTTGGATGATCAAAAGATTGCCAAACAGTAACATTGTTGACATCAAAGAGAACAAGATTTCCCAAATGAGTCAACTTTAAGCCAGCAACAGATTTCTCAGTAGTATTTGTTGACCAAACCAAAGTACCATCAGCATCTCTAAGTACCAAGTTTCCTCCTAATGTGAGCTGCAAAGTTGCATTGATCCTAACTGGATTATTCCTATTAGCAGACCAAACAACTTGTGGGAATCCTACATTAACAGCTGTAATAGAGGAAATACTATTTGTGTACACAATGAAAATGGCAAAGATGTAAGTTTCACAATTGCCATTACAGTAGAATCCACAAGCATATCTTGGACCAAAGCTTCCTTTAATAAGTATAGCCCTTACTATAGAGCCATCAGTGAAGTTCACTGAATGTGGTGCTGAATAACTGTTGATCCAAGTCGTTGAAAGATTTGCAGTTGGATAATCAAAAGGTTGGCTGGTTAATGAATGAAAATAACAAAAATAGTGAACAAGAAAGGGAAAATCCAGCTTACAGCCATAAAGAAGAAATTTGTATGATATCTGTAAGATGGTGAAGTGGCCTAAGTAAACCTCATTTTAATTTAAAATAGATGCATGGACTTGGACACTTAGAAAGAATCAACCCCAGAACATTGACCTATCATTTACTTCTTGACTTACTTTGTTGGTCAACCACTATTTTATTTTCAACTTACATTATGGTTTGGAAGGAAAAAAGGGACCTGCTTAAATTAGTGGAAACTTGGAAAGACTAATTAAGTGGACTGCCAAAGGAGTCAAATAGAAAACATTGACCTTCCCATTCCATCCAACTTCCCTGCTTTTTCCTAGAAGGGCAGCCCAGGGCAGTCCAGCGCGGGATGCGGAGAAGGGTTGGATCACACTAGTTTTATGTATGCAGCCTTACTTTGCATTTTTGCAAGAGGTTATTTCTGCAAGTTGAACCTGTAACCTCTTGATTACAGGATGGTAACTTTTACCTTTGTGCCAAGACTTTCCTTCAGCTTCTTCCTCAAATTCTTTTTTATTTATTTTTTGTTTGGATGTACTGAAATTGAATGACTACTTCTAAAAGTTTAAACTTTTAGAGAGATGCAACTTTTTATTTTTATTTTTTTTATCTTGCGTTTTCACACATCTTCATATAGAGAGTTGATTCTTTCTCTTGGATCATACGCATAAAGATATGCATAAATATTTACTTACTTTTCCTTTAATTTGCAGATTTCTTCCCAGTAAAATGAACAATAGAATGAAAGAATGTGAAAAGGAAGTACGAGAAAAAATTTCATGTCTAATTGACAACAGATTAAAGGCAAAAGAAGAAGGCAATGGCAAGGCCCTCAATAATGACCTATTGGGTATATTATTAGAGTCAAATTCTAGAGAAGTTGAAGAGCATGGTAACAAGAAGTTTGGAATGAGTATACCTGAAGTAATTGAAGAGTGCAAATTATTCTATTTTGCTGGGCAAGAGACTACATCAATGTTGCTTGTGTGGACATGCGTGTCCCTCAATCACGTTAATATGTTATGCACGCTAGATAAAAATATTCCACAAGATTATTCAAAAAACTTTTTTTAGAATATTCTTTTAGCCCATTCTCTTTCCTCTCACAAACACCTTCACCATCTCACGCCTTTCTTCTCCTCAAAAATAGTCATCCGCCATTTTCTTATCATCTGCACCGCAACACCAAAAGAAATTCTCCATCACAAGTTCTGGACATTTTCATGACAAACCACCAATTCTTCCTCATTTCCATCTTACAGAACACACCAGCAACCATCTTGCAAACACCCAACAACCATCTCCTCTCCATGAAAAAGAGCTTTGAAGTCACTATTCGCAACTTCGAAATTTCACAAGTGTGGTCAAAGTTGCTTGAAATTTTAGGAGCCGTGAATCACTGAATTGGCAGTAGAACCGTGAAGTCAAACCCAAATGGGGTTTTTGCAAAGTAAAAACAGCAGTTGTGGCAATACCAAAGTCAGAGTACCGCTACAATAATGAGACGGGACAGCTAACCATGGACAAACAGAGCGACAACGGAAAAAATGCATTATAGAGGCTTGCCAATGAGTATTTCCAGCCAGTCAAATCCAAAGTGATGTGGTGATTTTTGTAGTTTGGAGAGTGATTTTGTGGAAGAGGAAAGAAAGAACAACGGAAAAGGGTGGTCGGAGATGAGAAAAAGGACACCGGTGAGAGCTCCTAATGAAACTTACATCAATCATCATTGCAGGCCGCAACTGGGTTTTTCGGTAGTCTCCTCTTCGATGTCATTTTTGGGGATTTGAGAGCTTATTAAGAAAGCCAAACGAAAGAAAAGAGATGAAAAGTCACCAGAAAAGATTTTCCCAGCGAGGACTTGTTTTCCAATGATTGTAGCTTTTTCCTGGAGGTAAAATTACTTGAAATTTTGGAGAGGTGGGCACCCTAACAATTCTTAACTGAAAAGTTCACCCCTCTAGTGGGAGGGGAGAAGAGGAGGGGTGAAGAAGGGGGGTGAAGCCGTGAAGGTGGAGGAAGAGGAGGTGGTGGCAGTGGAGTTGGGGGAAATTTGGGAAGGGGTAAATCTTTAATCTTTTTTCAAAATAAAAAATACCAATCCACTCCCTTCATACGTGTGTATACCACGCACTTTGTCCATCTCAATCATGTCAATGCCACATAAGCTCGGTCAATGGCCAGAGGCATTTAAAACACTTGTATTAATCGAGTTGAGGTATATGTATGACCGTGAAGTTAGGGGGTCGGGAACACAATCCCGGTGTGCATTTGGCTATTCGGCCTAGAAAATATAGGTAACTACTAACTTCTAGCACTTTTTATTTTATTTTGTATAATGTTGGCCTGAGACAAAGTTAAATGGAGAAATATGGTCAGTGAGGGTCAATGGGGATTCATATAGCCGTTGTTTGAGATTGAGGGTATTTGTTGTAAGTATATAATTTTATCATTCACTTGAGCAAGGTCCAAACACAGTTTACTGACAGAAGAAACATCTCTTTGGTTTTAACTTTTCTTTTTTTCTTTTTTCTTTTTTTTTGGGTTGGGGGGGGGGGGGGGGGGGGGATTCTAAGTTACAATGACATAAATGTATTCCTTAACTACAAGGTAAGCAAGAAAAATACTTTTTCCCAAATTAAAAATGAAAACAGTTCAAATTCACTTACCTTATATTTTGTGAAATCACATGATCCTACTATAAGGGCAGCCCGGTGCACTAAGCTCCCGCTATGCGCGGGGTCCGGGGAAGGGCCGGACCACAAGGGTCTATCCTATCCTACTATCAAGAGCTAAATAAAATTATTTGTATTTCATCCCTAAAGGTCCAAATTTGCTATGTAATATCTTATTGACGCAAGCACGCATCACTTTATCAGCCTACTTACCAACTTATAACAAACCTACTTACCATAAGTGAGTCAAGTAACAGAAAAATGATAATCGGCAGGTAATTAATTGGATTCTTTCTTTTTTCTTTTAAGAAACTCAATAAAAGTGTGAAACATCAATTATTACCCTACTTCAATTCACAAAAACCAAGCTCAAACTAATGATCCCCTTTCTTAGTTTCCTACCTTCCAAATGTGAGAGGAGATCTTAAGCAAGCAATTAAACAATCTATCTTTCTGGATTAGCATGCATTAATTGTTTGTGGTACAAACTCTTGTCTTTGCTTTATTTACCCTGTATAAAATAGTGCTTTCTCTTGCCATCTTGCCATCAACTTGCTTTTGGAGCTCTCTTCGCTATCAAACAACTTCAGAAAGCGAGCAGTCTCCCTTTCAAGAACTCCCCCTCCCCCACCCAACATTTCTTCTTAAACAATAGAAAAGAGTAAGAAAGCAAAATCTTCAATTTCATATCCCAAGAAAAATGTCAGACTATTACCCTGAAGAACTGATGGTTCAAATCTTCTCAAGGCTTCCTCCCAAATCTCTCCTCCGATTTAGGTGCATATCAAAATCATGGAACTCACAAATTTCAAGCCCTGAATTCATATGGCTGCACACCCTGCAAATTCTACTAAAACCCTCTACAGGTACAATCATGAGGTACTTCTCAACAATTGAAAGGAAGGAAAAATATTTAATTGTGCGTAGGGATGCATCAGCAGATGTTGACCCTGTAATAACATTAGGATCCCCTTTTAGTGGCAGAGTACGATATTACTGTAGGATCGTAGGTGTATGCAATGGTGTGGTCTGTTTGTCAAATGATTTATTTGGATATGATAATCTTTTGGTACTTTGGAACCCTAGAATAAGCAGATGCCTCACCCTCTCTACGCCTGCTCGTTGTTGTGACAATGTGTGGACTTATAAGTTTGTCTTTGGGTTTGGCTTTGCAATTAAAACGAGAGATTACAAGGTTGTGAAGATGGCCTATACTCATGGGGATTATCAGGATTTGGCGCCACCTAAGGTTGAGGTATATGCACTTAGTTCGGGAATTTGGAATGAATTTGATGGTTTTATTCCAGACACTGGTGTTATAGAGTACTTTTGGACACAAGCTGTTGTTTGTGGGAAGGTCCACTGGACTGCATACAAGAGAACTGGGGAGGGAAGAAGGGTGGAGAACTTGATAATGGTGTTTGATCTGAATGATGAGATTTTTCAGGAATTATCATTACCAGAAGTTTTGGCTAACGAAATACCAATGAATCTGAATGCTGCAGAGTGTAGGGAATCACTTGCTGTGTATCAGTATGATACACGTATTTGGAGCAGCAGTTGTTCCATTTGGGTAATGAAACAATATGGAGACACTGAGTCATGGAGCAAGGAGTATAATGTTGCACTTGGCAACGAGCATTTAATGGTACTCGGCATTAGTGATAATAGTGAAATATTGTTGACTGAATCAATAGGGATGCTAGCTTTATATAATCCTGAGACGCAAAAAAAGGAGCGCCTTGGTATTCCTGGCACTGAGTACTCTTTTTATTTTGATACTTACGAGGAAAGCCTTGTTTTGCTAGATAAAGGGGTTGTACTGCCTCCACTTGATTTATCATCGGAGGAGACAACGGATGATGATGAAGATGAAGAAAATGATGTTGAGAATGCTCCTCAAAGCTGGATGCATTATATTATGCATCAGTATCTCACAGCTTTTCTTGGAGCCGGAAATATCTAAGAGCTTGCCTGCATCTAAAATAATGAACAAATGTTATAAAGTTCAGGCCGACCTTCTGCGGAAGATTATATATCTGCTTTCTGTCAGGCCATCCCAATTTCATTTATCACAGCTATGTATCATGTGCTCGGTGTTATGCTTGTTATTACAACTTTAATCAATTTTGACTGCTACACCATTTGTGGTTTTATGTTTGGCTACATTGACCAAATCAAGATGAATATTCGAATCAAATGTGTCAGTCAATGCAATTTACTTTTAGGTGGGGAAAGCCGTAAACCCTTGAACCTTTTAGCTTTGAGATATTTCGGTAACACATAACTATTTTGAAATTGTAACAGTTGACAAATGAATAAGAATACATAAATCACACCACTAACAAATGGCACAGTTCAAGTAATCAAAATTTTATGGTAAACATTACTGGGAAATCTAGTTGTTGATTGGTGATAAACTTCCCAATCAAAGATGAGATACCCACTACCAAATTAATGTGCTTTCAACTTTAATCTTCTTAAGCTTCATTTTAGTTACAAATATCTGCAGCAACAGAACAAGGCAGCAGATTATTAGCTTCATTCGTGTATCGCTTTGATACTGAAGTACACTAAGTGTTATAGGCGTCACCGTAAACCAACACAAAAAAATAAAGCAGTTTCCATAAACCAAAAATATCAATTTTCTGCTATGACCAAATGATTAAATGAACAACAGAAATATTCACGCAAGTCCGTCAGCGGTCAGCTTGTTTAGCTATGGGCATATAGATAATCAAAGTGATTCAAGATCTCAGTAGCTCAGATAGGCAGACCCAAGACTTACCTATAGATGTTCGCGGACAGTTTTCTCCGGCCAATCATCTGGTTCTTCTGTGACATGCAAAAGAAACATGTGCCCTTATGAAATGTGCCTTGGCTTTTGCTCTTGAAACTCCAAGTACCCAAGAATTCCTGAACCTCAAACGCACACATAACCCCAGAGTCTTAAAAGATCTCAGTTAAAGCTGCATCTTCTAATGCCTCATCAGTTTCCCAACCATCCTGTAATTACGTTACAAAACAAAAAGAATGTCAATCCAAGGATTATTAACAATATTATTGTTGATTGGCTTAATTAATAGGAAAGATTTGATTCATTTTACTCTAATTGATTGTAACTGATTGTAATTTATTTCCTTCCCTAAAATAGTCATAGGACCTAGTGTTTAAATACCTTTACTTAGGGAGGTAAGAAATACACAGAAATACTAGTCTTTTCTTCTTCTTCAAAAGGTTCCTTAATCTCGAAAAGAGGTCGAGTTTTTCTCTCTCCGTTGAAGCTATCCGAAACTAAACACCTTTCTGTTAGTGTTGTCAAGAAGGTAAACCACTATCGGCGAGGCAGATTATTTTTCAGCAATTTTCTTCAGATTTCCTTCTGATTGAGCAGAAAATATGGAGACATTCAAGGAGACGGTTTCTAGAGAAATCTTGTCTTCAGATGAAATTCAGCTCTCCATCGCTTCCTAGCCAAACTTGACTCTGCTAATGTTGTCACATCCAATTATGTGCAATCAGGTAATGCCTTTGCTGCTCACCTTAATTCTTAAGTTGTTTATTCTGGTACAAATAGACACATAACAGGCTCTAAGGCATTCAAAACTATTCTCTGTGTCTCAAAAGAGGTAACGTCAAAATAGCCAATGGTTTTTAACACATATCTCTGGAAGAAAATCTATCGTTTGTACTCCTAATATTAAACTGTCATACTGTGCTCCATGTCCCTGCATTCCTTCTCTATTAGTGCCATCACCAAAACTCTAAACTGTAAAATCGAGTTCTTTCTCGATCGTTGTATTTTTCAGGATCTTCAAATAGGAAAAAGGATTGCAGTGGCTGATTGCGTGATGACTTGTATATATTAGATAGAATTCAAACTCTGGTCAAGCCTTTTTTGAGGAAAGTAAGGATATCAACCAAGAAATAGTACAACGACATAGACGGTTTAGACACACATCATTTTTGTCTTGAAGAAGTTATATCCCGATTTGTTCTCAATGACTCAATTTGAATCTTTGTTCTGTGATGCGTGTGAATATTCCAAGCATACTAGAAACTCTTATCATGTGAGTGATAATTGAAGCACAACTCTGTGTATGACTATTCATTCTGATGTATGCGGTCCTACCCAAACTGTTTCTTTATCTGGTACTCGATGGTTTGTTACTTTCATTGATTGTTGTACTAGGATGACTTGGTATATTTGTTAAAAGCTAAAAGTGAAATTTTCTCTTGTTTTCGGTCCTTTCATAAGATGATTTGAACTCAATTGATGACAAAATAAAAATCTTGAGAACTAACAATGGCAACGAATACATGGATAAAAGATTTAGTGCTTATTTGGAGTCCAATGGATAGTCCATCGGACTAGTGTCCTTACACTAGTGCACAAAATGGGGCCGCTGAAAGAAAAAATAGGCATTTGTTAGAAGTAGCGAGATCTCTTATATTCACCATACATCTACCAAAACCTTATTGGGGATGTTATTCCAGTAGTTACCTCTCTTATTAACAGAATGCCACTTAAAACACTCAATTTTCACAAGGGAAAGTGAAATTGGAGAAAGAATTCAGGAGGAGACTATTGGGCGTTTAGATGGGCCTGATTTGGAAACATACTCAAGGAGAAATAGAGCAGAAGAAGTTGTCATGCAATCTATCGAAGCTAAACCTTCTTATACTTGTAAGTTATTTACATTTCCTAATGAGTTAGATTTGCATGTTGATCACAGAAAATAAGTCAGATCTTGCACCACCGAACACCATTTATTTAATTTTGTCTCATATAATTCTATGTCTCAAACAGCCTCTCTGCCCTTCCAGGGTAGGGGTAAGGTTGAGTACACTCCCAAGACCCCACTTGTAAGAAATCACTGGATTTGTTGTGGTTGCTGTATAATTCTATGCCTCCCTCTTATAGAGCATTTGTCTTGTCGATTTCTTCTGTGTCAATTCCCCAGAATAGGAGGAAAGCTTTTGCAAATCCTAAATGTAAGCAATCTATGATTAAAGAAATGAAGGCCTTGTCAAAAAATGAAATTTGGGAACTTGTCACTTCACCACCAAGCAAGAAGTTGGTTGGTTGCAAATGGGTCTTCACTATGAAGCAGAAAGTTGATGGCTCGATTGGAAGATTCAAAGCAAGATAGGCGGCTAAGGAATTCACTCAGACTTATGGAGTGGATTATCAAGAGACATTTGCCCATGTTGCAAAAATGAACACTATCGGGATTCTTTTGTCTTGTGCAACTATTCTTGATTGGGACTTACAACAGTTTGGTGTGAAGAATGCATTTCTTCGGAGAGACTTAGAAGAAGAGGTATATATGGAGATTCCTCCTGGATTTGATAATGCACAAAGTCATGGAAAGGTATGCAGATTGAAGAAAGCCCTGTACGGACTGAAGCAATCCCCCAGAGCTTGGTTTGACAGATTCTGCAAAGCAATGATCTCCTTCAGTTATCAACAAAGCAATGTTGATCACACCCTATTCAGAAGACATCAAACGGGTAAACTCACTCCTCATAGTTTATGTTGATAACATAGTAATGACAGGAGATGACAAAGAAGAGATGGCTCGATTGAAGAAGTTGTTGGCACGGGAATTTGAGATCAAGGATCTATGAAAATTGCAGTACTTCTTGGGAATTGAGGTTGCTAGATCAAAAAGAAGAATTTTTATTTCTCAAAGGAAGTATATTCTGGATCTCTTGAAAGAATCTAGTATGACAGGTTGCAGATAGCAGAATCACCTATTGAAAGCAATCACAAGTTACAAAGCAAAGTTGGAGAGTCAGTTGATAAGGAGAGATATCAGAAGTTGGTTGGAAGACTCATTTATCTCTCACACTAGACCAAATATAGCCTATTCAGTCAGACAGGTGAGTCGGTTCATGCATGATCCTCGAGATCCTCATATACAAGTCGTCTTTCACACTTTATAGTATCTAAAGTTTGCTCCAGGGAAAGGTCTGTTTTAGGTAGAAGCCTATACATATGCAGATTGGGCTGGATCTTTAGATGATAAAAGATCTACATCCGGTTATTGTACACACGTGGGAGGGAACTTGGTCACTTGGAGATCAAGAAGCAAAGTGTAGTTGCTAGACCAAGTGCGAAAGCAGAATATAGAGTTATGGCCCACGGTGTCTATGAAATTCTTTGGTTACTAAAGTTGCTAGAGGAACTAAGACTGTCAAAAAGGAAAAACTCTTCTTATACTGTGACCTATATTGCGCTGACTCTCCAAAATGATGTCGCACCCGTGTCGGATCCTCATTTTCGGAGAGGATCCGACACGCAACCAGCAACATTTTCGGAGAGTCCGAACAACATAGACTGTGACAACAAGGGTGCCATCGGCATAGCACATAATCCAGTCCAGCATGACCGAACAAAAGATGTCGAAATTGATCGACACTTCATCAAAGAAAAAGTTATGAGTGGTGTCTTGAGCTTGTTTCATGTGTTATCAGAAAAGCAGCTAGCTAATGTGTTTACCAAAGGTCTCAACAAACGGACTTTTCATACAATGGTTTGCAAGTTCGGCATGTGCGACATCTTTGCACCAACTTGAGGGGGTGTTGATTAGCTTGATTGTTATGGAAGATTTAATTTTATTCTGATTGATTGTAATTGATTGTACATTGATTATAATTTATTTTCCTTCCTAAAATAGTCATAGGACCTCGTGTATAAAATACCTTTGCTTAGGGGTGTGAGAAACATACTAATATATGAAAGAAACATTTTCTTCTTCTCAAATCTACAGTTTCTCTTTGTACTGAAGTACACAAGTGGTACATGTGTCACCATAAACCAAAACAAAAATATCAACTTCTTTTTGATAAGTAAAATATCAACTTTATAATATGACCAAATGATAAAACCAATATAATTCATGGAAGTCCATCAGCAGCCAGCTTGTTTTAGCTTTGGGCATATAGATAATATGAGGTCAAAATTGACTTGCATTAGCAAAATTCACAAAGTTAATGCCAATAAGGACACTATTTCTCTAAATTTAATAAATACAATGATTCATAATTTAATTGAGGATTACAGACTAATATATCTATATCAGCCACAACAACCGAAATAGCGAACAACAGAAATTTGCAATGATTACTTACAGTCTACATACTCAGTAAATAACTGCAGCAGCATAAGGGATTATTACCTGGTACATGTTGCTGGTGGGAGGTGGCAGGTATCCCGTGGAATTAGTCGAGGTGCGCGCAAGCTGGCCCGGACACCACGGTTATCAAAAAAAAATATTATTTGGGAAAGAAAATCTAGACCATGGGCACTTACTGCAAGATAAGACATTCTTAAAATCAATTATAGTCATTGGGAAATGGGTATATCAGTTACGCACTATAAGAAAATTGAAGTTCAATTTGCCTTCTTAGTGAATTTGAGTTATCGAACTTTCAGAAAAGGAAATAGTTTTTCTTTGTTGCACAAAAAGTTCTCAAGCACGCCCTTTCTAATTAAATGAGCTCTACTACTATTGTTTCCAAGTAGACAAGTCTTCCTTTAGTATGGGTATGACACTATGACTATCGCTAAAATGTCATCATAAATTAGATTCAGTTCAAGATTTGGCATTCCACTAGGCTCTTTAATGCAAGAAGGCAAGTCAAGAAAGAAAACATAGCATTAAATTGTCTCAAAACTGATCAGTAGATAGTGAGGTTGATTGTTTAGAATAAGGATTGTTGAGTCCCGCGTCGGTGAGATTTGGATTTCTTGGTCTGCTTATATGGTCTGAAGCAATCCTCACCTCATGAGCTAGCTTTTGGGATTGAGCTAAGTCTATGGTCCATTTATCATGGTATCAGAGCCAGGCCCATCCCAATTTATTGTTACCATGTTGGGCCTCCATTTATGTTGTCCACGCTCTAGTTTGTAGGTCTGGGTATGAGAGTGGGTGTTGAGTCTCACATCCGTGGGATTTGGGTTTCTTCTCCTTATATGATCTTGGGTAATCCTCTCCTCATAAGCTTTGCGATCTACTAAAGATCTATTTTCAGGAAGGAATCAAATGATTTACTTTCCTTTTATAATAACATCTTAATCTACAATCTACGAATAAGAAATAGGAACAAACTTGAATTACTTAAGTGAAGACTTCTTTAATGAGGTAAATTGCAATTTTAGTCCTTAAAATATAACCTCGTTGCGACTTTGAATCTCCATGTTATTATGATCAACACATAACCTTTAATATTTTGAGACATGGGCCAATTTTGTATTTACTAATGTAGTTAACAACATTAAACAAAATTAATGCCTCTAGTGGCTTCCACCACCTTCTGCCTCTTCTTCTGCTAAATCAGCATCAATCCCCCATTCGACTACTACTACTACGGATCCCAGGTATCCATAAGAGCAGGGAAGGAAATACAAGACTGATCAACTCACCTAAACGTAGTAGCGGAAGAGTAGTTTTAGTCCGTGAAATATAACCTTGTTACGACTTTGAATCTACATGCTATTATGATATCCATGCAACCTTTACGATTTTGACATTCAGTAATGCAATTAACAAAATTGACAAAAATTAATGGCATTAGGCTTCCACAACCTTCTGCCTCCTCTTCTGCTAAACCAGCATCAATCCCCCATACTGCTACCACTGCTCTTGCTGCTACTTACCCCCAAAAAAAAAGAGAATCAACTTCTAGTAAAATGTACAGATAGATGTTTACTGGTGAAGTACAATTTATGCTCATATAAATTAGGAAGACTCAGAAAAAGGAGGAAAAAGGTAAGCGCGTTTGGTGGAAGTGACAGCATGCACCGAAAAAAGCAGAACCAAACAGAATACTCCTTCCGTTTCAATTTATGTGAACCTATTTGACTGGGCACGGAGTTTAAGAAAAAAAGAAGACTTTTGAATTTGTGGTGTAAAATGAGGCACATATATTTTGTGTGGCTATAAATCATTGCATATATGAAAAGGAGTTATTATTTTTGGCACGGACTAAAAAGGAAATAGGTTTACATAAATTGAAACGGAGGGAGAAGTAATTAGCACCAGCTGCCTCAATACCTACCGGCGACAATCACTTAGTCTGCAAGGTCTACAATGGGAAGCTGTTGTGCCAAAGCAAGAGGAAAGAACAGAAGGGAGTATACTAAAGAGGAAAAGGAAAAAGAAAACAGGAAGAAAGAGAGAGAGAGAATGAATCAGAACCAGAAACCATAAAATTTATGTGTATCCCCCACCACTAATTGAAGATTACCATGTTTTTATTGGGCTTGTAGGTTTTTTTTTTTTTTTTTTTTTAAATTAAGTAAACAAGTGACCATGCTTTCTTTTGGCTTTAACCATAACCTCGATATGCTTTATAGATGATTATATTTGAAGCCTATATATTATTTTCGTTCAAGCAAATGAATCCAGCACAACCTATGATAAATTAGATGAACCGTGCATAGTCTCCCAGTGTAATTCATATGACCAACGTGGAACAAACAGCATAATGATTCAGCTAATAATGAGCAAGGTCAATAGAAATAACAGTGTCTGCATTATAAGGACATACTGTATATTTAGGGTTTAAATGATAAGATTATTATTGCTCTGACTTTAAGATAAAAATTACCACTTAAGATGTGTTTGTACAATCAAGAACTAGATACTTATTAAGAAGTTCTTCCAGAAGATCATAAATTTAAGTTCTAAATACCAAAAAAAAGACTTCTTTCATTTGTTTTCAAGGCAAATGGACATTCTCAATATAAAAATACTTTCATATAATTTATACCCCTATTACCAATTTTAAACTACAGACATGCTTGCATTTATTTACAGAAGTATTGTGTTTGAAATCCAACATTAATATTTAGTTCTCTGCCTAAAAGTTTTCATGCGTCACTTGCTATTCAAGATCTTATCAATGTGATATCTGCTCAAAAGATATTGCAACTTGTTACTACTCCTGGTTAGACTACTTTATCAAATAGAGACATGTTATTTGTAGTACTACTTTGCTTCTTGGAATATTTGAAACACAATATTGTCATGGCCATGGTGTTCCTTGCTTATTGACATGAGATTTGTTCAGCCAACTTTGCCAAGGGCATTGACACATAAAATATGAAATGGTTTGTCAAACTACCAACCACTGTCTACTTGTCTCTGGTGTGTGGTAGCTGAAGAGCTGTTTTCACTTGGATCAATTTACATGGACTCGTCTACGGGCACATATTACTCCCATTGTTCCCTTTGTTTGACTCTCTTTTCTTTTTAGCCCGTTTCAAAAAGATAAACACATCTCTATTTGGGAGCTATATACTTTTAGCTTTTGTATTTTATGCTTAATGATATACTCTTAATAGAAATGACAAGGCATCTACATACATTTAGCTTATGTCACCAAAGTCTTCCTATCTTTTTAAACTCCGTGTCTAGCCGAATGGAGGGTGTTAGTATCCCATATGTGTCCGTGAAGTATTTTTCTAATTAGGTTATCGTAAATATCACCAAGAAACCCACACCCGTGCCATACCCTTTAGACATGGGCACGTCAAGGAAGGATCGATGCAACATAGCTTGGATTGTAGGTTTACCATACTCCTGAGGTGTCTTTTTCCTATAAATAAATAAGTTGTATTAGAGAAAAATACCCCTAAATGGGTTCACCTGTTTGCAACAAATGAGCAAAAACCCCATTGGCTGTAATCAATATACTTTATTTGAATGTTAATACTTCCTTATTTGTTTATTACGACTCGTATTACTTGCTATAACAATGGAACTCCTAAGATTTTAGATTACTTATCAAAGGAAGCATGAAAACTTCTAAAATTGCATGTACATACCTACCGGACTAACCTTGATACCTCATATTACTTACATATATAATACATAAATCACACACACATGCAATGATATGAGTTTCTGCCTTTGGTATAAAAAAGAAGCAAGTCTTCACTGCCAACATAGCTCAAATGCTTTGGTTGTAATCGGTATCAGTTACTTGACTGTTATCACTATCTCAGATTTGTCTAGCGAGCTGATAGAAAAGAGCACATAACATGGGTAAGACTTTTGTTCTTACTTAGGAGTTTTGGTTGATGTTCCCTCTCACGGAACTCTGTTCTAGGGTATTTTCCTCTTCTGATGAAGTTAAGTTTTATGGACATTGATGGGAAAGAACCCCCAATACAATCAATATACCAAAATTAAAGAATCTTAAAACTTGTCAATTCATGATGAATCCTGGATACCGATGATACTGATGGGCGTGCCCACCTAGGCACGCGTTACGATGGTGTGAGTTGAGCTTAAATGGAGAAGTGAGGATTCATATAGACGAACCCAACCTGACTAAGGCGTAGTTTTTTTTGTTTTTAAAAAGGAAATCTTACATGAATGTACCAAAAAAGACACTATTTACCAACAACTACTCATTTTAGTCATGCTACCAAAAATAGCCCCAAAAAAAAAAGTTTATTTTTATAATGATACACAATATTCAAAAAACAGAGGCAAAAAAGATTTTTATTCAATGGGTATCGTTGCGGTTCGTTGAAACACATAGATGAGGCAATATACAAAATTTGACGAGTTTTGAAGGTGAGTTAGACTAGTTTGGAGTCAAAATTCATTACCAATGATGTACAATATTACAATCATTAGGCAAAAAAGGATTTTTCCCAATGGGTATGGTTGGAATTCTTGAAAACATATAGATGAGGCAATATACAAAATTTGAGCAAGATTAGAGGTGATTTTGACTGGTTTGGTATCAAAATTCATAGTTAAAATAAAAAAAATTCTGTGACACATTCAAACATACATCACGCATGTATCTCACACACAAGTATACATGTATATACATGTGATACGCATGTGATACACATATCATCTTTTCCCATGTTCATCTTCTACTTCGAATTTTCAATTCAAACCACATCAAAACTAACTTCTTAAGATGTACCCAATCTATTCCAACAACACCCACTCAAAAGAAAGCAAAAGTTGACCTTTTTTTGGCGACAAATAGCTGGCTAATATTAGTAATATTTTATGAATTGGTCAATTTTTGTACTAATTTGCTTATGGGTGGACATAACTGATTATTTACCTTTTAAAAATGCACCCAATAAAAAAGGTACTAAAATCAAAATTAGCACAAGCAAACATACTCAAACCTTAAAAGAAAAAGAAAAACTTTCCTTTTTCTGTTTTATTAACCTTTAAAAATTGACATAATCAGAAGTAGACAACCTGATAGATATTCTAAGTTCATAACATGTGCAGCTTTTTGCTTTTTGAAATGCACATTTAATTGCACCTGCTTAGTGCCAGTTTATATAAACATTGACATAACTGGACAAATATGAATATATAAACTTGTTCGCAACTAAAGCAGATTCACTTTCCAATTTTGCGATCAAACATGTAATGATGCTGGTAGAATGAAGGCTACGATTCAGTGATAAAAATTTAGAAGTCAAGAAATTTAGAAGGAAAGGGCGTACCAATCGACGATTCAGTGATAAAAATTGGAGAAGTCGGGAAAGGGAGAATTTCTGAGAAGATAGACAATGATTTCTGAGAAGACATTTTTAGTTGGAGTGGTGAAACTATTTCTTGAGAACAGGGGAATTCTACAGCTGTTCATTGCTTTCCTTACTTTTGTTTGGACAAAATGACAAAAATAGTCCTTACGTTTGGGAGAGGTTTAAAATAGTCCCTTAGGTATGTTTCTGAGCCGTTTTGATTTTTTAAGTTTATTAAAATGAATACTTTTTATCTCTATTAAATATTTAACAGATTCTAAGAGTTAGATTTAAACAAAATAATAAAAAATAAAAGATTTAATAGGAACTCGCATTTGAGAGTGTAATTTTTGTTTTTTCTATTTATTTCTAGTTTTTGGTCTAGTTCTACTATTTTTTGTCGATTTTTATTGTTTAGTATAGTTGGTGTTTGTAATTTTTAGAATTTGACGAAATTTTTCTAGTATTTTTTCTAAATCAATTTTTCACATCTGATTAAATATAATAGTCATAATTTAATAAGTATTTAAATGAGATTAAAGGTCCTCACTTTTAGCAAGCTTAAAAGGATCAAAATTTTACAAAAGCATAGTAAGGAATTATTTAAAATTTATCTCAAACATAAGGGACCGTTTTTATTTTTTCCTTTTGTTTGACATAGGCTCAAACAGAAAGAAAGAAAGAAACCTCGACTACTGGACGGTGAAAATAAAGAGAATGGGAATGTCTCAGTATTTTACTATTCCTCCGTCCCATTTGAATTGTCCTTCTAGCTCAAAAACTTTATTCCAGAATAATTTATTTTAGGATTTCATGACCAAATTTATTAATTATTTTTTCCATAATATTAAAAAGTAGTTTTTTAAATATTTCTCAATTCTTCAAAAAGCATTTAATAGGGATAACTTAATAAACTATACCTTGTATTTATGATTTTTGTTAAGAAAACTGGCAGTTATGTTCATTTATAAGTAGCTTATTACAAAAATATGTCAATTCATAAAATATTACTAATATTAGTCAAATATTACCAATATTAGCCAATTAGCTATTTGTAGTCAAAAAATATCTAATTTTTGCTTTCTTTTGAGTGGTGTTATTAAAATAGATTTGGTACGTTTTAAGGAGCTTGAATCTCAGTTTTGGGATAATTTTGTGGAGTTTTGAGTTGGTTTGAATTGAAAATTCAAAGTAAAAGATGAACATGAATAAATAATATGTGTATCACATATGTATCATATTTGTATCAAATGTGTATCACATGAATATACATGTATACATGTGTGTGAGATACATGCGTGATACATGTTTGATACATGTGTCACGGAAGAATTTTTTGACCTCGATTTTAACTATGAATTTTGACACCAAATCAGTCCAAATCACTTTTTATCTTCCTCGAATTTTGTATATTGACTCATTTAATGTTTTCAATGAACTTCAACCATACCATTGAAAAATATTCTTTTTGCTTAAATTTTTGGAATCTTGTATATATATATTTTTATATTTCATCACCTCATTTGCTAGCTCATCCATGAAATTTTCTTTTTGTCTTGCATCTAATGTTGTTGATCACGCTTAAAAGTATGGAAGGAGATCTTTGTATGTGATTCTTGGAGAGAAAGAACCTTATTTATGTGGGTTTTAATTTTTATGTGTTTGGCTAGTTTTAGTAAATTTATGATTAATATCTAGAGGTTTGTAAGTTGAGAGTTATTTGGGACATTTAAAGTTTCCTTTTCTAGTCAAATTATTTTAGATAATGTGGATAACCTAAATTTCCATGGTTCTGCTCCCTTGAAGTGTCCTGTTTTTGGTGTCATCTCAAAGAATTCACTATTTTTTTTTACCAAAACACAAATTTACCCCTTGATGGTCCAACCTTTTCCAAGATCTCGTTATTAATAATAATAATTAATAATAATAATAATAATAATAATAATAATAATAATAATAATGAGGAAGAATTTCATCTCTTTAACAACTATGTCACGAGGAAGCTCAAAAGGGGTTGGTTTTAAGAGGGGAGGAGAATTGGTTGTTCTGACTGTAACTAATTCAGAGGCGGATTCAGAATTTGAAAGTTACGGGTGCCACCATGTTATGCATACAGTATACATGTCAGCAGGTACAAAGACATATTAGGAATAATGGGTTAGTTCGGTTAGTTTTTGGTTAATTTGAATAGGTCTTTCATTCACAAAGCAAATAAAGTTCGATTTTAGTTCAAATTTTTAACACTTAATTTAAACACATTCTAAATAAAAATACAAAAGAAAAATAATATTTCATGAAAAGAGCGCCTCCAATATAAATATTTGCTTAAAGAGTAGCTTAACTACACTATATATTCTTTGCTTGACTAGATTAATTTACTTGTATTGTTCTTTGTTTATTTTTCCATCTTAATTATTAAGTTATATGACAATTATTTTCAAAGAAAAACCTTCAACATTCAACATATGATATTCGACTCAAAACGACTATCAATCAAGCCATTTTTTTTTTGCAAAACCCAATAGAAGATATTGCTAAAATTATATTCCAATATATAAATTAATATCGTTTCATTAAAAACAAAGAAATTATATGCTAATTAAAATCAATTCAAATTACCTATAGAAAATAATTTTTCATAAAGTAAGGTATAATGATAGAAACAAAATGAGGACCGAAAGTTAAAAAAATGAAGAAGAGAGACTTAGCAAGTAATAAAAGGAAGAAAATGAGGTGAAGCCCTAAGGCTCAACCGAAAATAAAGAAAATCTTAATAAGTAGAAAAAAGGAAAAATCAAATGAGCTGCTCCAATAGGGAATCAAACTTGCATTCATGAGACCAAGGAAAGCCTTCAAAGGGAAGGTTGAATCAATGGCACCCGCTTCCACTTTGTGACTTCTGGGTGCCACTCTATCCATATATATGTTTCTTCACAGAAATATTATATACATAGTAAAAATTTTAGCGAAGCGGGCGGGTGGCGTGGTACTCCTACCTCATATGGTAGATCCGACCCTGATAACTATTATTGTCAACATAATTGGAGATATGTTTTAGGGGAAATTTACACGAAGTACAACGTTTTGAAGAGTTACAACTATCTTAAAATAATTACAGTATATACAATTTAATACAATTTTTTAACTTCTTAATTAGATTATATACCATTTTTCTATTCCTTAAATATCTCATTTTAAAACGTGAAAATAGGGATTATGGTTATGATTATAATTATGAGAATTCTAAATGCATAATTATCTCAGATTCTCCTAAAAGTACCTCCACTTAACATAAAATTAGGGATTTCTCTTACTTCAAATTTATCAAATTTTCTATCTCATTCAATATCTACTTTGTTAGGATCAGGAACCTGGGTAATGCGAAATATAGCCAAACAACGGTATAATGGCAATAACAAATACAATAAAAGTTGATAACAACGACAATTAAAGTAGATAAAGAAGACACAAATTTAACGTGGTTCGGTCAAAGTGACCTACGTCCACAAGCGGAGAGGAGCAATTTACTATAACAATAAGAGTACAAAAGAGAGTACAAAATTAGAGTAAATACTCTAATTAATCCCAAATACCCTAAGAGAATAACCTCACAAGATCACTCCAAAGAAAGGGTTCACACAAGTGCTTCCCAACACTAACTCTCATACAAAACACTCTTAATAAAGGAAGAAAGGAAGAAACAAGAAATGAAGACTCAAGTCTTGTTGGTGTGTCTAAAATGAACTAATGGCCTTCCCTTTTATAGGCAAAAAGGTCTTGACCTCTTGGGTGTAAAAGAAGAGATACAACTTATGCAAATGATGTCCAACACACAATGCGATATTTTTGGATCCCAAAGAATATTGCCAACAAAGTATACACTTTGCAAAGATGCTTATGCTTATGTGAGATGGACTCCATTTGACAAAATAATGGCCATATTACAATCTCCACCTTGGCCTAATTTTAGATGATATAGTAAATTTGCTCCACCTTCTCCGCAAAAGCCCCAATGGGCATATGTCAAAATTTAATGCCATCAAAATCAGACAAGTTGTCTGATACCAAAACTGTAGTAGGGCCTATAACAGTGGATCCCAATAAAGTATACAACGAACCAGATTTGTGTGCTTTCATGATCAAACGAGCACCTTGAAAAATTTTCAGAACTCCACCTTCACCAGTGAATTTGCACCCAAGGGATTCTAAAGTGCCTAGAGAGATGAGATTTTTCTTCAACTCAGTAACATATCTAACATCGGTGAGAGTTCTCACCACATCATCGTACATTCTGGCCCGAATTGTACCTTTGCCAATAACGTTACAAGTAACATTGTTACCCAATTGGACAACTCCACCTGCAACTGAATCATATGTAGAAAACAAGTCCCTGCTAGGACACATATGATATGAACAACCGGAATCTAAAATCTACTCATTGTCTAATCTGAAACTAGTTTCAGTTGCTAAAAATATAGTTCCCTCAATCTCATCAGTTGCTACACTAGCTTCGGCGGTGTCAGTATTTTTGTACTCATTTTTTTTTTCCTTATGCTTTTCTTTGTTTTTCAGCTTATAGCATTCAGAGATAATGTGACATTTCTTATGACAATAGCGACACTCTAAATTATTGTATCTGGATATGGAGTCGGGTTTTCCCCTAACAAACAAGCCAACTTCCGCTTGAGTTCCACTAGCTTTCCCAGTAATATTACTATCTATCTGTTCTTTTGATTTTAAGATAGATTTAATATCATTATAAGAGATATTATCCTTTGCATAAAACATAGTATCTCTTATATGCTTAAAAGATGGGGGTATAGAATAAAACAGTAACACGGCTTGATCCTCATCTTTAATTTCAGCATCTATATTACTCAAATCCATAAGAATGGAATCAAAGGTGTCAAGATGAGAGAGAATAGAGGTACCTTCACCCATACGAATTGTATAAAGTTTCTGCTTCAGGTAAAGTCTATTTTCCACCATCCTCTTCATATATAAGGTTTTCAATTTTTCCCACATGCCTTTAGCTGTGGTTTCTACAGAAACTTCACGTAAAACCTCATTTGAGAGATTTAAAATAATACATGCTTTTGACTTTTTGTCTATGATGGCAAACTCCTCGTCCGTCATTTTATCCGGCTTCTTCTCCTTTCCTTGCAACGCCAAGTCTAAGCCATCCTGAATTAGGATAGCTTTCATCTTTAATTGCCACATTCCGAAGTTTGCTTTTCGGTCAAATTTCTCAACATAGGTCTTTGTTAGAGTCATTTTGGCTATTGAAACTAACCCGGTTAGATCCGGCTCTGATACCAATTTGTTAGGATCGGGAACCCGGGTAGTGCAGAATATAGCCAAACAACGGTATAATGGCAATAACAAATACAATGGAAGTTGATAACAACGACAATTAAAGTAGATAAAGAAAATACAAATTTAACGTGGTTCGGTCAAAGTGACCTACGTCCACAAGCGGAGAGGAGCAATTTACTATAACAATAAGAGTACAAAATTAGAGTAAATACTCTAATTAATCCCAAATACCCTAAGAGAATAACCTCACAAGATCACTCCAAAGAAAGAGTTCACACAAGTGCTTCCCAACACTAACTCTCATACAAAACACTCTTAATAAAGGAAGAAAGGAAAAACAAGAAATGAAGACTCAAGTCTTGTTGGTGTGTCTAAAATGAACTAATGGCCTTCCCTTTTATAGGCAAAAAGGTCTTGACCTCTTAGGTGTAAAAGAAGAGATACAACTTGTGCAAATGATGTCCAACACACAATGCGATATTTTTGGGTCCCAAAGAATATTGCCAACAAAGTATACACTTTACAAATATGCTTATACTTATGTGAGATGGACTCCATTTGACAAAATAATGGCCATATTACATACTTCATACTTGAATCCAATTAACACCGACGTGGTGCTGCTGCCAACAATCCCTTCAGTTGGGATTTCAAGGTTTTTTTTAGAGCTTGCCGATGGGGGCTTTATTCTTGTGAGCACTATCGAACCCAGTCCAAACTTGTAGATTTAAACTTGATTTTTCATTTATTTCAAATAGTGATGGTTTCAACTATTTTCATGATATTTCCCAGCCATGAATAAAAAAATTTAGGACTTAACTTCCCTAGGCTTCGTTTAAGTTCACTGGCGGAAGGATGAATATAAAATTGGTCTTCAACTCTCCATCTCCTTTATTCTATAATATTGAATTGTCTTTCAATGAATGATATTACTTCTATCACCATATATAGTATATACATACATATAATATATTTATATATAATGTAGTTATAGTATACCATATATATATATTTGGTATACGAATATAATGAATAAATGTTATATATTGGTGCTAATATAAATTATATATATTATGTATACTACATGTATGTAAATAGATTATGTGATATATTTACTTCAAATGTAAAACATATATTGATGACATATACATATATAATATAAATATACCCTATCATTTTAAGGAGAAGGAGATATTGGAGTTGAAATGCAGATACGTAGAACTATAGCTTGAAAAGGTAGCAAAGGAGGAAATAATTGACTGCATTTGATATTGATTTCCTTTATGTTACCCTAAAAATAAGGATACTCCCTTATTTTTAGGTGTTTGTTTTAATTTAATACTTTTAGAATCAGTTTCCTAATTAATAGGGAATCCACCGTAAGGGTTAACTTCTATACATTTACTATGGTTGTGTTGTAGAATATATTATTTAATTAATAGTTGTAGATTGTGGAATATTTTTTTATTTCACCAGTAATTATGAAAATTAGTAATATGTCGGGATGAGTTAAATTAAACTATATTGAATGTGTAAGTAGTTATATATACTGAACGCAACAGCTAGAGGCGAGTCTTGAATTTGAATTTGATGAGTTTGACGTATGTTCTTACTATGGAACCCCTTTCAATTTTAAGATTATGAGTGTTCGCAACAAATTTTCGTAATCCGGAAAATAAACTACAACAAAAAATAATATGAAGAAAAAGAGATTTTATTGATAAATATTTGTGAGTACAATTATATGTATCCATTGATTCTCCTCTCTAAAATTCTCTGTGATCGAGGGCTTGAGAAGCGTCGATTCTCGAATGTAGGATGACGCAGACCTCCTTGTGATGTATTTAATCGCCAAGAACGTCGAGCAGCACTTTATTGTTACGGGTTGATCTTCGAGAAGAACTCCGTTGATCACTCCTTTGTTGAAGAACTATGCACTTGATGATTGATCTCTCTGTTTGTGGATGCCTTCACCAATTGCGGAATGTTCTTCTCCAACTCTCAATTTCCTCTGAGAATTATGTAGCTCCTCTATTTATAGTTGTAGAGGATGGACAGTCCAACTACATATGAACTCTCTTGCTTGATTCTGATTGGCCCATGTCATTTTAGCCACTTGGCGACCTGTGGTTGGTTCTTGCTTTTTGACTTGGATTGCCACATCATTTAACACGTGACGTCATCTTTTTGGCTTGTAGTTTGACTAGATATGCCATGTCACTTGACACATGGCATAAGTCTGGCCTTAAGATAAAATGGACCTTGGGCATAAAAATAATAAAATGGATTAATTTAATTTGTAAAGTCCAAATTAATTATTTAACCCAATTGAATTTAATCCAAATTTTGTATGGATTAGACCCAATAAATTTTATATGTCTACAGATACCCTCTACTTCAAGCCTTGTCGCAATGTAGACTTGTCGAGTCTTGATGACGAGGTTTGAAGTACCGGTGAATAACACAATCCTTTGAATCCACCTCTAGTATTTTCTTGAGACTTATTTCAAAGTGTGGTTTGAAGGGATTGACTCTTGATTTCTTGTAATGCTAAATGGATAAATATCCAAAGTCAATATTATATTCTTGCAATTCGATTTGTTTTACCTGTTTCCAAGCCCAAAATTAATGCACGTTGAGACACATTCAAGAATTGTGATAATTTTGATTCCTTAAAGAAATAAAATTTTATCACTTTAAAAAACCTACAGTTCATGCACTTCTAATTAGACTAGGAACACCACCCTTAAGCATCTATAAATAGACAGGAATTGGGCCCTCAAAACATATTAGAAGAACAGGATCACCACGAGCTAGGGGAAGAAAATCGCAGTCTTCGAAATCTCTAGCCAAGTATCTTTTTTTTTTTTTGCATAATATATTGTCTTTCTTTGCTTCTTTTTATTTCATGTTCTTGCCTTATTTTTGCAACGTACTACTATGTTTTTTTTCCTTGTAGATTTTTACTACAAAACAATAACGAGCTACTCAGGTATGAATGAGCCATCCTTAACCGCATTGGTTACACAGAGGAGTCGTGCCGCAACTCCAATGATTACAGAGAAGAGTCATGCCGCATATTTATTACACGGAGGGGCCAAGTGATTTAGATTAGCAGGCCTCACAGACATATGCCCGATCATGACAAGCTTGATATTACCGCTAACTCAATTTTTTAATGACTACAAAGTATTCAGAGGCAACACCGCAGCAGGTATTAGGATCAGGAACTCGGATAGTGCAGAATTTAGCTAAGCAGCGGTATAATGACAATAACAAAGACAATGTAAGTTAATAATAACGGCAATTAAAGTAGATAAAGAAGACATAAATTTAACATGGTTCGGTCAAAGTGACCTACGTCCACAAGCGGAGAGGAGTAATTTTACTATACCAATAAGAGTATAAAATTAGAGTAAATACTCTAATTAATCCCACATACCCTAAGAGAATAACCTCACAAGATCACTCCAAAGAAAGGGTTCACACACGTGCTTTCCAACACTCAACTCTCATACAAAATACTCTTAATAAAGGAGGAAAGGAAGAAACAAGAAATGAAGACTCAAATCTTGTTGGTGTGTATAAAATGAACTAATGGCCTTCCCTTTTATAGGCAAAAAAGTATTGGCCTCTTAGGTGTAAAAGAAGAGATACAACTTGTGCAAATGATGTCCACCACACAAAGCAATATTTTTGGGTCCCAAAGAATATTGCCAACAAAGTCACTTTGCAAAGATGCTTATGCTTAGGTGAGATGGACTCCATTAGCCAAAATATTGGTCATATTACAAATCTCCACCTTGGCCTAATTTTGGCTGATATAGTAAATTTGCTCCACCCTCTTCGCAAAAGCCCCAATGGGCATATGTCAAAATTAAATGCCATCAAAATCAGACAAGTTGTCTGATACCGAAACTGTAGTAGGACCTATAACAGTGGAGCCCAATAAAGTATACAACGAACCAGATCTGTGTGCTTTCATGATCACAAGAGCACCTTAAAATTTTTTTAGAACTCCACCTTCACCGGTGAATTTGCACCCAAGGAATTCTAAAGTGCCCAAAGAGATAAGACTTTTCTTCAACTCAGGAACATATCTAACATCGGTGAGAGTTCTCACCACACCATCGTACATTCTGATCTGAATTGTATCTTTGCCAACAATGTTACAAGTAACATTGTTACCCAGTTGGACAACTCCACATGCAACTGAATCATATGTAAAAAAATAAGTCCCTGCTATGACACATATGATATGAACAATCGAAATCTAAAATTCACTCATTGTCTAATCTGAAACTAGTTTCAGTTGCTAAAAATATAGTTTCCTCAATCTCAGCAGTTGCTACACTAGCTTCGGCATTGTCAGTATTTTTGTGCTCATTTTTTTCTTTCTTTATGATTTTTTTTTATTTTTCAGTTTATAGCATTCAGAGATAATGTGACCTTTATTATGACAATAGCGACACTCTAAATTATTGTATCTGGATATGGAGTCGGATTTGCCCCTAACAAACAAGCCAACTTTCGCTTGAGTTCCGCTAGCTTCCCCAGTAATATCACTATCTATATGTTCTTTTGATTTTAAGATAGATTTAATATCCTTATAAGAGATATTATCATTTGCATAAAGCATAGTATCTCTTATATGCTTAAAATATAGGGGTAGAGAACAAAATAGTAACACGGCTTGATCCTCATCTTTAATTTCAGCATCTATATTACTCAAATCCATAAGAATGGAATCAAAGGTGTCAAGATGAGAGAGAATAGATGTACCTTCACCCATACGAATTGTATAAAGCTTCTGCTTCAGGTAAACTCTATTTTCCACCGTCCTCTTCATATATAAGGTTTTCAATTTTTCCCACATGCCTTTGGCTGTGGTTTCTACTGAAACTTTACGTAAAACCTCATTAAAATGATACCTAATTTTGCCTTTTTATCTATGATGGCAAACTCTTCGTCCGTCATTTTATCCGGCTTCTTCTCCTTTCATTGCAACGCCAAGTCTAAGCCATCCTGAATTAGGATAGCTTCCATCTTTAATTGCCATATTCCGAAGTTTGCACTTCGGTCAAATTTCTCAACATAGGTCTTTGTTAGAGTCATTTTGGCTATTGAAAGTAACCTGGTTAGATTCGGCTCTGATACCAATTTGTTAGGATCGGGAACCCGGGTAGTGCAGAATTTAGCCAAATAACGGTATAATGACAATAACAAAGACAATACAAGTTGATAATAACGGCAATTAAATTAGATAAAAAAGACACAAATTTAACGTGGTTCGGTCAAAGTGACCTACGTCCACAAGCGGAGAGGGGCAATTTTACTATACCAATAAGAGTACAAAATTAGAGTAAATACTCTAATTAATCTCAAATACTCTAAGAGAATAACCTCACAAGATCACTCCAAAGAAAGGGTTCACACAAGTGTTTCCTAACACTTAACTCTCATACAAAATACTCTTAATAAAGGAGGAAAGGAAGAAACAAGAAATGAAGACTCAAGTCTTGTTGGTGTGTATAAAATGAACTAATGGCCTTCCCTTTTATAGGCAAAAAAGTCTTGGCCTCTTAGATGTAAAAGAAGAGATGCAACTTGAGCAAATGATGTCCACCACACAATGCAATATTTTTGGGTCCCAAAGAATATTGCCAACAAAGTCTACACTTTGCAAAGATGCTTATGTTTATGTGAAATGGACTTCATTAGCCAAAATATTGGCCATATTACAACAGGGATGTACGACGCTAAGGCAGCCCCTAAACTCAATAGAGATCAACCAGAGCACCAAAGAGCTTTGTGCACTAAGCATCGTAGGCTCCCGCATCTCTCTTCCTTTTTATTTTGCAGGCTTATGAGGGCGTGACAGCAAAGGCTTTAGATGCCTTCACAAGCTGTGCTCGCTTGCTCTAGTGGATGATGCTCGATTTTGTGATGTAAAATTATTTATCTTGTACCATTGGAGATTTCCGTTCAACATCCAAATTGGATAGGGCTAAGCGTACGGCACTGCTATTCATCATGATGAATTAAACTGTATGTCACAATGTTCCCCATGTTGATTTGGAAAATCGCGTTGTCAGCCTCGATGTCTATCATGCCGAATCGAACCATTGTGCTATTGGCGTCGTATCCACAGGAGCAGAAACGTCATGCTATGGCATCGATATCCATTAACCGAGATGATCGTCGTGCTACTCGCACCGTATCCGCAAAAATGCCATGTTGTTGGCACCGAGGGATCCAAAATCTTTTCTTATTTTTGTAGGTTTTCAAGAGAGTGCAACGACAACTTGGTACATCCCTTCTTGCGGCTCGACGAGAGATATTTAGAGTAGTCCTAAGTGAGATTGATCGACGAGACATATCCCCACTTTGCAACATATGAGTGAGAACATGGTGCATCTCAGCCTTGCGGCTTGGCAAGAAAAAGACTTGGAGCTGGAGCGACCGTATTCCATCCTTGGTGGGTGATTACTTGGCTCACCTTTGTAAAAATATTCATTCCTTGATGTAGGAGTGATGAAACCTCAAGTCACTTGATTTCGAAGACTAAAAACATGAAAGGCTGCATCCTATACAAAATTCACGGATAAATTCCTTGAGGATTAGCCATAGTCGACTTTTGAAGCTGATATACATGTCTGATATTTCGACTTTACAACATTGTATGTTGTCATTAGAACGTACATATCTCAAGCTAGGAAGTTCCAAATAATGAGCCGTCTACTCCATTGGAAAGAGGACTCAGAGATAAGAAAATCCTCAAAATATTGTAGAAGTATTCCTTCCAAATTGGCCGCAGAAATTTCTTGAAATTGATTTGGACGTTTACCATACTCGTTTTTTCAGCTTTGCGCACTCTCATCAAAGAATTCATATCTCGAGCTAGGAATCTCCAAATTGTAATCTGTTTGTGCCATTAAAAAGTAAACGCAGAGACCTGAAACATATATTAATTTCATGGCATAGCTCGAAACAAAAAAAATTCTCAAAGTCGACCTAGCTGCAGTAAACTCTCAGATTCGTGTAGTTCCCGACGAATAGTTCGTATCTTGAGCTAAGAGCCTCCAAATCGCAAACCGTTTATGTTGTTTGAAACTAGACATCCAAATCCATAACATATAAAATGTTAGGGGTCGAATGTCTTTCATATAGACCGCAGTAGTTTTCTAAAGTTGATCATGTCGTCCGTTGAGCTCGCTTTTCATCTCTATGCTCTCTGAGTTGTCCTATGAATGTTGTTATTTTCTTGAATTTGACTCTACAGTTTTGCATATAGTAACTTTATCTATCATGCTTCACAAATCTTATCTCTTCATTTACTTCTTTTGCAAACTTGCAAAGGAGCTCAAAGGGGCCAGATATCATACTGAGGTGTCATGCAAGATATGGAGTCACCCCTTTACCAACTATTGTACTTGATTTGTTGATAATCTTGAAGTCCATCAATGGCAGATCCTATGGTGATTGAAGGTTTTTTTTCAAGAGAGACTACTACTCATATATGGGAGCTTCAACCAACACTTGCACAAGATAAGCAAACTATCATGCTTGAGGCCTAACAATAAGAGACGTGGTCAAGAGATCATCACAACTACTGATGGCGAGAGACATACATTGAGAATGTCGTATTAAATGTGGAGACGTCATACAAACTTGGAAAAACATTTAAGACGCGTCAACAACAAAGCCTAGTTGACGATCATTTTCATTACTTAGGCTTTTGTATAGGATAATGTCTAATCCCTTTCGTCTCCACATTTTTGGATGTATCAACTTTGTAACATTGAAGCAATAAAATATCTTTTACACTTCAATGCAAATCGTCTTCTTTTTCATATTTATATATGCCTCTCTACTTGAAAGAGCTGATGATCCCATAAGCCAAACCTTTTATTTTAAAACTCATGCGACTGAACTTAGAATGAGACTCTAAGTTGTCTACGTACCTCGGTGAAGAGGATCAAGTCATAACGTAGTTCAGTGGATGAGTTTTTTTTTATGTCCTAATTTTTTTGCCTAGGCCACCCCTCGTGAGGCTTTCAACCTAGCGGATTTTGTTTGGCCGTACACAGTTTAAATTCATGCGGGCCAGGAGTGTAGCAATGTGCAGTTTAGGCTCATGCATCAAGGAGCGTCATGACTTGTAGTTTAGGCTCGTATGTCGAGGAGAGTCATGACTTGCAGTTTAGGCTCGTACGTCGAGGAGCGTCATGACTTGCAGTTTAGGCTCGTACGTCAAGGAGCATAGCTGACTTTCATGGAAAGTACTGCTTCAGAAATTTTCCATTGATCGGACCAACTCTGAGACCATCCTTATCAATAATTTTGTATGCGCCACTTGAATAGTCTTCCTTCACAACATGCGGCGTATCCCATTTTGAGGTAAACTTGTCGCATATGCGTTTGTTGAGGATTATGGGTCGTCGAACAACTAGGACTAAATCTCCCATTGGGAATGATCGTGGTCGCACTTTCTTGTTGAAGGCTCTAGCTAGTCGAGCTTGATAGCACTCTAATTTTTGTTGTGCTTCCAATCTTTTCTCATCTAATGCCTCTAACTCTGCTAGGCAAAGTTGAGCATTCTCTTCAGACGTGAGTCCTTCTTAGAGTGTGATCCGTAATGATGGAATTTGTTGCTCCAACGGAAGGACAACTTCTACGCCATACACCAAAGAGTAAGGAGTTGCTTGTGTAGCAGTTCTGAAGGTTGTCCGGTATGCCCACAAAGCTTCACCAATTTTCTCATGCCAGTCTCTCTTGTTCTTTGAAACAACTTTCTTCAAAAGGTTACCAAGCATTTTGTTAAAAGCTTCGGCAAGGCCATTGGCGGGTGCATTATACATTGAAGACTTATGTTGCTTGATACCAAATTTTCACATAGACTCCTTATGAGCTTGTTGTCAAATGGCGTTCCATTATCCGTGATTATGTATCTTGGTATGTCGTACCTAAAAATTATGTTCGACTTGATAAAATCGGCAACAATTTCCTTTTTTACTTTCTTGAGTGGAACAGCTTCAGCCCATCTAGAGAAGTAGTCTGTGGTAGACAATATGTACATTTGTCCCTTTGATGACTTTGGAAGCGGTCCAACAACATCAAGTCCTCATGCATCAAAATGCCATGAAGCTATAGTTGGATGAAGAGGATCTGGAGGTTGGTGGATGTAGTTGGAATGAAATTGACACGCTTGACATCTTTTGGTGTGCTCCATGCAATCCTTCACCATTGTCGTCCAGTAGTAACACATCCTTTTGATGTGAAAATGAAGCTTGGGACCAGATTGGTGTGCTCCACATGAACCAGAATGTGCTTCTTCGATCGCTTGGTGGGCTTCTTCTTTGTCAAGACATTACAAGAATAGTCCTTCAAAAGAGCGGCAAAATAATGTTCCCTTGTAGAAGATGAATCGTGGTGCCCTTCGCTTGATGTTTGTTCTTTGTCGCGGATCCTCAGGTAACTTTCCATGTTCAAGGTACTCTATCAATGGTTGCCTCCAATCCTCTTTTTCAATCACCCCAACGAACGTATGATGACTTTCGTTGATTTTAAGATCAAGAAACCTAGCAATGACCCATCGATGACACACATGTACCTTTGTTGACTCATTCTCTCCAAGTGCCATCGTCGTGGCCAAGTTAGCCAAAGAATCAGCCATGCGATTTTCTTCTCTTGGGACATGGTTTAAGAACACTTGGTCGAATCTTTCGAGTAAACAAGAAGCATATTGGTGGTATGGCAAAAGATCTTCTGTCACGACCCAAAATCCTAACCTGTCGTGATGGTGCCTATCTCAGTACTAGGCAAGCCGACAACATCAATAACCCACGATTTCCTTTAAATTTTAAAACGTAACGTTTAATACAATACCAAAGATCTTGCAATTCCCGATACAACACTCCCAAAACCTGGTGTCACTGAGTACATGAGCATCTAATGTGAGTACAAGTCTGGAAAATACGGTCTATAATAGTCTGAGACCAAATACAGTAAACAAGGAGATAGAGAAGGATAGACAAGGTCTGCGAAACACGGCAGCTACCTCAAAATCTCCTAAAAGTCAACTGCGCGAAATAATCAACACCCGTTATATTCAGGAACACCTGAATCAGCACACGAAGTGCAGGGTGTAGTATGAGTACAACCAACTCAGCAAGTAACAATAATAACTAAGGAAGTGAAGATAATGATGAGCTACACAGTCATAGTTCACTTTTAGTAGTTCCAACAGAGAATAGACATGCTTTCAAATCCGGCAGTTTAAGTCAAATCAATTTTATACAGTTCAATTCCAAGTAAACCGGATATAAATTCTTTCAGAGATTTTACAACAATGATAGATAGCTACCAAGTGCAACAACAAATGTAAAACAAGTACAGCCTCTCAGGCAACAGTCACTCAACTTATCACAACAGCTCAACCACTCGGCTCTCAACCCTCAGCACTCACACTCAATGGGTACCCGCACTCACTGGGGATGTGTACAGACTCTGGAGGGGCTCCTACAGCCCAAGCACGATAATCTGCACCGATAACTCACGTGCTGCACGGATAACTCACGTGCTATAATATCCTGCATGGACAACTCACGTGCCATAATATCCTTACCTCACCGACAGGCCCTCGGCCTTACTCAGTCCTCAACCTCTCAAGTCTCTCGGGCTCTCAGAAATCACAAAGATCAGCCCAAACAAATATAACATAGTATATCAACAAATATCCAGAAATACTGAGGTATAATACGCAAGAAAAATCATGACTGAGTACAAGACATCAATTAGCAAATAATTCAACAAGTACGCGACCTCTACGGGTCTCAACAGTACTATAACATAGCCTAAGCATGATTTCTAACATGATTTATAGTCAAATTTCTTCAACACATAGAGATCATATAGCTAACAATAAATTATTCAACTTTACAGTTTTTCGGGACGGACCAAGTCACAATCCCCTCGGTGCACGCTCACACGCCCGTCACCTAGCATGTGCGCCACCTCCAAAATAATCACATGATACCAAAATCCGGTGTTTCATACCCTCAGAACCAGATTTATAATTGTTACTTACCTCAACCCGTATAATTATTTATTCCACTATGCCCTTGCCACGAGAATTGGTCTCCGAAAGCCTCATATCTAGCCACAATTAATTCGAATCAGTCAATACAAATTATTGTAATTAATTCCATAAGAAAATACTAATTTTTCCAATAAAATCCGAAATTAACTCAAAAATCGCCCGTGGGGGCCACATCTCGGAACCCGACAAAAGTTACAGAATATGAACGCCCATCCAACCATATAAATTTCACCAAAATCTGACACCAACTCGGCCCTCAAATCTTCAATTAAAGTATATGAAGATTTCTACTATTTTCAACCCAATCCTTATCCATTTGAACTTAACAATCTTTCCACAACCTTATTGGTATGTATATATGATAACTACACTCAAGAATCATACTATTAATCACCTATCTTTACTCCAAATCCGAAATTGAAGAATTAGGGAAAGAAATTCTTACCTCTTTGAAGCCCTAGCAAGATCCTTGTGAAATCTTCAAACCTTGAACAAGAATTGATGGATAAATCACTAAGTCTTCACTTTCTCTCTCTAAAATGCTCTCACCTCTCTCTAAAATATCAGATTTTTGGCTCAACAATGATCTTCAAGGGCTATAAATCGAAGTTGGGTCGGGTAAAAAATTAGAAAGAATGGAAGCTCCGATGCAGTTATGCGATCGCATAACAGGTATGCGGTCCGCATACCGGCTGCATAATTTGGCCTCCAAAGCTGGGCGTTACTGAACCGGTCTATGGTCATTATGCGGCCCGCTTTCTATAATCTTTGTACTAATTGATCTACCTCGACACCACCAAACCTTAATTTCCTTAGCAAAATTTCTCCGGGGTCGTTACACATAAGTTAACATCCGGTCAACCTTTTCAACTTAAATTCTAAACCTTGGAACTAAGCGCTCCAAATCATTTCAAAACCTCACCGAACCCAAACCAATTACCCCGTCAAGCCAAATAACAACTATAATTCACAATTTGAGCAGTAAATGGGGGAACAAGATTGCAATAGTCAAAACGACCGGGCGGGTCGTTACATCTTCCTTCTTTACATCGTAAATCCCCAAAAGTTGGTTGATGATCAACTTAGAGTCACCGCATATCTCCAACTGTAGAATCTTTATGTCTAATGTCATTTCAAGACCGATGATCAAAGCTTGGTACTATGCAGCATTGTTGGAACATGTTTCACCTAAAATAAAGGAGAATGGCAAGATTTGTCTATCTGGAGAGACCAACACAACAACTGACCCCGCATTATTCCGACGTGTGAATTCATCAAAGAACATTGTCCATGGTGGAAATTCTTCAATGAACAAAACGTCTTCATCTGGAAACTCATCAGAAAGCTCCCATTCCGCCGGAAGAGGGTGATCATCTAGAAAATCGGTGAGTGCTTGTCCTTTCACAGCCTTTTGTGGTGTGTATGTGATCTCATATTGGTTAAACAATATGGACCATCTTGCTAGGCGTCCAGAAAGAACAGGTCGAGTCATCACGAACTTCACAGGATCTTCTCGAGAGATGAGTTTGATGGTGTATGCTTCAAAATAATGCCTTAGTTTCTTTATTGCATAAAGTAACGCTAAGCATATTTTCTCAACAGGCGTGTAGTTCAACTCAGCTCCTATCAGAGTTCGACTGAGGTAGTACAAGGCTTGTTCCTTTCCTTCATCATTCTCTTGAGCAAGTAGTGCCCCAAGAGAGCGTTTTTGTGTCGTAATGTAGAGTATCAATGGCTTTCCGATCATTGGTGCCCCTAACACAGGTGGATTCAGCAAGTATCTTTTGATGCTTTCGAAAGCATTATGACATGACTGATCCCAATGAAAAGGGATATCCTTCCTCAATAGATGATTGAAAGGTTGACATCGTCCAGCCAGATTAGATATGAACCTCCGAATGATTGCTAAGTTTCCCTGTAGACTTCGAAGCTCCCTCAAGTTCTTTGACTCGGGCATTTTCTGAATGGAGTCAATATTTGCGGGATCAACTTTAATTCCACGATAACGCACAATGAAGCCAAGAAACTTTCTTGACGTAACTCCAAATGCACACTTGAGTGGATTCATCTTTAGGTCGAATTTTCTTAACCTTTCAAAAACAATTCGAAGGTCTTCAAGGTGGTAACGCCTAGTCTTCGTCTTCACCACTAAGTCATCAACGTAGCATTCAACCTTCTGATGAAGCATGCCATCAAATATGTTTTGCATCGTGCGTTGGTAGGTGTTACCAGCATTCTTCAGACCAAAGGGCATCACTTTGTAGCAATATATCCCTTTTGGAGTTCGGAAAGCAGTACACTCTTCATCTTTTGGAGACATTCTGATTTGATTATACCCGGAGGACCCATCCATGAATGGCATAGCTTCATGCCCTGTTGTAGCATCAACCATGAGTTCAATAATTGGTAGCGGAAAGTCATCTTTCGGACATGCCTTTGTTTAGGTCTCGAAAGTCAACACAAACACGTATTTGACCATTCTTCTTCTTGACAGGCACAATATTCGATATCTATGATGGGTACTTTACCTTTCGAATAAATCCCGCCTCGATGAGCTTGTTGACTTCGACTTCAATTTGTGGTACTAGATCGGGTCGATACATGCATTGTGACTGCTTCACAAGGCGTGCTCCACTTTAGATCCCTAAATGATGAACGACTACCTTAGGACTAAGACCAGGAATTTATTTATACGACCAAGGGAAGACATCTTTGTACTCGGTCAATAACTTGGAGTATTCCTTCTCCTCCTTAGACGTAAGAAGTGTACTAATGAAGGTGGGCGTGGATCTTTCGGAGTGCCTAAATTGAGTTCCTTAAGCTCATCCACAGTTGATTGACCGCCATCATCTAATTGAGGGTGAGCCTCGTGGACTTCATCATCAACGTCAAGGCATTGGGCTATCTTCCACAGTTATGTGATAGGATGTTTCCACAAAGACTGACTTTTCTCTTCGACTTCCTTGGATGGTCGACCTGGCTTCTTTCTCTTTCTCTTTCTATGCTTTTGTACGAGGCTGGCAAGTGTAAACAATAGTTCTCCTTTGCACCTTCAGTAGACCATCTGTGGATATTGACAAAATAGACTTCCTCTTCATACGTGATGGGAAAGCATGATAACTAGGGGTTTTAGCCTATTATTTGCTTTCATCTGCTTAGGTTTTGGGTCAAAAATGCATAAAGGTATTCCCGAAAATTAACTTAATGTGCTTGCTTGCAGGGTTTGGTCAAAATGAAGCAAATAAGCCACAATCAACTCATAAAGGAGTCAAACCTGCACTATTCCAAGGATAAGAGTGGAGCGCTGAGAGCGGCAAAAAAGCGCGGCCACGTAAGGACCACCGCTGAGGCGGCCACTATTACGCGGTCCGCGAAAGTAGATTCAGAGAAGCTGATTTGAGTACTAAAATCACCGCTGACCACGTTGGAAAGGCGCGGCCGCGAAATCTTTGGCGCGGTCGCGAGGGGATTTTCGTTGAGAGAGTGGTTCGAGGTTTAGAGACTCTACAGTTTGGGCTCAAATAAAGAACGTGGCCCGCGTCCAAATTATGCGGCCGCGAATTGATCTTACGCGGACGCGAAGGGAATTCCGTTAAGAGCGCATCTTGAGGTTCAGAGACCCTACAATTCAGACTTAACTAAAGAAGGCGGTCCGCGTCCAAATTATGCAGCCGCGATGGAACCACACGCGGACGCGGTTAAAATTATGCGATCTGCGAAACTAAGCCCAATCCAAGCCCAGTATTGAAGAAACGCGGACCGCGCACATTATTACGCGGCCGCGAAAGCTCAAGCGCGGACGCGGTCAGAATTATGCGTCCGCGAATCCTCCGTAGGGGCATTTTTGGTCGGAAATTTCAGTCTAGTATAAATAGATTCTTTTATCAATTTTAGGTTATGTTTTTGCTTAGCAGACCACGCGAACGGCTGGTTTTTCCCTTTTTGGGCAATTTTAGAGTAGATTTACCTTTAAATTTTAGATTTTCATCTTGTACTTTAATATTATGGCTTATATTTTATCTTTATCTTTAATTGCTGCTGTTTTTATGAGTAGCTAGACCCCATAGCTAGGGTTGTGACCCAACCCTAGTGTGGGTATTTAATGGGTCTTGAATTTTAGGGCTTAATTGTTTATGGGTTAGTGACATTTAGCCTAATTCATGCTAAAATTGTAGAATTAGTGGTTGCAAACACTGACTCATGCCTTTATGACTTTGGCTCTTCTTGAGAAAGAGGGACTAAGTCTAGGAAAATTAGGCTAACAAGGAATTGGGGTGAACTCAAGAGATTGATAGCCCCAATTAAAGCATTAAACCTAGAGATAGTAATACCCGACTTGAGCCAATTTCACTTGTATTGTATGAACACCCATTTGGACTTGAGAAAGCCAAATCGGGCAAAGTCACTCAAACTACCGAGAGGTATAGAGTGAGCACTTATGTGTGATGGTTATATCACGATCCCAATCATAACAAGCTAAGCTTGTCCTAGATTCTTGATACCCATTAGATACTCACCTAGGCGGAAGTCACTTCCCTAGTGCCTTTTAACACTTGAAAACTTTCACCAAAAGAATATTGTACTTAGCTTACACTTAGCATACAATAGTATAAAATTAGAATATAATCAATCGCAACAATGTTTGAAAGTGCAATTAGGAATACCACGCACATCTAGATTAGTTAGATACCCAACTCCAAGCCAAATTAACTCCCTGTGGAAATCGATCTCGACCTCGTTGGTAAAAGCTGCATCGACCATCCTCGCTACTCTATAGTAGTGTAGGTTTGGCCTTGATCACTTTTTGGCACCGTTGCCGGGGAGTTAGACGGTGTTGGCTATCTATCTTACTATTTGTGTGTCTTGTTTTTCTTTCCTTCTGTTTTTCTAACTTTTGTGTATCAATCACTTTAGGTACCAAATAGCTCATAATGATGCTCTCGGACATGTTCTTCCGGGGGAGGAGGTATATGACAATGGTGAGGATGAGGTTAATATAGAACCTCAAGTCCAAAGAAGAGGCCGCCAGGCTAATGACAACATTCCAAACCCTCCCCCACCTCCTCCACGGGCAGGCAATTTTAAAATTACAAATGTCATGCTGACCCTATTGGAGCAAAAGGGCTTCTTCATTGGAGCTCCTCATCAGAACGCATACAAGCATCTAAAGGGTTTTGTAGACACATACTGGGGGAGCAAGCAAACGAACGTGTCGGAGGACGCTCTGAGATTGAGACTTTTCCCATTTTCACTTAGAGGGAAAGCTTTGGACTGGCTCGAGAGGCTACCCAACCACTCCATACACACGTGGGATGAGTTGGCAGAAAAGTTTATAGCCAAGTTTTTCTCATCGGGTCATATGGAAGCATTGAGGGATGAGATCTTAGCCTTTAAACAAGAACCTAATGAACCCCTACATGAAATCTGGGAGCGATATCGAACAATGGTCAAGGAATGCCCAAACAATGATATGACTGAAGCGATGATTCAGCAGGCATTCTATAGGGACATCAACACGACCAACCAGTGTGTGGTGAATCAACTAGCTGGGGGAAATTTTATGAAAATGCCTTATGCCGATGCTTGTGACATACTTGATGAGATGGCTGACACATCCTCAGTTTGGCAGAGTCGGGCAAAAGTTCCTCAGGGTGACCCTAATGTCATCCATCTTCACAAGGAACTTCATGATCACGGACAAGCCATAGCCGAGTTAACAACTACTATGAATCAGTTAGCAAAGGCCCAGCCTTAGCAAGTTCAAGGAACAAAGCAAGTATATGCCATGGAAAGGGTAAATGTCATGGTCAACAAGAGGAGACAGTGTGGTCAACAAATGCAAAACAATCAAGATCAATATGAGCAAAGTGGTAGTGGATACAATCAAGACAATTCTTATGATGATCAAAGTGAGGAAGTGTTATATGCCAATAACTACCATGGTCAACGGAGCAATGCTCCAAATCAACAATGGAGATCTCAAGGGAACAATCAAAATTGGGGCAACCAAGTCCAAGAGAATTGGAACAATGGCAATAACAACAACTCGAACAATTGGGGGAACAACAATCAGAATTGGGGGAACAACAATAATAATTAGGGCGGCAATGGAAACCAAGGGGGTCTGAATAATAATAATCAAGGCAACCGGAGGTCGGGATTTCAAAGGCCCCCGATATATCAACAACCCAAAAATCTGCCTCCATATTCATCTCAAGGGCAAAGTTCTTCAAACAATGAGATGGGGCGGATAGAGAGTATGTTCAAACAAATGATAGAAAGGAATGCTGACTCTGATGCCCAAATAGCCTCCCATACTACCTCTATTTGCAACTTGGAAGTACAAATGGGTCAAATTTCTCAAGCATTGAATACTCGCCCTAAGGGGGCACTACCAAGTGATACGGTAGTAAACCCGAAGGGTGGGAACAATACAGGCCATGCTATGGCGGTGACCACAAGAAGCGGTAGAGGTGGAAATGCAAGTACCTCTAATCCAAAGAAGATTGTGAGTGATGATGTTGTGTTGCAAGAAGATGATGAGATTCAAGCCAATGATGAGAATGTGAATAATGAAGTGATGATCAATATTGATGACAACATGGAGGAGACTCAAAATAATGTGAACTCGTCTAGGGAACAGGTGATAGACATACCGGAAACGGTAGTGCCTAAAGCCAAGGCCCCTTTGACAATGCCTCCTCCACCGTATCCTCAAAGGCTTGCAAAGCAAAATAATGAAAACCAATTCAAGAAGTTTATTGAGATGATGAAAAGTTTGTCAATCAATGTGCCCTTGGTGGAAGCTCTCGAACAAATGCCGGGATATGCCAAGTTCATGAAGGACTTGGTAACTAAGAAGAGATCTATGAATTGTGAGACCATCAAAATGACTCATCAAGTGAGTGCCATTGTGCACTCGATGGCTCCAAAGCTTGAAGATCCCCGGTGCCTCTACAATTCCATGCACCATTAGTAGCGCCAATTTTGCAAAAGCCTTGCGTGATTTGGGAGCAAGTATTAATTTGATGCCATATTCCGTGTTCAAGACACTAGGTATTGGGCAACCAAGAGCTATTTCCATGAGATTACAAATGGCGGATCGGACAATGAAAATGCCGCTTAGTATTATTGATGATGTTCTAGTCCGGGTCGACAAGTTTATTTTGCCTTCTGATTTTGTGATTCTCGACTGCGAAGTCGACTATCAGGTGCCTATAATATTAGGGAGACCTTTCTTAGCAACAGTGAAGGCATTGGTTGATGTGGAAGCAGGGGAGCTCACCTTCCGTGTGAGCGATGAAAAGGTTATATTCCACGTGTGCAAATCAATGAGGCAACCAAATAGCAATGAAGTTTTCTCTTTTGTGGATCTTGTGACGGAGGTGATAGTTGATGACACGAGTGCCATGATCAATGTGGAAGACCCTTTGGAAGCTGTGTTGTTAAACCATGAGGATGATGAAAAAGAAGGATTGGTTGAATGTTCAAATGCGTTGCAAGGAATGGGATCCTACTCATATGGGCCCAGTAAACTTTCCTTGGATTTGGAAAACCGGAAGACTCCACCAACAAAGCCCTCAATCGAGGAGCCACCAACATTGGAGTTGAAGCCTTTGCCTTCATACCTCATGTATGAATTCTTAGGCCCTTCTTCCACATTACCTGTTATTCTTTCTGCTTGCCTAACTAACGTGCAGGTAGACTCCACCCTTGAGGTGCTTCAAAGAAGGAAAAAAGGCAATTGGATGGACTTTGGCTGACATTCGGGGTATAAACCCTTCCTTTTGCATGCACAAAATTATACTAGAGTATGATGCCAAACCCGCCGTGGAACATCAAACGAGGTTGAATGAGGCTATGCAAGAGGTCGTCAAGAAGGAAATTATCAAGTGGCTTGATACAGGGGTTGTGTACCCTATTTCGAATAGTTCATGGTCTTCACCGGTACAATATGTGCCAAAGAAGGGGGGTATGACTGTGGTCACAAATGAGAAAAATGAGTTGATCCCCACTCGTACTGTCACCGGATGGAGGGTATGTATGGACTATAGAAAGCTGAACAAAGTGACCCGCAAAGACCACTTTCCATTGCCCTTTCTTGATCAAATATTGGACAGACTTGCCGGGTGTGCCTACTATTGCTTTTTGGATGGGTACTCAGGGTACAACCAGATTCTCATTGCACTGGAAGACCAAGAGAAAATCACCTTCACATGTCCGTATGGCACATTTGCATTCTCACGGATGCCGTTTGATTTGTGTAATGCACTGGCTACCTTTCAGCGGTGTATGATGGCAATATTTACGGATATAGTGGAGGACTTCCTCGAAGTGTTCATGGATAATTTTAGTGTTGTGGGGGACTCATTTGAAGAATGCTTGTATAATCTTGACAAAGTGTTGGCCCGAGTGAAGAGACCAACCTAGTGCTTAATTGGGAAAAATGCCACTTTATGGTCGAGGGGGCATTATCCTCGGCCATAAGATCTCAAAGAACGGTATTGAAGTGGACAAAGCAAAGATTGAAGCTATTTCAAAACTCCCTCCTCCTACTTCCGTCAAGAAAGTTAGGAGCTTTCTTGGGCACGCGGGGTTCTACCGAAGGTTCATCAAGGATTTCTCAAAAGTGGTGAACCCCTTGTGCAAGCTGCTAGAAAAGGATGCAAAGTTTATGTTCAATGAAGATTGCATGAAAGCTTTTGAGCTTCTCAAGTATAAATTGACAACCACTCCCATCATTACCGCACCCAATTGGAGCTTACCATTTGAGCTCATGTACGATGCTAGTGATGTTGTGGTAGGAGCGATTTTGGGGAAAAGGGTCAACAAGATAATTCATCCGGTCTATTATGCAAGAAAAATGATGAATGACGCCAAAGTCAATTATACGGTGACCAAGAAAGAGTTATTAGCCATTGTCTTCACCATGGAAAAGTTCAGGCCATATCTCATGGGTGCCAAAGTGATTGTGCACACCGATCACGTGACACTCCGTTACTTGATGACCAAAAAAGACTCGAAGACTAGGTTGATGAGATGGGTTCTTCTGCTTCAAGAGTTTGACCTTGAAATCATTGATTGAAAAGGAAGTGATAATCAAGTGGCAAACCACATATCCCGCTTAGAAGATGAGGGGAGTCCCCATGATGGCCTCGAAATTAATGATTCGTTCTTAGATGAACAACTCCTCTCCGTGTCTTTGAATGGTATGCCTTGGTTCGCCGATGTGGCTAACTTTTTTGTGACTGGCATTGTCCCGAGTGAGCTCTCTTCTAACTAAAGGAAGAAACTCAAACGGGGCATCTTGTATTATTATTGGGACGAGCCCTATCTTTTCAAGATTTGCAATGATGGTGTGATACGGAGATGTATCCCGGGAGAGGAGAAAATGAATATTCTTGATGCTTGCCATTCCTCGCCCTACGGTGGTCATCATGGTGGGGCGAGAACTGCCTCAAAGGTTCTTAACTGTGGATTTTATTGGCCTACCCTGTATAAAGATACAAGTGAGCTTGTTAAGAGGTGTGATGAATGCTAAAGAGCTGGTGGAATTTCCAAGAAGGATGAAATGCCTCTCACCAATATTCTTGAGATCGATATTTTTGACGTGTGAGGCATAGACTTCATGGGGACTTTTGTGAGTTCGTGTGGTAACACTTATATTCTGGTTGTTGTTGATTATGTTTCCAAGTGGGTTGAAACTGTAGCTTTGCCCAAAAATGAGGCACGAAGTGTGGTGGCATTCTTAAAGAAAAATATCTTCACAAGGTTTGGCACTCCTAGGGCGATCATCAGTGATGAGGGTTCTCATTTCTGCAACAAGTCCATCGACACTTTACTTTCCAAGTATGGTGTCAATCATAAGGTGTCAACACCTTATCATCCCCAGGCTAGTGGACAAGTTGAGATATCCAACAGGGAGATAAAGAGCATATTATCAAAAACTGTCAATGCAAACCGGACGGATTGGTCAAGGAAACTTGACGAATGCTTTGTTGTCTTATAGAACTGTGTACAAGACTCCAATTGGTATGTCTCTGTATCGGTTGGTATTTGGAAAATCATGCCATCTTCCGGTTGAGTTAGAGCGCAAGGCCATGTGGGCGCTCAAGAAGTTAAACCTTGAATGGGATGTACAACCAATCTCTGGGTAGAGCAACTCAATGAACTTGATGAATTCCGGTTTCATGCCTATTCCAGCTCATCCTTGTATAAGGACAAGATAAAGTACTTACATGAAAAATATGCCCGGAACAAAGAATTCAAGGAGGGTGGCTTGGTTCGTCTATTCAACTCTCGGTTACGACTGTTTCCGGGAAAGCTCAAGTCAAAATGGAGTGGCCCTTTTGAGGTGGTGCACGTGACTCCGTTTGGTGCTCTTGACTTGAAAACAAAAATGGTAAAATCTTCAAAGTTAATGGGCACCGAGTGAAGCATTACCTCGGCAAGTTTGATGACAGCCATGTGGTGGCCTTGATCAATTTCCAATGATGTTGGTAACATGTGTCGTATCGCGACGTTAAATCATGCGCTTCTTGGGAGGCAACCCATGTGTTTTTCTTTCTTTTTTGTCGTTCTTCTTAGATCATGCTTTATTTTGAACTAACTGGTTGTGAGCTTTGTGTAGGAATTATTTGTGTAGTACAAGATTGTTGCTGGAAAAAATTACCTAAGTGTGGGGAATTACGCGGACCGCGCTCAAAATTTCGTGGTCAGCAAGAGCTTTTCGCGGGGGCGTAAATTGTCAGCAGACGCGGACTTGAAAAGTCCATAATATCAACTCTCTGAAGTTGTATTTATATCCGCGTTCATAATTTTGCGGTCCGCGTTGATCTTCCACAGCCGCGCCTGTTAATCTGCTCTCAGCGGACCTGTTTCTGAAAAGGCTTTTCGAAAGGTAAAAAGTGCGGACCGCAGTGGAATTTCGCGGACCGCATTCAGGTAAGTCGGTTGGACCTCTGGGATTGGTATAAATAGGAAGTCCTTAGGACTTTTACACTTTTCGAACCCCCACACTCTCACCAAAATAGACCACTGTTCACCTTCCCCTTCTTACACTTTCAATTTTTCTTTTTCTTTTTTTATTTTTTTATTTTAGAAACTGAGCATTTTATTCATTTCCAAAAAATAAAATGAGCAGAGGTAGTCAAAATATGATATCTCCTCCCTAGTTCATCTTGTAAGATAGAATCAACTATCTTATAACATTTTGAGATGAGGTAAATGCATTTGAAAGAAAATGAGGATCCCAACCTATACAATAGTTAGTACCCCTACACATGTACAAAAAATGATGATCATGGTTGTTCAAAGGCTATGTTTGATTTTTTCAATTTGGACCTTCGAAGAACAGGCATATTCCACCTATCCATATTCATCAAACCTCTCACTTGAGGTGGTAAATCATCAAAATCATGAAATACTTGAGCGTGAGTGAGAATATGACTGAGACTAGCGAGCTTATCGGCAACTTGATTACTCTCTCTATAGCAGTGTTTAAGGGTGAGTCTTGAATGAACCATGACTTCTTTAAGCTCCTATATGTCTTTTGAGATCCTTCAGGGAATTGCATATCGACCATTTATGCATTCTACAAGCAACTTTGAATCACTTTTAGCACTAATATATTGCAACACATTTGACAAGCACCAATTAATGCCATAATGCAGAGCAGATGCCTCTGCCCCAGTTACTAGTATCAGTGCCGAGAGGTAGGGAGTATGCCAAAACAAGATAGCCATATTTGTCTCTAATCACACCTCCACCACCATAATTACCATCTTTACAGCTACCATCGGAATTTAGTTTGACAAATTGAGGAGTAGGCCTGGTCCATTTAACAATAATGGATTTTTCAAAGAGAATTGTGCTTCTCATAAGCTTGATAAAGTCATCCCAGTTAGGAGTCAATGGAAATTGCTGGAATTGAGTATTACCTAGTTGAGTTACAGAGAAAAGTGTTAAAGAAAGGGATCTCCTCACATTTATTCTAACATTGTCATATTTTTCCTTGCACTCCAAATTGCCCAAGAGGCAATAACAGGCAAACATCTAACAATGAGTGTATGGACTGGATTTCTAACCTTGCACCTCCACCAATTCACCATTAATTGTCTATATAGAATGTATGAGAATGCAATGCCCATAGTTCCACATAAAGTTTTCCATAACTCTTTCGTAAATGAGCCATCGCAAAATAAATGATCCACAGTTTCTACACCCGGAGAACCACAACAGCAACATCTGGGAGATATAGAGTATCCCAATCTGGTCACTCTTGTATCAGTAGGAATATTATCCCTCAAGGCCCTCCAAACAATAAAATTCATCTTGAAAGGAACACATTTTTGCCAATTCATAATATTCACCCAAGATTTCTGTTTCTTTTTTCTAAATAACTGCCAGGCCGAGGCCACAGAAAAGGTTCCATTATTGTCAGCTATCCATTTTGGATCATCAGGAGTTGCAGGATTCAACCTAATCTGTAGGTTATTAATTTTATCCACAACATGTGGAGGAAGCAGAAGATCCAGATCTTCCCAATTAATATGGTTGTTCAAAAATATATCAGAAAGCTTCACATTCTTAGGTTTATGGTTCAGAGGTAAGAAGTTACATAAGGAACCCAACTCTGACCAGTTATCAAACCAAAAGGATACATCGCCTCTTCCAATCTTCCATAGAATTTATTTGTCAATAATCTTTTTGATCTTGCACATAGAATTCCACGACTGAGATTGGCCAGAATACCATCGCTTGACTAAAGGATGGATTCTCTAACAATATTTTGCCATAAGAAAACTCTTCCACAAGGATTGGCCTGTTCTAAAGTTCCACCATTGTTTTATTGTGAACGCATTACAAATGTCCTGAAGTTTTCTGAAATTAGTACCTCCCTCTTCATACGGAAAATAAAGATTATCCCACGAAGCCCAGTGGTATCTTTTCTTTTCTGCTGAACCTCTCCAAAAAAATCTGTTCAACACTCTTTTTATCTGGTTAAGATCACCTTTTGGGGGATGGATTGCGGCTAGAAGATGAGTTGGTAATGCCATCAGTACATGTCTGATTAATACTGCCCTACCACCAGTGGAGAAAAATTTTGAATGCCACCCTGAGATTTTGTTGATAACTTTGGTTATCATTTCAGAGAATATGAAAATCTTTTTCCTCCCAACATATAGCGGACAACCCAAGTATTTGATAGGTAGGACTTTATGCTCCATCTGAGTGATCCCTTCCACCCTTGAGATCTCATCTGGTGGTGTGTTGGGAGCAAGGATAACACATGACTTTTGCTTATTGACCAATTGTCCTGAGATTTTCTCATATCCAGTAAGAGCCTCCATCAAAAGTATCAACGATTTCCTGCATCCACTAGAAAAAAGAATGATATCATCTACATAGACAAGATGATTAATTAAGGGTCCATTCTTATTCATATGAAAACCTTTATAATCATCAAGAGAAGTAATAAGATTTAATTTTCTAGAAAGATGTTCAGCACATATGACAAAGAGAGAAGGAGAGATAGGATCTTCTTGTCTTAGACCTCTTTCAGATTTGAAAAAAGCTTGTCTAGTGCCATTAGCAAGTAAAGAATACCAATTACTAGAGATATGTCTAAAAATAATATCAATCCATGTCTCACAAAATCCAAGTTGCCGCTTAAGAACACATAGATATGACCATGACACCCTATCATATGCCTTGGCCATATCCAGTTTCAAAATAATATTTCCTTTCTCATTTGGTTTTCCAATATCTTGAATGATTTCTTGTGCAAGTAAAATATTTTCTGTAATGGCTCTACCTTTTACAAAGCCACTTTGATTCCAGCTAATCAAATCAGGTAAAATAATGCTCAATCTAGAATTAGGTAACTTAGCAAAGAGTTTACTAATAACATTGCACAGGCTAATAGGTCTTATGTCATTAAAATGTTGGGGAGAGGGTACTTTGGGAAGCATGACTATGCATGTATGTGTAAACCACCTAGGAAGTTCTGCTCCATAAAAAATAGAAATAAATGATTGAACAATATTAGAAGCTACAATCGACCAACAGGTTTGAAATTTTTTTGCAGTAGGCAACGCAATCAACTTGTGATTAACATCCTCTGAAATAGCATGTTTTATAATATCCAAATTAAAGAAATCATTCTGCTCATGTTTTTGGGAGAAAAGTCCTCGAAAATATCTCACTGCAGCTTCTGAGACCTCCTTAGTCCCTTCCACCCATTGAAAAAATTTATTATGGATCTTGTTAATGCGCAATGTCCTTCTCTTATCTTTTATGACATTGTGGAAGTAGGCAGTGTTAGAATCACCATCAGTTAGCCATTTAACTCTAGCCTTTTGTCTTAAAATAGAATCATGAATCTTGAGATATCTGAAGTACTCTGCCCTGATTTTGTTCAAGTTGGTTCTATTAACATCACTGTTATCATTTATGGTAAGAAGTTCAAAATTAGAGATTTCCAATTCCAATCTTTTAGATTCTTCATGGATATCTCCATAAGCCTCCCTATACCAAGAACTAAGTCTGGATGCCGTCTTCTTCAACTTCTGATGCAGGATCCATAAAGGATTGCCTTGGCATTCTTCTTCCCATGTATTTTTAACCACATCAAGAAAATTCACATGCTCAGTCCAGAAATTGAGAAATTTGAAGTATTTAACATATGTCTCCTCTATATGGCAGAATTGAGCTAAGAGTGGCACATGATCAGAGCAAGCACTGGCCAAATGTGTAACAGTAGTTCTACCAAACAGGCTAAACCACTCAGAGTTGTATACCATCCTATCCAATCTCTTCCAAATAGTATCAGGAGTTACTCTGTTGTTGTACCATGTAACAATATTCCCTAGAAAACCTGCATCCTGCAAACCACATTCTGTCAAACATTCCAAAAAATCAAAACTTTTGTCAATTCTATAAGGATTTCCTCTATTATTTTCCTCATGATCGGAGATGACATTAAAATCACCTATAATAGCCCATGGTCCCTTATGTGAAACAGAAAAGTTAACCAAGTTAGCCCATAATTCTTTTCTCAAATTGGATCTACATTTAGCATACATAGTGGAAAAGTGAAATTCTATATTAGAGATAATATGGTGGATCTTACAAGAGACAATTTGATCAGTATCATTAACTATGTTAACATCTAAATCTTTGGACCAAAAAATCTAAATTTTATTATTGACATTAGAGTAACAGTAGTTCATATCAAGCTGATTCATGTATTAATTCATTTTTATCCCTTTCACCTTAGGTTCTTGCAAATCCACATCTAGTATACTCAAATCTTTACATTAATTTTATCTTTTGATTTTCTTTTCTTCTAGTTTTACTTTTTCTTTTTTAGGGTTTAACACATGTCATGATTTCAAAATGATGCTTGATTGAAGCTAAAATTGCATGTGGGTAATGTTTAATGCCTAATGGGGGATAGGGTTATTCACTATGCCTGTTAATTGCCTAAATATTTGCACTAAGTGAAATCCTAAGTCTTAAATAATTCATTAATGCCAGTATGATTTGAATTTCGCGGACCGCGGTCCAAATTATGCGGTCCGCGTTCATGCTTTTGTGCGAACTGGGTAGGCTTATATGTTCGCGAACGCGGTGATTTTTCCACGGTCAGCGGTTGACTTTACGCGGCCGCGTCCATAATTTTGTGGACCGCGTTCGTGAGCTTCAAAGAATTAACAAATTGATTCCGCGGTCGCGTTCATTTTTACGTATTCCGCGTTTGTTATTTCGCGGCCGCACCCATTATTTCGCGGTCAGCAGAAACCAATGTTTAGAGAGTTGGTATTCTGGTCCCAACTCTTTCGCGGCCGCGCTCCTTTTTACGCGGACCGCGCTGACCCTTCTGCGGCCGCGCTCCTTTTTACGCTGCCAGCGGACCCCTACTTTGAGAAACACTGTGATCATTTCATCTGCTTTCCTTTGCTAATTCATTGAACTACAATACTAATGAGCTTTCACTGATTGTGTATACAGATAATAGTGTGATCTCGTGGCAGTCCTGAGAAATCACAAGGGAGGGGAGAATCCTCCCGAGGCTGGGGCAGAGGGAAACAGACTGCACCCTTAGCACCTAAAAGGGTCATTGGCAAGAAGCAAACCCTCCGAAGACCCACTCCCGACTCTTCTGAGACTAGTGAATATGTCCCCTCCTGGGAGATTTCTGAAGGGGAAGCTACACAACCCCAACAAGAGGCTCAATCACAGCCCTACCACCTCGTCAATGTATCTACCTCCTTGTCTGGGTCGTCTGATGGCTTAGGAGGAGGTAGTGAGACTTCGACACCACCTGCCCCACCTGCTGCAATACCGGCATCAACAACGGCTCCAATTAATATTGATGATGAAGAGGATGTCCCGGATGACGGGAGAGGTGGTGATATCCGGGTCGGAGGTTTGGTGAGATCAAGAAAGACCGCAGTATGGCAAGATAGATTTGTCAGTGAGAAAGCCTACCACAAGTTCCGGGAATGGTGGCCACTAAGTTCGCTCACTCTCGAGAGGGATTTCATAGAAAGAGATCTTCTACCCCACAACCCCAATGTGAAGAAGTAATTTGATGAAAGAGTGGGGTGAAAATTCTTTACTAGCAAGCTACCAGAGGCCAATGAGTACTTAGTCAAAGAATTCTACGCCAATGTCGCCGACATCAAAAAGGGCACCTATGTGACTAAGGTACGGAACCGGAAGATCAGATTTGATGGCAAGACACTGAACACACATGCCAGGTTCGATGATGTGGACGAATCCCTGTACTTGGAAAATGTGGCATTAGATGAGGCATCCCGTCCATGGCTTGTAGAGGTGATAGCCATCCCTTAGACAACACCGGCTTGGCTTACACCTAGGATCCAAATTTCTAGGAACACTATGAACTTTGAAGAAAAAGGATGGTGCACCTTCGTTTGCAGCCGGCTAGACCCATCTCAGCATGATAGTGATATCCCAGTCTCCCGGGAAATTGTTATGGCTTCTATCATGGAGGGGTACCCAATAAATGTGGGAAACATCATGGCCAGAAACATCACCAAAGTTATCGGGAAGGAAGAAACATCATACCCGTTCCCCAACTTCCTCACCATGTATTTAGAGGACCAAGATGTAGAAGGGAGGGATTTTGACATAAAGGTGAAGCCAAAAAGGCCCTTCTCTTGGTATAGCCTTCAGGGAGCGGACAATCCTAAGTCCAAAGGCAAATCCACTACCTCCGCTGGCCAGTCTGAAGAGCCAAGGGTAGTGGCCACTGGGTTCGAGCCTTCCACAGCCGAAGGTTCATCTGCTTCTATGCCACCTCTTTCCTTAGGGCCATCTGTCCCTGCCCCACTATCCGTGCATTCCTCCTCAACTTACCCTCAGAATACACTGCAGGTTAATCAGATTTTATCCAGCATCAACAACTGGATGCAGGTAGCTACATCAAAGCTACCTGCCTTATCTAGTGTAGTCGCAGCACAGGTAGCTCCAGCATAGCTTCAGATGCCTCCGTCAGTGGAGGATTCATTGAAGAAGATCCTTGACAACTAAAAGAAAATTCTGGAGACTCTGGGTACTCATGAGAAGGTAATCAAGGAGATGGGAAAATAGGTCAAGAAGGTGAAGAAGAATCAAGAGCTATTAAAGAAGGAGGTGGAGAAGCTTACTTCCGCCGGAGATATTCCTCTGGACCTCCTTATGGAGGAGACTGCACCAGCAGCACAAACAGCACATGCATCAGAGCAAGAGGCTGACAGAGAGCCGGTGAGAAGATTTGTGGTACCCCAGACCGAGGACTTGGAGATTCAGTTAGAGGATCCTGATAGAGCTGATAAGCCTACACAGTCTGAGGACCCTACCAGAGTACCTGATCCCATGCAGACAAAGACCACATAGGGAGTTTTCTTTACTTTCTATCCCTCCCCTGATCTTATTTTTACTTTTAGTATTGATGATAATGCTAACTTCTATTTGGGGGTGGTCTTATTTTGATTTGATGACTTTGATGATTGGCATATAATAATTGTGATACTATTTTTCTTTATTTTTACTTATCGTTATTTGCATTTTCGTTATTTGCATTTTTGTTAATTTTCACTTTTGGTATGTATATAACTTTACCATTCCATGTATATATTCATCCCTATTTTGTGTATATCCGTTTCACTCCCCTATTGTACATATTCATTTTACTTTCCGTATTTTACTTTATAACTTCTTTTGTAATTTTCCTTAATAGCATAGCTTCTTATTTCCTTTAGTAGCTTCTTTTTGAATTTGTAGCCTCTTTTTACATTTCTGCATGATCAATAAGCCTTTGATTTTCTTAATGCCACGGTTCTTTCTAAAGGTGGATGTTGTGTGAACCGGGTGGCTCTTCCCAATGATGGATGGCGTGACAACCTTCTTAAGGGATTGAGTCTGTTTTTCTTTATGTTTTGATTTATAGTAGTAATGAATAAAAGTGTCTCAAGTAGGCTTCACTTGGCACTAACACATTTACCTTCGACCTCATGATTAGAGACAATTATGTTGATGAGATTAGCTCTAGTTGTGACCTTTAGACTCTTAAGTTGACTAAAACTATCATCAAGTGGTTTATGTGAGCCATTTGTGATCTTTAATCTTAGCTGGGGTTATTGTGGGCCCTCGACTCTATTCTCTTTAACAATCCAGTATCTTGAGAGGTGAGGTGTTGAATTGCAAGTCCAAGTCCCGTGCCAACAAGTCTAGAACTTACCCTGAATGTTTTTCTAGGCGAAATTCTAAGTGTAGCTCGACTTGAGAAGTGATTATAGGATCTCCTTGGTCCCATTTGAACTTTGAAAATTCTGCATCCTACTATTATGATATCTTTAGTCAACCCCTTTGAGTCTAAGCCTTTTTCATTCAATAACCACATTACAAGCCCTCATCCATTTTATAATGACCCTCTCTTGGCACCCAATCTTTCCTTAGCATTCATGATGAACATTTGGCAAAAACATAAGTTTGGGGGAGAGACTAAAAATTTCAAAGTGATGAAAGGTTCAAATAACAAAAAGAATTGATGAAAAGGAAAGGCAAAGAAAGGATGAAAAAACAAAAAGAAGCATGTCAAAAAGAAAGTAAAGGTTGAAAGGATTCAAGAAAACAATGTTGAAAGGCATGGAATAAAAAAAAATGATTGTCATGAAGAAGAAAGAGTGAAAATGTGTCTCTCTAGTTCCCCTAAGGAAGAAGAAAATGACTCAAAAGAGTCAAGAAAGTATGAGCCGAAATGAGAAAATGGAGTGCTTAAGGAAAGATGATACCATCATAGTTCATTATGTCCTACCTTTGTGAGCACGTGATTTTTGCCCGACTAAAATATTCCTATAGAAATTCACAAATAGATTTTTTCTTAATTGTTTTTAGTTTTATAGAATTTGTAGGAAATTTGGTTAATTGTTGCTTGCATCTAGTTGCATATTTAACATTCTAAAATCATTAAAAAAATACCAAAATGTCTAAAGTATTTCGTGCATAACATTTTAGGTCTATTTGCATTTAGGATTTAATTGCATGAGTTAATTGCATTATTAAACGAAAATCAAAAAAAAAAAAAAAATATATATATATATATATATATATATATATATATATATATATATATGAGTCATTTTTATATTCTCAGCTTTAAATTGCAAATTAATAATTCTTCCTTCATTAGTCTAAATTAATTAATTATGGTAAAATAGATAACTAGGTTTACTTCTACAAATTAGATTGATTTAAGACTTAATTTAAGTTTTAATTAATTAGGATTTAAAATCAAGAAAAAGAAAAGAAATTCCGTTTTGGTCTCGAATTTGGGCCAAAATAATTTCTGGCCCAAACAATCACCCCCAAATCCGCCAAGCCCAACCCCCTCACCCGGTCCAGTCTAGCGACTAATGCGAACGACGTCGTTTTTGCTGAATCGATCTCGACCCTTCAATCCATCTCCATCCAACGGACGCAGTCCACTCTCACGCCTCATGTAAAAAGCCCATTATACGTTCCCTCCCCCAGAACCCTAAACCTAATTCCAGAACCCAAGCGCCCCCCCCCCCCTTCTCTTCCTCCGCCAAACTCGCTTGAACTCAAGCGAGTTCACCCCCCCTCCAACTCACGCACGTGATTCCTTCACCCTCCCTCCTCCACGTCACCCGTCTTGTAACGACCTCTGACAGAAAAGATTCTTTTCTCCCTTAGGCTTCACGCGCTCTTGGTATTGAGAACGATTTCGAATGAATGGTGGTCGTAGGATCTGAGGGATTCAAGATCCTAGACCTCCATTTGTCCGATTTGGTTCACAAGAAAGGGAATCGGATTTTTGCAGATTTTTCGGATGAAAAAAAAGGAATCTTAGGGCATGACTTGGAGAAAAAGGTATGAAAATTTCTGTTTTGGGTATATATAGGGAAGCTAAGAGATTTCTGAGAAAAGTCTTCTTTTGGGAACAAAATTTCAGAGAAACAAATTGAAAAGGAAAGCTAGGGTAAAAAAAAAAACGTTCTTTTCTTCTCAGTGGTTGATCTCCATTTTTTGATTTTCTGGTTTAGTTTCAGAACAAGAAAAAATATAAAAAAAAAAAAGAGAAACATGTTCAGTGTTCTTCTGTTCCATTTTATTTCAATTATTGTCTAAAAAAATTTCGAAAAAAAATATTCCGTCTCTTCTTTTCAATCTGGATTTTGAGTTGAAAACTGGAGTTCGATTGAGAAGTTGTTGAGTTCGCCGCTGCTCGAGAAGGTTTTGCTGAAGTTCTTGTTTGGACGTCGTTTTCTTCATTATAATTCTGCTTATCATTTAAGAGGTCACATTCTGAACTCTATTTTTTCTTCCTTTCTGCAGATTCTGTGTCATGAATGTTGGCGTTATTTGCTTAATTTCTCTTATTTCTGTATCTTGGCATATATGATGATGTCTTGAATGTTTTTTGAACTTTGAATGGATGAGTTTATTTTCAACATTCATGCCGTAGATTTTGATTTCTCTTATCGACGTGTTTATGCTGTTCATTTCTGAACTAGCATATTATAATGGGTTATTACTGCAAAATGGCCATCACTGTAATGCCCAGAAATGACTTCATTCTTCATATGAAGGTTCATCCCTCTTCCTGTTATGTTTCCTTACCAAAGTTTGCGTCACATTTGTTCTGATTTTACTTAAATCCAAATGAAGATATGAAAATCACAAAAGCTCGAAAACCAAAAGAAAACTCGGATTTCGAAGAGGGTTTGGGGAGTAATTGATTGCTGAATTTTTGAACTCTTCCCTGAATCTATAAAAGGCTGTTGAACCTCGAATTTATGGCTGTTTGTTGCGGTTCTGTACTGGAAATTATTCCTTTTGCTTTGTCTGACTAAGAGCTGAGCTCCTAATTCTAGTTACTGCTTCTCCTTCAAAGTTAGAGATTCATTTCTCCCATTTGTTTGTTGTGGCCAGGTATCATTTTTAACCGAATGATATAAACCTTTAATTTATTTGAATGAGAATAATGCAAATCTGTTCATACTTTGTGTTGTTTCAAATCTGCCAAATTGGTTGATATTCACCATGCTACCTCTTGTTTGGTTGCTGTATTGAAACGTAGTTGAATTGCAATTCAAGTTTACTGCACTTGTTATGTCAGAAAAAATGATTTTAAAATCTGTGTGTTTTTCCATTGAGTAATGTGATTTTAGAAGATGAGAATTGGGTGAAAACATGTGGAGAATTGATCTGGACACCAATTGGCTTGATTTCTTATAGTATGAACCGGTAACTCAAGTGTTTTTATGAGTTTGATTCCGGTAGCCTGATTTCGTGTTGTTAAACTTTGGTTATTAATTAAGATGGTGTATGTTTATATTCCATTTTTAAAAGTTTTCTTTTGTGTTAGCTGATGTTGATTGAGAAATTACTCCGACAAATGTGCAATAGTCATCTTTAATTAGTAAAAAAGGCATTTGATCCTTTTCCGGATGGAAACTGTAGCTAATGCTAAATTGTGAAACAAATGAAGAGATGCTGTCTGTGGCTTTTATGGACTCGCCTGTATGAGCAAGCAATTTTAACTTGAACTTTACATGCTCTTGCCTACGAAAAGTAAAAATTCCTTATAATCCCAGACTCTAAGAAATAGCAATTGATGAACATCGTAGTTTGCATTAGGCGTGATTAAATAAATTATCGTGACTATGGGTACGGTTCCCGTGACATAGTTATGATACGCAACCCCAATTCGAGTGTGCGTTTCACGTGACTCGACCACAACTTCAAACAATAATAAAATAAGCATGTTGTAAATCGCGGGTGCATTTCATGCGGCGCGATTTGCGATATGTGTCAAAACGACAAGTGTACGACATCGTGACTTGTTTCAAATAAATTCCATAAATATTAAAAGCGGTCAGAAAGCTAAAAAGCACAATAGATTTTAAATCAGATAATTAGGCCAATTATTAATAGTTGAGCAACCGTTTTAAAACCACGGAACTCAGGAGCGCCTCACACCTTCTCCCGGGTTAACAAAATTTCTTACCCGATTTTCTGTGTTCGCGGACCATAAATAGAGTCAAATTTCCTCGATTTGGGATTTAAAATAAACCGGTGACTTGGGACACCATAAATTATCCCAAGTGGCGACTCTGAAATAAATAAATAATCCCATTTCGATTAATGTCACTTAAATTGGAAAAACTCCCCTAATATCCCCGTTCGAAAAAAAGGAGGTGTGACAGCTCTGGCGACTCTGCTGGGGATCGAACCCAGAATCTCTGGTTCAGGGTTCAGAATTCGAGCTTAGATGACTGTTATACTTGGCTTTTACTTATTATCTGATTTTTTCGTGTTTGAGCCTAATGTGCTAAATACCTCTTTTTACCGCTTTGATATTGTTTGGACTGTATATAAACTGTCACGAAACCCTTCTTCTCTCTGAGTCTTCTAAATCTTCTGGGAAGTGCACGCTGGCGTGACTTCTTTTCTGTTAATGTCATATCCTAATTTAGAACGAGGATCGGATCAGTTACAAAGTCGGATGGCCTTTTGGTTACCGGTACGTTGCCCCCCCCCTCCGGCTCGAGTTGTCCGCTCGGGTAAGCCAGGTCTAGAACCATACACCCAGGGTTTTAAGCCTAGAATAACATAGCCTCATGCCGGATCCCTAGTAGGTACGTTTGTTTATATCACGTGCATTTGACTTTGGAGACTCAACACAGGGGTTGGGTCTGTCTAGGACAGATGTCCCCAATTTAAAAGACCATTCTGATGCATTTTTTACATGCTACTTGTGCATTTATCGGTTTCGGCTTGTATGTTGACCGACTTTTAGAATAAGGAAAGAAAATCAAGCAAAATCAAGAAGTGAGGTAGGATATAGAAACATCTGGAAAAAAGAGAAAAGAAAAGGATAGTCTTTGAAAAAAATAATTCCTATTTTTCCACGAGTCAAAACTCACCGAACTACGCGGGTTTGATTCCCACCAGGTGTGGGATACGTAGGCAACCCTCATCGGGTCCAGTCCCACTTTTGCAAAAAATAATCAAAATAGGGAAATATTGTCATAAATAAAGTTCGGCGATGCCATTTTTGCCCAAATAGCCAAATATGTCCCGACGGGACGCCGGAAGGCTGTTTTGCAAAGAATAACCACTCATGTTTTTTTTTTTTTTTAAAAAGAAGAAAAAAACAAGAAAAAGAAAAAAGAAAAATTGGCCACTTAGCAAACACAGCCCTAAAATCTTCTCCTCCGAAGTGTCGAAAGGTCGTATTTGCAAAAAGTAGCCGTGATTTGTTTTCGGTTGTGTTTTGCAAAAAATAATCTTTTCATGGTCAGTTTTGTACAAAATTTTAATCTGGTCACCCTAATTTATAAATGTGCAAAATGAGCACCGTTCAGAACTTACCTGTGAAGGTTATGGATCAGATTCCACTAGCACTCCACATGTGGTGGGAGGATTTGGGAAAACAAGGACGAGACGTGGTCAACCAATACCTGGGGGCGCTCACTGGACTATTGAAAATTCAACCTAGAAGGGACCTGATAGAGGCATTAGTGGCATTCTGGGACCCCGCTCATAATGTTTTGCACTTCTCAGATTTTGAGCTTACGCCTACTTTGGAAGAAATGGCGGGTTATACTGGGAGCACGGAGGGATTGAGACACAAGTACCCGGTATCTCCAAGGACTGTTACTCCCCACAAGTTTTTGGACTTACTAACGATAAACAGACAAATCAAGACTGGAAGTCTAGCAGGGGGAACTTCCACTTTTCATTTTCTATATCAGCGATACGGGCATTTAAGGGGATTCGAAGACCCAGAAAATGGACTTTGCAGTAAAGGAAACCGATCAAAATGGGAGACCCATAGATGTTTTGCCTTCATGGTGGCGTTTTTAGGCCTTTTGGTGTTTCCAAGGAAAGATGGGTATATTGATTTACGGGTAGTCGGGGTTGTCCACGTTCTGACTACTCAGGCCAAGAGTACTCTCGCACCCATGAACGTATCAGATATATTCCAAGCCCTCACATTCTGTAAGGTCGGAGTCAGTTTTTTCGAGGGATGCAACCTGCTGTTGCAAATGTGGATGATCGAACACCTTTGTCATCGTCCTCGATACATGAACTATGGATCTACGGGGAAAACTGCATTGAAGAGTTTGGTATACGAGTAACAGGATTCGAAATGCCGAAAGGGGTCAAAGATTGGATTACCCGCCTTCGATCTACGACCGCAGATCAGATAGAGTGGACATTAGGTTGGCTTCCCGTTGATGAGATTGTTTATATGCCAGCCACTGGTCCCTACGTCTTGCTAATGGGTCTCCGAAGCATCCAACCCTATGCTCCGTATCGGGTTTTGAGACAACTTGGAAGATGCCAGACAGTTCCTAGAGATGAAGATCTTAGCACTTTTGTGGTCGAAATCCGCTCTGATGCCCAATTTCCCGAAGAAGCGGTTCGCCAAATTTGAAGCGAATGCCAGTATTTGGGGGCAAACACCCGGGTATGTGATTTGTCTAGGGGTGAGGTCTTACCTAGTTATGTTGCCTGGTATGGAAAGAGAGTCGCGACGAATGGTGAATCTGAACGGCCAACCAAAAGACCTCATATCCAAGAATTTATTGACGCATCGCAGGAGCAGTGGGCTTGGTTAGCCAAAGAAAAGGAATACCGGACCACCATAAGCAAATTAGAACAACAAATTGGAAAAATCAAATTTGATAGTAGTTTGCAAGCTGCCGAGGATGAAGGAGAAAAGAAGAGATTGGTTCGGGAAAATGAGGCACTCCGAGCCCAACTCCGGGACATGAGGATGGCCGCTGAAATGCCTGTGAGGAGCGAGAGAGATGAAAAACTCATCGGCAACCTAAGGATGAAGGTGCATGACTATGTGGCTGACTTGACAAAGGCCGAAAGAGACTTGTTAAATGCTCAAGCAAAGTTGGCCAAAGGTGCGAAAGAACAAGCTAGATTAGTCCACCAGTTGAAGCAGAAATATGACAAAGAAACAACAATTTTACAGAAAAGGATGGTTGCCCTTGAGAATGAAATGGTCAAGCAAATAAAGGATTTCAAGGCAGAAAGAGAGCATTGCTACGCATTGATTTATCAATTACAAGAAAGCATGCAGCAGTTACAAGACCAAAACAACACAGATGCACAAGTGTTGGAGGCTCGGGCCCAGCAGATTGGACGTTTACTTCAAGAAAAGGGTGTCATCAGAATGAGGATTAAAGAGATAGCTGATTATGTTGTAATGAAATGCCATGAATGTGAAGACATGACCAGGTCTATGTTTTTTGCTTCTGTGATGACATTTGTTCGCCAGGTGATGGTTGACCTAGACCACCTTCAAGAAGATATTGCCCGTAGGCCCGTGCGGAGACCGACCGATGTCCCGCAGGCCCCCGGAGTACTAGTGGAGGCTCTTATGTATTTTTGACTGTCCATTTTTTGAGTCTGTATTTTACTTTTTATCCAGTTTTATTCGTCTTTGTCAAGGTTGCGTATTGCTTTATTTCGAGTCTGTAGATTTTCTTTTGTAGTCATCACTACTTTTAAGTCTTTGTTATAGAAAATCCAAAAAGATGTCTTTTATTAATGAAATATTAAAAAACCCGTAAAAAAAAAATCTTTTCTTTCCTTTCGCATTTATATCTCTGAACTACGTAATGATCTGATTCATGCGGCGTCATGATACGTAGGCAATCCCCATAGGATTCGATCATATTCTTAAAAGAAAATAGAAAAGAAGAGAGAGAAAAAGAGAGAAAATGAGGGAAGAAAGAAAAGAGGGGCCAAACTAAAGAAAAGAGGAAAGAATAAGTATTAAAAGAGCGAAACATAGCAAAGGAGAGAGGGAAAATCAGGATTGGAGAATTTGGAAAAGCCAGGATGAAACATATGAGCCGTCGCAAAGCATTTAGAAACGTTTAACTGCTCAGGTGCATTGCATCTCCAATATGCGATTACCTATCTGTAAATTGCTTTAAAACTGACCAAGTTGTTGTGTGTGCATAAAGACAGGTTCTGTTTTAGGTGGTTAGTTTGTTGGCATCCTCGCAAGTCACCCCTATAACACCAGATCAAAGTGCAAGGCAGTCATGACTAGCAAAGAATCGGACACGGGTGTTGTCGACCCGCCAAGGGAGATTGTAGAATCGGAGTCTAAATTGAAAGAGGAGGTCTACAGGTTGAAGAATCAAATGGTAGAAATGTATCAAGCCTGGATCAGGGGGCATCCTCCACCTTCATTCCCCGCTAACTACCTAGAAAATCCCGCTTCCATCCCACCACTGTCACAAGCCCAAGATCCCATTACTATTGACCTTTCCCCTCAGCACGCACCAGGCTTTACCCCTTATCATCATTATCCTGGCACCTCGTCCCAAACCTTTCATGCCCCACCAGCCAAAACAACCGCATACCATGCTCCGACATCCGCTCCTGTTTTCGTAGCCCCTCCGCGAACCACTCTTCACAGATCTTCTAGTGAACCTGCGTTTCAAGCTCCAGATACCCAATATCATGTCCCGGAACCAACTTTCAAAGTCGCGAATCCTCATTCCCATACCCCTCACTTTGAACCTCATGTCGAAACTGAGAAACCATCCCGGAACGTGGAGCAGGACGAGATGTTCAGGAAAATGAAGAGTCTAGAGCAATCTTTGAAGAACATGCAAGGGATAGGAAGCCAAGTAAGTGTGGCTTACAAGGATTTATGCTTATTTTCGGATGTCCAACTGCCCGATGGGTTCAAGATGCCCAAGTTTGACCCGTACGATGGACATGGAGATCCCGTGGCCCATTTGAGAGGCTTTTACAGCAATATGAGAGGCGCCGGTGGGAAAGATGAATTATTAATGGCGTATTTCAGTCAGAGTCTGAGTGGGGCAGCTTTAGAATGGTACACCCGCCAAGACACTAGCAGGTGGTACACATGGGATGACTTGGCTCAGGCCTTTGCTCGGCACTTTCAGTACAATATAGACATTGTCCCGGATCGCCTATCTTTGACCAAGGTAGAGAAGAGGCCCAATGAAAGCTTTAGGGAATATGGTTTCAGATGGAGAGAACAAGCTGCACGAGTCTACCCTCCAATGGAGGAAGATGAGATGGTCGAGTACTTTCTTCAAGCCCTAGAGCCCACTTACTTTGGCCATTTGATCTCAGCCATAGGTAAGTCCTTCAACGATGTGGTAAAGATGGGAGGAATGGTGGAAGAGGGACTCAAGTCAAGCAAGATCATGAGCTACTCTGCCATAAAAGCAACCACACAGGCAATTCAAAGTGGCACCGGAAGCCTGTTAGGAAAAAAGAAGAAAGAAGATGTCGCTATGTTTGTCTCTGGATCGTGGCATGGCCCAAGGGGTCTGCCTCACCAGTACATCCAAACTCAACCCCGGCCTCAAACCTACACCCAAGCTCCATATAATCCATCTCAGCATTATTTCCCACCACAAGACCCTCGATATTCTGTCGGGCTACCCCAATACCATGTTCACCACACACAGTCATATGCTCAACCCCCTCCTTACCCGCAATGGCGTGCTCCAACCCCACAAAATCCTTATACACCCCCACAACCATACCAAAACCCTACTGGTCCAAGTTTTTGACCAAGGCCAGATTACAGAAAAGAGAGGCAGCAGCGGAAAGAAACCTTTACCCCTCTTGGAGAGTCCTATACCAGCTTGTTTTAGAGGTTGAGGCAATTGGACGTTTTGAGGCCGATTGAGCCAAAGATACCAAATCCGCCTCCAAGGAACCTTGATTACTCCCTTAGATGTGCGTATTGTTCTGATGCCCCGGGGCACGACACGGAGAAGTGCTGGCATTTGAAGAGGGCGATCCAAGAACTTATTGATACAAATCAAATTGTGGTCCAGAGCCCAAAAGCGCCAAACATCAACCAAAATCCTTTGTCGGCCCATGCAGAGACACATATGATCGAGATAGTTCATAAGGATAGGGAGCCCAAGAATTCTTCCAAGTCTATCATGATGATCCGGGCTAGCGAAAGTGGTCTAATTAAAGCTCTAGATTCTGCAAAGGCAACGCCTTTGATAGTTGAAGGGAAGTCGGAGAAGCCAAGCACGCTCAACGTGAAGCCATCTGTTTGGGTTGTGAAAGGGCCTCCGGTTGATGTTGAACCGAACCAGGAAAAGCGAAAAGTGGTCGTGCTAGGGGTCCTGGGCAAGCCTGTCATAATCATGGAAGGGACTCGTGTTACCCCCATTATTATTAAGCCAGTGACCCAGTTACCAATGGTTGACACAAAGGCCATCCCGTGGAATTACAAACAGGTGATAGTAACATACAAAGGGAAAGAAATAGAGGAAGAAGTCAATGAAACCGGAGGACTGACTCGTTCTGGGAGATGTTTTACCCCAGAAGAACTGAGGAAAACCAAGCCATTCAAGGACGGCCACATCCCAGTAAAAAAGCCGGTCATCGAAGAAGAGGCTGAGGAATTCCTGAAAAAGATGAAAATGCAAGACTATTTCAATATAGAACAGTTGAGGAAAACACCAGCTCAGATCTCTCTTTTGTCTTTGCTGATACATTTAGATGAACACCGCAAAGCCCTGATGAAGATTTTGAACGAGGCTCATGTTCCTGATAAGATCACAGTGAACCACTTGGAAAAGATTGCTAACAAGATTTTCGAAGCAAACAGGATCACTTTCTCAGATGATGAACTCCCTATAGAGGGTTCAGAACATAATCGAGCTCTTTATCTCACAGTGAAGTGCGAGGATTCTGCTGTCTCAAGGGTACTGGTGGATAACGGTTCTATTGCAAATATTTGCCCTCTGTCCACTTTGCAAAAGTTGAAGATTGGCACTGAAAGGATCCGCACTAATAATGTATGCGTTCGAGGCTTCGATGGAGGAGGGAAAGATTCTGTCGGTGATATAATGCTCAATTTATCAATAGGGCCAGTAGAGTTCACTATGGAGTTCCAAGTGCTAGATGTGGTTGTCTCCTATAACCTGTTGTTGGGCAGGCCCTGGATCCATGCTGCCAAGGCAATCCCGTCTTCTCTGCATCAAATGGTAAAGTTCGAATGGGACAGGCAGGAAATAGTTGTGCACGGTGATGAGAACTCATCTGCTTACAATGACACAATCGTTCCATTTATTGAAGTTGAAGATGATAAAGGGCCTTGGGTTTACCAAATGTTCGAAACAGTGTCTGTCGGGAAAATTCCAGAAGGAGAATGCATCCTAGGCCCGAAGATACCATCCGCGTCTGTCATGGTAGCAAATGAAATGTTGAAGAATGGTTTTCTGCTGGGCAAAGGTCTGGGTTCATCTCTACAGGGTATTGTGCATCCGGTGTGTCCACGTGAAAGTTTTGGTACATTTGGTTTGGGATTCACACTCACAGGGAAGGACGTGAAAAAGGCTAAAAGTTTGAAAGGAAAGGCATGGTCACTCCCTAAACCTATTCCACATATCTCCAAGTCTTTCGTCAAGTCAGGGGTCGCCAAACGCCCAATATCAGTGGTCCCAAAACCTGTGGTCGACTTTGATGAAGAGCTGATCAAGAGGTTCCAGAGTCTGTTTGATGAGGTTAATATGGTCGAAATCGGGGAAGGTTCCAGTAATGCCGATGTGCAGCTTGTTGGGCCAAATGTGAAGCTTAGCAATTGGAAAGCTACTCCTCTCCCCATCCGGAAGGAGTTTTGGTAGTTTGCTTTGTTTTCCTTTCTGTCATCTAGGTTATTCCAGGGTTGTAATCCAGATTTTTCTTAGTTTTTGCTTGTTTCAATGTACAAACCCTTCTATCCTCTTATTTTCAATAAAATACAATTTCCAATTTTCCATTAATCCTGATAGCGTTTCATTTTGGGTTTTTTGCTTTTTCTCTCTGTACAGTTCTTTTTATGCTGGTTTCAATGACATGACATGCATGAGGAATTTTCAGCCAAATCTTAAAAGCCAATCTAATTCTGAAATAACGATCCAAGAAGTAGAGGGTGATGATGAAACAGAATACGATGAAGAAGCGGCATTTGAAGAAGTCAGTAGAGAACTAAAACACTTCGAAGAAAAACCCAAGCCTAATTTGAATGAAACCGAAGCAATCAATTTAGGGGATCAAAATAATGTCAGGGAAACCAAGATAAGTGTGCATCTGGAACCGCAAATCAAGGAAGAAATAATCAAAACACTGTTTGCATACAAAGATGTCTTTGCATGGTCGTATGATGACATGCCGGGTTTGAGCACTGATTTGGTAGCTCATAAATTGCCAACTGACCCTACATTCCCTCCTGTCAAGCAAAAGTTAAGGAAGTTCAAGACTGACATGAGTGTGAAGATTAAAGAAGAAATCACAAAGCAACTGGAGGCAAAAGTCATTCGGGTCACTCAATATCCCACTTGGTTAGCTAATGTGGTACCAGTACCAAAGAAGGATGGTAAGACGAGGGTGTGTGTTGATTATCGTGATCTCAACAAGGCAAGTCCAAAGGATAACTTTCCATTGCCGAACATCCACATTCTGATTGATAATTGTGCCAAGCATGAGATCGGGTCTTTCGTGGATTGTTATGCGGGATATCATCAGATCCTGATGGACGAGGAAGACGCAGAAAAAACAGCATTCATTACGCCATGGGGGACGTATTGCTACCGGGTAATGCCATTCGGTTTAAAGAATGCTGGGGCAACTTACATGAGGGCAATGACTACCATATTCCATGACATGATACACAAGGAAATTGAGGTTTATGTAGATGATGTGATCATAAAGTCAAAGAAACAGTCCGACCATGTTGGGGATTTGAGAAAGTTTTTCCAAAGGCTCCGCAGGTACAACCTCAAGCTCAATCCGGCGAAATGTGCATTTGGTGTCCCATCAGGGAAACTGTTGGGATTTATAGTCAGTCGATGCGGTATCGAGTTGGACCCGTCAAAGATTAAGGCCATCCAAGAATTACCACCACCAAAGAATAAAACTAAGGTGATGAGCCTGCTCGAGAGGTTAAACTACATCAACAGGTTTATTGCTCAACTCACGACAACTTGTGAGCCTATCTTTAAGTTGCTAAAGAAGAATGATGCGGTTAAGTGGACCGATGAGTGTCAGGAAGCATTTGATAAGATCAAGAATTACCTGCTGAACCCCCCTGTGTTGGTCCCGCCAGAACCTGGGAGACCTTTAATCCTCTATTTGACGGTCATGGATAATTCTTTTGGTTGTGTGTTAGGTCAACACGACATCACGGGCAAGAAAGAGCAAGCCATTTATTACCTCAGCAAGAAGTTCATTCCTTATGAGGTTAAGTATACTCTTCTTGAAAGGACATGTTGCGCCCTGACTTGGGTGGCGCAAAAGTTGAAGCATTATCTGTCATCCTACACTACTTAGCTCATTTCTCGTATGGATCCTCTAAGGTATATCTTTCAGAAGCCTATGCCCACAGGGAGGTTAGCAAAGTGGCAGATTTTACTCACAGAATTTGACATCATCTATGTGACTCGGACCGCGATGAAAGCCCAAGCCCTAGCCGATCACTTGGCCGAGAATCCGGTGGATGAAGTATATGAGCCACTGAAGACTTATTTTCCTGATGAAGAAGTGATGTATGTTGACGAGGCTGATCATGATGAAAAGCCAGGTTGGAAACTTTTCTTTGATGGGGCTGCTAATATGAGAGGTGTCGGAATAGGGGCTGCACTCATTTCTGAAACAAGGCATCACTACCCCGTAACAGCTCAACTTCGATTTTATTGCACTAACAACATAGCTGAATACGAGGCAAGCATTCTGGGTTTGAGGCTAGCTATAGACATGGGAGTTCAAGAAATATTGGTTTTGGGAGATTCAGATTTGTTGGTTCACCAGATTCAGGGAGAATGGGAGACTCGGGATTTGAAGCTCATACCATATCGACAATGTCTTCATGATCTTTGTCAACGATTCAGGTCGGTAGAATTCAGGCATATTCCCAGGATCCATAATGAGATTGCCGACGCCTTGGCTACTCTGGCGTCAATGTTACACCATCCAGATAAGACTTACGTCAACCCTCTGCAAATCCAAATCCGTGATCAGCATGCCTATTGCAATGTGGTTAAGGAGGAACTTGATGGCGAGTCTTGGTTCCATGATGTCAAGGAATACATCAAATCAGGGGTATATCCGGCACATGCCACAGGCGATCAAAAGAGAACCATTCGACGTCTGGCTAGCAGATTTTTCTTAAATGGGAGAATATTGTATAAGAGAACTCCAGATCTAGGATTATTAAGGTGTATAGATGTTAAACAAGCCTCGACTATCATGGCCGCAGTGCATTCCGGGGTTTGCGGGCCACATATGAGTAGGTATGTCTTGGCGAAGAAGATTCTTCGAGCAGGTTATTATTGGCTCACCATGGAACGAGATTACATCAGCTTCGTTCGCAAATGTCATCAATGCCAGGTGCATGGTGATTTGATTCATTCCCCGCCATCTGAGTTGCACACAATGTCTGCACCTTGGCCCTTTGTTGCTTGGGGCATAGATGTCATTGGACCGATTGAGCCGGCAGTGTCAAACGGGCATAGGTTTATTCTTGTGGCCATTGATTATTTTACCAAGTGGGTCGAAGCTGTAACTTTCAAGTCCGTGACCAAGAAGGCAGTGGTAGATTTTGTTCATTCAAACATCATTTGCCGGTTCGGAATTCCCAAAGTAATCATCACAGATAATGCTGCTAACCTCAACAGTCATTTGATGAAAGAGGTATGCCAACAGTTCAAGATCATGCATCGAAACTCCACTCCATATCGTCCTAAGGCAAACGGAGCTGTTGAGGCTGCTAACAAGAACATAAAGAAGATACTTCGTAAGATGGTGCAAGGTTCTAGGCAATGGCATGAAAAGTTACCTTTTGCTTTACTGGGTTATCGCACTACTGTTCGCACTTCAATAGGCGCAACTCCCTATTTGCTGGTATATGGAACCGAGGTAGTTATACCTGCGGAAGTTGAGATTCCATCCCTACGAATCGTTGTTGAAGCTGAAATTGATGATGATAAGTGGGTCAAAATCCGGCTAGAGCAATTGAGTTTGATTGATGAAAAAAGATTGGCGGCAGTATGCCATGGTCAATTGTATCAGAGAAGAATGGCAAGAGCATACAACAAGAAGGTACGTCCCCAAAAATTTAAGTTGGGTCAGCTGGTATTGAAACGCATCCTTCCACATCAGGCTGAAACTAAAGGCAAGTTCGCCCCAAACTGGAAGGGGCCTTTCATTGTGACGAAGGTGTTGCCCAATGGTGCTTTGTATTTAACAGACATAGAAGGTAAATGTGTGGATATGGCCATCAATTCCGATGCAGTCAAGAGATATTATGTATGATTTCTTTGCTTATCTTCAATCGCATTTTGTACTGGGCATGTTCAAAGTTGGAATGACGAAGGCATTTTTATTTTGCTATCCCAAACACTTTTATCATTTGTTACCCCTTTTTTGAGCCTTATTTATTTTCTTTCATACCCCTCTTTTGGAGTCAGAAGCAGAATTAGAAATATCAAAGAAAAGAAAAAAAAAAGAAGGAAAAGATAGAAGCAAAAGAAAAAGAGAAGGAAAAGAGAAAAGCAAAAGAAAGAAAAGAGAAAAGATAGGAGAAAAAGAAAAATAGAAGCAAAAAAAAAAAAAAACTTTTACTAGTTTGAACTACGTTCGACCTGATTCCTTTTAAGGATACGTAGGCAGCCTTACACGGTTCGGTCCCATCAAAATAAAAATCCAAAAATTCCCCAGATTCAAAGAAACTGGGGCAGAAGTTTTAGTTTTGTAAAAAGATTTGATTCCAAAAGTTGTAATTTTGAAACCCTTCATCTTAAATTATTTTGAGCCTGCATGCCACCCTTTCTTTCTAACCCTGTCCAAAACCTACACTACATTCCAAAAAAAGACCTTCTGATCAACTTTGAGGATGCCAAGTCAAGTGAGATGGAGGTATTATTTGCATCATGGGTAGCACCTTTGTTCACGGGCACGAGGAAAAGTGAATAAATGAGAGAGTCTTATTGGTGAAAACCCTCACGGGCACCATAAGGCGATAGTGAGCTGAGAAAAAATTTAAAATGAGAGAGTCTTATTGGTGAAAACCCTCATGGGCACCATAATGCAATGGTGAGCTGAGGAAAAATTACAAATGAGAGAGGCTTGTTGGTGAAAACCCTTCGGGGCACTACAAGTCGAAAGAGGTTGGTGACTTTACAGAAAAGTTGGATCGTTGAAAGCCTGGGTTTTGAAGTATGAAGACATGACATGAACAGAAATGTGATTAGTTGAATGGATTAGGCTGATCAATCCGAAATGCATGTCATGATCATTAGAGCCAGCTGATTCATTCAGATAAGTCTCTTTTCAATTTTTCTTCAAATAGTCATCTCAGTTTTTTTTTATTATTCCTAATTCTCGAAGTCACTTCGCTTCGTTTCTTTTGGGTCTATTTTTCTAAGTCTCTGTCAAATTAGTCTTTTGTTAAGCAAGCAAGAAAGGACTTCAAAGCTCATTACCGGCTTTTTATTTGCACCAAGCGATTTGGCCAGGCACATTCCAAGTGACATGGTTTAGAATGAGCAATGCGATGGTAACTGAAGTTCAGTTGGTCAAGTGATTCGTAAATTTGTAGGAAATGCAAAGGTTCCACAGTTGTCAGAATGAAAGTGTTATACGACGAGTTGAGTGTAAGGGATTCAAGTCATTCAGAGGTTTTGTGTTCGAGGTCCGATTGAAAGGTCAAACAATTCTTCGTAGCCCGAAGCAGCTAATCAGAATGAAGCAGGATAGTGGCAGAAGCAGACACCTTCAGCAAGGATGCCACAAACTAACCGCCACAGTTTCAAACTGACAAAATTTTCTTTGTTTTAAGCAGGGGAAAGAAATCTTGTTTGTTGTGCTAGGAATTCCCCATGAGGAAAATATGTTCCAGATAAGTTCAGTCTTAAGTTTTCAGGACCCTCCTGGATAATGGGATCTAGTTTTAAGTTTTCAGGACCCTCCTGGATAATGGGATGCAACTAACAATCAATGAATGTTCCTGGTACAAACTGGGGCAGAAATTTTTCTCTGTTTTGTCTATGTTGTCATATTGCAGGCGCCCACCTGGAGAACGATGGAATTAATTTCAAGTTTTAAGTCAGCAGACGCCCACCTGGAAAACGAGGGAATTTATTTTAAGTTTTTAAGTCATCAGGCGCCCACCTGGAGAACGAGGGAATTCATTTCAGTTTTAAGTAATCAGGCGCCCACCTGGAGAATGAGGGAAGTCATTTCAAGTGTAAGTCGTTAGGCGCCCACCTGGAGAACGAGGGAATTCATTTTAAGTTCAAGTCAGTCATCAGGCGCCCACCTAGAGAACGAGGGAATTCATTTCAGTTTTAAGTCATCAGGCGCCCACCTGGAGAATGAGGGAATTCATTTCAAGTGTAAGTCGTCAGGCGCCCACCTGGAGAATGAGGGAATTTATTTCGAGTTTTAAGTCATCAGGCGCCCACCTGGAGAACGAGGGAAGCCATTTGAGGATTCAATTCAAGTTAGAAGTAGCAGAAGCTCGCCTCAAGAATGCGAGCTGACAGTCCGAGATGACCAAAGAAAGAAGTCTCAATCCAGAATAAAAAGAAAAAAAAGAATTGAATCCAAAATGCAGAAGTAGATGAAAAGATATGGGCTGCTCAAGACATGATTGAAGTCACAAGCTTTGCATGTCCCATCTTGATCCGAAAAGCTGAAGAAGAAAGAACTACCACCTGCAGCTAGCAAACATCGAGGTTTAGATCAGAGTCTGCATGAAGAACCAGTCAAAACTCAAGATCAAACTTCAAAAGACTCATAGATAGGAATCTTGTAACTCGTAGCTAATAGGCTTAGTTAGTCTTTTTTATTTTGACTTTGGTGTAATAAGGAGATCAGCAAACAGTAAACAGCAGCATCAACAGTGAAATCACAGCTTCTCGGTAGTCCCAGCTACCAAAACTTTCAGAACTACACTGACCTAATTCCTCCATAGCCGAGGATATGTAGGCAACCTCGGAAGCAAGGTTCGGTCAAACATTTTTTTTTTAAGATGCTTCCCATGGAATATCTAAACGGGGAAAAAGGGGCAGCTGTGAGCACGTGATTTTTGCCCAACTAAAATATTCCTATAGAAATTCACAAATAGATTTTTTCTTAATTGTTTTTAGTTTTATAGAATTTGTAGGAAATTTGGTTAATTGTTGCTTGCAGAATTTGTAGGAAATTTGGTTAATTGTTGCTTGCATCTAGTTGCATATTTAACATTCTAAAATCATAAGAAAAATACCAAAATGTCTAAAGTATTTTGTGCATAACATTTTAGGTTTAGGTCTATTTGCATTTAGGATTTAATTGCATGAGATAATTGCATTATTAAACAAAAATCAATATATATATATATATATATATATATATATATATATATATATATATAAAAGTCATTTTTATATTCTTAGCTTTAAATTGCAAATTAATAATTCTTTCATCATTAGTCTAAATTAATTAATTATGGTAAAATAGATAACTAGGTTTATTTCTACAAATTAGATTGATTTAAGACTTAATTTAGGTTTTAATTAATTAGGATTTAAAATCAAGAAAAAGAAAAGAAAGAAAGAAATTCCGTTTTGGTCTCGAATTTGGGCCAAAATAATTTCTGGCCCAAACAATCACCCCCAAATCCGCCAAGCCCAAGCCCCTCACCCGGTCCAGTCTAGCGACTAATGCGAACGACGTCGTTTTTGCTGAATCGATCTCGACCCTGCAATCCATCTCCATCCAACGGACGCAGTCCACTCTCACGCCCCATATAAAAAGCCCATTATACGTTCCCTCTCCCAGAACCCTAAACCTAATTCCAGAACCCAAGCGGCGCCCCCCCTCCCCCCGCTTCCTCTTCCTCCGCCAAACTCGCTTGAACTCAAGCGAGTTCACCCCCCTCCAACTCACGCACGTGATTCCTTCACCCTCCCTCCTCCACGTCACCCGTCTTGTAACGACCTCTGACAGAAAAGATTCTTTTCTCCCTTAGGCTTCACGCACTCTTGGTATTGAGAACGATTTCGGATGAATGGTGGTCGTAGGATCTGAGGGATTCAAGATCCTAGACCTCCATTTGTCCGATTTGGTTAACAAGAAAGGGAATCGGATTTTTGCGGATTTTTTGGATGGAAAAAAAAGGAATCTTAGGGCATGACTTGGAGAAAAAGGTATGAAAATTTCTGTTTTGGGCATATATAGGGAGGCTAAGAGATTTCTGAGAAAAGTCTTCTTTTGGGAACAAAATTTCAGAGAAAAAAATCGAAAAGGAAAGCTAGGGTAAAAAAAAAAATGTTCTTTTCTTCTCAGTGGTTGATCTCCATTTTTTGATTTTCTGGTTTAGTTTCAGAACAAGAAAAAATATTTAAAAAAAAAGAGAAACATGTTCAGTGTTCTTCTGTTCCATTTTATTTCAATTATTGTCTAAAAGATTTTCGAAAAAAAATATTCCGTCTCTGCTTTTCAATCTGGATTTTGAGTTGAAAACTGGAGTTCGATTGAGAAGTTGTTGAGTTCGCCGCTGCTCGAGAAGGTTTTGCTAAAGTTCTTGTTTGGACGTCGTTTTCTTCATTGTAATTCTGCTTATCATTTAAGAGGTCACATTCTGAACTCTATTTTTTCTTCCTTTCTGTAGATTCTGTGTCATGAATGTTGGCGTTATTTGCTTAATTTCTCTTATTTCTGTATCTTGGCGTATATGATGATGTCTTGAATGTTTTTTGAACTTTGAATGGATGAGTTTATTTTCAACAGTCATGCCGTAGATTTTGATTTCTCTTATCGACGTGTTTATGCTGTTCATTTCTGAACTAGCATATTACAATGGGTTATTACTGCAAAATGGCCATCACTGTAATGCCCAGAAATGACTTCATTCTTCATATGAAGGTTCATCCCTCTTCCTGTTATGTTTCCTTACCAAAGTTTGCGTCACTTTTGTTCTGATTTTACTTAAATCCAAATGAAGATCTGAAAATCACAAAAGCTCGAAAACCAAAAGAAAACTGGGATTTCGAAGAGGGTTTGGGGAGTAATTGATTGCTGAATTTTTGAACTCTTCCCTGAATCTATAAAAGGCTGTTGAACCTCGAATTTATGGTTGTTTGTTGCGGTTCTGTACTGGAAATTATTCCTTTTGCTTTGTCTGGCTAAGAGCTGAGTTCCTAATTCTAGTTACTGCTTCTCCTTCAAAGTTAGAGATTCATTTCTCCCATTTGTTTGTTATGGCCAGGTATCATTTTTAACCGAATGATATAAACCTTTGATTTATTTGAATGAGAATAATGCAAATCTGTTCATACTTTGTGTTGTTTCAAATCTTCCAAATTGGTTGATATTCACCATGCTACCTCTTGTTTGGTTACTGTATTGAAACGTAGTTGAATTGCAATTCAAGTTTACTGCACTTGTTATGTCAGAAAAATGATTTTAAAATATGTGTGTTTTTCCATTGAGTAATGTGGTTTTAGAAGATGAGAATTGGGTGAAAACATGTGGAGAATTGATCTGGACACCAATTGGCTTGATTTCTTATAGTATGAACCGGTAACTCAAGTGTTTTTATGAGTTTGATTCCGGTAGCCTGATTTCGTGTTGTTAAACTTTGGTTATTAATTAAGATGGTGTATGTTTATATTCCATTTTTAAAGGTTTTCTCTTGTGTTAGCTGATGTTGATTGAGAAATTACTCCGATAAATGTGCAATAGTCATCTTTAATTAGTAAAAAAGGCATTTGATCCTTTTCCGAATGGAAATTGTAGCTAATGCTAAATTGTGAAACAAATGAAGAGACGCTGTCTGTGGCTTTTATGGACTCGCCTGTATGAGCCAGCAATTTTAACTTGAACTTTACATGCTCTTGCCTACCAAAAGTAAAAATTCCTTATAATCCCAGATTCTAAGAAATAGCAATTGATGAACATCGTAGTTTGCTTTAGGCATGATTAAATAAATTGCCGTGACTATGGGTACGGTTCCCGTGGCATAGTTATGATACGCAACCCCAATTCGAGTGTGCGTTTCACGTGACTCGACCACAACTTTAAACAATAATAAAATAAGCATGTTGTAAATCGCGGGTGCATTTCATGCGGCGCGATTTGCGATATGTGTCAAAACGACAAGTGTACGACATCGTGACTTGTTTCAAATAAATTCCATAAATATTAAAAGCGGTCAGAAAGCTAAAAAGCACAATAGATTTTAAATTAGATAATTAGGCCAATTATTAATAGCTGAGCGACCGTGTTAAAATCACGGAACTCGGGAGCGCCTCACACCTTCTCCCGGGTTAACACAATTCCTTATCCGATTTTCTGTGTTCGCGGACCATAAATAGAGTCAAATTTCCTCGATTTGGGATTTAAAATAAACCTGTGACTTGGGACACCATAAATTATCCCAAGTGGCGACTCTGAAATAAATAAATAATCCCATTTCGATTAATGTCACTTAAATTGGAAAAACTCCCCTAATATCCCCGTTCGGGAAAAAGGAGGTGTGACACCTTGATCCAAAAAGCCTTTATTACATCCCGCTAAAGCCCTATAGGATTTCAAGTTGAGTGAGCTTATATTAGTGGTGATTTACATGAGGGGCAAGCTTATGGTACTTAGAGCCGGACTTGTGACATTCTTTTGAGAGTGATGAGCGCACTTCTTTACAATCCCTGTTTTGAGTGTCACATTCTATAAGGTGAGATTAGCTCATGGAGAGTAGAGGAGAAGGAGTCAGGGATCCACAATGACCTACGTGAGAGAGCGAATTTCCTTGATGAATTGAGTCAACTCTTGATGCTTTTGTGTCACATTAGAACTATGGAACTCAAGAATTCATAGCATGATGTTGTTGATAATGCATTTGTGTTGAGGGTAATTGTTAGTCCCAATTGATGCTTGATGAAGTCACCTTAGGAAAGCTAAAATTTTCCTTTCTTTTTCTTGTGGAGGTGGAAATTACCTTGTTTGTTTAAGGACAAGCAAAAGCTTAAGTTTGGGGGAGTTGATAACTAGGGGTTTTAGCCTATTATTTGATCTCTTTTGCTTATGTTTTGGGTCAAAAATGCGTAAAGGTATTCCCGAAAATTAACTTAATATGCTTGCTTGCAGGGTTGGGTCAAAATGAGGCAAAGAAGCCATAATCAACTCATGAACGAGTCAAACCTGCACGAATCCAAGGCTGAGACTGGAGCGCTAAGAGCGGCAGAAAAGCGCGGCCGCATAAGGACCACTGCTGAGGCGGCCACTATTACGTAGTTCGCGAAAGTAGATTCAGAGAAGCTGCTTTGAGTACTAAAATCACCGTTGACCGCGTTGGAAAGGCTCGGCAGCGAAATCTTTGGCGCGGCCGCGAGGGGATTTTCGCTGAGAGTGTGGTTCGAGGTTCGGAGACTCTACAGTTTGGGCTCAAATGGAGAATGCGACCCGCGTCCAAATTACGCGGCCGCAAATTTATCTTACGCGGACGTGAAGGGAATTCCGCTAAGAGTGCATCTTGAGGTTTAGAGACCCTACAAGTCGGGCTTAACTGAAGAACGCGGTCCGCATCCAAATTACGCGGCTGCGATGGAACCACACGCGGACGCGGTTGAAATTACGCGGTCCGCGAAACTAAGCCCAATCCAAGCCCAGTATTGAAGAAACACGGACCGCGCACATTATTACGTGGTCGCGAAAGCTCAAGAGCGGACGCGGTCAGAATTACGCGTCCGCGAATCCTCTGCAGGGGCATTTTTGTCCGAAAATTTCAGCCTAGTATAAATAGATCCTTTTATCAATTTTTGGTTAATTGTTTGCTTAGCATAGCATGTGAACGGCTTCTTTTTCCCCTTTTGGGCAATTTTAGAGTAGATTTACCTTCAAACTTTAGATTTTCATCTTGTACTTTAATATTATGGCTTATATTTCATCTTTATCTTTGATTTCTGCGATTATTATAAGTAGCTAGACCCCATAGCTAGGGTTGTGACCCAACCCTAGTGTGGGTATTTAATGGATCTTGAATTTTAGGGCTTAATTGTTTATGGGTTAGTGATATTTAGCCTAATTCATTCTAAAATTGTAGAATTAGTGGTTGCAAACACTAACTCATGCCTTTATGACTTTGGCTCTTCTTGAGAAAGAGGGACTAAGTCTAGAAAAATTAGGCTAATAAGGAATTGGGGTGAACTCAAGAGATTGATAGCCCCAATTAAAGGGTTAAACCTAGAGATAGTAATACCCGACCTGAGCCAATTTTACTTGTATTATATGAACACCCATTTGGGCTTGAGAAAGCCAAATCGGGCAAAGTCACTCAAACTAGCGAGAGGTATAGAGTGAGAACTTATGTGTGTTGGTTATATCATGACCCCAACCATAACAAGCTAAGCTTGTCCTAGATTCTTGATACCCATTAGATACTCACCTAGGCAGAAGTCACTTCACTAGTGCCTTTTAATACTTGAAAGCTTTCACCAAAAACATATTGTACTTAGATTACACTTAGCATACAATGGTATAAAATTAGAATAGAATCAATCGCAACAATGTTTGAAAGTGCAATTAGGAACAACACGCACATCTAGATTAGTTAGATACCTAACTCCAAGCCAAATTAACTCCCTGTGGAAATCGATCCCGACCTCGTTGGGTAAAACTGCATCGACCATCCTCGCTACTCTATAGTAGTGTAGGTTTGGCCTCGATCAAAGAACTACGGATTTCTTTGTCGGCAACAACTTCAAAATGATCCCGCTTCTCATCGACTTGCTCCTTATGTTTTGATAGTATTTTTCTAGATAGTGACTTCCTTGTGGTTCCCATGCGACAAAAGATAGAGGTATTTGAGCCTTTTAGATGTTTGGAAAATACACGTTCACCTTTGTGACTTAGCCTTTCAAACACCGAGACTGGAGGGGTTGAGCCTCCAATGCGATCAAACACTGAAGGCCGTTGTTTTATTTTCTTGCCCTTATATTTCTTCATCTCATATACTGAGGTGTGTCGTGATGAAGCTATCTCTTTGCTTATCTTAGACGAAATTCGAATAGGCTCTGTCAAACTGAATCCCAACCCAAACTTTGGAGTGGCGACGTAGTGCCCTTGCTTTCTCAACTTCATTTGGGGATTATTGAGCCCATGTATCTTTTCACCAGTGACTTCGTCTTTGAGTTCTCTTAGTCTTGATGGATTGGAGAAGTCATAACCAGACTTTTCAAGCAGTATGAAGGCCTTAGTATTATAGTGCCCTTTTATTTTATTAGCTTGGATATTGCCTTTAGTAGACTCACAAGTCACGTATGGGATTTGTGCAACTGGAACAGTCATATGCTCCTTCAAATGTTGGATATATTTGTGACTCATTTTCTTCTTTGGAGTACATTCCTGTAGCAAAGGTTGTCCTTTCTTTCGACGTTCACGTGGAACATAGCGAAAAACTAGATGCTCCTTATCAGTCTTTGTCTGTATGTCACCTTCAGATGATGACAACTTAATGGAGACTTCTTCAGTTCTCTTCTTAGGTAGCTTGGTGGTAGTCCATTGAGCCTCATTTTCTTCTTCTGACTTGACATCATCTTCGTCGACTGATGATGGTTTCTCCACACTTGGTTCACAAGAATCTAGGTAGAATTTTGCATCTGTAAAGTATGACTCCGTCTTAGTGAAAGGATTGATGTCTGCATCAATTTTGACTATCTCTCCATTCCTTATGTACATCAGACATTGATTCAAAGTAGATGATACCACTCCATTCTCATGAATCCAAGGATGTCCAAGCAGTAGGTTGTATGATGTTTTAGCATCTATGACATGAATCAGGGTGTTTGACTTCATCTCACCAATGGATAATCCCACGCGGATCATACCTATGGCTCGTTGTCTTGGTTGAAACCTTGAATTGTTAGGTTACTTTTGGATAGCTCATCAATAGAGATCACAAGCTTTTTTAGCACCATCTTTGGCATTATGTTGACCGTCGAACCATCATCAACAAGTATGCGATTGAGATGTTATTCCCGAATGACCCCTACAACGAACAAAGGTCTGTTATATGGCCTAGACCCCAGCAGCAAGTCATCATCTGTGAAGAAAATTGTTGCACAACATGTGATAACTTTTCCGTTATCATGATGTTCTTGTGTTTTTATTGGAGCGAGCTCATCATTGCTTTCATTTGTTTCGTCAGTACTAGAAACTACATGAGTTGCACCAGCATGACCTCCATGAAGGAATTTTTCAGGAAAGAATTCATGCAATGTGATGGGCTTTCGGAACTTCGGCGATAATGCACTGTTAATCTTCTTGCTAATAGAAGATTTGATAATTCTTGGTGGTTGTAGATTATCCACATCGCTTATTTTTGCTCTTGGCTTAGGAAGTGGTAGCCTCAAAATTTCTTGATGTCTTCATTTCTTATGAGTGACTAGAGTCCAACCCTCATCGTCTTTGTCTTTGGACTGAGTATCCAGCTCTAGTGAACCTTCAATAGTTTTCCCTGGAAGATCAACTTCAACGGGCTTGAAACTTCCAAATTGTAAGAAGGCGACGCTTGACGCGTTCTGCAACCTTGAACACTTCTTTTCCTTGAGCGCGATACTTGCATGATTTGCTTCTGCTGTTTCATCCATGTCTATGATGATTTTTCCTTCACTTATAAGAGCCGTGATTTTCTCCTTTAGTATGAAGCATTTCTCTGTAGGGTGGCTAATGACGCGATGAAACTTTCAGTATTTCGGATCGCCAAATTTACCAATTTCCTCAGGTCTTTTTGATTTAGGGAGATCGATGACTTTCTTGGTCAGCAATTCATCGAGGATCATGGGTACGTCTGAATCTGGAAACGGATAAACCTTCGCCTCCAGTTCCTTCAAGGTTGGACAACATTTCTCCTCTTTGGGATATTGACTCGGGGTCTTATCTTCCTTGAACTTTTGCTTAGTCGTGACTTTCACAGAAGTTGCTTTCACCGCCATAGATTCTTTGGTTTGGTTCTTTGATGCAATATTTTTTCTTGAACTCCTTCTGATCAGCGAATGGAGATGCCTTTCCATGGCTTGCGATGCTTAACTCCATGTCGTGAGCTCGCATTGCAAGTTCTTCAAAAGTTCGTGGTTTGATCCCTTGTAGGATGTAAAAAAGGCCCCAGTGCATTCCATGAATGCACATCTCCACAACAGATATTTCTGAAAGGTGATCCTTGCAATTCAAATGTAATGCCATCCAATAATTGATGTAATCCACCACGGGCTCATCCTTCCTTTGCTTGGTGCTTGTCAACTCTATCATGCTTGCAGTTCTTCGGGTACTATAAAAACGATTGAGGAATTCCATCTCAAGTTGCTCCCAACTATCAATGGACTCGGGCTCCAAGTCAATATACCAGTCAAATGCATTCCCTTTTCAGCGAATGAACAAATTACTATACCAAAAGGTCACCATGCATTCCAGCATTGCTACAAGTCCCAACAAAGAGGGCAATATGTTGCCATGGGTTTCCTTTGCCATCAAATTGATACAGCTTTGGTGGTTGATAATTGGTTGGCATAGTTAGACAATCAATCCTCTTAGTATAAGGCTTAGAGTAGTACAATGAACTTTGTGATGGTCCGTTGTATTAAGCTTTGATGGTGTTTGTTATTATGTCTTGCAAATGTTGGACAGATAACGCCGCAATCGAAGTGGATTGTTGTTCCCTCTGAATGTTGAACTTGGCAAGTGATTCCTCAACAGCCGTTTTTTGCAAGGTGAATACAGGTGAACGAGGAGGGACGTGGCTTGACTCTCCAGGTGCATAGGCCTCAAGTTTGTTCATGAGTTGAGCGATTTGAAAGTCTTTGTCTTCAACAGATTTTTTCAAGACTTCTATAGTATGTTCCATCATGGAAAACTTTTTATCCACGTTAGTTGCATCGGTTATTAAGGCGTTGACTTTCGTTGAAATAGGAGAATCCATCAGATCCTCAAGTTCACAAAGGTTAGAGGTTGTTTGAGAAAGTTTATCAAATAGAGAGAATGGGGTGTTGCTCCCAAAGATTGTGGTTGCAGACGTCATATAAGATATGCTCTTCTTTGCCATCTCCAAGGAGGTGAAGTATTCAGATCCATCCAAGCCACTAGCTATGAACTTGCTTCAAGTGATTGGTCCAACATGACTGAGCTCAGCGGATGCGGCAGCAATAGTATCTTTGCATGAAACATCACACTTGCGGAAGGCCATTGTAGCACTAGATCTGAAGTTCGTAGGTTTCAACTTGCAAGAAGGAGCGATGAAGGGCAGAATGAGTCCCACTGGGCGTGCCAAAATTTGTTCGCAATAAATTTTCGTAATCCGAAAAATAAACTGCAACAAAAAATAATATAAAGAAAAAGAGATTTTATTGATAAATATTTGTGAGTACAATTATATGTATCCCTTGATTCTTCTCTCTAAAATTCTCTGTGATTCGAGCGCTTGAGAAGCGTCTTTCTCGAATGTAGGACGATGCAGACCTCCTTGTGATGTATTTAATCGCCAAGAACGTCGAGCAGCACTTTGTTGTTACGGGTTGATCTCCGGGAAGAACTCCATTGATCACTCCTTTATTGAAGAACTATGCGCTTGATGATTGATCTCTCTACTTGTGGATGCCTTCACCAATTGCGGAATGTTCTTCTCCAACTCTCAATGTCCTCTAAGAGTTATGTAACCCCTCTATTTATAGTTGTAGAGGATGGACAGTCCAGCTACATATGAACTCTCTTGCTTAATTCTGATTAGCCCATGTCATTTTAGCCACTTGGCGACCTGTGGTTGATTCTTGGCTTTTGACTTGTATTGCCACATCATTTAACACGTGGCGTCATCTTTTTGGCTTGTAGTTTGACTAGATATGCCATGTCACTTGACACATGGCATGAGTCTGGGCCTTAAGATGAAATGGACCTTGGGCTTAAAAATAATAAAATGGACTAATTTAATTTGTAAAGTCCAAATTAATTATTTAACCCTATTGAATTTAATTCAAATTTTGTATGGATTAGACCCAATAAATTTTATATGTCTACAATGAGTTCTTAATTAAATATATATTTCTTTGAAACTTTAGTGATTTTTTTTAAAAATATATAACTATTTTACGTATAGAAAATATTTTGTATGGTTGAATTGTCACTTATAAACTCAGCAGCCACTGAATATAGTATCCATGTAACTTTTTATCATATCATGAATGCTAGAAATGCAGCGAGCCAGAGTGGGACGGATTCAGCCTAAACTTGCTCCGGCACTGGGCCGGGCCCTAAACGGACCAAGTGGGCCGGTCCAAATAGTCCCGGATCGGTCCCAAATTAAACGGGCCAACCGGTCCCGGGTCAAATGGCCTTTTTGTAGGAATCGGTCCGGGACCGGGCCCACAAACTCATGGTCCCGGGCTAAACGGTCCCGACCCGCGAGCTAAGTGGGCTAAGTAGGCCTAGCAGATTTTTTTATTTTTTTTAAATTAAATAGAAACTAGAGACAAAAAGATGTTAAAAAAAATATCTAAGGCAATGCCTTATAAATTTTATTATAGAATTGTGACCTAAATTTTTTAATTCAAATTTAAAGTCTAAAGACAAAAATATTGTAAAGAGATATTCAAAGCAATGCCTTGTAATTTTATTATAGCATTAAAAAAATATGGCAATATCTTTCTTTAGTCTTCCTTCCCCCTATGGAATGAGCACAACAAGGTGCTAATACCACCATTGAGAAGAAAAAGAAACTTATCAAGATGTGCCAAAATACAAGTTACATAATACATACTAATTTTTGTTCATACAAGTTACATGGTATCTCTTACAAACTTCATAAATTCATCAAGGTCCGGAGGAATTTTCGTTGGAGGTGGCGGAAAAGTAGCTTGGTCATCGCCGCTTCCGGGCGAAGCAGCATCCTCCGCAAGTTCAGCTAGCATTTCTTCGTAAGTTTCGTCTTCCTCTGGTTGTGATTCAGCAAGTCCAAAATTTCTTTTTTCCGAACGGATCCAATCTCTGAAAAGTACTGATTTTTTCATGCTCTCCCTCATAGACGCTCTATAATCACCAAGTTGAAGTCTTGCTTGACCGGAATCGTTGAAGACTTGAAGATTTCAATTCACCAACTTCATAATTTTTTCACAAATTATAACAATAAAGTAAGCAGTAGTAGCAATTATAGAAGAAAATTATAGAGCGATTGTGATAGATTGATAATTTTGTAAGAAAAATGAAAGAATGAGGGGGTATTTATAGTTGAAAATAGGGGAAAAGTGTAATTATAAAAAGTTTGGGGTTAAAATAAAGTTGGAGGGGGTTAAATGGCTATTTTATAAATAGCCAACGGCTATTTTGTGACAGTCCCCAACGGCTAGATTTTAAATTACAGATTTTTTTTTTTGAAATTTGACTGTTGGGACCGTTTGGCCCGCCAGGGATCGGTCCTGTCCCGGTCCCAAACGGTCCCCGGTCCCAAACGGTCCCGGTCCCAGTGGTCCCAATTGTAGAACCGGCCCAAAAGCCCGGACCAGGTCTACGAATACCAGTCCTACCGATCCTGGCCCGTTTGGCCCGCGGTCCCGGACCAATCCCGATCCCGGACCAATCCCGGACCGGCCCACTTGCCACCCTATTAGGCCTTAAACCCGCAATGACTTATAGCTTGTTTGGCCAAGTTGGAGAAATCAGCTTATTTTGAGAAGTGCTTTTTTCAAAAGTACTTTTGGACAGAAGCAGTTTGTGTTTGGCTAATCACTGTGAAAAGTACTTTTGAGCAATAATTTATATTTGGCCAAGCTTTTCAAAAAGTGCTTTTAAGTATCAAATTACGAATACGGACATGAATATATTTACTTAATAGTTAATATTATAAGTAAATAAATAATCTCAAAAATTTATTATTACAAGCAATAATTAAATCTTTTTATTTTATTTAAGTAAAATATAAAAATAAAATTTAAAAGTACTTAATTCTTTTAATATAAGTTAAATATATTAAAAATCATTCAACAAATATAAAAACATTCACCCCTAAAGTCACTATATATTAGAAAGCTATCATAAAAATAATAAGAAATATGTATACATTAATATCCTAAGTATTAGGTTTAACGATTATTTTGGTCTATACTATATTTTGTTAAGGGTATTCTTGTTAAGAAGAAAAGTCAAAACTGTTTCTACTTCTCCTTTTGGGAATAAACTATTTTTTCTGCTTCTCAGAAACTGCTTCTGCTTCTTCTCAAAATTATTTTTTTTTTCAAAAATAACTTGGTCAAACATCTCAAGTTAAGATAAAAAAATATTTTTTTTAAAAAAAATACTTCTGACCTCCTGAGAAGCTTGGCCAAACAAGCTATTAACATGCCGGCCCCGCCCAGCATTTAATATTGACTAGTGAATGGCCACTATCCTGGTATTCTCTCCTCCAACTTCAAATCCCTCTCTGTTCGGCGGCGGCTGAAAGCGAAGCTACAAAACAAATATAAATATTAAAAAGAAAAGTTTCTACCGACAATTATTCTTGGCATATGCTATCTGTGACTGCGTTTTTTTTTTGTTTTTTTTTCTTAAGACTGACTTAATCAATTATTATCTCACAACACTTATCTTTATCCTGATATTAGATCATTTGCGTAAAACATGCCATGTGAATCATATGCCCAATGTATGTGGCCCTTTCATCATCTTTATAAGCAAATTACACAATCAATTAAGTACATATAAAGAAAAATACAAGAACAAAAAATTGCCCATTTTTAATAGTTCTTTAACTTCTTTATCGTTAATCAAGAGAAATTAAAGAACAAATCTCAACCATTGAAGACACACGTGAACACGTGACACTAATCTAAAAATTAAAATAACATGAAAAAGTAATGGTAAAATACATAAGTTACCCTGAATTATGGATCAAATCTCTGTTACACACTTTTTCTTGGACGAAAATCATCTTACACACTCAACCTTTTCAGAATGTGTCTAAGACACACCATTTATTACAGCTGGCGCGCGCATGTTTTAAACCTAAAAGAAGCAAGTGAATATAAATTTTTAGCTCTTAACTACCACATGTCCAACCTTTTTTATTTTTTTATTTTCCATTATTTTCTTCTCACTTTTTTACCCACCCCTTCCAAATATTATTCTCTTCGTCGAAAAGAGGAAATAGGAAATAAATCATCTACAAACAATTTCCGGTCTTCGTTAACGCCACCATACAAGCACCACTACAGAGCTCTGAACTCTAGCTCTTTTATTGTCCAAACTCTATTTTTCTCTCACCTCTAAACCACTATCACGCCATCTCCCACCCTAGAATCCTTTACCCCCAATCCCCAAATCGAATCCCAGTCGTGACATGCTAAAATGAGAGTCTAGTAGAGGTCGGGTTTTCATTTGGGGCTCTGAAACTCCGATTTTAATGTTTTTCGGCCAAAGTCTATCGCCAATTCTCAATATTTGCTCAGCAAATTTGAACAAACCTTTTGTCTCTACAATACACATTCACAAGATCTCAAGCTGGAGTAATTATAAAAACTCAATTAAAATCTGAAAAATGGTCCATGATAAGGCGAAATGAAGGTTCGGCAAATCTCCAATTAAAATTTTTCGGTGTTCTCTCTAGTTTAGGCGAAACATTTTCAGGTGATTGTCTTCTCCATTTTCAGGTGATCGGGTTTTTGGCCGATCTATCATAATTTATATTTATTTATGGAAGAACATCATGGGATTTTAATGTTAGCTATGTGGGTTTAACACTTTAACTTGGTAGAAATTTTAGTTTGGTCTGCCGTGGAGAAGAAAGAGAAAAGATGGGTGGGAAAAACAATTTAAAAATAAAAAGTAAATGAGAATAGCCACATGTCAATTCATTGTTTTTGCCATGTTAGCAGCACGTTGCATTTTTAATTAATTGTTTTTTCTTTTTCTTAAGTTATGACACATGTCACAATCTTGTTAGTGTGTGATATCACACATATTTTGAAAAACTAGTCAATAAAAAAGCAGTGTGTCTTAGGCACACTCTGAAAAATTTGAGTGTGTAAGATAATTTTCGTCCGCAAAAAATATGTAACGGAAATTTAGTCCATAATTCAGGATTAACTTATGTATTTTGCCTAAAGTAATCTATTAATATCTAAATGAGATAAATCTCACACATTTTTATACGAACTTTGGAAAATGGAAAGAATAGAAAATGAAAAGGAGCCGAATTCATATATTTTGTGCACAAACAAAGAAATTTGTCGAATTAAGGCTAGGTTTGTTCATGGATCGGATCAGATCCGATTTAGCACATTTCGATTATAATTTCGGATTTCGAATTTTATAAATTACAATCCGAATCCGAACAAATTAAACTCGGACCGGATCGGATTTTGATGTTTGGATCGGATAAATATTTCGGATTTCGATTCAAATTTTACGCCTTATTAAGATGCTAAAATAAATAATTTGAATATACTATCTCCTACCATTTTCAGTAGCAAAACTCATTTATTTCATATTTGTTACTTAATATTAAAAGGAAAGAAAAGGCAAAAACAGTGAGAGAAATAACAAAGAAACCTTAGAGTTTTTAAAAGAGCACCCCTCATTTTTATATGTAAAATATAAATTTCGGGTTTCATATCGGTTTGGATGTAAATTGAGTCAAATCGTATCAGATCTGATATCCAAAATAATTAAATTAAAGATCCGAAATTTGATCCAAAGAACTAAAATCTAATCCAAATTAATCCGAATAATACGGATCGGATCGAATTTTCGGGTTGATCCAAATAATACACCGCCCTAATTAAGAGTGTTTTGATATGCGTTTAATAATGGAGTAGTTTGAAACATGCACAAAAGGGAGCTTTCAGTTTTTGTTGGTTTTATTAGAGTATATATGGCCTAAAGCCCTAAACCATATTGGAAAAGATCTTCTTCTTCGTTGTTTTCTCTTTTTTGAGAGATTTGAGAAGACTGATTCACATAATAGATGTGAAGCTAGGATTTTGGGTAATGCATTTTAGAAAACATAGCTTATAAGGTTTTGAATAAATTATTTATATATATTAAGTGAATTTTTGAATACAAATAATACAATATTTGCGTCAAAACAGCCGAATCTGTAAGAAGAATTATAGCTCCGTCAATGCATATGTATAATGCTTTCACAAAAATAGTTGGGGGACATAGACAATAGGATGTAATATGTTGGCAAAGTACATGAATTTGCTGAGAAAATACGCGTTAATTTCCTAATCTCATCCATATCAACTGATGATACTATCACATAAATATCCAAATATCTGTCTCAACTAACATGTCAAATCCATTGTACGTACACCACCATCTTTAAAATTGATTACTTTCTTATCACCATCAACCAAACTAACAAAAAATTGTACTTATCAATTCCTAAACATTTTGTTTGCTACTTTTGACAACTTAACAGCGACATATGTAAATGAAACTAAATTTCACAAACTGTCAATTTCTTACTCATATTTATGACCTTAGAATTACGTACTACTCCTTAGATTAGAAAATTAGGGGATACGATGGTCTTCTGTACACTTTAAGCCTTAAATTATATTATTATCTTATGTTCTGTGCACACTTTATGTTTTGAATTGTTCTATTCATCTTCTGTCATGTACACATTTTACGCCTTGTTACCCTTTGAACTATTCATCTAATATTTCATTCGGCGAACGTTTTTACAAAAGTTAACGTGCAAATCCTACATTAAGCACCAATCAGACTGCATGATCTATCATTTAACCCCATATATTTTTAAGCACTCATAAATGTTAGGTCATTGAGAGTTTGACTTGATTTTCCAACTAACACAACAATAATTGGAAGAACTAATGGTGCTTAGCAAATAAAAATTATTTCGACTTTTCTAGAGGAAAAACGTGGGCCTATTTTTATAATAAACAACTTATAAGATTCGAATAATCACTCATCAGATTCCAATAACATGCTCAATAATTTACTTGTATATATACCATACCATAACTTCCAAGATTTGCTTGGAAAAAATATAAGTCTGTTTTCTAGTGCTCAATATAATTATATGGCGGCTGAAGAAGAAATCCTAAGGCTCTTTGATACTTGTTGGTTTGAACAAAAAATATTCAGATTTTCAGCTAATGTAACAACCAAGGAAGTTCAAGAAAATACTCATGAAATTCAAGAATCAGCAAATCTCTTAATGGGAAGATCACAAAGTGATTACTGTTTAAGCTTGGATAATACAAGTTTTAGTCCACTTGGGAATTCTCCAACTTCTGTGATTATCACACATAATAGAATTCAAGAACCAATAAAAGGTAGTGACAAGCAGAAGAGGAGAAGGATTAAAAGAGGAGTTGTTAAGGGAATTCGAATTCGGAGAAGCTCATCGGATCTTGAACTTGAGGAATTAAAAGGGTTTATGGATTTGGGATTTGAGTTTAGTGAAGAGGATAAAAATTCAAGATTAGTTACAATTATTCCTGGATTAGAGAAATGGGGAAAGAGGGCAGAGGAAATTGTAGAAAATAGTAAAAAGAGGGATGTGAATTCAAGGCCTTATCTTTCTGAAGCATGGGAGATTCTTGAAAAAGGAAAGATGAGTAAGAAACTGTTGAAGTGGAGATTTCCAGCTTTGCATAATGAGATCAATATGAAAGACAATCTCAGAGTTTGGGCTCAAACTGTTGCATCAACTTTCAGATAAAACAGAATATTTGTACTTTCTCTCCTCTATTTGTTCCTTTTCCACTTCTTTCTTCTTACTGCCGTGTGGTTAGGAAAATGTAAGATAAAACTGCAGACTCTTCATTGCACCTTCTCATAGTAGGAATTTAGTGCCATTTTTTTAGTTTCTAATTTTCTTCACATTTTGTGGACCTAATTGGGCTTGTTGCAACCGTAAATACAACGACAATAACATACCCAGTATGTTCTCCAACTATAAATATGGAGATGATAAAAATCATGTACTACCTCCAGAGACGGACCTATGCTATACCGAGAGGGGTCATCGACACTCGAAAAGTTCGACAAAAACTTCATGTATACATGTATATGTCGTTAGAAAACAGTAATATATTTAGTAGTGGACACCCTATATACAAAGCATACTTTGTTTGAATACAAAATGCAGATTGATGATTACTTCCAACACTACCAGCTCTCTTTGCGAATCGACCTCAAAATATTCAAGGAAAAGAATCCAATCCTACCCTCACCTCCAGCCAAATCAGCTATGGAAACTTTTATAGATAATTAGTCAACAAGCACTAAATAAAAAAAAATTAGCAATATCAAACCAAACCCAAAGCTAAAAAATGTACAAAAGTGATAAACGAGCCACTTACAAGGAATACCACTAAAAAAGGAGATCTGGTGACGACATAAGCAACAAATTACTATATAAAGACATTAACTAGGGGTATAAAAAAGTGAATTATTGGCTGCATCAACAACCAGAGCAAGCTTATTGACAATAGCAAATTAATTTCTTATTAGTTGATAATCCTATTCCAACCAGTGCAAGTACTCTCAAACAAATTTGACAACTAATAAACTATTTAAACTCCTCAATCGCCTGCTTTGCAAATCTCTAAGAAAGGGAGGTAGGTAATGAATACACTTTAACTAAAGGAAAGGCCCCATAAAATACATTTTTTGAGGTCAATGCAGCAAAGTAAAGGGGAAAAAACCATTGGGGTATGTTTGCCAGTTTAATTAGCTAGATTTTAGAAAATTGAGTTGATAAATAGTAAAGAAAAGGGATACTAACATTTCTAAGGTTTCACACACGTGCACTTGTGGCATCAAGATCAATTTCTCATGCGCCCGAAGCCACTCCTTTTTACTAGCTCTTCATAAACCTAAAAAAAGTAATTCAATACGTATACGGAGAAGAAAGAAATTTTTCACAACCTACGAGGGATATTTGTCTTTCACAAAAAATTAAGAAGTAGAAAAGAAAAAGGAATCACACAGGAATAGTAAAAAAGACCACAAAGAAATTTTTGGCTTTGCATTACCAAGTATAAATAACACCAAACATCTTCAATATAATACCATCCAAAGGAAAGAATCCACTGCTCTCTTTAGCTCAAAGCCAAAGTAAAATGCATCACTTTAATTTTCAGATTTTACCATATGTATTTGAGTAGATAGATAAAAGTACTCCTGCCTATGTAGTTGCGATTCTCGTTCATCCAGGCCTGCATTATATTACAATTACAATTTATTTGATCATTTAAGTTACTAAGAAAATACGACCTAACTTACAACTTTTATTCTGAATTTATTTTTTTTTGGAAAATTCCCAGAAAAGCCCATCCTAGACAAGTCCGGTGCGACTAGAGCCATCAATATGGGCTTGCCCCGTTGGGCTGGCCCAATCCAACCCGTGATTTAATAGGGTTTGGCTAAGATTTTTAGAGCCCATTTAAAAATGAGGCTTTTAAGCCCCGCCCAAGTAAGCATGTGGCCCATGAGGCTGGGCTGGGTCGGTACGTGTGCTTAATAACACATTTAATTAAAATTATAAAAAAAATATAGGGAACTAAAAATAATAAGAACAATAGTCTAATCTCAAACTGGTAATATTATTTATGCAAATATAAATATTTTTTGTGCTTAAAATTTTAGTTATTTCTTAATGCTTACTAATTAACATTGCATATAATTATATATTTAGATTAAAATAAAGATATTAAGACACCTTTGTTTCACGAGAGGATTCAAATGTGCTTGATGAAGATGATCTATTGGTGTTGGATATGCCATGAGCAGCTTGAAAATAGTTTTGAGTAGCTTATTTTGAGTATAGACTTTTAATGAATGAAATATTGTCCTTTTCTGTATTCTATTGTAATCTATTGGAACAATATCAAAATTGTTAAGTTTTGCAGATATATATATATATATATATATATTAGGTTAAAACTTAAATTTTAAAAAATATGAAAAATAATTTTTAGAAATGGTGGGCCTGGCCCATGGGGCCCGTGACCCACGAAGGCTGGGTTGGGATGACCATTTTAAGGCCCATCGAAATAATGGGACGACCCAGCCAGCCCGGCCTGTCAAATGCCAAAGCCCGCATGGGCTGGGCCTAGCCGTATTGACAGTTCAAGGTGCGAGGAGTTCTGATTAAGGAAGTTGTTGTTGAGGGAATCGATCTCAGGTCTCCTATGTGGGAAATCAGCATCCAACCAACTCACCCAACCATTTCAGGCATTTTAAAAATATAAATTGTCGAGGGTCTAACGGAAACAGCCTCTCTGATTTTTTAAAGGTAGGATTAAGGACTGCGTACACTCTACCTCCCCAGACCCCACTTGTGGAATTACACTATGTTGTTGCATGTATATTGTAAATTTTAATTTCAACAGCATTATTGCTAAATAATTTTAAAAAAAAAGAACAGATGTGTGTCATGAGACAATTACCATCGGCACTCCAAGCTTATGATTTGATGAGCGCCTTGTTTTGTAGTTAATTCGAAGATTCTAAAACCTTTTAAGGAATAGCGCCGAGGCATATAATTACAACATTTATACCATTTGCCTTATTCTTCGACCTTTCAGTTCATTAAATATGACCTACAAGGTAGTAACATTATATTTTGACAGGAAGAAAGAGAGGCGAATATAGGAAAATATTAAGATGAAAAATGAAATCATAAAATTACAATATACCTGGATAAAGTTATAATTCAAGCTGTAACGATCCCAAATTTTCTCCGTAGAATATGGTGACGACACTTAGTCTCTAAGACTAGGTAAGCCTAACAACATACGAAAACATTAAATAAAACTTAAATTTTCAAAACTCCAACAATTTCATAAATAGAAACTATAAACTCAATGCGTACAACTCCCCAAAACCTGGTGAGATATAAGTCACAAGCTCTAGATACAGTGTTGAACAATCCTATATATCACTGTCACGACCCAATTTCTCATATAGGTCGTGATGGCGCCCAACGTCGCCGCTAGGCAAGCCAACGGTGAACTAACCGTGTAATTATTCTTTTTAATAAATTTTCAAGTACAGTCAGACCTCTCTATAACAACATCCCTATATAACAACACTTCACTATAAAAGCCAAGCCTTTTCGAAACTAATTTTCATGTTATGTTATAATATATGTTCTATATAATAACACTTCGCTATAACATCCAAAAATATTCGGAACAAACGAGGCTGTTATAGAGAGGTTTGACTGTAGTTGAATTTCATTTATTAAGAAAATAAGGAGTAGAAAATTTAATAAAGTAAAGCGAAAGCTAATGAGTGAGCAAATGCAGTGAAATAAATGCCCCAAAACCATAAAGTCTACTAGTATGTGTTCCAAGACCCAGTGTCACAAGTGTATGATAAACTAGTAGAATATACAAAACTCTAAACTACTGTCTGAATTAGAGTTGATAGAAAATAAATGCAAACGAGAGACTCCGGGTGCTGCAGAACGGACCCAGAAAGCAACTCACCACTAGGCCTCGAGGGTAACGGGGGTGCGCGCCAGAATGACTGCCAGATGCACCTGCCTCAGATCCTGCACGATTAGTACAAAAGTATAGCGTGAGTACATAAACAACATGTACCCAGTAAGTATCCATTCTAACCTCGAATAAGTAGTGACGAGGGGTCGACATTGACACTTACTATAGGCTAATAATAAAATACAGGAATGCTAAACAGGCATAGAATATGTGAATAATAATATTAACATAATAACAATAATGATTAAACGATTATTTAACTAATAGTAAATTCTAAAAGTCTTCCACTAACACATACTAATTTCAAATAAATTCCGAACGAATAAATAAATTATGACCTCTCAATTCATGAAAATAATATCAAGTGTATTCGGGTTTCAAGCATTAACACGCATGATTTATGTCGAGATCGTATGGTCCGATCCAGAATAATATGTACACTGCCGAGGATCGAGCGGCACGAACCATAGATCCATCTATTATATTGCCGAGGCGTTCGGCTCGCTCCACAAAAAGAGAGGATACTTTATGAACATCCGATTTAAAAGCTATTATAAGGCTAATACAAAAAGAAGCACAATTTCTATTAACGGTCAAGTAACCCGCCAAAACTCAAGTAAGTGAAATTCGGTCTTTACAAATCCTTTATCAAGTTTCAATATAATTTATGTACTTTAACTAACAAATAGGGTGCAAACATTACAAGTATTTCATGATTTGGGACCTAAACTATCCGGACTTAGGCATGATTAGTAGCTACGAACGGACTCTCATTACCTCGTGCGTACGTATCCCCCCCAATTAGAAACAAATAGTAATTTAAATTACCTATGGAGTAAATTTCCTCTTGCAAGGTTAGGCAAGAGACTTACCTCATCTCAAAGCTCACTTTTCGGGCCACAAATTCATTCTAAGGCCTCAACTTGGTGCTGAACAATCTGAAGCTAGCCAAATGTTATATAAATTAATCAATATGTGCTCGAAAGTTAATAATTCAACTATTAGAGTAATTACCCAACCCAAATTAGAAGATTCCTAAGATTCACCCCGGGCCCACGTGCCCGGATTCCAAAATTTTTCGAAGATTATTGTTACCCATAACCTCACGAACTCAAATATATAATTTTCACTCAATTCCATAATCATTTTCGTGGTCAAATCCTATTTTTATCAAAAACCTAAGTTTTTCAACTAAACTCATAATTTTCATAATTTTACATGTTAAACTCTACCCATAATCTATGTATTTAACTTACATTGGATAGAAATTACTTACCTTCAATAGCTAGGTGAAAAACCCCTCTCCAAGAAGCTCAAAAATCGCCCAAGAGATGAAAGAAATGAGTCAAAAATGGCCTAAGTCCCGACTTAAATGAACCTCACTGTCCAGCGGTTTTCGCACATGCGATACCACTGTCGCACCTGCAACTCCGCTTCTGCGGACAAAATCTCGTAGCTGCGTACCAAGCCCAGGTCTGCCTCCTTCGCTTTTGCGGACAACGGCTTGCTTCTACAGCGTACGCGTCGCACCTGTGACCTTCTCCGCTCCTGCGATTGCCTGCCTAGCACATGTGACTTCGCAGGTGCGGTCCCTGCCTCGCTTCTGCGATCACTTGGCAGTCCATGCCAGGCCGCTTTTGCGGTCAAAATCTTGCACCTTCGGCCAAAAATCTCGCAGGCGCGGACGCACCGGAACTGGTGCACCAGCAGTTCCATCAAGTCCAAACTTGATTCGCGCATCGTCCAAATGGCACCCGAGGCCCCGGGGCCTCGCCCAAACATACCAACAAGTCCGTAAACATAAGATAGACCTTCTCGACCTCTTAAAACAGGAAAAACAACACCAAAACTAAGAATCATAACCCAAAACCAAATAGAATCAACTTATGAACTTCAAGTTCTTCCAACTTACTCTGAACGCACCAAATCATACTTAAACTACTCGAAAAGACACCAAATTTTTGCGTGCAAATCTTAAATCACTATACGGAACTATTCCCAGGCTCGAAATCCCAAACGGATCTCGATAACACCAAAACTAACTTCAAACCAAATTTAAAGAACTTTAAAACCTTCAATGTGCCAACTTTCAACTTTATGCGCTGAAACGCTCCCGGGTCACCCATAAACCGATTCGAACATACACCCATGTCCAAAATCATCATACGAACCTATTGGGACCATCAAATCCCGGTTCCGAGGTCATTTACTAAAAATGTTGACCCAAGACAAACTTAACCCTTTTTAAGCCAATATTAAGGAACTAAGTGTTCCGATTTCAACCCGAACTAACCATCCCCGCAAGTCATAAAACAGTAAAGCACATACGGGGAGTCTTATTTAGGGGAAAGGATATCTAGAAAGCAAAGTGACCGATCGGGTCGTTATATTCTCTACCTCTTAAACAAACGTTCGTCCTCGACCGGGTCTAGAATCGAACCTGGAGTGCTGAATAAGTGTGGATATCTGGTTCGCATGTCCTCCTCAGTCTCCCAAGTCTCCTCCTCGAGTGGTTGACCCCTCCACTTAACTTTTACCACATAAATCTTCTTGGACCTCAACTGGCAAACCTGCCTGTCAACAATGGCAACTGGCTCCTCCTCATAACCTAGGCTCTCATCTAGCTGAACAGTGTTGTAGTCTAACACATGCGACCTGTTGGCATGATACTTCCAGAGCATGGACACGTGAAAAATCGGATGAACTCCCGATAGATTGGGAGGTAAGGCAAACTCATAAGCAACCTCCCCAACTCGTCTTAATACCTCAAAAGGACCTATAAACCTTGGGTTCAACTTGCCTTTCTTGTCGAACCTCATGATTCCCTTCATCGACGAGACTTTCAAAAGAACCTTCTCGCCCACCATAAATGATAAATCATGCGCCTTCTGATCCGCGTAACTCTTCTCTCTAGACTGTACTGTGTGAAGTCGCTCCTGAATCAACTTTACCTTTTCCAAGGCATCCTTAACCAAATCGGTACCATATAACTTAGCCTAGTCGAGCTCAAACCATCCGATGGGCGAACGACATCGACGGCCATATAAAGCTTCAAATTGAGCCATTTCAATGCTGGACTGATAACTGTTATTGTAAGCAAACTCGGCCAAAGGCAAGAATCGGTCCCACTGCCCTCCAAGTCAATCACACATGCTCTGAGCATATCCTTCAAGATCTGAATCGTCCACTCCGACTGCCTGGCGATCTGCGGATGAAAGGTTGTGCTGAGCTCTACCCGGGTCCCCAACTCACTCTGTACTGCCCTCCATAAATGCGAAGTAAACTGAGGGCCTCCATGCAACCGAACAATCTCTTGAATGTAAATCTGGGCCAATCTCTCTGAAGAATACGTTGTCACAACCGGAATGAAGTGTGCCGACTTGGTCAACCTTTCAAAAATAACCCAAACTGCATCAAACTTCCTCAAGGTCCACAACAACCCAACTTTGAAGTCCATAGTGATGCGCTCCCATTTCTACTCAGGTATAACCATCTGCTGGAGTAGGCCACCCGACCTCTGATGCTCATACTTAACCTGCTGGCAATTTAGGCACCTCGCTATACTCAATTATGTCTTTCTTCATCTGCCACCACCAATAATGCTGCCTCAGGTCGCGATACATCTTTGTAGCACCTGGATGAATAGAATACCGAGAACTGTGTGCTTTCTCTAGAATATTTTCCCTCAATCTATCCACATTAGGAACACATAGACGACCATGGAGTCGCAGAACACCATCCTTACCGATAGTAACCTCCTTGGCACCACCATGTAGTACCATCTCTCTAAGAACCAATAAGGGCGGGTCGTCGTACTGACGAGCTTTGATCTGCTCAAATAGTGAATATTAGGCGATGACGCATGCAAGAACTCGGCCGGGCTCGAAAATATCCAACCTCACAAGTCTGTTAGCCAAGGACTAAATGTCCAAAGCTAATGGCCTCTCCTATGCTGAAATGAATGCCAAACTACCCATACTCTCCGCCTTTCTGCTCAAGGCATCCGCAACCACATTCTCCTTGCCCGGATGATAAAAGATGGTAATATCATAATCTTTTAGTAACTCAAGCCACCTGCGCTGCCTCAAATAGAGATCCCTCTGCTTGAACAAGTGCTGCAAGCTGCGATGATCGGTGTAAACCTCACAGGACACCCCATTGAGATAATGCTTCTAGATCGTAAGAGCATGAACTATTGCGATAAACTCCAAATCATGCACGTGGTAATTCTTCTCGTGGGGATTTAGCTGACGTGAAGCATATGCAATAACTCGCCCCTCCCGCCTCAATACATAACCCAGGCCAACGCGTGAAGTGTCACAATACACAGTATATATCCGGTGCTGAAGTCAATGCGGTCTTGAGCTTCTGAAAGCTCACCTCACAATCATCGGACCATCGGAACGGAGCATCCTTCTGGGTCAATCTAGTCAAAGGTGATGCAATAGATGAGAAGCCCTCCACGAACCGACAATAATAACCTGTTAACCCCAAGAAATTCCTGATCTCGGTCGTTGTGGTAGGACGAGGCCAACTCTGGACTGCCTCGATCTTCTTGGGATCTACTTTAATACCCTCGCATGATACAACATGCCCCAAGAATTCCACAGAATCTAACCAAAACTCATAGTTGGAGAACTTAGCATATAACTTCTGTTCCTGCAAGGTCGGAAGCACCACTCTCAAATGCTGCTCGTGCTCCTCCATGCTACGCGAGTAGATTAAAATGTCATCAATGAAGACAACGACAAACGAATCAATATATGGCATGAATACCTGGTCCATCAAATCCATAAACACTGCCGGGGCATTAGTCAAACTGAAGGACATCACTAGAAACTCATAGTGGCCATATCTAGTACAAAAAGCCATCTTTTGAACATCCGAATCACGGATCTTCAACTGATGGTACCTCGATCTCAAGTTGATCTTAGAGAACACCCTGGCACCCTGCAATTGGTCAAAAAATCATCAATACACGGCAACAGGTACTTTTTCTTAATGGTAACTTTGTTCAACTGGCGGTAATCAATGCACATCCACATAGTCCCATCCTTCTTCTTCACGAATAACACTGGTGCACCCCAAGGCGACACACTCGGTCTGACGAACCCCTTTGCTAGCAACTCCTCAAACTATTCTTTCAACTCTTTTAACTCTTTCGGAGCCATGCAATATGGTGGAATAGAGATAGGCTGGGTTCCTAGAGCAAAATCAATACATAAATCGATATCACAATTTGGCGGTATGCCTGGAAAATTAGAAGGAAACACATCGGAGAACTCCCGGACCACGGGCACTGAATCAATCACTGGAGTCTCTGTAGTAGTATCTGGAACATAAGCTAGATAAACCAAACAACATTTCTCGATCATGTGTCGATCCTTCAGAAAAGAGATAACCCGACTAGATGCACTGACAGACGAACACTTCCACTCCAACCTAGGTAACTCTGGCATCGCCAAGGTAATAGTCTTGGCATGGCAATCAAGGATGGTGTGATATGGAGACAACTATTCCATGCCTAGGATGATCTCAAATCGGTCTTATCGAGCAATAGAAGATCTGCTCTAAGTCTCTTAACCAGATAAAGTCATAATACAGGACCGGTAGATCCGATCCACAACAACAGAATCACCCACTGGTGTGGACACATAGATAGGAGTACCCAAGGACTCACGAGGAACACCTAGGAAATGAGCAAACAGAGATGAAACATATGAATATGTAGACCCTTGATCAAATAGTACCGAAACATCCCTACCTCAGACAAAAATAATATCTGTGATCACAGTATCTGAGGCTACTACATCTCGTATGGCTGGAAAGGCATAGAACCTGGCTGGAGCGCCACCTAACTGGCCTTCACCTCTAGGACAACCCCTACCCACCTGCCCTCCGCCTTTGGGCGGCCGGACGACTGGTATGGCAGCTGGTGTTGTAATCATAGGCTGATAACCCTGCTGCACTGCCTTGCCCAGAAGCTTGGGGCAGAACCTCCTCACATGACCAAGATCCCCGCACTCGAAACAACCTCTCGGTACGGTGCACTATTGACCTGAAGTCTGACCCAGGTGGCCAGAAGGCCCACTGGAGTAACCCTGAATAGCTAGTGGATGGTAGGAGCTCTCTGGGATGGCGCTGAAGTAAAGCCGCATTGGAGCACCTCGAGGAGGCGGCGGTGCTGGATATGTGGGCCTGCTAGACTGACCCCTCACAAACTGACCTCTGCCCCCAGCAGGAGCACCACTGAACCATCCAGAAAATCGAAACCCCTTATCCTTCGTCACCTGCCCTCAGCTCCGCTGATGAACACCTTCGATCCGTCGAGCTATCTCCAAAACCAGCTCGTACGAAGTCCCCATCTCAACCTCTCGGGCCATAGTGGCCTAGATACCAGAGTACAAACTTGCAACGAACCTCTGTACCGTCTCTGCATCGGTAGGAAGTATCATAAGTGCATGGTGAGACAACTCAGAGAATCTCTCCTCATAGTCGGTCACCGACATTTAGAGCTGCTCGAACTGAAACTGCAACTCTTCCCTCTGAGAGGGTGGAATATATCTGTCCAGGAAGAGGCGTGTGAACGGGTCCCAAGTCATGGGAGGAGAACCTGCTGTTCTGCCGAGAAGATATGTGTCACGACCCAAAATCTCACCACAGGTGTCGTGATGGCACTTAGTCTCTACGACTAAGTAAGCCAATTATAATTACAATTCAAGCCAATTTTTTTTAAAAAAAATAGATAATCGAAACCAACAGCGAAAATAATTATAAACAACCTCCCAAGACTGGTAATACTGAGTCACGAATTCTAACTGAATACATGAAATGATCTCAAGGATCGAATACTCAATACTATTTGATTAATAATTAACAGTATAATAAAATGGAAAGACTCTAAGGGACTGCGACGACCAAACAGATCTACCTTGAATCCTTGCGATCACACTCTATCTCTGTCCGAATCCGATATCTCCAATACCTGGCTCTGCACAAAAATGTGTAGAAGTGTAGTATGAGTACACCAGAGTCGGTACCCAGTAAGTATTAAGACTAACCTCAGTGGAGTAGTGACGAGGTACAGTGAAGACACTCACTAGTCTAATAACCTGTGCAATATAGTATACAAAACTAATAAGGAACAAATAACAATGATGTCAACAATAATCAACCAGTGATATACACAGTAGGGCAACAAGAACACCATAAATATTGCTCAACAAATAATAAATACAAGTACAACCAATTAATCAAGCCCTTCAGATATAAATCTTTCGCCTATATGTTTTTCAAATAATAATCTTCAGGATATAATACTTTTCAATAAATATATTTCGAATATACTCCCTTCAAATAAATATCTTTCAAATATAATTCTTTCAAATAAATATCTTTCAAATATAATTCTTTCAAATAAATATCTTTCGAATAAAAGTCACCATGTGACACCTCATTTTAAAATCATAAAATACGGGTCTCAACCCACTTTCATATTTTCACGGCACCTCGTGCCAATTTCTCTATCACAACCGCACAAACAACTCACGTGCCAATATCATCATCATTTACTCACGGCATCTTGTGCCCACATTTCATATCACAACTGCACGGACAATTCACGTGCCAATATCATCATTATTTACTCACGGTACCTCGTGCCCACATTTCATTTCATAATCCGTCAAAAAATAGCCACAGGCTCCCAATTTCAACATAGATCAGACTATTATCAATTTACCAACAACAAGACAAATTGCACAAGATATAAAAATAAACACATGAAAAATCACAATATCACATGAAAAATCACAATATCGCATGAAAATTACCAACGCAATAACCTCACATCATCACATAAAAATTACCAACATAATAACTCCACATCATCACGTATCATCCCTGATAATAGCCACCCTTATCTCTTCTATAGCCACCCTTATCACTCCTATAATAGCCTCCATATCCCTCTACCCTGACAATATTAATAGCCACCCTTATCGCTCTGTATAATAGTCACCCTTATCACTCCGCCCAGACAATATCCCAACACATATAACCACATTGAAATGCCGCCCTTATGCCTACATAATATCAACAGTGAGATGCCACCCTTATATCCTTATAATAATAACTCAAATTACATAACAATTTGCACGGAATATTATCACAACAACACAACACAATCAATTTCTATTACAATTTGCCCAATGACCACAACCAATTCTAATGATATAGTAAAATCAATAAATTTCTCAAAAATAGGCTAAGGCTCCACACAACGTATATAAAATCTCAAAACAATCAACAGAGATGGAAAAGTAACTTCGCATAGGACAACGCCTTCTTTAATCCAGATTTTAATAAATATAAATTAATGCCTCATTTTAAACTTATTTAATAATTATTTGCAGATAAAGATTTCCATAATGAATTTAATTCCAAGAAAATATCAAATCAACAATCACACGGAATTCACATAAAACTCCAAGTGACAATAACATCAAATTATCAAATAAGATACAATTTCGACAAACAAGGAACGAGGCATGACACATAAAGGATTTAATAAGTGCCAACAATTTCTAATTTAATACATAAGTACGTCTACAATTTTAACCGATATAATTTGCACATATAAACCAAGTACGTACTCGTCACCTTGCGTACATGGTTTTCAACTACACAATTTCCACATAAAACTCAATGCCTAAGGGGTAATTCCCCCACTCAAGATTAGGCAAGATACTTACCTTTTTGAAGTTATGCCGATATTTCAAAATAGCCGTCTTGCTTGAATAAATCCTCCGGACATCTCAAATCTTTTCAAATTAATTGTATAACTTCATTAAAATTCATCGAAAATAATTCCTGATAATATAACGTTGACTTAAAATTTTTACATTAAAAGTCAACTAAAAGTCAATGCGGCGCCGGCCTCTCGGAACCCGACGAAATTTTTACGAAATCCGAACACCCATTCCGATACGAGTTCAACCATACCCATTTTATCAAATTCCGATAACGAATCGACTTTCAAATCCTCAATTTAAAGTCTAAAATTTCTATTTTTAAACCCAAAATACTAATGTAATGATAAAAAAAATAATAGATTTGGGTAATTTAACCAAAATTGAGTTAAGAACTCTTACCCCCGATATTTCCCTTGAAAGCCTCCCGAAAATCGCCTCTCCCCGAGCTCCAAATCATCAAATATGGAATTTCAGAACTTAAATATGCTGCCCAGTCATTTTCTCTATGCGATCGCGGCCAAACACCCGTTATCACGAAGCACAAAATTTTTCCATCCCTTTTTTACTCTATGCGATCGTGGCCATTCTCCCGCAATCGCGAAGAACAAATTCCCCAACAACCTTGTCCAAATTCTTCCGAACAACCTCTAGTTTAATGGTCATAACGTTTTGTACAAAATTCCAAATAATAAATAGTTTAACTTTATGAAAACTAGACATCAAGAGCTATAACTGTCATGTTTTGGTCATCTCCCAATTCCTTATAGATTTCGAGATATAATCTTCCAAAGTCAGCCTTGTGCAGCACAAATATTTTCTTCGCGATTTCCAAACTCTTCCCGGAAAGCTTGTAGTATATCAACCATAACTTTTGGTACACAACTCCAAATAATGATTGGTTTAATTTTCCGCAAACTAGACATAAAGAGCTACAACTTTTATTTTTGGATCATCTCCAAATTCCTTATAGATTGCGAGATATAAGCTTCCAAAGTCGGGTTAATGCAGCAGAAACGTTCCTCTATGCGATCGCGATTCACTGGCAATTTTTTTCCCCTATTTTGTTCTTCGCGATCACGGCCAATTGCACGCGATCGCATAGCACACTGTTGTAGCCAAAAACCAGCAGCTATTAATAGCCTAGAAATGGTCCGAAACCACCTCGAAACTCACCCGAGCCACTCGGGACCCCGTCCGAACATACCAACAAGTCTCAAAACATATTACAAACTTAGTCGAAACCTCAAATCACATCAAACAACCCTAAAATCACGAATCATACCCCAATTCAAGATTAATGAAACTAAGAAATTTTAAGTTCTACATTCGACACCGAAACCTATCAAATCAAGTTTGATTGACCTCAAAGTTTGCACACAAGTCATAAATGACATAACAGACCTATGAAAATTTTTATAACTGGATTCCGACCCCGATATCAAAAAGTCAACTCCCCGGTCAAACTTCCAACTTAAACTTCCTATTTTTGCCATTTCAAGCCTAATTTAACTACGGGCTTACAAATACCTTTCTGGACACACTTCTAAGTCCAAAATTATCATACGAAGCTATTGAAATCATCAAAACTCTATTCCGGGGTCGTTTACTCAAAAGTTCAACTCTGATCAACTCTTTTCATTTAAGCTTCAGAAATAAGGATTATTCTTCCAATTTAATTCCTAACCTTCCAAAAACCAAACTCGATCGCACATGTAATTCATAATACGTATTACGAATTTGCTCGGGATATTAAGTCGTTGAACGGGGCGTAAATTCTTAAAATGACAAGTCGGATCGTTACATTCTTCCCCTCTTAAACATACATTTGTCCTCGAACGTGCCAAGAATTATTCTGAGGATATTAAATTACTGAGTGTATTCTTACACACATACTCGCGGGTGATTCTAGTCACCGTAAATTTAACAGGGGTTCGACAATACCATCTCAGTGGAGGTTATTTCTTTTATCCTCACTTATTAGCTTTAAAGCCAATTCTTTACACTCCAATCAATTTCAAATGCTTGATTTTTCACATCAACACACGGTATTAGTCTCAAACGGTTGTAGCAACTCGTGCCTACAGACGCATCATGCGTATGTCCATAACCATTTCTCTGGTCATAATAGTTATTTATAATTAATTTCAACATTCTCAATTAATCTCATATTAACCAAAATCTCACATCAAATGTTTTTTCGCAACACTGACAGCAACACGTGAGGCATGAAGACCTCATAATTATTTATCCGAATTAACGAGTCATATTTAACGCCACATGACCACTCACCTTATAGGCTAAAACTTAATATTTACAGCACGAATATGCTTAAATATGCACAGAAACATATAAAAGAATTATCAAATAAGTCTAACAGGCATGACTCCCTATTAATACTATAGTACAAATTTAATTTCACTGAGGGAGAATTTAAACTCATAAATTTTTTACCACAAGGACCTCGTCCTTATATAACTTCCATCGCGGCTTGCAGCCTAGTTTAAATATTTCACATCATATAAAAATGTAAGGATCTCGTTCTCAACTCCGAATCACAAGTATTTTGCACATTGTGTCAACTGAAATTTTAAATTTCCTTTCTTTCTTCTTTTCAATAAATTTTGTAAATAATTTTCACAACACATAATAAACCCCCATACCAATAAGGCATATAATTCATAAAATTGAAATCAATTATTCTGAAATCACATCAAAACCCACTGCAGAGAGTAATAAAAAGTCACTTTTGGACTTATAGTCCTCAATAGTGTACAAAATAAAAATGATAGACATGGGTTAACATCATCAAATCTCCCAACAGGGATAAACATATAAGTGGGTCACAAAATTATGAAGCTCACCCATAAGCGGAGCATAATAGGAGGACTCGCCTCAATATTCAGGACCGAATCAAATTAAGGAAAAAATATCCGTTTATAACAAATCGGGATCGTAGCTGTAACGACACCATCTGGTGTAGTGGCCCCATCCACACCATAGCAAAAATATCAACGGGCTGGGCCTCCCCCTCTAGGGCGCCCTCTACCCGCCTGTCCTCCACCACTAACTGGCTGTGCACGTGGGGTAGTAGCTGTACTGGGGCCCATAGCCTGAGTGTTCTGATAAAATCTACCCCTCCCAAGTCTGGGACAATCTCTCATGATGTGCCTAGTATCACCACACTCATAACAACCCCTCTAAGGTCGCGGTTGCTCGTACTAAGTCTGTGTCAGGTAACTGGAATAACAATTGTAAGAATTTCGTGTTGGTGGTGTACTATAAGAACTTACTGGAGCACCCCGAGTAATCTGATGTGCGGACTGAGCTGGCCGACTGCTCGAGCCTCCGTCATAGTGGGTCATAGCTGAAGAGTAAAATTCATTGAACCCTCTAGAGCTTCGAGACTTTTTGGCCTACTTAGACCCCCTTTCCTCACCTAGAACACCCTTAATCCTCCTCGCAATCTCCACTACTTGCTGAAATGGAGTATCAGTTTGCAACTCTCGAGCCATGCATATTTTAAGTTCATAATCGATCCCCTAAATGAATCTGCGGACCCGCTCTCTAACTGTAGGAACCAAGATAGGTGGATGACGGGCTAACTCACTAAACCTGATAGCATATTCTGACACTGTCATAGTGCCTTGATGCAACCATTCAAACTCTATACGCCACGCATCTTATAGAGTCTGGGGAACAAACTCTTTCAAAAATATTTCCTAAAATTGACCCCAAGTAGGTGGTGTTGCATCGGCTGGTCTACCTTTTTCATAGATTTGCCACCACTGATACGCTGCACCTGACAACTGAAATGTAGTAAAGGCAACTCCGCTCACTTCCACAATACCCATGGTGCGGAGAATACGGTGACACTTTTCTAGAAATCCTTGGGCATCCTCTATAGTTGTGCCACTGAAAGTAGGTGGACTATACCTCTTAAACCTCTCAAGTCTCTTTTGTTCTTTTTCTGATGCCTCTGGCCTGACCTCAGGCTGAACCGGAATAACAGGTTGTATCGGTACTACACCTGGAACCTGACCAATGTGAACTCATTGCTCCAGAGAACGGGCGGTAGGAGTCTGAGCTACTCCCCCAATCTGTGAAATATTTGGTGCAACAGAGATCAATCCTGCCTCAGTTAATCTACCAAACATATTCAAGAACTGTGCTAAAGTCTCCTGAAGTCCAGGGGTAACAACAAGTGCTTCTTGTACCTGTCCTCCAACTGGTGTTACTGGCGGCTCCTCAACTGCTGCTCTGATAGGTGCTCTAGTCGCGTCACGTGCCCTTTCTTGGTCTCTACCTCGGCTTCTACCTCAACCTCTACCTCGGCCTCTACCTCGCCCCCGGACTCTTGCAACCCTAGCAGTATGTGCAGATGCCTGCTCAGATAACCCAGTAGCACATGTCCTCACAATCTGTGAGAGAATAGAGATACAAAGGCTCAAATTCCACAATCAATAAATCCGCACGACAGGAATGAAAGAAGTGGAAATTTCCTAACAGTTCTGTAGCCTCTCGAAGATAAGTACAGACGTCTCCGTACCGATCCTCAAGACTCTACTAGACTTGTTCATGAATCGTAGAACCTATGAACCTAGAGCTCTGATACCAACTTGTCACGACCCAAAATCCCACCACAGGCGTCGTGATGGCACTTAGTCTCTAAGACTAAGTAAGCCGATTATAATTACAATTCAAGCCAAAATATTTTTTAAAATAGATAATCGAAACCAACAACGGAAAAAATTACAAACAACCTCCCAAGACTGGTAATACTGAGTCACGAACTCTAACTGAATACATGAAATGATCTCAAGGATCGAATACATAATATTGTTTGATTAATAATTAACAGTACAATAAAATGGAAAGACTCTAAGGGACTGCGACGACCAAGAAGCTCTACCTTGAATCCTTGCGATCACACTCTAACTCTATTCGAGTCCGATATCTCCAACACCTGACTCTGCACAAAAATGTGCAGAAGTGTAGTATGAGTATACTACAGTAGGTACCCAGTAAGTATCAAGACTAACCTCAGTGGAGTAGTGACGAGGTATAGTCAAGACACTCACTAGTCTAATAACCTGTGCAATATAGTATACAAAAATAATAGGAAACAAATAACAATGATGTCAATAATAATCAACCAATGATATACACATGAGGGAAACAAGAACCCCATAAATATTGCTCAACAAATAATGAATACAAGGACAACCAATTAATCAAGTCCTTCAAATATACATCTTTCGCCTATTTTTTTCAAATAATAATCTTCAGGATATAATACTTTCCAATAAATATATTTCGAATATACTCCCTTCAAATAAATATGTTTCAAATAAATATGTTTCAAATATAATTCTTTCAAATAAATCTATTTCAAATATAATTCTTTCAAATAAATATCTTTCAAATATAATTCTTTCAAATAAACCTCTTTCAAATATAATTCTTTCAAATAAAAGTCACCTTGTGACACCTCATTTTAAAATCATAAAATACGGGTATCAGCCCACTTTCATATTTCTACGGCACCTCGTGCCAATTTCTCTATCACAACTGCACGGACAACTCACGTGCCAATATCATCATCATTTACTCACGACACCTTGTGCCCACATTTCATATTACAACCGCTCGGACAATTCACGTGCCAATATCATCATTATTTATTCATGGCACCTCGTGCCCACATTTCATTTTATAATCCGCCGGGCAATAGCCACGGGCTTCCAATTTCAACATAAATCAGACTATTATCAATTTACCAACAACAAGACAAATTGCACAAGATATAAAAATAAACACAAGAAAAATCACAATATCACATGAAAATTACCAACGCAATAACCCCCACATCATCACATAAAAATTATCAACACAATAACTCCACATTATCACGTATCATCCCTGATAATAGCCACCCTTATCTCTCTTATAGCCACCCATATCACTCCTATAATAGCCTCCATATCCCTCTACCCTGACAATATTAATAGCCACCCTTATCGCTCTGTATAATAGTCACCCTTATCACTCCGCCCAGACAATATCCCAACACACATAACCACATTGAAATGCCGCCCTTATGCCTACATAATATCAACAGTGAGATGTCACCCTTATATCCTTATAATAATAACTCAAATTACATAACAATTTGCACGGAATATTATCACGACAACACAACACAATCAATTTCTATTACAATTTGCCCAATGACCACAACCAATTCTAATGATATAGTAAAATCAATAAATTTCTCAAAAATAGGCCAAGGCTCCACACAACGTATATAAAATCTCAAAACAATCAACAGAGATGGAAAAGTAACTCAGCATAGGATAACACCTTATTTAATCCAGATTTTAATAAATATAAATTAATGCCTCATTTTAAACTTATTTAATAATTATTTGCAGATAAAGATTTCCATAATGAATTTAATTCCAAGAAAATATCAAATCAACAATCACACGGAATTCACATAAAAATTCAAGTGACAATAACTTCAAATTATCAAATAATTTACAATTTCGACAAACAAGGAACGAGGCATGACACATAAAGGATTTAATAAGTGCCAACAATTTCTAATTTAATACATAAGTAGGTATACAATTTTAACCGATATAATTTGCAAATATAAACTAAGTACGTACTCGTCACCTTGCGTACATGATTTTCAACTACACAATTTCCACATAAGACTCAATGCCTAAGGGGTAATTCCCCCACTCAAGGTTAGGCAAGATACTTACCTTTTTGAAGTTATGCCGATATTCCAAAATAGTCGTCTTGCTTGAATAAATCCTCCGGACATCTCAAATCTATTCAAATTAATTGTATAACTTCATTAAAATTCATCGGAAATAATTCAGGATAATATAACGTCAACTTAAAATTTTTACATTAAAAGTCATTTAAAAGTCAATGCGGGGCCTGCCTTTCGAAATCCGATAGAACTTTTACAAAATCCGAACACCCATTCCGATACGAGTTCAACCATAATAATTTTATAAAATTCCGATAATGAATCGACCTCCAAATCCTCAATTTAAAGTCTATAAAATTTCTACAATTTTTAACCCAAAATACTAATTTAATGATAAAAACAACAATATATTCGGTTAATTTAACCAAAATTGAGTTAAGAACACTTACCCTGATGTTTTCCTTAAAAATCTCCTGAGCATCGCCTCTCCCCGAGCTCCAAATAGTCAAAGATGGAAAATGGGACGAAGTCCCATTTTCAGAACTTAAATCTGTTGCCCATTCATTTCCTCTATGCGATCGTGGCCAAACATCCGTGATTGCGAAACACAAAAATTTTTCAGCCCTTTTTTACTCTATGCGATCGCGGCCATTCTCCCGCAATCGCGAAGAACAAATTCCCCAACAACCTTGTCCAACTTCTTCTGGACAGTCTCTAGTATAATGGTCATAACATTTTGTACAGAACTCCAAATAATGAATGGTTTAAATTTTTGAAAACTAGACACCAAGGGCTACAACTTTTATGTTTTGGTCATCTCCCAATTCCTTATAGATTTCGAGATATAAGCTTCCAAAGTTAGCCGTATGCAGCACAAATTTCTTCTTCCCGATTTCCAAACTCTTCCCGGACAGCTAGTAGTGTATCAACTATAACTTTTGGTACACAACTCCAAATAACAATTGGTTAGATTTTATAAAAACTAGACACAAAAGAATACAACTTTTATTTTTGGATCATCTCCAAATTCCTTATAGATTGAGAGATATAAGCTTCTAAATTCGGGTCAATGCAATAGAAAATTTCCTTTACGCGATCGCGAAAGGCCTTCCGCGATCGCGATTCACTGGCCATTTTTTCCCATTTTGTGCTTCGCGATTGCGGCCAATTCCACGCGATCGCATAGTACACTGCTGTAGCCAAAAACCTGCAGCTATAGATGGCCTATAAATGGTCCGAAACGACCCCGAAACTCACCCGAGCCACACTCGGAACCCCGTCCGAACATACCAACAAGTCTCAAAACATATTACGGACTTAGTCGAAACCTCAAATCACATCAAATAATGCTAAAACCACAAATCATACCCCAATTTAAGCTTAATAAAACTAGAAAATTTCAACTTCTACATTCGATGCCGAAACCTATCAAATCAAGTCCGATTGACCTCAAATTTTGCACACAAGTCATAAATGACATAACGAACCTATGAAAATTTTCAGAACTGGATTCCGACCCCGATATCAAAAATTCAACTCCTCGGTCAAACTTCCAACTTAAACTTCCTATTTTCGCCATTTCAAGCCTAATTTAACTACGGGCTTCCAAATAATTTTTCAGACACACTCCTAAGTTCAAAATCACCATACGAAGCTATTGGAATCATCAAAACTCTATTTTGGGGTCATGTACTCAAAAGTCCAACTCCGATCAACTCTTTTCATTTAAGCCTCAGAAATAAGGATTGTTCTTCCAATTTAATTCTGAACCTTCCAAAAACCAAACTCGATTGCATATACAAGTCATAATACGTATTACGAAGTTGCTCGGGATATTAAATCGCTGAACGAGGTATAAATTCTTAAAACAACAAGTTAGGTCGTTACAATAGGACTGCCATCATCTACGGGCCATGCCCTCCAGCTGAAAGGTGGTAAAGTCCACCCCATAGGACTTCAATATCCTCATGTTATGCAGTGTGTCCCTACACCGCTCAATAAAGTATCGGGGGTCCTCATGTCGCTCATCTCCAAAGACATGAGGATGAAGCCTGGTCCATTTGTCCAATAGCTTCTGCGACTCGCCGACCGCAGCTGGTATGGGCTCAGGTATAGCTGCTGCAACTGGCTGAGCTCCGCCCACGAGTAGTGCACCTGGGTTCTGATATATGGCAGTTGCATACTCTGGAGCATGAGCGGTAGGGGTCTGTGCTCCCCCTCCTACCTGATATATAGATGGGCCAGCTAGAAATAAACCATCCTGAGTCATAGAATCCATGAACCACAGCACACGACCCATGACCTCCTGGAATCCTGGTGCGGACATGAAATCCACTACGATTGGATTCGTTGCAAGCACCTCACCCTTCTTCTCAATAATAGGATCCTCCACTAGATCTACTGGTGGCATAACTGGAGCAACGCTAGGACGCTCGCGCCCTCTATCACGAGCTGGAGCCCTCCTTCGTCCTCTAACAACATGGGGATCATCTCCTCCACGGTCGAGTACATCTTCCGCGCGCGTTCTCACCATCCGTGAGAGAATAAGAGAAAGATACTTAGCATAACATCAACTGCACGATATGAGATAAAGAAAGAGTAGTTTCCTAACACCCTATAGCCTCTTGAAGATAAGTACGGACGTCTCCGCACTGATCCGCAAGATACTATTAGGCCTGCTCATAACTTGTGAGACCTACGTGAACCTAACGCTCTAATACTATGTTATCACAACCCAATTTCTCCTATAAGTCATGGTGGCGCCCAACGTCGCCGTTAGGAAAGCCAACGGTGCACTAACCGTGTAATTGTTCTTTTTAATAAATTTCCAAGTAGTTGAATTTCATTTATTATGAAAATAAGGAGTATAAAATTTAATAAAGTAAAGCAAAAGCTAATAAGTGAGCAAATGCAGTGAAATAAATGTTCCAAAACCATAAAGTCTACTAGTATGTGTTCCAAGACCTGGTGTCACAAGTGTATGAGCAACTAGTAGAATATACAAACTCTAAACTATTGTCTGAATTAGAGTAGACAAAAAATAAATGCAAGAGAGTGACTCCAGGTGCTATAGAATGGACCCAGAAAGCAACTCACCACTAGGCCTTGGGGTAAGGGGGGTGCGCGCCGGAATGACTGTCAGATGCACCTACCTCAGATCCTGCACGATTAGTACAGAAGTGTAGCATGAGTACATAAATAACATGTATCTAGTAAGTTTCCAGTCTAACCTTATAACGACCTAGCCATTCGTTTTAAGAGTATTAGTCCCAAACCCCTATTTATTGCTTCCTCTATTTTATTTTTGGGTTTTGTGACTTGACGGAAGGATTTGTCTTTGGTTTCGGAGTGAAATAGGACACATAGTCCCTAAAATGGAGGTTTAAGTCATAGGAATTAACCGTAGTTTGAACTATGTGAACATGACTCTAGAATGGAATTTTGACGGTTCCTATAGCTCCGTAGGGTGATTTTGGTCTTAGGAGCGTGTTCGGATGTTGAATTAGAGGTCTGTAGGTCATTTTAGCATGAATTGGTGAAAGTTGAAAATTTGATGAATTTTCGGATGTTTGACCGGGAGTGGACTTTTTGATATCAGGGTTGGATTCTGATTTTAGAAGTTGGAATAGATCCGTAATGTCAATTATGACTTATGTGCAAAATTTGAGGTCAATCAGACTTGATTTGATAGGTTTCGGAGTCATATGTAGAAGTTTGAAACTTTGAAGTTCATTAGGCTTGAATCGATATGTAATTCATGATTTTAGCGTTGTTTGATATAATTTAAAGGACCGACTAAGTTCGTGTGATATTTTAGGACTGGTTGGTATATTTGGTTGAGGTCCCGGGGGCCTCGGGTGAGTTATAGATGGTTAACGGATCATTTTTGAACTTAGAAGATTTTTTGGTGCTGGGCTGGTTCTAGTGTAATCGCACATGTGCAAGGCTGACCGCAGGTGTGAGCCCACAAAAGCGAGCAATGGGACGCAGGTGCGGGGTTAGGTGAATTGGCCAGTGGTCACAGATGCGGTGTGAAGGCCGCAGAAGCGACGAGTGTGGGAAAGCATGTTCGCGAAAGCAGACGTGTTTGCGCAAATGCGTACTCGCAGAAGCGGGATTTGGATCGCAGAAGTGGAATGGATGCCAAGAGCTGATTCTGCAAAAGTGGATCATGGGTCGCAGAAGCAGTTCCGCAGGTGCGAAAAGCCTGGGTAATGTTTAAAACCGAAGGGCTTCGTAGCTTTGTCATTTTGGACTTTGCAAACTCGGTCGAGGGCAATTTTTGAGAGCATTTTCGAGGGATTTTCTTGAGGTAAGTCCCTTGTGCTTATTTTTGATCAATAATCTTGCTTCCCCATTTATTTTTCCATCTAGTTAGTATGTATTTAAGGTGGAAATTGAGAGTTGGAGGTTAGGGATTTGGTGAGTTGATTTGAGGAATTGAGTGGCGATTTGGTGTCGGATTTTGATAATTTTGGTATAGGTGAACTCGTGGTCGAGTGGGTGTTCGTATTTTATGACTTTTACCCGATTCCGAGATGTGGGTCCGGGTCGACTTTTTGGGCAGAATTTTCGATTCCTTGCTAAAGTCGTAGTTTCATTATTTAAATTAGTTTCTTGTAGTTATATTTATAGTATGAAATTGTTTTGGCTAGATTCGAGCCTATCGGAGTTGGAAAGTCGAGGGAAAGGCATACTACTTGACTGATTGAGCGAGATTTGAGGTAAGTGACTTGTCTAACTTTATGGGGGGAGGGGGGAATCCCCTTGGGATTGGTACTTTTGTAACAATTTGTCATATGCAAGCGCCATGTATGCGAGGTGACGAGTGCGTATACGGGTTGATTATGAAAAATTTTGTTCTTGTTGATTTGCCATCATTTGAATTCCTTAACTGAGTTGTCTCCTTTTAAAATTCATTTACTGAGTTGTCTTAGCATATGTGGTGATCATGTTTTGCCTAGTATCGCATGTCTACGTGCCTTAACTCTTACTTGCAATTTGTGCAACATGCTTAGTTGAATTACCTATTTTCCTTGATTTGGATTAAATTTTTAACTGTAAGATTCTTGCAGAAAATTTGTGTTTTCTTTCGATTACCTACTGCATATCTATTTTGGGACTATGAGGCGGTTCCTCGGGAGATCCCCTTGTACTGCATATTTACTTTGAGACTACGAGGCGTTTACTGAGGAGATCCCCTTGTACTGCATATTTACTTTGGGACTTGATGGTAGGCTAGAAACTCGTATTTTAGTTGTAGTATTGCACTCAAATTACTGTATTTTACTTGTGTTGAACTTTAATTGGTAGTGTTTTTGCACTTATTGGATGTTTTATACCTTATAGGGGTGATTCCGAGTTATGTGGCTATGATAGAGCCAATCCGAGATATTTGAAACTTTGAAATCCGAGTAGAAGCCCAAGCAATTAAGCCGGGATCTTGTTCGGGGGTCGAAGACCAAGTTCGGATGTCAAAAACTGGAGAAACAAATTTTCTCTAAGAAAAATGCACTGCCGCGCCACATGGGCCGCCGCGAGGTGCGGCGCGGCAGTATAAAATGTGCCTAGAATTTCATTTGCAACATGTTCTGGAAATCTTCACAGGCGCGCCGCATGCGGCGCGGTAGCCTAATTTCCTTAGAGTATTTCTCATTTCCGCTAATTAAGGGTAGTTTCGTTCGGGGGTTGTTTTGGACTTCAGTTTTAAGGCACCAACAACACCCTTTTTCAGTATCTTTTAACCTAGAGAAGATGGGAGAGTTACCAAGGGAGAAGACTTAAGAATTCATCAAGATTTCAATTTACAATCGGTGCAATACGAGAGTTTCTATCAAATCTTTAGAATTGATATTTTCTTTGTTGTTAAACTTATTTGAGATTTCGTACTCCATTGTTATGGAGTAATTTCCATTTGAGTGTTGATAGATATGGTGTTTCAATAACTGAACTAGGGATTCGATTCTTGATACTTGCTAGAATTAATTGATGGAGCTTAAATTGTATTGTGGAGTTAGTTAGTATTTTTCTTAATCGAAAGAGAAGTTCGATATTAATTTTCTGCACATCTTATGCGCTTGTTTAAATTCACGATTCAAATAGGTAATCGACGTAGCCTCTTGAATTGTTGATTGAACGAGAAAATAGGGAATATTCGCGAGAAATTACCCTTTAGATCATAAACATCATTTTTATTCTTGCAACTGTTTACCATGCATCATTTGGGTTAATTACTGAAACTAGTATTTAATCAAAAGAGGAATATTAGCTTCAAGAGTAATCTGATAATTGGTTGAATTCGTAAGAATCGATCGTATTATAGAGTGAATTAACTCAAGAATTGGATCCTGAGTCAGTTATCGTGCACCTATCTAGTCAATTACCCTTATTTTCCTCATAAATATTTCTTCGTGCTTATTTGCTTTTTTTAATGATCAACTGTTATTTGCTTGAACTTCAATAGTTAATCGTAGTAATAGATATCCAACCAAGTATTAATTTTCCTGGATAGTAATCAACTGGATATTATTCAAACACTGTTTAATTTCAATCCTTGTGGAGACGATAATTAATCTATATTATCTTTGACTAGCGAGCACAATTTAAGTGTGGGTTTTGCGCTTGTCAAATTTTGGCGTCGTTGCCGGGGATTGGATATCAATAGTATTTAAAGTAGTTTGTAGTGCTAATTAAGGAATTAGCTTTTAATTTTTTCTTTTATTTTTAGTTTGTTTGGTTAACTTCTCTTCAAGATTTTTTTTTGATTGAAGAAATCTTGAAGAGTATATTCTTGTTATTGAACTCTAAATTATGTGAAGATGGAGTACAACCAGCCTAAGAAAACGGTTGAAGAGTTAGCAACTGAATATTATCAGCAGTGTGCTACGTGTTTAAATGCGGTGGAAATAATCTTCATTGGTTGATTGTCAAGCAGGTAGGTATTCTTCCTATGGTTCATCTTTAGAATACTCTCACTTTGTCTCTAGTCTGTACAGGTATGAGGATTCATATGGGTACAATTCTAACTCTGGTTGGGATGAATACCCTTATTATGACTGGAATGAAAGCGAAGTGAGACAACCACCTCGAGAGGAGAATCGTAGTTTAGAAAAGCTTATGTATAAGTTCATAAATTAGGTGGAAGAGAAATCTATACAAGATGATGAAGCCACTAACAACCTAACAATGCAAGTGAATCAATTAGTAAATATACTTAGCTCGTTGCATTGTGATGGTGAATATATAGAAGAGATACCATGTGAAAATGAGCCTACCCGAGATGATGAACATCTACAGAAAGAGTTTTTCACTCTGCAAGAGGACTCTATTTTAATTGAAATGATTGAAAATGAGGCTTTGGTTGATTATGAAGCAATACAAGAAGAGTTCAAACCCCCATCCACATATCCACAATTGCAATTTTTAGTAGAAGAGAATGAGGAACAAATGGTCTTGGACTTACCAGAGGAGTACTCACATGACCTTTCTTCTTCATTTTCTTATTCTAACCTTGATCATGTGGATTTTATTTTTGGGTATTTATAGGAATATGCAGGGATTGATCTTGTGAATGAATGCAGAAACAAGTTGAAGATGATCCTACAAGAACAATCCACCGCTCAAAATGAGGCCAAGAAAGAAAGAGCGGGTCTTGCAAATATCCTTAAAGGACTTTGGCCTGATGAGCTCCATAAAGAATCCCGAGGAGCGAAAGCAAAAAATGCATTTAGAATTAGGGGTGGAGTTCACAAGTTCTCGGAACGAAAAAAGTCCAGGGGAGTTTTCTTTTACCTCTTGCTTTTTATTTGTGTGCTATGGGGACATGCCACAATTTAAAGCGTGGGGTGGGGATGTAAATATGTAAATGTGCGTTTGCTTTTATGTCTTTTGATTATTATTTTTTTAAAAATCAATTTCCTTAGGTAGTGTTAACTTAGGTAGTGTAATAATTCCCCTTGGTTTTTCTTTGTATCGCGGTTCTTTTTCAAGGGTTTTGTTTGAACCATGTGCAGTTAGTTTTTATTTTTTTTAGGAGTAGGAAGCCTTGTGCTGTGATTTGAAATGAAAGCAATATCTCTTGACTGCATTATGCCTTGATAATAGTAAGTGCTTTAGTTGTGACGCTTAGGCTCAATTTTTGACTCTTGTATAAGTACCTTAAATTGTATGATCTTAACTTTGCTTAACTACTTTGATTAAAACTGTCTTGATGAGTCTGATCCTGAGTGAGTTTTGTGCCATGTGTGTGTGTGTGAGATTTTGTGTATTCTGTGCATTGCATTTGTTGTCTAGAACTTGCCCCGTGTATTTGTAGAGTGAAATAATAGTTTTATTCAGTCTTGGAAGTGATATAGGTGTTTCTTTGTTAAGCCAGTTATATGTTGTACCCACCTAATTTTTATGTATCTTAGTTAACCTCTTTGAGCATGTAATCCTGTTTCTTTGGCAACCACATTATAAGCCTTATCCATTTTACCTCTCACGAGCACTTGAAATTGTTATGAACTTTGTAAAAGTTAAAAGTGTGGGGTGTTGGTTTGGCTTTTGAGTGGAACTAATGAAATAAAGAGAAAGATGCACTGTTTTGAAAAAAAAGAGCCACTAATTGGTATATATATATATATATATATATATATATATATATATATATATATATATTCATTGTGTAATTATTCATTGATAGTGGTAACTTTTGATGTATTTGTGCTTAAAGAAGTCGGGAGTTAACATATACAGATGTGAAGGTGGAGTTATGGTTTGACATAAGTGTAGGGTTTTGGATGTTAAATTGTATGTATTAAAAGTGCTTAGGGAGGTGTAGTCACTCTTATATCCAAATATATCCTACCCATCCCACAGCTTACATTACAACAAAATAAAGTCCTACTTGATCCTTAACTGAATGAGCTAAATTAGTAGAGTAGTACACTACGGGCAAGCCTATGGTACATCTTTTGTGGCATATGAATTTCATTTATGAGAGGGAGTTAATTCTTTCTATCTTGAGTTCCTATTTGTTCTTGAATTTGATCGTATGGAACTACTCTCTACTGCGTGTATGAGGGTACATAATTTACAAAGGTAAGGTAAATTCTTTGACCTTTGTGTTAGAGTAAATGAGCAGGTTATGAAAAATGTGTGGTGCTTTTAAGTCCACTCTTGAGGCGAGGATGTTACGGTATTGTGCTTAATCTGTTTTATTATTCTTGGTGTGATGAGTTAGGAGAGTTATTTAAAAAGGTCATATCTAATGTGAAGCGTAGTTTGATTGCTCGAGGACGAGCAATGGTTTAAGTATGGGGTGTTGATGGTAGGCTAGAAACCCGTATTTTAGTCGTATTTTGCACTATAATTACTATACTTTATTGGTGTATGAGCTTAAATGATGGTGATTTGCACTTATTGCGTATTTTATGCCTTGCAGGAAATGATTCCGAGTTAAGAAGATAATTTGGAGCTAAAGCGAATAATTTGGAGCTTTGAAGTGTGAGTAGAAGCCCAAGAAATTAAACCGGTATCACGTTCGAATATTGAGGACCGAATACACATGTAAAAGATAGAGGAAAATTGTTTAAAGCCATTTAAATGGCCATCATAGCATGGTAACCAAAATGGGGGACAAGGTGACAATATGTCACTATATTTTATGTAGAAATTTAATTCCCCAAGACATGGTCCAATAGGACATTTGGCCAGCGTTAGGGATTTGCTTTGTTTAGGCAGAAATTCATCTGTCGCGCCTCGAGGCGTGGCTCGACAGTGCAAAATGTGCCCAAATTTTGTTTTTCGATGTGTTCTAGAATTTTTCACAAGCGCGGCGCGGGGTGCGACGCGGTAGCCCAAAAATGTTAGAGTGACTTCCCATTTCCGCTAAAAAGGGTAGTTTCGCTCGGTGTTTATTTTGGGGGTGGCTTAAATACACCAAAACACCATTTTTAGAGGGACTTTTGATACAATTACGACCTAAGGGGCCAAGGAGGCTATGGAGGAGTTGAAGAACACAAGCACAAGGATTTCATCATTCCTTCCTCACTCAAGATCCGGGTTTGGATTGAATTTATGTTTTCCTCTACTTTAGTTACATTTGTGAAGAACTTCTCCATGTCTATGGAGTAGATCCTTCTAGGTTTTGATGGATTTGGTGTATTGATGATTGTTTATGAATTATAACTCTATTTTTATGTATTTGCATCATTTTTGGAAGATTTAATTGTTGCATCTATATTCACTTGTTATTGTTACTGAAAGAGGCATAACTTGTGATATCTTTGCATTATATTGTTGGTTGAGTTCATAGATTTTTTTAAGTAATCGAAAGAGGCTAGTTGAATCATTGATTAAACCTAGTTAGGAGGATAATCGAGAGAGGTTCTCCTAAAGACCAATCCATTATACATTCTTGCATATCTTCACAGAGCTTAAATTGGTTCATATTGAGAGGTTGAGACTTAATCGAGAGAGAAGTTTCTACTAAACAATTATACTGATAATTAAGTAAATTTGAGAGACTCCCTTGAACATTAGAAGTGAATTATCTAGAGTTAAATCGGAGACAATTATCTTGCACATATCCTATAAATACCCCATTTTCTCCCATTGATATCTTTCTTTGTTTAGTCCTTGTTTCGATTGTCATTAGTGAATTAGCTCTAGATTCTTTTTAGTATTAACCGCATATATCTAAATTGTTGATCATCTTGGATAGCAATCTAGCTACAAACTACGATAATACTGTTTAACTCCAATCCCTATGGATACGATATTATACTATACTATCTTTGACTAGCAAGCACAATTTAAGTGTGTGTTTTATGCTCGTCAGGGCTATGGGGCGTTTACTCGGGAGATTTCCCTATGTCTTGCATATTTACTTTGGGACTTTGAGGCGGTGCCTCGGGAGATCCCCCATGTCGGGCATATTTACATTTAGGACTACGAGGCGGTACCTCGGGAGTCGAAAAATCGAGAAAAATATATACTACTTGACTAATTGAGCGCAGTTTGAGAAAAATAACTTGTCTAACCTTGGGAGGGGGGAGGGGGGGGGAGAACTTCCCTTAGGATTGGTATTGATATGAAAATGTTGATGTGTGGAAAGTCATGTACACGAGATGACGAGTGTGTACATGAGTTAAATGTGGAGGATTATATCTTTAAATTGTGTAGAGCACTGTTGCATATTAATTAAATTATTTTATTCTATTATATTCATCATCATTAATATATTTTCGTATTTTAAATTTATCTGACCTATTCCTACTAAGTGTTTTACCTGTTTAGTTGAAACTCTATTTCTTTTGTTCCATGCATTATTTGAAGGTTGGATTTCTTAATTTAAATATTATAAAAAAAATAAAGTATTTTACATTTAAAAATTTGATGTTAAGTCAAGATGTTAAATTTGTGAAATATTATTTTTGCTGAATATTTTGTGAAGATTTTTGTATTCATTGTGATTGAGTCGTGAGCTCCGTATTGTGGAAATAATGGATAGTATTCTGCTGAATATTTTCCGAGACCTTGTACTCATTGTGATTGATCCGTGAGCTCCTTATTATGAAAAATATTCTTGTTGTTGATTTATTTTGGCAAGTTGAAATATTTGGGCACTTGAGGTACAAATTGTGATATTGATACGCATGCGGTGGTATAATGTCTAGGTGTTGAAACGCATGCGGTGAGATAAGTATGGCTTGATACGCGTGGCTAGTAGGGGAACTACTAGAAGTCATGCGGTGTGATAAGGGTGGCTAAAATGCGGGATTCTATTTCGGAAACAACATTTTCTTTAAAATAAAATGTGAAGGCTCCCGCGGTGATATAAGAAAATGAGATAATGTGAATTTATTTATGATTTGGGACTACAAGGCGGTACCTCGGGAGTGCCCTTGTTGATATTTCTTTATGGCTGCCTTTGCCTTTGATTATTGTCGTGATTTTTCTTAAAGTTGTAAATTTCTATTTTCTTTCCGCGAGGTATTATTTTTCCTTATTCTGTGTAATTTAATGGTGACATACTATTTACTTGATTCATTTTCATTGTCATTTATTGTTATTATATAGTTAAACATTTCACCATGTCTTTTATTATTTCCAGTAGGGCCTGACATGATCTCGTCACTACTCTACCGAGGTTAGGCTTGACACTTATTGGGTACCGTTGTGGTGTACTCATACTACGCTTCTGCACATCTTTTTATGCAGATCCAGGTACTTCCTACCAGCCCAGATATCAGTGAGCTACCTTTGTACGGAGACTTCGAGGTATATCTGCCAGCGTCCGCAGACTCCGGAGTCCCCTTCTATCCTTATTATATTGCTTCTTTATTTTCTTTAGACTTTAATATATAGAGACATTGAGGAAAAATTCTTAGAAGTTTGTGATTTATTTCTATCGGGTTTTGGGAGTTGTAATTATCTGAATTGCAGACTTATTTATTTCATATTTTTATTGTTATTCCGCATTGATAGGCTTACCTAGTCTTAGAGATTAGGTGCCATCACGACATTCTTCGGAGGGAATTTGGGGTCGTGACAACACGTTACTAAGTCCAAATTCGCCATACGGAGCTATTTGAATTATCAGAATTCAAATCTGAGGTCGTTTACACATAAGTCAACCTCCGGTCAATTTTTTCAACTTAAAATTTTAATTATGAGACTAAGTGTCTCATTTCACTCCGAAATCCTTTCGGACCCGAACCAACTAACCCGATAAGTCATAAAAAACTGTAAAGCATAAATTGAACAATAAATGGGAGTACGGGGTTATAATACTCAAAACGATCGGCCGGGTTATTATACTACATATCACAATTGTCATAACAATACCAAATCCTAAGGAGAATTTTTCCCACACAAGGTTAGACAAGTCACTTACCTCAAACCACGCTAAATCAATCAACTAGAAGGCCTTTTCCTCGATTTTCCAACTCCGAACGGCTCGAATCTAGCCAAAATAAATTTCATACTATAAATATAATTATAGGAAACTAATTTAAAAAATAAAATTATGATCTTAGCAAAGAATTGAAAAATCGTCCCAAAAAGTCAACCCGAGCTCGCGTCTCGGAACAAAACCAAAATTATAGAATCCGAACCCCCATTCAATATCGAGTCCAACCATACAAGAATTATCCAAATTCGACCTCATTTTGCCTTTCAAAACCCAAAAACTTAGTCTAAGAACTTCTACACTTTTCCCCCCAATTTTTTCAACTCAAATCCTTAATTACATGATGATAATAATGATAGATTAGTATAATTTAACTAATTTAAAAAATAAAATTACGATCTTAGAAAAGAATTGAAAAATCGTCCCAAAAAGTCAACCCGAGCTCGCGTCTCGGAACAAAACCAAAATTATAAAATCCGAACCCCCATTCAATATCGAGTCCAACCATACAAGAATTATCCAAATCCGACCTCATTTTGCCTTTCAAAACCCAAAAACTTAGTCTAAGAACTTCTACACTTTCCCCCCAATTTTTTCAACTTTTTTCAACTCAAATCCTTAATTACATGATGATAATAATGATAGATTAGTATAATTTAACCAAATTCGAGTCAAGAATTCTTATCTCAACAATTCCTATGAAAATCCCTCGAAATTTTGCCTCAAACCGAGCTCCCAAAATCCCAAAATGAAATATGAACCAAGTGCTCGAATTCTTCCTTTTTTTGCCAAGTGAATCCGCATCTACGGTCACTTAGTCACATCTATGACACCGCACCTGCAGAAAAACCATCGCAGGTGCGGTCCCAGCTTATGTCCCAGAGTTCCGCTTCTGCGAATAAAAGCTCGCATCTGCAAGCCCGTTTCTGCGGAGAAACAACCGCATATGCGGTCACGCCCAAGGCTGCTTCCCCAAATTCCGCTTTGCGAAGGCAGCCTCTGCATCCGCAATTCTGCTTCTGCGGACAAATGATCCCACCTGGGATCCCAGCTAGGCTAGGACAATTCCTCTTCTACGACCAATGGCTCGCATTTCCGTGTCCACACCTGCGATCAATCCCTTCGCAGGTGCGAAGACACCAGAACCAGCCCAGCTTCAGCAGATTCACACAAGTCCAATGTTGTTCCGGATTCAATCTGAATCACACCCGGGGCCCCGTCCGAGTATACCAACTAGTTTCAAAACACATAACGGACCTACTCGAGTCCAAAAATCATATCAAACAACTTAAATTCAATGAATCGCAACCCAAATTCAAGCCTAAGCAACTATGAACTTCTGAATTCTGACACCGACGTTGATTCATACCAAAACAACTCTGATTGATATAAATTTTTGCACACAAGTCATAATTGATATTACAGACCTATTTCAACTTTCAGAATCGGGTTCCGACCCCGATATCAATAAAGTCCACTCCCGGTCAAACTTTTCAAGTTTCACCAATTTCTAACTTTCGCCAAATCACGCCGAAACGACCTGCGGACTTCCAAATCAACATCCGGACATGCTACTAAGACCAAAATTACCATACAGAGCTATCAGAACCGTCAAAATTCTATTCCAGAATTATTTTCATACAAGTCAAACTACGGTAAACTCCTACTACTTAACCTTCCAACTTAGGGACTATGTGTCCCCTTTCACTATGAAACTCGCCCGAAACCAAAATCAAACACCCCGACAAGTTACGTAACCACAATCTAATATAGAGGAAGCATAAATTAAAGGAACCAAACACCCCGACAAGTCACATAACCACAAGCCTTACTACTCAAAATATTAGAGCCCGCCATGACTCTTTAGATTTCATGATGACATATATATATATATATATATATATATATATATATATATGAATTTAGAACGTGTAATATTGTAATTGTAAGTAAAAGCTTTTGTTGACTCGAATATAGTAAACATTTGCCGGTAAAAAAGGTTATATTTGGCTTGGGCCAGAATAGATGATACTAATCACAGAAGAAGAATTAATTTAAGAGATATTTGCTAAGAATTATGTTTATCAAAAGCGTTTCCACTCCAATCCATCGACCAAGTACGAAGAAAGCACAAAAAGATCTTAAATCCTACCTTTCGTATGGAGAAATTGAAGGTTCTATCTAAAAATGGGATAACTCATCTGATTTGATTTATAAGCAGTTTAATTTCAATTAAACAGAAAATATTTTAGATGGGTTTAATTCAACTTTTTAGATGCGTTTAAATTGTGGCAAAAATAGAAACGAAACACGTAAGTACAATTAGAAAGAAAACATGTTTTAAAAAAAATGTAGGAAAGAAAACAAATTAGGGAGTAACTAGCTTATCCACGTGGCGACTACAGATTTGATACTTTGGTAGCACATAGATTACTATCCGAGCTATCATCTCCTCCTCAAATCTCCACCGTTAACTAAATCTCAACCAATCAACGGACTTCATTCACTCTCAAAAAAATTCAAACTCTTTTCAAAATTTCCCAAACTTCCCGCCCCATTTCCCTCCTATAAAACTTCCCCATTACACATCTCACAAATTCACCATTATCAGACAATCGAAGCTTTTGGCAATCTACAAAATCTGTCATTTTCAAAAATGGCCCGTACTAAACAAACAGCTCGCAAATCAACAGGTGGGAAAGCTCCAAGGAAGCAGCTAGCTACTAAGGCTGCGAGAAAGTCAGCTCCGGCGACCGGAGGAGTGAAGAAACCTCACCGTTTCCGTCCTGGAACTGTAGCTTTAAGGGAAATCAGGAAGTACCAGAAATCGACAGAGTTGTTGATAAGGAAGTTGCCATTTCAGAGGCTAGTGAGGGAAATAGCACAGGATTTCAAGACAGATCTGAGGTTCCAAAGCAGTGCTGTTGCTGCCCTACAAGAGGCTGCTGAGGCTTACCTTGTTGGCCTCTTTGAAGATACAAATCTCTGTGCCATTCACGCCAAGAGGGTCACTATCATGCCCAAGGACATTCAGCTCGCTAGGAGGATTCGTGGTGAAAGGGCTTAGGATGAAACTTGTTACGCTTATGATTATGGTTAATTCGTGTTCTCTGATCTAGGGCATTGTTTTTGTGTCTTTTGCTGAATGTTGGGGTTAGTGATGTAAATCAAGTGACTTATTTCAATCAAAGTATATGTAAAACCTCTCGTTTATTAGTATTTTGAAATCTTATTAATGAAATTTGTAGTTCATTTGGCTGTTACATCTTATTAGCGTTTGTACTTTGTGCTTGATGTTTGAAGCGTCAAATTATTTTTTCCTTGTTATCCTTTGTGTATTAAGGATTTTCACTACTCACTGGTGCTATGGAATACCCCCCTCCCCCCCACGCGCACACACAACTACCATACCCTACCAAAGAACAAATAAAAAGATTATGTTTCTGTAGGGATTGTTCTAACTTTGCGTTTCCTTTATCATTATCTGAAACTAAGATTGATTTGGGTTTGTTATCAAATGCTTATTTACTACTGTTGCAGGAGGAAGGTAGATGTTTCTTTTTTTCACGTTAGCCATCAAAGGTTGAATTTGGCTGCACTGGACCAGGATTAGCCATTTGATGAATTTTCTGTTGGACTTTAGGTTCTGGCAAAATGAGTTGTGGTGCTGCAGCTGGTTGTATTTAAACTGAGATGATTGGTCTTTTGCGTGGCATCTCATCTTCGCAAGTTTTAGGTAAGTTTTTGCCCTTGTCTTACCTAAGGTTGTTGGTCTGTGAGGCCAGAGAGCGCTGTGTTTTAGTTTCAGTCTGACTTGAAGTACTAAGTTTATGCATGCAAATGGTTTCATCAGCTGTTTCCTTTTCTCATTATTATCACTTTCAACAACTGAAGTAGTCAAGTAGGTAAGTTTTGTTTTTGCTTCTAGCAAAGTGACTGCTGCTGCATCTGAATGTGTCAACAAAGTGATGCAACCAGTCACTGTAATCTATTGGGATACGCAGTGTTACAGTCATTTGTAGAATTTTCTCATTAACTTCTGGCAACAGGTGCTGCAGTTGTTTTTAAGTTACTGAGATTTCATCTCAGCGAAAATAGGGGTTTCAAAGTTAGAACACGAAAGTTTAAGTTGCTCAACTTGTCTAAACTTTGGAGGGACTAGTAATATTCTCGTTTATGAGTTAATTTCAACATAATCCAATTATACCATCCAATCGATTGGGTTTTGTTTGGGTGCACTCTCTAGGATGTTAGGGTTAGTGTTGTAGATCTCATAATGTTAAACACTAAATTAAATATAAAATGTTGAGTATTTTGTAGTCTGGTGTTGGTAAAATCTGTTTCATTCACATATGTCCTTTACTCACTTATGTCCTCTACTCACTTTTTGCCGCTGACATAGTGCCATGTATACTGGAATTAAGAGAGCAACCGAAGCTTTTTAGTTTTTTGCAGATCTGGAAACAAGAAAATCATAGTATATGAAAATGAGGCTCCATTCCCTTGCTGTCCTAAGAATTTGTGCTCTTAATTTAACATTGACACGCTGAAGTCCTTGCTATGTTGAATCAGAAGTGTCCAGCCTCTACATTTACTTTATCAATTGTCAGAAGGTTAGTTTAGCCAAGCTTTTTTATTTTTTCTCCGTTCGAACCTGAAAGGAAAAACTCTATTTTCAGGCACCCTGACTCCAAGTCTTTATAAAGGAAATTTGAAATAGAGTTGATTGAGTTTATGAGTGTATGGCCGCAAAATAGGAGCACAATAGATATAGAATTCGAAAGACTCTTCACTTTCATTTTTTGTTGCTCAAGTAGGCTGGTTTACTTGGATTTTTTATACAGGAAAGTGGAGTTAGTTTGTTGGTTTTCCTAATGTTTTAGTTGTCGTGTGGCTCGACCAGCCAAGAAAAATGATAAAAAATGCAGCCTACAGATCAATTTGAACATTGTTGAATGATATTTAACTTATGCCAAAAATGGTAGTAATAGAACTGTAGTGGAAAACTCTCACTGGCCAGAGCCATGCTTGCAAGATGCAGTGTGCATTGCCCCACTATTCTTTAGAGTACTAACATCACTCAGCATTTTTGCTCTACTTGCTTGCAATAAACAACTGCAGTGGACTGTAGGCCATAACTTTAACTCTGTCATGGATTGTTTCATGTTAAGTTCATTTTGGGTGGTGTCACTTCACTAATTGTAAAAGAATTATCAAAATATTTTCAACATGGAAACTTTATATATTTCACTTTATGCATAGCTAGATGATTATCTCTTCTCTGGAGAGGTTTACTGCATTTCATGTGTGAGTACTGTAAGCAACCAGTGGGAGAATGTGACTTTTGTTCCATCTCATGCTGTAGACGTAAAACGGAACCATTATCCTGATAACTTGAAAGCATCTTTAACAAGTTCGTGTAAGTAATCTTTGATACTATACAAACTCTGTTTAATGCAATCATGAGTTGAAAATTTAATCTATACTTTCCCAACCTGTTAAACATCTCCTTGAGCTTATCTGCCTCGGAGGTATGAAATCTAGTTTTGGCTATTTAAGTACACTAAATATCAATTATCAACCTCACCTGTTGTTGCAACTACATGAATTTACTAATAGCAACAAGAAAAAGATTGATTATTGTCAAATCTTAATAAGGGAAAAGAAAGATAGTTAGATCAAAGAGCATATCTTCCTTTCTAATTTTAGCATATATACACCCTTGCAAGGAAAAACTGGAATACAAGAGATTTATTAAGAGTATAAAGACAGTAAAGCAACTCTGAGTTTTAAACAAAGAATGATACTTGAAAGGCATAGTAAAGTACTGATACAAATGACAGAGTGCAGAAAAGTAGGACTGAAAAGACCCCTTTGGAGCCAAAATACACATGAGGAGGGAATGAATACTTGATCCTTCAAATATATAACAGGTATACACAATGCTCAATAAAAAAATGAAGTGAATGATGAAACTCTCCACAATTACAAAGACAAAAAGGAAAGTAAAGATTCTTGTGGCAAAACTTGCAACAAATCAAATCAGAATCTCGCTCAAAACCTCCTCCTCCTGTCCCAGCAGCGTTTGGGAGCACACGAATCTTTAGCAGGTTTAGGCATATCATGAAAGTCCACCATTATGATCCTTCTCTTCGCTTTGTTTTGCTCTGCAACCCTTTCCTCAAATTTTCTTTTACTTGATTCAAACTTCATTCTTGAACTCTTCATATCTTTGATGCTTTGTGTTGTTTTTTGCATTGGTCTTGCAACTGTAGAACTTTGTGTTGTTTTTTGCATTTGTCTTGCAACTGTATAACTCTGTTTCTTTAGATTCTCTACTCCCTCAAGCCTCTGTTTCTTGGTTGCCGATCCCGTAACACAACTCATGTTCTTGCTTTTAGTATTATCGGACTGACACTTTCCTGCTTCTGTCTTCTTTTCTTTATCACTATCAACATGCTTGTGTTGAACCTTGTCGTCAATGTCTCGAGTCTTCTTTAAACTTAGTTTTACCTTCAATACAGTAGATTCGGTCTTACTGATGTTGTAGTTTTCTTGTCGCCCAAGAATATGGCATGTTTCTTGATCATCAACAGAGAACTCAGCACCGCCATTACTGTCGACTTCTTCATCTTCTTCTATATCACTAACACTGTCGATTTCTTCATCACCAACACTGTGTTTTTCCGGATTCAGTAACATCATTAGTATTTCATCTCTGTGCTTCTTAAACTTTGTTGGGTGTTTCAATGCAACAACTTGAATAGATGCTTTAATCAACTGAATTATATCTGGCTTCTTCTTTATGGAAAAAACGTTCAGAAAAACTGATTCTATATCCATGGCTACACTCTCTCAACAGCAAGAACTGCTAACCCTAATAACAACACAACTATTATGTAAAAATTGAAAGAGATAATTTGTTTGGCAGTCGAAAGAGACATTTATATGGGAAGGAAATTTAGAAACTATTTTTCCAACATGGTTTAGGAGTACTAACTTGCGTGGAAATTAAGTTCTACACACACGCTTACTTCTCTTTCTTCAAGGACTAGTACCCATTTCTCTTAGTAGTAGTAGCAGCTAACGGTAAAGGGAATTGTATAGGTTTGATACCAAAATTAAATACCCATTTCTCTTATTAGTAAAGAAAAAACAATATTTTCAACACATACATTACTGTCAATTGTGTAAATACTAAGTTCCTCGGACTCGGGTGCGGGCATTCGATACGGGTACGGATCCGAGTGTCGGATTCAGAAAAATCTAAATTTTATGATTCGGGGGTGCAGATCAAGGTATGGATACGGAGGCGGAGATTCGGCTAAAAAAATTCAAAATTATAAAAATAGAGTTGTAAGTCCGATCCGAACTCAAAACACGATCCCTTGAATTCTTGATTTGGTATCATAAAACTGTATTAATTACTACCGCCCGGATCTGGAGTCACAATTCACGAGCATTCTAGAATTTACTACAAGTAATAGTCTGAAAGAAATACAACTGTCTGAATGAAAGAAAACAGTAGGACATAAAAGATAGACGGGGACTTCAAGGTGTATGAACGCCGACAGATCTACCTTGAGTCTCCGGACAGCGGACCAGTAGCAAATCTCGATCAACCTAACCCGGTATCAAAATCTGCACAGAAAGTGCAGAGTGCAGTATCAGTACAACCGACCCCATGTACTGGTAAGTGTCCAGCCTAACCTCGGCGAAGTAGTGACGAGGCTAGAACAAGACACCTACATATAACCTGAACAATATAATCATGCTAGTGGCAACAACAGTAAATAAAGTAATAATGCAGAAATAATAGGAAGGGGACATACAATGGGGAATACAACATAAAGAGTGAGAATAATGAAAAGACAGAATTAAACAGAAAATCCTTAAACGAATTGAGTAATTAAAACAGTAAGAAAAACTGCACGGCATCACCTTTCGTGCTTTTACTCTCAACCTCACCAAATAAATAAATAAAACGGCACGACATCACCCTTCGTGCATTAAACCTCTCATAATATACACGGCATCACCCTTCGTGCTTTACACTCTTCCTCACAATATAAATAAAGCATGCACGGCATCACCCTTCGTGCTTTACACTCTTCCTTACAATATAAATAAAGCATGGACGGCATCACCCTTCGTGCTTTATACTCCTCCTCACCAATCACAAAATCGATAACAACGGATAAATAAGAGTATCACAAAGGAGCCAGTATTTTGCCCATAATCAATAGCACAATGTAATCTCAACCTTGAATCAATATTCGAAAGTTACCAAATCTCAGTGAAACCAGATATGAGTCACCCAACAATTCAAATAACCCGCTAAGCATGGATAGTAGAATTTAAGGCTACAAAATAGACAAGAATAGAATTTCATTCGCATGCTATGACTCGACAACGACGCATAGATGCTCGTCACCTCACCTATACATCGTATTTAACAACCAAACACGTAGCAAATGAACACATAATACCTATTCCCTCAAGCCAAAGTTAGACACGATAATTACCTCGCTCCGAAGGCCACTTAATTCTCAATCACAACTTTTTCTTTGGAATTCACCTCTAAACCACTCGTATCTATTCAAAAATGACTCAATAATATCAAATATTGCTAAAGGAATCAATTATATTTCATAAATTAAATTTTTAAAATTTTCCTCCAAAAAGTCGAAAAAGAATCAACCCCGGGCTCGCTTGGTCAAAATCTGAGGTTCGGACCAAAATCCTTTTACCCATTCACCCCCGAGCCTGAATATGTAATTAGTTTTGGAATTCGACCTCAAATCGAGGTCTAAATCCCCAAATTCCCAAAATCCCTAGTTTCTATCCTAACCCCTAATTCTACCATGAAAACTCTAGATTTTAGGTTGAATTCTAGTAAAATGAAGTAAAAGATTGAAAGAAACGAGTTAAGGAACACTTACCTATGATTTGGGGAAGAAAATGTCTTTGAAAAATCGCCTTAGGCCTCCTATCCTTTTGAAAACGAGAAAAAAAATGGCTGGAGTCCGAATTAAATGAACTCACTGCCCAGCGACCTTTGCACATGCGGTGCTTTGGTCGCACCTGCGCATCCGCATGTGCGGACAGGATGTGCGCTTTTGCGGAAAAGAATTGGGCTAACTGGGGCCGCACCTGCGTACAGGGTTCCGCTTCTGCGGTCCCGCTCCTGCGGAGAAAAGTCCGTATCTGCGAAAAAATGAAGTCCAGGCCTGGGTCGCATCTGCGGGGCTATCGCTCGCACCTGCGACCAAAGGCTCGCAGGTGCGGGCACACAAGATTTGGTGCACCAGTAGCCTTGTTGAGGTTTGAACTCAACTCGCGCATCGCCCGAATGGCACTCGAGCCCTCAGGGCTACAAACCAAACATGCACGCAAGTCTAAAAATATCATACGGACCTGCTCGCACGATCAAATTGCCAAAATAACACCTAAAACTCTAAATATAGCACCAAATCAAATGAAATTCTCAAGAACACTTTAAAATTTTTATTTTCTCAACTGGACGCCCGAATCACGTCAAATCAACTCCGTTTCTTACCAAATTTCACATACATGTCTTAAATATCATAATGAACCTGTACCGGGCTCCGAAACCAAAATACAAACCCGATACTAACAATGCCAAATATCAATCAATTCTTAAAAATAAATAATTTCTAAACTTTTAATTTGCATAAAAAATTCATAACTCAAGCTAGGTACCTCCAAATTCGATTCCGGACATACGCCCAGGTCCCATAATTCGATACGAACCTACCGGGACCGTCAAAGCACGGATCCGGGTCCGTTTACCAAAAATATTGACCGAAATCAACTAAAATTAACTTTTAAGGCAAAATTTTTTATTTTTATTAGTTTTCAACATAAAAGCTTTCCGGAAACCTGCCCAGGCTGTGCACGCAAATGGAGGAGGGTAAAAATGAGATTTTTAAGGCTTAAGAGCGCAGATTCGAGTTCTAAAACATAAGATGACCTTTTGGGTCATCACATTATTACGCTTGCAATGTCACTTGAACCGTTTCGGATTGGAGGGTTGATTGGGTGTCCTTGTGTGGAGTGCAAGTGTTTGCATTTTTTTTGGATCGAAGGATGTTAAGGCTCATCTTTATAAAAAAGGGTTTATGGATAATTATTTTGTGTGGATTAGTCATGGAGAGATTGATAGTAGTGATGGTGTATTTCATAATGTAGTTGTTGGTGAAAGTAGTAGGTCGGTGGGGAATAACGTTCAACATCCTAAATACCATGAAATGGTTGTGGATGCTTTTGGGATGCACTTCAATTTTGAAACCCATGAAAGTGTTGAACAATCTCCTAACGAAGAGACAAAATATTTTGATGAACACTTAGAGGCCGCTAGTCGTCCACTAAGGGAAGGGAGTATGCACTCTCAGTTGTCTATTGCGGTTAGATTATTAAGTATCAAATCAGATACCAATATTTCTCAAGCAAGAATGGATTCTTTCATTGGCCTTATGAGTGAACTAGTTGACCCAACTTTCAACATACCTGAAGATTTCTATAAGATTAAAAGATTGGTTTCTAAGTTAGGACTCTCATCTATGAGAATCGATTGTTGTAAAGATAGTTGCATGTTGTATTATAAGGGTGATGCGGATTTAGAAAGTTATAAATTTTGTGAAAAACCTCGTTTTAAGCGGCTTTCCAGCGGGAAGAAGGCTGATGTGAAGTCGATGCATTACTTACCTCTTATTCTTAGATTAAAGAGGTTGTACGCATCGATGTGTTCCGCTCCTCATAGGAGATGGCACTATGAAAATAGATGGCCTCCCGGTGTTATGTGTCATCCTTCAGATGGGGAAGCTTGGAAGCTTTTTGATAGGACGTATCCGGATTATGCTAGTGAACCGAGGAATGTTCGGTTGGGTTTGTGTGCTGATGGTTTCATGCCATTTTCTGTTTCTACAACACCATATTCATGTTGGCCGATCTTTATTATGCCGTATAATATTCTGCCTCAAATGTATATGACTAGTCCATATATTTTTTTAAATTGTGTTATTCCCGGTCCCCGCAATCCAAAAAGTTTGATTGATGTATATTTGCAACCTCTGATTGATGAGCTTAAATAGTTGTGGTATGATGGAGTTGAGACATATGATATATCAGCTAAGCAAAATTTCAACTTGCGTGCTAACTTAATGTGGACCATTAATGATTTTCCTGCGTATGGAATGTTGTCTGGGTGGATGACTGCCGGAAAGTTAGCATGTCCTTACTGCATGAAAAATGGTAAAGCATTCACTTTAAGACATGACCGAAAGCAGTCATGGTTTGATTGTCATCGTCAGTTCTTGCCAGTTGATCATTAGTTCAGAAGGATGAAGAATGCATTCAAAAAGAATACAGTTGAACATGATTTGCCACCTCCAATTTATTCCAGTGAGGAAATTTAGGAGAGGGTTCAGAACTTCACTAAAGTTTCCGAGGCCCCACCTTCTAGATTTCCTGGATATAGTGTTACTCATAACTGGACAAAACATAGCATATTTTGGGAGTTGCCATATTGGAAGGATAATCTTCTCCGGCACAATCTTGATGTCATGCATATTGAGAAGAACTATTTTGACAATTTGTTCAACACAGTCATGGATGATAAGAATAAGACAAAAGATAACCCGAAGGCTAGACTGGACTTACAAGAATATTGCAGGCGACCTGAATTACATTTGCAATCTGGGAACAATGGTAAGGTGTTCAAGCCCAAGACTAGCTACACATTCACTTTGGAACAAAGACGACACATTTGTGAGTGGGTTACAAACCTAAAGATGCCCGAGGGCTATGCATCGAACCTAGAAAAATGTGCCGATATGGTTGAGGGAAAGCTGACTCATATGAAAAGTCATGACTGTCATATATTCATGGAAACCTTAATCCCTATTGCATTTTGTGGATTGCCTGAAAATATATGGAAACCCATCACAGAGATAAGCTTGTTCTTCAAAGACTTATGTTCTACCACATTAAGGGAAGAAAACCTATTTCAAATGAATCGGAACATTCATGTAATCAGTAATAAGCTGGAAAGGATTTTTCCATGTGATTGCTTTAATGTGATGGAACACCTTCCAATTCACCTTGTACACGAGGCGCGACTTGGAGGCCCGGTTCAATGCAGGTGGATGTATCCATTCGAGAGGTAATGATCAAACCTTGATTTATTCTTGTAATTTTCTTTAACGTTATCGTCTAATATGACAATGTACAGGACTATCGGCAAGTGTAAACGATTTGTTAAACAGAGGAATAGGATTGAAGGATCCATATGCGAAGCCTATCTTGCAAAGGAAACTGCCCATTTTTGTTCTTACTACTTTGACAGTCATGTGCCATGTGCTAGAAATAGGTCCAATCGGCATAATGTGGTGATTGAGATTGATCCATTATATCCACTAATGTCCTTATTCAATCAACCAAGCCGAGGTTCTAAAGATCGAACAAAAAAGGGGCCTAAGTAGTATGGAGTACATATCAGCTTCAAATCATGTATTGCTAAATTATCCGGAAGTTCAACCCTTTCTTAAGTAAGTGTTGACGTAAGATTAATTTACATGGGCTACTATTTAATTTGGTTTATACAACTAACAAATAATTTTTAATGCGTCGCTCAGTGACTTCGTGAGCCAATTTGGTCATGGTGTTGTATATTCTACATTTGAGGCATGGTTTAAAGAGTGTGTAAGTGAATCTTATATACTTTCTCACATGTGAATATACATACTTGTAAATAAACTTGCTCACTTGTGATTTATTTACCCCTACATATAGGTCAATAATTCAAACAACGGTGTTAATCAATTTTTGAAAGACATATCTTGGGGACCTATACCTACGGTTACGACTATGTCTAAGTATTATGTGAATGGTTACAAATTTCACACCGAGGAATGCTCCAAGTATAAAAAAAGCAATAACAGTAGTGTGTGTGTCAAAGGTGGTGAAGGCAGCCAGGATGGGGAAAATGATTATTATGGTGTGATCAAAGAGATTCTAGAATTGTCATATTCAGGTTGGCCAAATAAGAAGATCATACTTTTCCGATGCAAGTGGTTTGACCCAATACCTAGAAGAGGTACAAATATACACTCGCAGTACAACATAATTGAGGTTAATAAAAAGAGGGAGTATGATCGCTATGATACTTTTATAATTGCAGAAAGAGTTAGGCAAGTGTACTATGCTCCATATCCATTGCGGAAGGATAAGGCTGATTAGTTGGTTGTAATCAAAACAAAGCCTGTTGGTAGGGTGGAAGTTGAGAATGTGCTAGATGTTGCTTACCAAAATGATACCTCAAGTGTTAACCAAATGGTGGATGATCAGTTAGAAAATTACTTGGAGCATCCTCAACGCATATTAGAAGAAGTTGATATGGAGGAAATAACAATCATAGAAAATGAGGATGAAGAATCACCTAATGAAAATGAAAGAAGTGAAGAGGAAGGATTTTTAGACGAGGAAGGATAAGTCGACGAAGACGACTAGCATGTTAGTTTTTTCAAGCGCTCTCAACTTATATAGATTTATATTCTCAATTCTAACATTTTCTTTAATTTATGCAGATGGCCGATAAGGGTCGAGGTAGATCTAGGAAGGATAAAAGGTCTATCGATCATGATGATGGTGCTACACCCACGCTTCCTTCAACTCCACACTTGCATCCCTCTGCTGCTGATGGCCGGCAGCAATCTTCTAGACACAGATCTATTCCACCATATCCATCTACGCATCATACTACCCACCATTCGCCCGCCCAGCAGTATTATCACCATTCTCCGTCACAGGGCTATACCCCGCTTCCTCCTCATGATCCTACCAGTACTAACATGGGTGCATCGAGTCACCAGTCACAGAGCCATATGATACGCCCGTCATATGCTCAATTTGCTTCATCTCCAGCTAGATCGCATCCATCTAGATTTCAGTCGGCTGGATTGCAGCAGTGGTCTGGATCGCATCAGGGGTCTAGATCGATGCAAGGGTGTGGATCTCAGCCATCTTCATCAGGGACCCCGTCTCCCTCTCCACAAAGTTCATCTCCTAGCATTTTTAGTTTTCGTCTTCGGGATAGTAGCACTGAGCCAAATGCCCCCCTTTTTGTGCACGCTTCAGATTCATCGGAGGATGATGATCCAGATGATGTGCGTTATGATTGTTATCATAGGATCATCATCAGGCCTGAGGGAAATGGGTAAGATTTATTTATTACTTCTTTATTTTTGCTGAATTATAATAGCTACTCTTGTTTATTTAATGTAATTTCTATGTTGCGGGTTCATTCCTAATCATCATGTTACAAAGATAATCACTGATATTCTTGTCGGGTTGTATAATGCACCCTATCCGACTTGGAGTGACTTTCCAGAGGATCTCGTGCAACAGATGTTCAACCAATTTAAGTTTTTAATACAATTCTTATCTATTTAAGCATTATATTAACAATATTTTCATCTAACGTTACATACTTTATTTGCAGAATAAGTGTGCCTGGGAGGACCGGTATAACCGTGAAATTTGTAAAACTTTTGGAGTACAAATGCCGTAAGAGACTCTCTGATTCCTTCAGCTCCGCTCGAAAGGTTAAAAAGTAGCCTTCATGGGTTCTACCGGATGTATGTGTGGATCTGCAGAGGTATTGGTTCACCGAGAAATTCGAGAAGCAGAGTGAACTGGGAAAGAAGGCCCGAGCATTTGAGAAGGGTGGCTCTTTGCACTGTCTGGGTTCAAGGAGCATGGGGGATACGAGGAGACAACTGGTAATTTCTTAAAATATTTTGGTCTATTTTTATCGAACTATATTTATATATGTTAATTTCGTTAACACGTTTTATTATATTTGTAGGAAAAAAAAATATGGGAGGAAGATGAGTCATGATGAGTTCTTCATGGAGACTCACATCCGGAAGAAGAAGGCACCGACAGATCCAACTAGATAGGCCGAGGATCGGGCGAAGACTACACATGTAAGTTTCACAACTACTATAAATGTTTATAATATTATATAGTTAGTAATTTTCTATCTTCTAAATAAAGGGTCGCTACAAGATTAATTTGGAGGAGTATACTCAAAGTTTGCCACCGAATGAGCAAGGCGAGCGATCGCCCATTTTAGACGAAGAAGCGCAGAGGATATGGTTGGATGTTGTCGATGGTCCTAAAAAGAGGGTAGCATACGGCCTTCTAGATAAATCATTTCGGCGCTACAGGATTGGATTGCAAGGTATAGGGACTTCCGCCCAAGGCGAGGCGATTGATAGGTCGACTATATCGTCTATGGAATAGAAGATCGCAAAGCTGACAGCAGAGCTTGAAGAGACAAAGGCTAGAGAAAAAAAAAGAGATGAACAATTTGGTATCCTTCAAGTTCAGCTAGAAAGGAGGGACGAACAATTTAATCTCCTTCAAGGTCAGCTGGCCAATCTTCTTGCTAGTGGTGCTTTCCCCATTCTCCGGTCTCGTGAGCCTTCCCCATATGCCGACGATGAAGGTTCTAGGAGTGAAGATGGAGATGATGCTAGATAAAAAACTCATTGAATGGTGTGTATTGCTAAACAAAGTATTGAACTTGTCAATATTTAGTTGAGACTAGTTTTGAATGATGATTATATTGTTATTTTGTTATTGAACATTTTAGTAGTTGTTGTTGTGGTTGTTATTAGTTGTTGTGGTTATTATTAGTTGTTGTTGTTGTTAGATAATAGTTGTTAGTGTTAGTTAATTGTTGTTGTTATTGTTAGTATATTTATTGTTGTTGATTAATTATGGTTGAATATCAGCAATGTAATGCTGCCATTATAGGATGGATATTGGTTGTAATTAGCAGGTGGTGTAGCTCAAAAATAGGCATTTTCTGCCCATTTTTTACCCAGATTTTCGACCGAATTCGGTCGTAAATTTCAAATAAATTCTCCAGTTTATTGAAATTTTCGACCGAATTTGGTCGGAAATTATGAATATATATTTATTTTTTTAAAATAAATTAACAATTTATTATAATTTACAACTAATTATTTAATTAAATAAAATTATTATTTTTTTAATTTCCGACCGAATTCGGTCGGAAAATTAAAATTAAAAAAATTTTAATAGTTTCTGACCGATTTCGGTAAATAGTCTACTGCGTCGATGCTATAATACCTACATGTGCTATTTTACATGAGCTTACTCTTCATTATGTACCGAATCTCTATGATACTTGTCTTGCATACATAATGTGTTTTAATGTTATAAGACCCCTCAACTGTGATCTTGCTTCCCTGCTAATATGCTCTCCAGTATGTCTTAATCCCCTGTTCCTTCAGTGATTACTTGGACTGTCATAATACGTGCTCCCTATCATGTTCCAATGCAATCTTGCCTCCTGATGATAATTAACATGTTTGTCTTATGATACTAAGATGCATGCTTAGCTTAATCCGAACCTCTTAGGTCTCAATTGGTTTAATGTCATGAATGATAATCTATGTATATTTTGCAAACCTGTTTCTTCCCCAATTTCTTTCAGTATGAGGTTATCTATGTGGTGCTTTGCTGTCCTGCTGAACCTACTGGCCTATTTGATTAATTACTCTATATGCTCAATTTGGCTATGTCTACTTTAGGATATGAATGTATCTCCTAACTTCTGTCCATTTTCCTCACTGGCAACTTATGCTATTCTAAACACTTCATTCTTAGCCGGCTGAAAGCCAAGGCTACCTAGGTTCTATTATTGGCCTCCCTAGTGTGAGCACTGCTCGGGGTCCAATTGAGACCCTTGTGAACTCTAACACACCAGGACTTAGTTCTTAGTCACTCCCTCAATCTCAAAAATTGTTCCTATTCACTCTACTCCCCCCTGTTATGTATTGTGTACCTGAATTGGTTGGTTCAAGTGATGCAACACTTGGTGCCATGGTTGAGTAAACTGGTTCTGGACTCCTCTATGGATCCCTGAGTCGTGTATTAAATGTGGATCTTTGTTGAAGGCCTGGGTATGTTGTGTAAGAGCTATTGAAGGCCCATGCAATACTGGGTATTTATTTTATTTGGGCCTGTTGTGGGCCTCTTATCGCTGTTATGTGACATTTGTATTTTTACTCGTATTTGAGCCTGTAATAACCTTTGTGTAAATACTTGGGGAATTAGTAAGAAGGGGAAACGGGTATGTCTAAAGTTTGCATGAAAGGGTAGCCAACATGCCTATAAGATTCACATGACTTATCCAACCTGCTATGTATATGCCTTTAATCTTGGTTGCACTGTTAGAAATTATGCCATTAGGACAAGTACACACACATGCTCTCTGCTAGCAAATATGAATGTTGCCATTATTCTCACTGCTATGTGTTACTAGAAAACCTGCCTATAGGAATAAATGTTAATGAATTTTCCTTCAATTCACTTCAGTTATTCACTAGAAATCATACCTATAGGATTTTGATCACTTCATTGCTATTGTATCACATTGTTCACTAGAAATCTTGTTTATAGGACTAAGTATAAATAAAATGAGTTCTAATCATCAATTGTTAGAGATCATGCCTATAGAAAATAATTGCTTGTTAATTGGTTAATATAGACTACTTAAACAATGTTCTTGATCGTCACTGTTAGGAAAATCTGGATAATTCTGGGGTTCTTCCCACAGATTCTGTTATACCCAACTGCGTAGATCACCTAGGCATCATACATATAGGATTGATAACTTAAAACTTTCAATAATTAGCTTATAATACCCGCATGATTCTGTCTATAAGCTATATCCTGTATCTGAAATTACATGCATACTTTGATCGCCTAGAAAGCATGTCTATAGGATTCTGCAGATTTATGATTAGCATATGTGTTTGCGTGCATTTATTGCTTAAGTGCGGAGGCAAACTTGAGCCCCCTTTTATTGTCATATTTGAAGTCCAATGTGTTTTGTATGTCGCCTAGTTTTATTATTTTGAGCAGCCTAAGTTTAAGTCTAGAACCACCCTAAATAAAGGTCCAATAGCTCCTGGACCATAGGTATGGGACGGGTAATGCACGCATAGGGTACGACCTATAATTGAATTAGAACGCTTTTAGGTAATAACTTTAACATAGTAATCGAGTAGCAGGAGATGATAGTCTGTGCTTGCTGAATAATATGAGTAACACCCCATCTTGAGGGAGTTACGAAGTATTATTTATGTTGCACGGGGTGATCCTTTAGGATAAAAAACTTAGGACCCCCTTCTTCTTTATATGTTGTTATTAGATCTAAATAGTTGTATTCCTATATTCGCACCAAGATATATATTAATCATGTTGTAATAAAGCTCTTGACTTCTGAACTCCCTTTTTTATTTGATCACCTAGCTTAATCGTACTCCACATAATCTTAAGCTCAGTCGGGACCCACAATTGTGGACGTCGAGGAGTGCCTAACATCTTCTCTTTGAGGTAACTTGAGCCCTTACCCGATCTTTGGTGGCGTTGGCTAGTCAAACAGAGTCATTTGCATAATAGGTGCCCCTAACGTACCTTAAACCGTTAGGTGGCGACTCTACTATTTTAATACCTCATTAAAAGAATTTTCACATGTCGAAACCAGATTTCGCGAGAAAAAGGGGGCGCGATAACTCCCTCTTCACTAAGAAAGTGGCAGGGAAGATAGTTATAGTTTTGATTTATGTTGATGATTTACTTATCACTGGTGATGATTCTTAGTTAATACAAGATACCAAGGATGCGCTGCAATCCTCCTTTAAAATCAAAGATTTGGGGGAACTCGAGTATTTCTTAGGCATTGAATTTTCCAGGAGTGCTAAGGGGATTTTCATGCACCAGAGGAAGTATGCCTTGGAGTTGATTGCTGATTTGGATCTTTCTGGTTCCACGCCTGTTGCCACACCTATGGAGTTGAATGTCAAGTTCATTACTTTTGAATTTGACACTCATGTTGGATCTGTTGATGACAAGGTTTAAGATGATCCATGGCCTTACCATAGATTACTTGGACGTCTATTGTACCTTATTATTACTCGACCTGATATTTCATTTGCTTTCCATTGCCTTAGCCAGTTCATGCATTCTCCAAAAATTTCTCATTGGGAGGCTGCACTTAGGGTGGTTAAATATGTTAAGTCTTGTCCTGGTCTAGGGGTTTATTGTCAGCTGTTTATTCTGAGTCTCTCCTTGCCTTTTGTGATGCTGCTTGGGCCTCCTGTCCAAATACTAGAAGATCAATCTCAGGGTATTTGGTTAAATTTGGTTCTTCCCTGATTTGTTGGAAGTCCAAGAAGCAAACCACTATCTCTAGGAGCTCTGCAGAAGTAGAATACAGAAGCATGGCTTCTATAGTGGTTGAATTGGTTTGGTCCTTGAGCTGTTCAAATAGTTAGGGGTCACTCTTTCCTTACATGTTCCCATATTCTGTGACAGTAAGTCAGCTCTTCAGAAAGCTGCAAACCCTGTTTTACACGAGCGCACCAAACACATCGATATTTATTGACACTTCATCCGGAAAAAGGTGCAAAATGATCTTATCAGTACTCTATATCTTGCAACTGCTTATCAACAAGCAGACTTTCTCAATAAGGGTCTTGGGAGATCTCAACATAATAATTTATTATCCAAGCTAGGCATGAAAAACATCTTCATGTCCCCTAGCTCGGGGGGGGGGGAGGGAGGGGATAATGAGATACTTCCAGTCACGTGTGAAGCAATGTATGGAGTCACTTAAGCTAACTATAGTTAGTAGGTCATTAATAGTTAACTAGAGTTAGGCATAAATAGTTAGTTGACAACTGTGAGTTAGTTAGATAAATACATATACATTGTACAGATTTTGTGTGGAACGAAAAAATATCGAGAAACTTCTCCCCTCTCTCTCTCTGTTGTTCATCTTCTTTCATCAATTCTTCATCACGATTTAGCAATCTAATACCCCTAAATTATGCAAAACGGTTTACCCATGCTCTCCTTTTATAGTTCGGTTCAAATAAATTCTTAACGTTATCAAACTAGCTTGTATTTGTCCTTATTTTTTAACAGGAAATTATTAGAATCTCTAATTGAATTATTTAGAACCAAAAAAATTGCCATGCGTCCAACAAATGGCTTAAAATAAAACTAACCGTTTCTCCATGTCCTCTTCTTCCCTTCCAATTTCTTCTTCTTCTCCTTCTTCTCCATTAGAGCGGAGGAAAAAAATAAAAACTAAAAAACAATTGCGTTACATAAAAAAATAAAAAAGATAAATGAAAAAGTAAAAAATGTGGCGACCAATAATTAACAATAAGCGTATACATTTTATACATTGTTGTTCCAATTTAGGGTGTGTTTTAATTCAGAGTATTTTCGTGCAGATTTTATCTCCCCATAAAATAATATTTATTTTCAATTAATTTAAAAATACTGGTTATTTTTTAATTATCGGTCCAAAAACTGACCAGCCCGTACTATTTTGACTAAGAAAATAGATCTTAGACTTAAATCAACTCAAAAGCTAGGTCATGGTGAAAATTCCCTTTTTTCTTTCCATCAGAAAAATAAATTTCAACTCATGCATCCTTGCTTAGCCACATAATTAATAAGATTATAACATGAAGAAACAATGCCGATGATATTGGTTTCATAAAGTACCCAAACTGACATAAATAAGCGAAAAAAGACCACAAATTAAAACTGCATGAAAGATCGATTCCATTACTCAAATAATCAATCAACTATTTAAAATTAATAAAGTTATGCTTTATTTTTGTTTGTAATAGAAAAACTGCTTAACTATTTCTGTAGCACTGAAAAGACCACCCAACTAGATTTCTCAAACTTTCATGACTATATACCTATTTTACTCTCTAAATTATCTACCTTTATTTTAAATAGTTTTTAATATTATAATTTTTCCCTGTTTACTTCATATTATATACTCACCTATATAATTTTTAATTTTATATATTATAATATTTTAAGTTGTATGATCTTATCCATATAGCATAATCATATGAATTATTATTCAAAAATTTTCTCATCTTAAAAAATAAAATAGTTTTAAAATTGTATATATCTCTACACTGAAATTATTTATTTATATATGTATCCTCATTTTTTATAATAGTTTTCTTAAAAATATGTAGATATTTAATGATTTTTGATTTAAATAAATAAAAGTAATTATTAACTATCTTGCTTGCATTAAACAACTGCAGTAGTTTGGAGGCCTAAAACAATTACATGTCTTTCTTCTGTGCTGACACTTGTCATATCAAGTAAACACGTGAGTATATTGAGAAAGAAAACATGTTTAAAAAAATCGGTAAGAAAACAAATTAGGGATTAACTAACTTAATCACGTGGCGACTAAAGATTTATTACTTTGGTAGCACATAGATTACTAAACAAGTTAAGGGACTAACTAATTTAACGCCAAAAAATTTTAAACTCTTTTCAAAATTTCCCAAAATTCCCGCCCCACTTCCCTCCTATAAAACTTCCCCATTACACATCTCACAAATTCACCATTATCTCACAGTCAAAGCATTTCCCAATCTACAAAATGGCTCGTACTAAGCAAACAGCTCGCAAATCAACAGGTGGTAAGGCTCCAAGGAAGCAGCTAGCTACAAAGGCTGCGAGAAAGTCAGCTCCGGCTACCGGAGGAGTGAAGAAACCTCACCGTTTCCGTCCCGGAACTGTAGCTTTAAGGGAAATTCGGAAGTACCAGAAATCGACAGAGTTGTTGATAAGAAAGTTGCCGTTTCAGAGGCTAGTGAGGGAAATAGCACAGGATTTCAAGACAGATCTGAGGTTCCAAAGCAGTGCTGTTGCTGCCCTACAAGAGGCTACTGAGGCTTACCTTGTTGGACTCTTTGAAGATACAAATCTCTGTGCCATTCACGCGAAAAGGGTCACTATCATGCCCAAGGACATTCAGCTCGCTAGGAGGATTCGTGCTGAAAGGGCTTAGGATGAAACTTGTTATGCTTATGGTTATGGATAAATTCGTGTTCTCTGATCTAGGGCATTGTTTTTTGTGTCTTTTTGCTGAATGTTAGGGTTAGTGATGTAAATCAAGTGACTTGTTTCGATCAATATATGTAAAACCTCTGGTTTATTAGTATTTTGAAATCTTATTAATGCTGTTACATCTTATTAGCGTTTGTACTTTTGATGTTTGATTATTTGTTTAGAAGGAACTCAATAGAAACATCAAATTATTTTTTCCTTGTTATCATTTGTGTAGAAATTATCTTTTCCTTTTTCACTACTTACTGGTGCTTGGCACTTCGTATTCTGCTTATGAAATATTAAACCCCCACATTCTACTAAAGAACGAAGAAAAAGATTATGTCTTTGTAGGAAATGGAACTCAATACTAGCAGTTCCTAAGTTCTGACATTACTAGTTAAACATGGACTTAAAAATCCTCTATGTGGTGTAGGGTGTTTAAACTTTGAATTTCCTTTATCATTATTTGAAACTAAGATTGATTTGGGTTTGTTATCAAATGCTTATTTACTATTGTTGTAGGAGGGTAGATGTTTCTTTTGTCACGTTAGTCATCAAAGGTTGAACTTGGCTGCTGTAGATATGGATTAGCCATTTGATGTGTTTTCTGTTTTACTTTAGCTTCTGGCAAAATGAGTTGTGTTTTAACTAAGATGATTGGTCTTCTGTGAGGCATCTCATCTTCCGCAAGTTTTAGGTAAGTTTTCGCCCTTGTCTTACCTAAGATTGTTGGTCTGTGTTGCCAAAGAGAGCTGCTTTTTAGTTTCAGTCTGACTTGAAGTACTGAGTTTCATAAGCTGTTTATGCATTCAAATGGTTTCATAAGCTGTTTCCTTTTCTCATTATTAGTACTTTCAACCGCTGAAGTAGGTAAGTTTTGTTTTTGCTTCGAGCAATGTGACTGCTGCTGCATCTGAATGTTTCAACAGAAAGTGATGGAACCAGTCACTGTAATCTATTGGGATAAGCAGTGTTACAGTCATACTTGCTCAAATTGAGTAGCTTTCTGTATATTCAACTTGACCTGAAAGCTCCATTTGTGGATATCAATATCTCCTGAATAGATGGTATCCCTTAAAAAGAGTTGTAAATTCAGTAGCTTTCTGTATTCTGAAATCTTATTAATGATATCTGTTATTCGTTTTCTTTCAGACAAAGGTACTGCTCATACATATGGTGTGAAATTCACAAGCACTTGAAAATTGAAAAACTGTTTTATTTTGGCGATGGAGTATTGTAGTTTTGTACTCATAAATGAAGGCTTGAAGCTTGGGTAGACATACATAAAATAATGTAACCTATTTGTTATTTGGGAACTAGGAGATATATTTCTTAATGATTTCGAGGGTAATTTTCGTTTCCTTATATGGCTTTGGCCTTCTGTTATTGCTGAGTGCAGGGCTTTCATGAATGTTAAATTCTCTTATGACATCTTAATTGCTACTTCTTGCCTTGTGTGTTGTTATTTAGGGGAGGAATAAAAGCATTTAGAAATATGGAACCCTGTTACTCTGCAGTGACTAATAGTATAGGTACTCTTCATTCAAAATTGACTTAAAAGTCCTCATTTCTTGGCATCAGCATTGTACAAACTCTGTGGATCCTTTATGTGTTTTCTGCAATTGGTAGCAGTTTTGTAGAATTTTTTGTTTAACTTTAACTTCTGGTAATAGGTGCTGCAGTTGGTTTTAAGTTACTAAGGCTGTCTGTTTTGAGACTTCATCTCCAGCGAAAATAGGGGTCTCAAAGTTAGAAGACAAAAGTTTAACTAGCTCGACACTTCTAAACTTTGGAGGGACTAGTAATATTCTCGTTTATAAGTCAATTTGGACATAATCCAAATTATGCTTTCTTAATTTTAGCATATATACACCCTTGCAAGGAAAAACTGGAATACAAGAGATTAATTAAGAGTATAAAGACAGTAAAGCAACTCTGAGTTTTAAAGAAAGAATGATAGTTGAAAGGCATAGTAAAGTATTGATACAAATGACAGAGTGCAGAAAAGTAGGCATAGTAAAGTAATAATATTTGGAAGGATTTTTATTTAGAAAGTATTATATGAAAGAATTGTATTTAAAAGATATTTAATTGAAGAAATTATATTTGAAAAGATTTATTGAAAGAATTATATTTGAAAAATAATTATTTGAGAAAAATTATATTTGAAGGAGAGTTATCTGGAAGAATTATATGTGAAAGCTATTTATTTGAAGGACTTGATTTAATTGGGTGTAATTGTGTTTATTAATTGTTAAGTGATATTAATGGTATTCTTGTTGTCTGTTGCGCATATCACTAGTTGTTTTATCCGCCCTTATTATTATTTGTTTCCTATTATTTTGTATACTATATTGCACAGGTTATTAGACTAGTGAGTGTCTTGACTGTATCTCGTCTCTACTCCATTGAGGTTAGTCTTGATACTTACTGGGTATCGACCGTGGTGTACTCATACTACACTTCTGCATATTTTTGTGCAAAGCCAGGTATTGGAGACATCGGACTTGAGAAGAGTTAAAGCGGGATCCTAAGGATTTAAGGTAGAGCTGCTTGGTCGTCGCAGTCCCTTGGAGTCTTTTCATTTCATTGTACTGTTAATTTTAATCAAACAGTATTGTATATTCGGTCCTCGTGATCATTCCATGTATTCAGTTAGAGTTCGTGACTCAGTACTACCAGTCTTGGGAGATTGTATATTGTAATTATTTCCGCTGTTAGTTTTTAAATAAAAAAATGGCTCCAAACAATATAATTGAAATTGCCTTACCTAGTCTTAGAGACTAGGTGCCATCACAATGCCTGTGGTGGGATTTTGGGTTGTGACAAGTTGGTATCAGAGTTCTAGGTTCATAAGTTCTACGAGTCACGAACAAGTTTAGTAGAGTCTTGCGGATCGGTACAGAGACATCTGTACTTATCTTCGAGAGGCTACAGAACTGTTAGAAAATTTCACTTCTTTCATTCCTTATTGTGTGACATTTATTCAGCTTGAAGCATATATCTTATATCCTTTTGTATCCACTCGTGTATGAAATTGCGCACTCGGTATCAACTATACGCCAACGGTTCATGATACTATAAAGGGGTTATAAGGGAGCCAGGGTTGCTCAACCATTATTACAACGTGTCATCCAGATCAAGGATGCAGAAGTATTGAGAGATCATTCAGTTGTGTACATTAAGGTGCAACAGGTTTTGATAGCTGGTTAATAAGTATGATCTTAAGAAGGTTTAATTAATTGCCTAATCATCACATTTGTGGTAGGGTCACTAGGTAGATGTAGATCTGAAATAGTTGGTGGCATTAGAGACTATGTAGTTCGTATAGATTTCTATTTAGCGAAGGGTACATACGCAGCCAAGGCACTGGAGGAAGCGAGTCTAACTGTCACGAAGATGACATGCGCCAAATAAATGGCTTGAGGTGTCTTATGAACGGTGTCCTACGAGCGATGAAGGTTAGTATTGTTGATCATCGAAATGTATCCTGTGGCTTCGCGCCAAGTGAGGGGAGTCCACTATCAACGATCAGATTGCGGGGTCAGGTGCTATATCAGTTGGGACCTGAGATGTATTTATGTGGTATTGAAAGGTTCTCCGAAACTTGTATATAATTAGGAGGTGAGATTGTATGGGATGATGCTGGGGCTTGCGGTATTTTCGCGTCCTTAATAATTCTACATGTTAGTACCAGCGGGGTCACAAAAACAATTTTAGAATATTCAGAGTACTACAGTAAGTTCTTACAATGCACTACCAGCACGAGATTCCTGTAATGGTTAACCCAGTTATCCGGCACATACTCAGTGTGAGCAGCTGAACCCGCAGAGGGGTTGCTATGAGTGTGGTAATACTAGGCACATCATGAGAGATTGTCCCAGACTTGGGAGTGGTGGATTTCATCAGATCACTCCACCTACAAGCTTTATTCCAGTTAACACTCCACGTGCACAGTTAGCTAGAGGTAGAGGACAGGCGGGTAGTGGGCGCCTAAGAGGTGGAGGCCCGACCCGTTGATATAATCGCTATGATTTGGCTGAGGCCGATACACCAGATGGTGTCATTACACGTACGATCCTGATTTTGTTATAATAGGATATTTTCCCTTAATTTGATTCGGTTCTGAATATTGAGGTGAGTCCTCCTATTATGCTCCGCTTATGGGTGAACTCCGTAATTTGTGACCCACTTATATGTGTATCCCTGTTGGGAGATTTAAAGATGTGAGTTTGTGTCTGTCACTTTATCTTTGTGCACCATTTAGGGCTATAAGTCCAAAAGCAAAAATTTATTATTCAATACAGTGGGACCCATGTTCCGTAGCACCTCGTGGCAGCGTTCAAGATAATCCTGTGGGTCCTCAAAAAGTGTACCACTGAAGTGAACTGTAAAAAGCTTAGTGAACTTATCCAGTCTCAATAAGGCCTCAAAAGACATGGCGGGCCTATCACCGGTCTGTGCCGCAACAACTGGCTAAACTAGCCCAACTGGCGGGGCTGCTGGAGCCTGATTCTGTGGAGCCATCTGCTCCGGAGTGGGAGTAGTGGGAGTTTGTGCTCCTCCCCCAGCTGTGAAACGGCTGGTGCCACTGGAAATGTACTACTCTGAGTCCATAGAAGGGACATCCGCACTGGGATCGCGAATATAAGCCAAATAGGCTAGACACCCTTTCTCTACCATACGCCGAGCTTTCATATAAGAAATAACCCTGCTGGCAGAATAGCCAGGAGTTCCTTTCCACTCTAACCGAGGTAACCCCGGCATAGCTAGGGTCACTGTCTTGGCATGACAGTCCAATATAGCATGATAAGGAGACATCCAATCCATACCCAAGATAAACGTCAAAATCTACCATATCAAGTAGTAGAAGATCCACACTAGTCTCAAGATTTTCAATAGTAACCACACACGAACGATAGACATGATCTACTATAACAGAGTCTCCCACCGGTATAGATACACACACAGAAGCACTCAGAGATTCACAAGGCACAACCAAATATGAAGCAAAATCGGAGGACACATAGGAATAAGTAGATTCTGGATCAAATAGAACTGAAGCATCTCTATGGCAAACTGAAATAATACCTGTGATCACAGAATCAGATGACTCGGCCTCAGGCCTAGCTGGAAAAGCATAAAATCGGGGCTGGGCCCCACCACTCTGAACTGCATCTCTGGGACGGCCTCTAACCGGCTGGCCTCCACCTCTAACGGTCTGACCTCCACCTCTAATGGCCTGACCTCCAGTCTATTGCGGCGTGCAACCCGATCCTCCAATATAGACTTTAATTGAGTCTGTTGCGGCGTGCAACCCGATCCTCCAATATATTCATTATAATCAATTCTGTTGCGGCGTGCAACCCGATCCTCCAATATAGACTATTAATAAGTCTGTTGCGGCGTGCAACCTGATCCTTCAATATAGACTTTTAATAAGTCTGTTGCGGCGTGCAACCCGATCCTCCAATATATTCATTATAATCAATTCTGTTGCGGCATGCAACCCGCTCCTCCAACATATTCATTTACCAATTCTTATAGGAGAAATTTTTCCAATAATTGTAACAATTAATATAAAATTATAAGACAACAAGCATACAATAATTATGATTTAATTATGAAACAAACAATGACAAATAGCAAATTATTATGAAAATCAAGTAGAAAATAGGCAGTTTAATATTTAATATGGTAAATGTCAAATAACAATTAAAACCTATAATTCAAATAGCATGTAACAATTAATGGAGGAATTCAAGAATTAATGTTTTTCAAGAATTATAATAATTCTTGATTTTTCAAGAATTATAATAATTATAATAATTAATTAATTAATTAACAAGAATTATAATAATTAATTTATGATTTAAAATAATTTATGATTTTTCAAGTAAGCAGGCAAAAAATTAATTTGAGGACGTATAGACACTCGTCACCTCCCCTATACGTCGTTCACATGCAATTCACATAACAAATAATTTAAGGGTTCTATTCCCTCAAGTCAAGGTTAACCCCGACACTTACCTCGCTTTGCAAATTCCAATCAATTGTTCAACCACAACTTTTCCTTTTAAATTTGCCTCTGAAAGCTTCAAATCTATCCATAAACAATTCAATATATTCAATACTAATCATAAGAATTAATTCCATATGAATTTATACATTTTCCGGATAAAAATCCGAAATTTATTAAAATATTTGATAGTGGAACCCACGTCTCAAATTCTGAAAAAACTCATAAAATTCGAACACCCGTTCCGATACGAGTTCAACCATACAAAATTTGTCCAATTCCGAAATCAATTGGACCTTCAAATCTTAATTTTTTATTTTTAGAAGATTTTATAAAAATCTGATTTTTCTTCCATAAATTCACGGATTCATGATATAAATGAGTATGAAATCATGAAATATAATCAATATAGGATAAGGAACACTTACCCCAATATTTTCCTGTAAAAATCGCCCAAAAATCGCCTTACCCGAGCTCAAAAATGAAAAAGGGTTGAAAATGGGACGAATCCCATTTTCCAGAACTTAAGTTCTTTTTCTGGAACTTTTACCCTTCGCGAACGCGGTCAGTGCCTCGCGTTCGTGAAGCACAAATTCCTGCTGACCAATTTTATTCTTCGTGAACGCGAGGGCTACTTCGCGAACGCGAAGCTTGCCTGGCTTGGCCTTCATGAACGCGAGATGCCCTTCATGAACGCGAGATGCCCTTCGCGAACACGAGATGCCCTTCGTGAACGCGAAATGCCCTTCGCGAATGCGAAGGCCATTTTCCTGGCCAGCCCCTTTCCCTTCGCGAACGCGGGGATTCGATCGCGAATGCGAAGCTTTGCACCTCAACTCTTCGTGAATGCGAAGCACAAAAAGTGCCAGTCCAAATTTCCTCTTGGCGAACGCGATACTCCCCTCGCGAATGCGAATAAGGAAACCAGAAGCAGATTTTTGCAGTTTTTCTTAAGTCCAATAATGATCCGTTAACCACCCGAAATCAACCCGAGCCCTCGGGGCTCCAAACCAAACATGAACCCAAGTCCTAAAACATCATACGAACTTGCTTGCGCGATCAAATCACCAAAATAACACCTAGAACTACGAATCGGACACCAACTCAAAGGAAGTTTTCAAGAAAACTTTAAAACTTATATTTTTATAACCGGACGTCCGAATCACGTCAAATCAACTCCGATTCTTACCAAATTTGGCAGACAAGTCATAAATATTATAGTGGACCTATACCAGGTTCCGAAACCAAAATACAGACCCGAAGTCAATAAATCCAACATCAATAATTTCTTAAAAATCATTAAGCTTTCAAGCTTTTAATTTTTCATCAAAATTCCATATCTCGGGCTAGGGGCCTCGAAATTCGATTCCGGGCATACGCCCAAGTCCCAAATCACGATACGGACCTATCAAAATTGTCAAAATATTGATCCGGGTCCGTTTACTTAAAATTTTGACCAAAGTCAACTCAGTTGAGTTTTTAAGCTCTATTTCACATAAGAACTTTTCGGAAAATTTTACGGACTGCGCACGCAAGTCGAGGAATGATAAATGGTGCTTTTCGAGGTTTTAGAACACAAAATTACTTATTAAATTTAAAGATGACATTTTAGGTCATCACAAGCTGCTTGGTCGTCGCAGTCCCTTGGAGTTTTTTTATTTCATTATACTGTTAATTTTAATCAAACATTATTGTATATTCGGTCCTCGCGATCATTCTATGTATTCAGTTAGAGTTCGTGACTCAGTACTACCAGTCTTGGGAGGTTGTATATTGTAATTATTTCTGTTGTTAGTTTTAAAATAAAAAAAAATAGCTCCAAAAAATATAATTAAAATCGGCTTTCCTAGTCTTAGAGACTAGGTGCTATCACGACGCCTGTGGTGGGATTTTGGGTCGTAACAATTCATGCAGATTTTATTTCCGCAAAAAGTAATAGTTTTTTTCAATTAATTTACAAATATTAATTATTTTCTAATTACCCGTCCAAAAACTGACGAGCTTATGCTATTTTGACTAAAATGGATCTTAACTTTAACTCAAGCCAAAAACTAGGTCGAGGTGAGGATTGCCCTTTTCTCTTTTGATCAGACAAAAACTTTCAACTCTGATCATTGCTATCACATAATAAGATTATAAAATGAAGAAGCAGTGCTAGTGATATTGGTTACAGAAAGTACCCAAACTGACATAAATAAGCAAAAAAAGGCCACAAATTAAAAATACACGGAAGATCGATTTCATTACTCAGATAATTATTTAACTACTTAAAATTACTTAGTTAAGTTATGTTTAATTTTTGTTTGTAATAGAAAAGTCACTTAACTATTTCTATAGCACTAAGGTCGCTCAATTAGATTTTTCAAACTTTCGCGACTATATACTTAATTTACCCTCTAAATTATCAATCTTTATTTTTAATGCTTTTTAATATTATAATAACTTTCCTTGTTTACTTTATATTAGGGACTTACATATAGAATAAATAAATTTTATTTACAAAGTAAAAAGGCAAAAATAGTTTTCAGGCATATATAATCTTGAAAAAAAATAATGGAGCAAACTTTTCAAGCATATATAATGTATTATAAATATACCTTTATTTTAAATAATTATATTTTAATATTATATGTATGGAATATATCCTTTAAAAGCTTTTATTCTCTTTCCTTTTCAGTTGCGTAAAAACAATTTTGAATTTTATTTGTTATATCAAAATTATTGATACGAAAAAACTATTCTAATTAAATTTTTATTGTGCTCAATTATCTTATTCATCTTCAAGTGCTTAAACTCTTATTTTATAATTCAAACATAATTTTTAGTATAATATTTATATGATTTATAAAAATATTACTCATCGAAACAAAGTTCATGCGCAATGCATGTATGTTAAGACTAGTTAGATAACAATTAAATAGAAGGGTAAAAGGATTGTGTTAGTTTCAGTAGCATTTGATAGATTGTGCCAAATTCGTCATAAAATCAGCCGCCCAATTATAATTTACCCGCTCCCAAGTTCAAATAATGCTTCATTAATACTAAAAATATTCTCTTACAATCTCCAAATTATATTTATGTTTTTTTTTAATTCTGCTTATGTATATATGCCTGAAAACTATTTTTTTTACTTTATAAATAAGATTAGTTTTTTCTATAAATAAGTCTATTATATAAAGTAAAAAGAAAAAAATATGATAATATTAAAAAGTACTAAAAAAATAAAAATTAATAATTTAGAGAGTAACGTAAGTATTTAGCCACTGAAAATTTGATAAATCTAATGACCTTCAGCGAGCATCAAATGATCTCTGATTTTAAACGGAAGCGCATACACACAGAGATAGCAAGATTGCAAGAGAATCGTATGGCAGCACAAGGCAACTCTGAGAACTCACAAACTCTTTGAAACGAATAAATGAAAGTTGCACTAGATTATAATTTACAGAGTAAGTTCACTTTTGCTATGTAGAGAAAACTTTAACAAATTTATATACAACTTATTACAACAACAAAAATAAGGCGTTTTTAATTCTCAAGTCTGATTAAGAATCAGAAAAAGTTTATTTACATAAACTGGAAGGAGTTTGAAAAGCTTGAGAAAGCATGGGAGATGGAGAAGCGTGGACCTCCACGCTTTCTTCAAGCGAGTAAATAAATCTACATCGAATTTCGCCTTCCATAGGTCCTAGTGATAGCTCCAGAATGACCCTGATTGTTGCACTTTTCCTTTAGTGAGTGTACCATCCATAGGTCATTGTATCCAATAAGAAATACGAGATGGACAAGATTGGGCAAATCTTGGAGATATTTGAGTGGATCATCTGTTAAATGAGCCCACATGAAGTATATTTTGACCAAGGAATGAAGATCTTGAATCCAACTTGGAAACTTAACAATACGTCATGTCAAGTACATGCGCTGAAGAAGAGGTGGAGGAGAAGACATGTAAGAAACATCAAGGATCTCATGTTCTTCCACCGATTTAAGATTTAACGACTCAAGCTTCCGGAGCTTTTCAATTGATGACCACACTGTTGGGATTGGAGGTTGGTGAATGAAAAATGAAGGGAAAAAATGTGAAAGGGAAAGTGAGTTGTGTTGGGAATAAACCCTTTATAGAAATAATATTCACAATAATAAAAGCGGAATAATCACGTAGCACTGATACGGTAATTAACAAGAATAAAAGAGTGACAACAACACCAAGATTTTTACGTGGAAACCTCTTTGAATAAGGAAAAAAACCACGGCCCCGAGACGGGCAACTAATATCACTTTAGCAAGTAATTTTATACTTTATAGGTCAGAGTAAAATACTCCAAAGACTACTACAACACTCAAAAGAAATAACCCTCTTTTGATATTCCCACCTCACTATAATATCGCTCACTCTCTATTTTTCTCACAGACTATTTTCTTATAGCTTGTCTATGAAACCTCACTCTTTCTTTCTCTCTTTGTTGGTGTGTCAAAATGAGAAGCTGAAGGCTTCTATTTATAGGAAGAAGTGTCGTAACCAAAACCAATTCTGGTAAAAAACGTGTGTCGGCGCGTTTCGATGCCTACCACCTATTTTGGCATCTTGGAGATTTTTCTTCTTCATTATGGGGATGGACCCCACAATCCTTTTCTTCTTTATTATGGGGATGGATCCAACAATCTCTTTTTTTCTTTATTTTATTTATGGGGATGGACCCCACAAATCTCCCTCTCCAGACCCATTCACCTAAAGGAGGTAACACTGGACTTCTAGCTTGAGTGCATGCCGACAAGTTCTTTGCACAATTCGAACTTATCTCTAGGTACCACCTTGGTCAACATATCTGCGGGATTCTCACTTGTAGAAATCTTCAAGACTTTTAGAGATTCATTCTCTACCATTTCTCGAATCCAGTGATATCTTACGTCGATATGTTTGGTCCTTGCATGGTACATGGAGTTCTTCCTAAGGTCTATTGCACTTTGACTGTCACAATAGATGACATACTCCTTCTGATGCAATCCAAACTCTTGAAGGAATCGTTTCAACCATATCATCTCCTTGCCAGCTTCAGTAACGGTAATATGCTCCGCTTCAGTTGTAGAGAGTGTGACACACTTCTACAACCTCGACTGCTATGATATAGCTCCCCCTGAAAAAGTAAATAGATATCTAGTAGTGGATTTTTTATTATTAGTATCACCGGCCATATCAACATCTGTGTATCCCTTCAAGATTGGATCAGATCCTCTAAAACACAAGCAATCTCATATAGTACCTCTTAGGTACCTGAGTATCTACTTGACTGCTTCCTAGTGTTCTTTTTCAGGATTTTCAAGAAACTTGATGACAACACCAACTGCATGGGCAATATCAGGTCTAGTGCATACATTGAATACATCATACTTCCGACGGCAGAGGAATAAAGAACTTTGGTCATGCTTTTCTTTTTCTCCATTGTTGTAGGACACATCTTCTTGCTTAACTTTAGCTGACTAGAAAGAGGTGTGCTGACTGGCTTAACATTCTTCATGTTGAAGTGTTCCAGTACACGTTCAATGTACTTCTCCTAGGACATCCTTAACTTTCTGTTTGTTCGCTCTCGAACTATCTTCATACCCAGAATTTGTTGTGCTAGGCCCAAGTCCTTCATATCAAATGACTTGGACAAATATCCCTTCAACTTTGCGATCAGCCCCTTACCTTTTCCTATAATTAACATGTCATCCACTTACAACAACAATATAATAAAGTTATTCTCAGAAAATCTTTTGAAGTATACACATGGATCAAAATATGTCTTTGTGTAAGTTTGACTTTTCATGAATGAGTCAAACTTCTTGTACCACTGCCTTGGTGCCTACTTCAACCCATAAAGACTCTTATTCAGTTTGCACACCATGTGTTTTCTTTCAGCTACTTCAAATCCTTCTGGCTGCTCCATATAGATCTCCTCTTCCAAATCTCCGTGAATAAATGTAGTTTTCACGTCCAACTGCACCACTTCAAGATCTAGGCTAGCTGCTAAGCTCAAGATTGTTCGAATAGGTCATTTTGATAACAGGTGAGAAAATTTTGTCAAAATTAATACCTTTTTTCTGCTCGAAGCCTTTTACCACCAATCGAGTTTTGTATCTGACCAGCTTGCCATTTCTACCTTTCTTGAGTTTAAAGACTCATTTGCATTTGAGTCATCTTTTTTACCCTTTGGAAGTTCAACCAACTTGTACATGACATTTTTCTATAGAGATTCCATCTCTTCTTGCATGGCTTTCATCCACTGGTTCTTTTTTGGATGGGACATCACCTCCATAAGACTTTCTGGCTCCCCTTCATCACTGATGAGGACATATTCTGTTGAAGGGTACTTGCATGACTCTACCCTTGGCCTCTCTGATCTCCTCACAGGTTGAGGTTGTTCTTCTTCCTGAGTAGGGTACTCCACTTGCTCGACATCATCATCAAGTTGCTCTCCCTGCTCAATAACCTCACTAGGTTGCTCCCCCTGCTCGACAACCTCGTCGGTCCTACTTTCTGCACTTGTGGGATTGTTAGAAGTAGAAGGAATAGTAACAATGTTAGGAATTATACCATTCTTGGCCTTCTCTGGCATATCATCAGCAGTTCCAACTTCACTTTCTCGGAAGACTACATCTCTGTTTCTGATGACCTTCTTCTTTACAGGATCCCACAATCTGTATCCGAACTCTTCATCTCCATATCCGATGAATATATAGGGAACAAATTTATCATCCACCTTTATTCTCTGCTCCTTCGGTACATATACAAAAGCTCTGCAACCGAACACCTTCAGATGTGAGTAGGACACCTCCTTGTTGGTCCAAACTCTCTGTGGGATGTCAAAGGCCAACGTAACTGATGGACTCCTATTAATCAAGTAACAGGCTGTCTGAACTGCTTCACCCCAGAATGACTTAGGCAGTTTAGCCATTCTGAGCATGCTTCTCACCTTCTCCACAATGGTGCGGTTCATCCTTTCGGCTACGCCATTGTGTTGTGGGATTCCAGGAACTGTCTTTTCATGTATGATCCTATGGCTCAAACAATACACTTCAAATTCCCTTGCAGTGTACTCACCTCCATTGTCACATCGGAGTCGCTTCAACTTTTGGCGTGTTTCTCTTTCCACCAGAGCATAAAATTTCTGGAAAACTTGAAACACCTGATCTTTGGTTTTCAAAATATAAACCCATAATTTTCGTGAAGCATCATCAATAAAAGTAACAAAGTATTTGTTACCGCACATCGATTCAATTTCCATTGGATCACAAATATCAGAATATACTAAATCAAGTATATTCAATTTTCTTTCAGACGATGTCTGAAATGAGACTCTATGCTGCTTACCAATTAAACAGTTATCACAAGGTTTTACTGTTGTACCTTTGGCATAAGAAATGAGTGATTTCTTGGAAAGAATCTTCAATTCCTTCTCGCTCATGTGACCCATTCGTTTGTACCATAAATCTGCAGAAATCTCATCTTGTGCCACGTTCAATTCGCTTTGGCATATTTTTGCATTTGTCCCGTACAACGTGCCACGAGCAACTCCCTTTGAAATCACCAATGATCCCTTGGTGAGTCTCCACTTTTGATTTGTAAAATATTTCTCATATCCATCTCGGTCTAAAGCAATTCTCGAGATCAAGTTCATCCGCAAATCAGGTATATGCCGCACGTCCTTTAGAGCCAATGTGGATCCGACATTTGTCTTGATACAAATGTCACCAATCCCCGCAATCTTTGAGTAACTTGTGTTATCCATTCTCAAAGTTCCAAAATCACCTGCTATATATCTGCAAAAAATTTCTCTTACCGGTATGGCATGGTAAGATGTTGTATCAATCACCCATTCTGAATCTGGGCCTGACAAGTGCATGCATTCCTCTTCCTCATTTATGAAGAGGACAATATTATCATTGTTTTGCACTATGGCGGTTGTGTTGTCGTCATTCTTATGGACACTGCTTTCACCTTTGCCCTTCCTTGGATTTGGGCAATCTCTTTTAAAGTGACATGATTGATCACAATTGTAACAATTTCTGGCTCTTGATTTGGATCGGTTCTTAGACTTCCCACGAGTTCCGGAACATAGTTGCTCGAACTCCTTTGATAACTCCTGCCTCTACCTTCTGTGATGAGTGTCTGTCCTTGATTTTCAGGCTTCTTTCTCGTCTCCTCTTTAGTAGAACAGCCGATGTGACATCTTTTAACTCAATGGTAGTCTTACCATACATGATGGTTGTTGCCAGATTATCGTGCGAAGATGGTAATGAGTTCAACAACAAGATAGCTTTATCTTATTCCTCGATTTTCACTCTGAGATTGGCAAGGTGTGTGATTAGTCCTTTAAACACATTTAAATGTGACAAAAAATTCGTACCTTCACGCATGTATAGGGCGTATAGCTGCTTCTTCAGGTACAATTTATTTGTTAGCATTTTGGACATGTATTGGCTTTTCAACCTTGTTCAAATACCATGTGCGGTGTCTTCATCAATGATGTTATTTACCACATCATCTGATACGTGCAACCTGATTGCACTAGTGGCCCTTTCATCCAAGTCAGCCCAATCCTCAACTTTTATGGTATTAGGCTTTTTGGCATCAGCATCTAGTACCTTGTGTAATCCTTGTTGGATGAGCAGATCCCTCATCCTTCTTTACCATGTTGAGAAACCGTTATCTCTGTTGGATTTTGCTACCTTGTACTTTACTTCGGATATATTTTTTCACCGAGTATAGTACTATCGATAGTGAATAGTTCTTATGTGAGCGAGCAGAACCTGTGCTATGATACCAGTTGTTGGGAATAAACCCCCTACAAAAATAATATTTACAGTAATAAAAGTGGAATAATTACGTAGCACCGAGATACGGTAATTAACAAGAATAAAAGAGTGACAATAACACCAAGATTTTTAATTGGAAAACCCTTTGAATAAGGGAAAAAACCACGGCCCCTAGACCACCAACTGATATCACTATAGCAAGAAATTTTATACTCTGTAGGTCCGAGTAAAATACTCCAAAGACCACTACAACACTCAAAATAAATAACCCTCTTTTGATATTCCCACCTCACTACAATATCGCCCACTCTTTATTTTTCTCACAGACTATTTTCTAATTTCTTGTCTGTGAAACCTCACTCTTTCTTTCTCTCTTTATTGGTGTGTCAAAATAAGAAGCTGAAGGCTTCTATTTATAGGAAGAAGTGTCGTAACCAAAACCAATTTTGGTCAAAAACGTGTTTCGGTGCCTACTACCTATTTTGGCATCTTGTATATTTTTCTTCTTCATTATGGGGATGGACCCCATAATCTTTTTCTTCTTCATCATGGGGATGGACGAGTTGTTCCCTTATGCTTTGGAAAGAGAAATTGTCCCTCATTGGTAGTAGAAAGAAAAGGGAATATCCTTATATTAAGAAAGCACTTCTCTTGGTGTTAAATGGGTTGGAAAGAAGGTAAGTCTCACATCGTCGTCGCTCGCTCGGCTTCGGCTTCCCGCCTGTTCCAACAGCCATGGTTGTTTTCAGAAATAGTGCTAGAAAATAGCTATAAATTCGCGTTGATCCCATAATTTTTCCTTACGAAATGTTCTGAACTACTTTTTATTCTTCTTCTTCTGCACAAATAAAATTCAGTATGATTTACAACCATTAAGTGGTTCGTAGTTCACCAGCGTTTTAGGTACCGATACTCTGGTGAGTTAAATTATTCTATCCTAGGAGGATAATATTTCAATACCTCGGGTACTTGAGAAAAATAATTTCCTTAAGGACACATCATGCATTTAGCGGGCTCGATTTTATTCCGAAAATTATTTTCTGATATTGGTTTCTGACTATTTCCAGTTTCTGCCTTACTTCTGTTTTTCATTGTTTCTGTTTTGTGTTACAGAAACTTACTGTTTCATAATATTAGATTTAATATAGATTGATAACAATCTTAAGGAAATTATATTTATACTTTAATATGTAATCTGTTTTCTGGAGATTAAAACCTTTATGGTTTCTACTCCTTCTGAATTTTTTTTATTTCTGATTTGCAGATATAAAAACTTCATCGGAGTATTAAAATTCAGAAACGATTTGAAGAACATAAAAATTTCATTATTTTCTTATGAAACAGTATATAAAAACTTTGGTTTTTGTTTATTAAATGTACTTTTATTATTAATGAAGCATTGTTACTGTTTTATTTTCTGCCATTAATTGAACTGTTCTGTTGTTGACAGTAAGAAATGACAATTGAAAATGAAAATCCTTCTGCAACTGTTGCGGCAACGACAATAGCCTCGTCAAGACGAACTGTTGTGCCACCGGCCAAAAAACAAACGAGGAAAGTTTCTAGAGCGAACTTCAAATGATGGCACCAAAGGGTGTTTCTTTTGCTTACCACACTTGGTATGCAGAAATTCACCAGTGAAGACCCTCCAATGCTTGCCGTCGACATGCCAAACAATGAAAAGTTTATGATTGTTGAAGCTTGGAAAAGACAGATTTTCTTTGCAAAGGCTACATCCTAAGTGCTTTGGATGATGATTTGTACAATGTCTACAGTGCTATGAATACTTCAAAAGAATTATGGGATGTACTTGAGAAGAAGTACAAGACTAAAGATGCGTGCTTGAAAAAATTTGTGGTTGCCAAGTTTCTTGACAATAAAATGATAGATAGCAAAATAATTGAAACCCAAATTCAAGAGTTTCAACTTATTTTTCATGACTTTATTGCTGAAGGTATGGTAGTGAATGAAGCATTTTAAGTGGCTACAATAATTGAAAAGTTGGCTCCTTCGTGGAGAGACATAGGGTCTCCACTCTCTAGTCGCTTTTCCAACATAGGGTATCCACTCCCTAGTCTCTTTTCCAACATAGGGTCTCCACTCCCTAGTTGATGATTTTTAGACATAGGGTCTCCACTCCCTAGTCGCTTTTCCAATATAGGGTCTCCACTCCTTAGTTGATTTTATTTTTAGACATAGGGTCTCCACTCCCTAGTTGCCTTTTCCAACATAGGGTCTCCACTCCCTAGTTGATTTTATTTTAGACATAGGGTCTCCACTCCCTAGTCGCTTTTCCAACATAGGGTATCCACTCCCTAGTTGATTGATATTTTAGACATAGGGTCTCCACTCCCTAGTCTCTTTTCCAACATAGGGTCTCCACTCCCTAGTTGATGATTTTCCAACATAGGGTATCCACTCCCTAGTTGATGATACTTTAGACATAGGGTCTCCACTCCCTAGTCTCTTTTCAAACATAGGGTCTTCACTCTCTAATTGATGATTTTCCAACATAGGGTCCTCACTCCCTAGTTGATGATTTTTAGACATAGGGTCTCCACTCCCTAGTTTCTTTTCCAACATAGGGTCTCCACACCCTAGTTGATGTTTTTAGACATAGGGTCTCCACTCCCTAGTCGCTTTTGCAACATAGGGTCTCCACTCCCCAGTTGATGTTATTGTAGACATAGGGTCTTCACTCCCTAGTCGTCTTTTCCAACATAGGGTCTCCACTCCCTAGTTGATTTTATTTTCGACATAGGGTCTCCACTACCTAGTCACTTTTTCCAACATAGGGTCTCCACTCCCTAGTTGATTTGATCTTAAATGCAGGGTACACCATTCCCTGATATCTTTGCCAATATAGGGTATCCCATTCCCTCGCCATATTTTCCCAACATAAGGTACACCAATCCTTAGTTGAGACATCCTTTTGACAATAAAAGAACACAATCCAAAAAAAAAAACATGACATTTTTAGGGTACACCACTTCCGACCTTTTATTGCTTTCAATTAAGAAGTAGTTTAGAATTTTGTTACAATAACTCACGAAATTTTCCTAGTGCAAACTGGGGGCAGAAAAATTTCGTTCGATTATTTGTTTTGGTGTCTGAGTAGGTTTTACCTCGAGGCACAGGGTTCGAGATGACCAAAAGAAGAAGTCTCAATTCAGAATAAAAGAAAAGTAAAAAATAAGTGAATCCAAAATACAAAAGCAATTGAAAAGATGTGGAATGCTAAGACATGACTGAAGCCACGAGCATTGGAGTCCCGTTTTGATTAGAAGAAGCTATAGAACAATGAACTAGAACCTACAGCTAGCGAGTATCAAGGTTTAGATCAGAGTCTGTATGAAAAACCAGTCAAGACTCAAGATCAAGTTTCTGAAGACTCATAGATAGGAATCTTGTAACTCATAATTGATAGGCTTGTTTAGTTTCTTTTTTATTTTGATATAATAGCAGGACCGCGGACCGGAGCCTCGATGGAACTTCACTCGACTCCTCAACTCATCATTCCACTATTATCCTTGAACTACACGCGACCTGATTCCCCTATAACCCGGGATATGTAGGTTGTCCAAAACCAAGACTCGGTTGCACCCTATCTTTTATTTCTTTTCCTTTTGAATAATGGTTTGGTCAAAATATTAGTCACGTGGCTCTCCTAGTCTTTGTCTGAAAACTCTTCATGTTTTCAAGCAAAGAGGGGCAGTTGTGAGCACCTAATTTTTGAAAACTCGGGCACCTTCTACTATGTAAATATTTTCAGAATTTAATATATATATTTTTAGCTTTGTTACACTTATATATATATATATATATATATATATATATAGAGAGAGAGAGAGAGAGAGAGAGAGAGAGAGAGAGAGAGAGAGAGAGAGAGAGATAGAAAAATTATTAATAATTTAAAAGGTCAATTATTACTATTAGTATTATTTTTATTATTATTTTTATCTTTATTTTTAAATAAAATAAAATAAAAACCGAAAATATATTTTTTTTTTTTAAATTTCGGATGGGAATTAAAAAATAGGAAAAGTAGAAATATAAAATTAAAAAGTAAAAGTAAAAGTAGGTAGAAATAATTTAATAAAAAAAGTAAAAGAAAGTGGAAAATTAAAAAAATAAAAGTAAAAGAATGTGGAAATTTAAAAAAAGAAAAGTAAAATAAATTTGGAATTAAAAAATAAAAGTAAGGGTATCTGATTTTTTTTTTATAAAAAAAAGTAACAGTAAGTGGGAAATAAAAAAAGAAAAATAAAATAAGTGGGAAATAAAAAAAGAAAAGTAAAAAATTGGGATTTTAAATATATTAAAAGTAAAAAAAAATGAAAAATTAAAAAATAAAAGTAAAGGAAAGTGGGGAATTATTTTTTTAAAAAAATAAGAAAAATGAAAAGTGGAAATTCTTTTTAATTAAAAATAAAAAATAAAAAATAAAAAACTGAAAATTTCGAAATTTTTTTCTATAAATAGAAGAGAAATGTGATGAAAAAACAAGGGGAGAGAGGAAGGAAAAAATAGGGAGGAAGGAATTGAGAAAAATTTATTTTTCTTCTTCTAGGATTAGGAAATTTCTACTCCTGTCATTCTTTTTTCGGCTTTCTTTCAAAAAATCCAGCAGCTTCACCAGCCCAAAACCATCAGCCCTTGACTACTTTTGAGCCATCATTAACAAACCATTTGGTCTAGACGGAAAAGCATAGAACCGAGCTGGAGCGTCAACTGGCTGGCCTCCTCCTGGCTGACCTCCACCTCTAGGACGACCCCTACCCACCTGTCCTCCACCTCTTAGTGGTCGGACTACTGGTGGAGCAACTGGTCCGGTAAGCATAGACTGCTGACCCTGCTATACTGGTCTACCCCGAAGCCTGGGGCAAAACCTCCGTATGTGACTGGGATCCTCGCAGTCGTAACAGCTCTTCGGTGCGATGGGTTATTTACTAAGTGTCTGGCCCTGGGGAACTGAATACCCACTGAGAGGACCCTGAATAGCTGGTGGGCGGTAAGAACTCTCTGGTATAGCACTGAGATAAGGTCACACTGGAGCACCTCGAGGAGGTGGTGGTGCTGGATATGGGGGTCTCCTGGACTGCCCCCTCACAAACTGACCTCTGCCCCCAGACGGAGCACCCCCGAACTCTCCAGAGTACTTGAACTGCTTATCTCTCATTATCTGCTCCCGTCTCCACTGATGCACACCCTCAATCCTCCGGGCTATCTCCACAACTTGCTCATAAGAAGTACCCATCTCAACCTCTCGAGCCATAGTGGCCTGAATACCAGTATGTAAATCGGCTACAAACCTCCGCACTCTCTCCGCCTCAGTAGGGAGTATCATAAGTGCATGGTGAGATAATTCAGAAAACCTCGCCTCATAATCAGTCACTGACATCTGACCCTGCTGGAGCTTCTCAAACTGAAGCCGCAACTCTTCCCTCTGGGAGGGTGGAATATACCTGTCCAAGAAGATACGGGTGAACCTGCCCGAAGTCATGGGAGGAGAATCTGCTGGTCTGCCAAGAGCATAAGACTGCCTCCATCTACGAGCTCTACCCTCTAGCTGAAAAGTAGCAAAGTTAACCCCATGAGATTCCAATATCCTCATGTTGTGCAGTCTGTCCCTGCAACGATCAATGAAGTCCAGTGGATCCTCATGCTGCTCACCCCCAAAGACAGGAGGATCTAGTCTAGTCCATCTGTCCAATAGTTGTTGAGGATCGGTAGCTACAGCTAGCCTGGGCTCAGGTGTAGCTGCTGCCACTGGCTGGGCTCCACCCACGGGTAGTGCACCCTGGGTCTGATATACAACAGCTGCCTGTCCATGAGCCTGCGCGGTAGGGGTGTGTGCTCCCCGCCCGCCTGAGATGTGGCTGGGTCTGCCGGAAATAAACTGGCCTGAGTCATATTGTCCATGAACCGCAACATACGACCCATGACATCCTCAAATCCCGGTGCAGATGTGAAATTCATGATACGTAAACCCCAACAAGTGTGCGTTTCACGCGACTTGACCATAACTTTAAATAATAATAAAAATAAACATGTTGTAAATCACGGGTGCGTTTCACGTGGCGCGGTTTGCAATGTGTACCAAAACGACAAGTGTGCGACATCGCGACTTATTCAAATAAATTCCATAAATATTAAAAATCGGTAAAAGATAAAAATGCACAATAGGTTTAAAACATGTAATAAATCAGATAATTACTCCAAGTAGTAATTGCTAAGCGACCGTGCTAAAACTACGAAACTCGGAAGTGCCTCACACCTTCTCCCAGGTTAACAGAATTCCTTACCCGGTCTTCTGTGTTCGTGGACCAAAAATAAGAGTTAAATTTCCTCAATTTGGGATTTTAAAATAAACCGGTGACTTGGGACACCATAAATTATTCCAAGTGGTGACTCTGAATTAAATAAATAATCTTATTTCGATTAATGTCACTTTAATTGAAAAAACTTCCCATATCCCCTATCCCCTCGGGAAAAAAGGAGGTGTGACAATACACATAATTAATCAATTTATAATAATTTCCAACTCTGCTCAAAAAATCGATAAAGCAACCCTCGGGCCCACGTGCCCGGATTCTGAAAAGTTGTATCTCTTCTTTTACATCTAAGAGGTCAAGACTTTTTTGCCTATAAAAGGGAAGGCCATTAGTTCATTTTAGACACACCAACAAGACTTGTCTTCAATTCTTGTTTCTTCCTTTCTTCCTTTATTAAGAGTGTTTTGTATGAGAGTTAGTGTTGGGAAGCACTTGTGTGAACCCTTTCTTTGGAGTGATCTTGTGAGGTTATTCTCTTAGGGTATTTGGGATTAATTAGAGTGTTTGCTCTAATTTTGTACTCTCTTTTGCACTCTTATTGTTATAGTAAATTGCTCCTCTCCGCTTGTGGACATAGGTCACTTTGACCGAACCACGTTAAATTTGTGTCTTCTTCATCTACTTTAATTGTCATTGTTATCAACTTCCATTGTCTTTGTTATTGCAATTATACCGTTGTTTAACTATATTCCGCACTACCCGGGTTCCCGATCCTAACAATAGTATTTGTATTCTTGGTAGGTTATATTTGCGATATATTATGCACCCTATAATAGACAATAATTTCCCTTTTTCCGTTCTTCACAATCGTTTTCCAATAGATAATGAACCCTACCAACATAGCTTTTTGGCCGCCAGCAAAAACAAAGGGAATAACCTAAACAGTATACAAACCCCGACTCCAACTCAACCACACCTTTATGCTATCACTTTTCACATAATACCTTGATCTGTCTTCCACAACCAAGTATACATGAAGAAAAAGAAGATTGTTGCCATTGGTAATTTATGTATTCCGCACGAGATGATCTTTGAAATTCTAAAACAGGTTCCTGCCAAGTCTCTAATGCGTTTTAGGTGTGTTTCGAAATCCTTTTGCTCCCTTATATCAGAACCCTTATTTATTGAAGCACATCAAAAGTTATCCACGGCTCAATTTCATGTAAGTTGCTCATCTTTGACGACTAGCAAAGATGTCATTCAATACTTGAATCAGTCACGTTTCAGTAAGCTTCACTCTCTGGCATCTACCAATGGCGTAGTTTGTCTATGGAACTTTGATGGAGATGTTGCTGTTAGTAATCCTTTTACACAAGAACATATCTTTCTTCCTTATCAACAATCTTCAATCACTTGTTGCTCCCTGGGTTTTGATTCCACCACCAAGAAATATAAAGTAATCAAGGCACAGTATTTGCTAGATGATCGAGATTCAGGTAAAGTGAGATATTGGATTTACACTATCGGGGTGGACAAATTGTGGAGGGAAATTCCTGACTGCGCCAACATTTTCCCTGCATACAGTTTTGTTTATATTGATGGAGTCACGTATTGTGTAAATAGGCTTTCAGAGTCTTACAATATAGCTGCATTCAGTGTTAAAAATGAAAAGTTAATTAGAATGATCTTGTCGCCTGATGGGGTATGGGCTTCAAAATCTCCACCAAATATAGTAGAAATAAACGGACAAGTTGCACTTGTAGATCAAAGCAATTCTGGAGGCAAGGTTAGTTTGTATGTTCTCAATGGTACTGGTGAAACTGAGACATGGGTGAAGCATATAATTGCGCTACCATCAGAGTTGATAAACACGAAATATTTGCCTTTATTTAAAACCAACCCCAAGGGAGAGATTGCATTGCCTTTATGTACTGTTTTGGACATGTTCTTATATGACATTGCAAAGAAAGATTGGAGAAAAGTTGATATACATGAAATTTATGAACGAGTACACCGTGTGAGTTGGGTTGGTGTTTTGCTAAATCTTGTGGAGAATATTTGGTCCTTGAAATAACTACTACTGCTGTTGGATGGTTCAGGAGCCTAGCTAGTTAGTCTTTTTATGATTCAGAATGTATTAAAAAATATAAATGATAATTTTTTCTTGAGTGTATCTTATCTTGATCAGATGCATTAATATGATTTTTTATGTCTCCATTTTAAAAGCTTTTTACTCTTCCAAGAAAATTGTTTATCACAAATATATCTATGTAGCCTTCTTTCAGCATCCATAAAATTTGTTGTAAAGGAAATTGTTGTTTCTTCTACCCCCTTCATATTAATTTATATACTTTTGTTTCTTTCATTTCCTTCTTTTAGACACTCTAAGTTGTTTGACATAATCCGTTATATACAATTTTACCACTTTCAAGAATTTAAATCCTCAAACTATTAAAAGATTTTAAACTTTAATGTGATATTTCAGGGTTTTAGCCTAGCCTTTGTGACTGAATTAACAAGATAATGCCGAATAGAATATTGGAAAAACATGTTATATAGAGATTGATGGCTCAATTAGTCAGTAGACATAATGTCTTTGATATTGATTTGCCACAGAAGTACATATGAATAAATGTATCTATAGATACAGAGACAAACCAATACAATAGTAATTTTTAAGCACACGATGGGGTGGTGGTGATTTTTCTAGTGCATCTATATGGAGTGAAGAAGATATAATGGTTCCACGAATAAGCATGATATCCAAGAAGTTGTAGGTCTCTTGATACGATAAGTATCATTCATGTGATTTTAGATGTATTTTGTTTTTAAGGGTGCACTTCAATTAAATTCATTAATCGTTATTTACTGCGAGCATGGAATTCATCTCCAATGTTAGAAACATTATTAAACTGACACCAGAAAATTTCAAGCAGAGCAACTTTACATCTTGTTTAGATGGTTGTTATGTATCATTTCAAAATATATCGTATAGTATTGTATTGTGTTGTATTATATCGTTTTGATGTATATAATATTTGGATAGGTTATAGCGTTTGTCGTCGTTTCATAATGTCATGCACCAATAGTATGATACCAAATCGTTCGTTTCTTAAAGTGGCATTTTTCGTCATTACGTAACGATTTAACGATACGATACAATAGAATTTAAGTAACAATCAAAACAAATATTGCGTTTAATTAAAGTAACAATATGATATAATTGATTACCCTTAAAATTGATAACAAATGAATTTATACGCGGTTTTAAAGATATGTGGATTGATTCAATACAAATAATCAAGAACGTTAGATAAATGAGCTAAAAATACAATGGATAATCAAACCTGTCGTAACACTATGGCCTAGCTTGAACTTGGATTGGAAAATAGTTTCTGCCCTTGGTTGGATCTTAGGTTCAAAGTCAATCAAAAACGAAGAACAAAGTAAAGTAAAGACCTTTTAGTAGCTAGAGAACAGAGAAATAATTTTGTATTGCCTTGGTATGCATGTTACAATGTCCTATCAAAGAAAAAACTTCCCCTTTATATAGTAGGAGAGTTTCACTCCTATTACAGTTCTAAAAAAGGTAAAAATCCTCCATTCTTGCCAATTAATGATCTGCTACCGAAGTCGGGCGAGATCTGCATCGTGATATCCTGTAGGGTTCGGATATCACGACCCTCTGTTAGTCACGTGCAACCGTTGTCGTGCTTTTCGAGGTATCGGAGCTCGTTCCGAGTTCGAAAAAGTGTTGTCTTATTAGGCACGATGGTGAACACTCCGTTCGGGCTTTAGTACGAGAAGTCCCCTGCTTCGATTACGATCCCATGCAGTCACGTCTTTGCTTTGTTTGACCCAACGAGAAATCGGGGTATACGTTACCCCTGGTTTAACCCGTATACAGATAGTCCCCTCATTTTCATAGAGTAAGTTTACCGAAACGATGGGAGACGATAGATGAACCCTGGTTCCTTCCTTTGCACGTTACAACCGAGATGACGAATAAGCAGAAATATCCCATCAATCGTGTCGTTCTGACTTCGGACACGTGTCATTCATCGGCTAGTTTCCTTCGAATGCAAAACGTCACATATTTTCCCTATAAAAGCTTCGCCCCCCTTCACTTTCTGATCTTAGCTTCTACCTTCGAGCTCTACAAAGTTTTTTTGACTTTCTCAAATTTTCATACCTTGTTTCTCGAACCATCATATCTTCATCTTCCACCTCCAAACCTTCCCACATTTTCTTAGATTTCATCCTAGAACCTCATATCTTCACTTCTAAACTTCAAATCTTCATACATTTCCCAGATTTAAGATGGCCAAGACTTCCAAGTCTGTACCACAACAAATGACCCCTTCATCTTCTCACCCGACCGCAGACGCTGAGGTGGATGCTCCCGATGCGCTCCCCGAGCCTCCTATGAAAAGATTTATACATGGGAGTTGATCCATCGAGGATGACTTCAAAGTTGATAAGGCCTCCGTCAAACAAGATCAGAGCGAAGGAGCATGGAGATATATATGCTCCGTTACTGAAGATACCCTTCCCATAGCCAAGAGGACTGTATATGGGAACGAAAAGACGTGGTTATCCCTGGGCTTGAGGACGACATTACCACCCACGTGGAGGGGTATTTAAGTGCTTAAACTTATCCTTTTACATTGGGCCTGGTTGACCCGGTGTTCCTGGACTTTTGCAAGAGGTATGAAGTGTGCCTCAGGCAAATCCACCCGTCTTTCTGGAAGATCGTGGTCCTCTTACCCCACTTTATGAAAAACACTAAATCTTCTCGGTTTAACCTCGACCACCTACTCCGTCTGTACAGTCCCCAAATATTTCTAGAGGGACTAATCAAGCTCGCTCGCCGAGCCAGCAAGGCCTCTTTTTTGAACATCGACGAAGATCGAGACCGAGGATGTCAGGGAAGTTTTATTCAATCGAAGACTTGGTCCCTCCCGAGTTCCTGCCATTCCCCGAGAAATGGAACACATCTCGTAAGTATAGACTTTACCTAAGAGTCAATTTCCCTTCATTTCTTCTCTCATCGACAATATTTGTGGTCGTGCAGCTGTTGCTCGGGTTCCTAATACGGTCCCTCGGCTCAAGGAGTGGATCGAAGGGATCTGCCAGCAGATGTCATACTACGATCGCTTCGTGGCGCAAACTTTCGAAGGGCCGATGGGAGGCTCATTCTCATGGTGAGTCGTTCTCCTGGATAGTTATTACTATGCCCTAAGCTTACATGATGTTGATCTTCTCTTTTCCCTTGTAGGTTTGCCTAAGACCACCCAGTTTAGACTTCTGGATAGTGATGAGGACCCGTCCTTACCCAACGAATCCTCCGTCTTGGGACAACCCCGGGTTGTTACAGAGAAGAAGAAGAGGAAAAAAAATCCTCGGGCTCAGAGGGGCCCGAGGTAAAGATAAAAAAGTGGGCGGCCACCCGGGCTCGCAAGCCCAAGAAGAATACTGAGTCTCAGGTACCGGACTCTGATTTGCTTTACCGACTCAGGGATGATCCTGAAGAAGTCGACATTTTTGTCGCTCATGGATCGACCGCTATCGGGGAACAGGCGGCGACCGAGGTAAGGGGCCACGATGCCGATCCCCTTTTGACTCAAGAGGCTAAGATGGAGACGGGAGTTATGACCTCCCGAGAAGTCATTCCTATTCCGAAGGAGGCGAATGGTGTGATACACATTGTCGAGACTCCATCCTATACCGAGTCCTTGCTCAAAGAGGCCCAAGCGGGCAAAGAAAAATCAAGCGAAGGAGCTCAGGGTGCGGAGGATCCTCTTCACTCCTTATTCGATGGAATGTATATGTCTATATTAGAAGATTTCTCCGAGCTTGGCCACCTAGAGATACCGAAGATGGGCGTGCCTTTGGGAGATGACGGGCCGAGCACGAGTCCAAGATTAGTGAAGCAATTTTCGGTGCCGAGTGTGGACCCCGAGTGCAAGAGGACGGTTGTCCTCACAGTCATCCGCTCCTAAAGGTGTAGCCAGTTACCTCTGATGCCTGGTGACTGAGAAGGACCAAACAAAGATGAATGAGGTAGGAACGTCGAGTCTTTTCAACGAGGCACAACAGACGCTGAACTGAGTAAGGTTCTAACACCTTCAAACTCCCCTTATGAATCATTTAAATTTTCCTTTGATGTCTCTTACTTAATTCCATTGCTTTATAGGCTCCAGTTCTTTACCACGAGAGTTTCCTTCGATACCGCTTGGAAACCAGCCAGCTAGTGTTCGAGCTCAAGGAGCAAGTCTGAAACACTGACATGTACAGGGTTCTAAGTGAGCAATAGGATGCGTCCCTTAAAGACCTCCCGATTCTCCTAGCCGAGCTAAAAAAAACTCGGAAGGAAGCCTCGACCCTAAAACGTGAACACACCGACCTGGTTTAAAAGGTAAAGGTCTTTGAAGATAAGAACGAGTAGCTAGCCGCAATGACTAACAACACAACTTCACAGGTCCAACAGAAGATGCATCAGATCGACTAGCTGTGGGTCGAAATGGACGAGGTGAAGGCCCAGACCGAAGTGTGGAAGGGCAGGATGGACCGAATGGCCTCGGAGAAGAAGGCTGCGAGGGCGGAGCTGGCATCGGTAGAGAACCAACTTCGGGTAGCGAAAGACAAAGCTGATAAATGGTCTCAGCTGAATGACGATCTTCGAGTACATGTGAGCTTGATTGTCGCAGAGCGGGATGCTCTCTGTATGGAATTTGAGGCACTGAAGTCAAAGTTGGACATAACTTTCGCTGATGTCGAAGAAATAGTAGCCCAATACAAGGCCGATGTGGAGGCAATCGAGGTTCGCCTAAAGACAAAGGCTGAATACATGAAGCGGCTGTCCCGAAAGGAGACCCTCAAGGAGATACACAACCGAGGCTTTGACTTAACGACCGAGATCGAGGAAGCGAAGAAACTCGAAGTTGAAGCGAATGAGCTTTTTGATCCTGAAGGTGTCGAGGGTTCTGAAGGCTCCGACGGTTCTGGCAATGAGTCGGGCCCCGGTGAAGACCAGGCGTAGATGCCTTAGTGTTTTTTTTAGTTTTTGTCTCATGTGTTTGTTTTCTTTTGTTTTGAGGCCGTTATGTGGATACTTTGTAAATATATTTCGGAATATATATATATGAAATCTTTCCTTTTTGGAAATATCGTATCTTTACTTTTCTAGCATCTTTTATAATTTCTATTCATGTAATATTTTTGATGCCTTAGTATAGAATCAAATGTAGTTACATGTCGTTTATTTTTCGGGGTTCCGAAAATAACCAAACTTCAATACAACTTTGTTTGAAGTTTTGAGACTTTGGTGTGACTGGTTTCAAGATGCTTAAGTGATTTTAGACGATACTTTTGTCGAGGGTAACCTTTTTGCAGGTTTCAAGTTTTTATAAAGGCCTTACCTTTTGATTACGATCTTCGGACATCTTCGAGCCATTTTTAGGTGGCCTTAACCTTTTTTATTTGGGAACCGCCTAATAGGTTTGGTGCCTCCGGGATTTGTTAGCTCGGGTTGTCCAAACATTTTTTGGACAACAGTCCCCGAGTAGGGGTAGCCCGTGGGATCTTAAAGATCCGTATTTTAATAGGGAAGAAAATGTGTAATAGCTAGGCAGAACCTTCTTTCATTTTAATGTGTAAAGTACATGATCGAAAGCGCGTAAAAGCTTGTATCATGGCTAAAGTAGACTATGTGAGCACGGTTCATACGACCATTTGGCCCTTACAGTGAATCCTAAGCACCAAGCCTTAGCTTCTAGCATACGAAGTTTTCCCGTTTTCCTTGCTAAAAATCTTAATCCGAGGGTAATGGCCCCCAGTATTCGAGGTGGAGATTGAGAGGAATCGAATACTGTTTACATGAATTGAACGATCATTGACTCTGGTTTAAGACCGGTCTTTGAATCTAAGTTAGCACGTTTTACTGTTTTCTCGTTAAAAACCGTGCCGAAAAACCCATTTTGGGACAAAACCGGTTCAAGGAAAAAAGAGTGCAACGCGTGCTTTCAGACCTAATAGCCACATCAATCCTTGGACATTGCCTGCAAGTGTTAGTCCGATTCATAAAATTATTAAAGAGTAATTGAGATCGTACCTTAGCAGTAGTATCTTTTTAAGTGTGTCACATTCCAGTTGTTCGGTGGTTGCTCACCATTTCCCGCTTCGAGTTTGTATGTGCCTTTGCCGGTAATTCCAACGACTCGATATGGTCCTTCCCAATTCGCTCCCAGCTTCCCCTCGTTCGGGTTCTGTGTGTAATGTTACTTTTCTCAACACCAAGTACCCGATATTGAAGTGTCGGAGGTTGGATCTTCGGTTGCAGAATCTTTCTATCCGTTGTTTCTGGGCGGCCAACCAGACTAAAGCGGCCTCACGCCTTTCATCCAATAATTCTAGGCTCGTGATCATGGCCTCGCCATTTGACTCTTCAGTCGCATATATTGGAACCTGAGGCTCGGTTCGCCCACTTCGACTGGTATTAAGAATTCGGCCGCGTAGACCAACGAAAACGGAGTGGCCCCAGTACTAGACTTTGATTTCGTACGATATGCCCACAGGACTTCGGGCAAGATTTCCTTCCATTTCCCTTTGACATCGGTCAACCTCTTTTTCATGTTTTGAATTATGGTCTTGTTTGTTGATTTCGCTTGTCAGTTCCCACTAGGGTTGTAAGGTGTTGATAGTATCTTCTTAATCTTGTGATCTTTGAAGAATTTATTTACCTTGCTGCCTATGAATTGTTTCCCATTATCGCAAACGATCTCGGCCGGTATCCTGAATCGACACATTATGTGGTCCCAAATGAAGTCAATGACTTCTTTTTCCTGGACTTTCTCGAACGCTTGAGCTTCAACCCATTTGGAAAAATAATCGGTCATGAATAGTATGAATTGAGCCTTACCGGCTGCCCACGGCAGGGGACCGGCGATCACTACAAGAAAAATAGTTATTAGCGACGAGGAAAATAGTCCCTAGAAGTTGAAATCCGGTCCCAAAAGGTCAATAGCGACCAACAAAACCTGGTCGCTTCCTGTTGCTAAAGGCTCTACCGCTAAAAGTCAATTGCGACGAGATATGGCGACTGGTCCCAAAAACGATTTAACGGCTGACAAAATTCTAGTCCTTAAAAAGGCCTCAAGGACCATACTTTCTGGTCCTTAAACAAGATCACTGACCAGCTTCTATTGATTCTAGAAGATCTTTAAGGACCAAAAATCTGGTCGTTAAATATCTGTAAGGACAAGAGTACCACTGATTATTTCTATTGTCCAAAAATGTGTTAAAATGAATATACAATCCTTTCTTGTCCTATAAACTATACAATTTGTTGAAAATCAAATGCATATAGACATTGTCGATAACGTCTCCTTTCATACACATTTTGTAATTCATTACAAAGAAAAGGATTCACATTCCATTAGTTGCAGAGTATGGCAATGTTATACAAATTCATGTAATCGTTTACACAATCTTTTAATAAAATAGCTGCAACCTGCCAAATAATATTTTAAAAAAATTCTAATAACCCAAACCTATAAACTCGTTAGCTCGAATGGAGCCTATGAAACCCGCATCTTAGACTTGTAAACTCTCGTCTGGAAATCCTGTAAAATATATAAAACAAATGCTCCTAAGAATAAACTTTAAAGATCAACAAATCATTGGTTATTTTACTTTTAATATAACAGAGATTTAGCCACTCACCTAAAATTCAAATTTGAACAAATGTAAAACAAATACTTGAAGTGAATTTTGTAAAACATAGGAAGTATAGGTAAACATTACACAGGTAGAATATAATAACCTACTGTCCTTACATTCTTTTCTTGAAAAGTACAAGGTTCAATCAAAGTCAATCAAGCTAAACAATGTCTACCTATACTTTTAAGCATGCCTCTTACATTTTCTGTAAATATGGGAACATGCATCTAGTCAACCGAAGAAGCACACATAATGGCATTTTGCATTCAACAGACCAGTCAAGAAGTCATCAATATAGTTTTTAGCAGGAAGTGGTTTAAATATAACTAATTCACCTAACTTATTATTTTTCTTTTCGAATTTTTGGACACTCCCCCTAACTAGCCTCTCGCATCTATTCTATGTGTAAGAGTATGTTTTATCAACAAAATAAGTCCATACAAACCATTAAGCGCTCAATCCAACACCAATAATGCATTAAATATTTTCGGGGCCATGCATTCTCTTCATACTCTAACTAAAAAGATTTAGAAAAAAACTAATATCGTACTCTAACAGATTCATCAAATGCTGACAGTGAAACTAAAGGACATAACTGATTTTATCAATATTACATAAAGAGCAAAAGATGTGGCTAGACCAACACTTTTATGAAAAGTAAATTGAGTGAAAATAGGGTCATTCTTTACACAAATACAAGAGCCAAAGGCCTGAAATCTACAAACGCCTAAGTCTATTATGCAAATCCAATTAGACAAATAGAGGCAACAAGTTGTATATTAGAAAACAAACAGTCCTAGGCTATATTGAACAACGAACATGAATATTCTGTCAAGAACCAAAAACGAGAAAAAAAAATTTTCTAGCTAAGTCAACTTTTAAGAATATCACAATCTTCTTAATTATACCGCAGTTAAAGACACAGAAAACTACGTTTCTTCTTTGTACTAGAATCTTTCAAATTATTTATGAAGACTTCTAAACCCCTTGAGTCAAAACAAAGCATGTTTAAAGGTGACATATGAAGGAATACATACATCATTTGCCACTTTGAACACTTTACAAATTAAAAACATATTGTGTACATATTTATCATATTTTCATACAAATAGGTGAGAGCATACAAGTAAACATAAGAGCAGAAAACAAATCTTAGACGTGCTACAGGATCATCTAGCCATATAAATTTGAAACATGATTTATTACCATGACAGAAACACTGAGCATGTCGCAGTAAAATAGATTATGAAATATGTGGACAACTTATTCATCTTGCCACTAAAATGCATAAAGCCATGGAAACCACTTTTAATGCCTACTGGGTTCCTCAAACTTAATCTTATCAAACAAAGATTGATTTAACAAATTGCATATTTGTAATACTTAGAAAGTGAGTCTAGACAAGGACCAAGAGCATGTGGCTAAAGTGTTAAACTTGTACAAATATGATTCAAGCAAAATTTTAATTTTTTTCGTGGCACATCACACTAAATAATACAAAATTCCTTAACAGAGTCAACATATATTTCCTTTTATCAATAGACAGCCAAACCTAAATCTAGAGACCTTTAAACATGATCCTCAAATGCAGGATTCAGTAGTTAGGCAAACATGATCCTCAAATCTAGAGACCTTTTACACTAAACATGGTTTTGTCGAAACATAAGAAAGGAATTTATGAATATCATTTTTTGAGAACCAGGTAGTCATTAAACATCATAACCAAGTCATACAGACAATCACAAATTGCACACCGAACAACATAGTTATGGCAAAAGTATGAGGGGAAAACACAATACCTTTTATGCATAAACAGGAGTCAATGAGCTGTGTAATCAAACACAAATGGGCTTGTACAAATGCTTTTTGATGCAACATAATAGCTTCGGTCTGTTAGATATGGAACCAATCGAGAAAAACTCGTACGAGCTAAGCACTCGAGTATTGTATCCCAACACAATAGAGCATGTTCAAAGGGGCTCTAAAGCCCTCAATTCAAGTCAATAGTGTATATAGGGTTGTAAGCTCTGCTTGTAAGTTTTGTTTCTTTAGAAAACTAGAACATGAGGCGAAAGTCACCCCCTATAGAATCTCAGACAAACAGTAGCAGGTGTGATGACCTAAAATGTCATCTTTAAATTTAACAAGTAATTCTATATTCTAAGACCTCGAAAAGTACCATTTATCATTTCTCGACTTGCGTGCACAATCCGTACAATTTTTCGAAACTTTTTTATGTGAAAAATAGATTAAAATGTGAAATAGAGCTTTAAAAACTCAATTGAGTTGACTTTAGTCAATATTTTTAGCAAACGGACCTGGATTAGTGTTTTGACAATTCCGGTAGGTCCGTATCGTGATTTGAGACTTGGGCGTATGCCCGGAATCGAATTCTGAGGTCCTTAGCTTGAGATATGGAATATTGATGAAAAATTAAAAGCTTGAAAGCTTAATGATTTTTAAGAAACTACTGATATTGGATTTATTGACCTCGGGTCCGTATTTTGGTTCCGGAGCCCGGTGTAGGTCCACTATAATATTTATGACTTGTCTGCCGGACTTGGTGAGAATTGGAGTTGATTTGATGTGATTCAGACATTTGGTTGTAAAAATATAATTTTTAAAATTTTCTTGGAAATTTCCTTTGATTTGGTGTCCGATTCGTAGTTCTTGGTGTTATTTTAGCGATTTGATCACGCGAGCAAGTTCGTATGATGTTTTAGGACTTGGGTGCATGTTTGGTTTGGAGCCCCGAGGGCTCAGGTTAGTTTCGGGTGGTTAACGGATCATTTTTGGACTTACGAAATCTGGTTTTCCGCAGACTTCAGGCTTCTAGTGTGTTCTTCTTCGCGTTCACGAAGGTACTCTCGCGAACGCGAAGAGCAAATTAGGGCTGGTACATTTTATGCTTCGCGTTCGCGACAGAGTGACCGCGTTCGCGAAGGCTTGAGATTCAAAGCTTCGCGTTCGCGACAGAGTGACCGCGTTCGCGGAGGGAAAGAGGTTGACCGGGATTTATTGCCTTCACGTTCGTGAAGTAGCCCTCGCATTCGCAAAGTGTAAAATGGGACATCACAAATTTGTGCTTCGCGAATGAGAGGCACTAACCGCGTTCGCGAAGGTTAAAAGTCTGAGAAACAGAACTTAAGTTCTGGAAAATAGGATTAGTCCCATTTTCAACCCTTTTCCATTTTTGAGCTCGGGTAAGGCGATTTTTGGGCGATTTTTACGGGAAAAGATTGGGTAAGTGTTCCTTATCCTATATTAATTATATTTCATGATTTCATACTCATTTATATCATGAATCCGTGAATTTATGAAAGAAAAATAAGATTTTTATAAAATCTTCCAAAAACGAAAATTTATGATTTGAAGGTCCATTTGACATCGGAATTGGATAATTTTTGTATGGTTGGACTCATCTCGGAATAGGTGTTCGGATTTCGTAAGTTTTTTCAGAATTTGAGATGTGGGTCCCACTGCCGTATATTTTAAGGAATTTTGGATTTTTATCCGGAAAATTTATAAATTCATATGGAATTAATTCCTATGATTCGTATTGAATATATCGAATTGTTTGTTAATAGATTTGAAGCTTTTGGAGATAAATTTAAAAGGAAAAGTTATGGTCGAGTAATTGATTGGAATTTGCAAAGCGAGGTAAGTGTCGTGGTTAACCTTGACTTGAGAGAATAGAACCCTCAAATTATTTGTTATGTGAATTGCATGTGAACGACGTATAGGCGAGGTGACGAGTGTCTATACGTCGTCAAATTAATTGTTTGCCTGTTTACTTGAAAAATCATAAATTATTTTAAATCATGAATTAATTATTATAATAATTATTTCTCTCCTATTCTTTGTCAAATATTAATTCTTGAATTCCTGCATTAATTATTACATGCTATTTGAATTATGTGCTTAATTGTTGTTTGTCAATTTAACATATTAAATATTAAACTGCATATTTTCTCTCTGATTTCCATAATAATTTGCTATTTGCCTTTGTGTGTTTCGTAATTAAATCATAATTATTGTATGCTTGTTTTCTTTATAATTTTATATTAACTGTTGTATTTATTGGGGAAATTCTTCTATAAGAATTGGTAAATGAATATGTTGGAGGAGCGGGTTGTACGCGCGCAACATGATTGATTATAATGAATATATTAGAGGATCGGGTTGCACGCCGCAACAGAATTAATTATAATGAATATATTGGAGGATCGGGTTGCACGCCGCAACAGACTTATTAAAAGTCCATATTGGAGGATCGGGTTGCACGCCGCAACAGACTTATTTAAAAGTCGACATACATATATATATATTGGGGGATCGGGTTGCACGCCGCAATAGATATATATATATATATATATATTGGGGGATCGGGTTTCACGCCGCCACAGACTTGATTAAAATGAATATATTGGAGGAGCGGGTTGCACGCCGCAACAGAACTGAATGTGAATATATTGTGAGAGCGGGTTGCACGCTGCAACAGAACTGAATGTGAATATATTGTGAGAGCGGGTTACACGCTGCAACAGAATTGATGGAAATGATAATTGGTTATAACTGCTGAGTTGGCTTCAATTATTATAAATAAGTTACCTGATTTGTTTCTATTATTGTTGTTGTTACTAATATTGCGTACAGGTAATGTAAGTGACCCGCCTTAGCCTCGTCACTACTTCGTCGAAGTTAGGCTCAGCACTTACCAGTACATGGGGTCGGTTGGTTGTATTGATACTACACTCTGCACTTCTTGTGCAGATTTCGGAGTTGGTCCCAGCGGCGTGCCATAGACTTGCTCGGATTTCTGCTACTCGGAGGAGACTTGAGGTATAACTGCATGGCGTCCGCAATTCCGAAGTCCCCGTCTATTTTACTTTAGCTGTGTGTTTATTTCTAGACAGCTTTATTTTATTTAGACCTTTATTTGTATTTATTTTAGAAGCTCGTGCACTTGTGACACCAATTCTGGGATGGTATTTAGACACCGTTATTTTTATGGATTATTTCACTATATTTCAAACTTTGCTTCCGCTTTTGTTTCCTTGATTATTAATAATATAATAATTGTTTTAAAAATAGATAATATTATTTTAATATTTGCTTGCCTAGCAAGTGAAATGTTAGGCGTCATCACGTTCCGAAGGTAGAAATTTCGGGTCGTGACAGTTGGTATCAGAGCACTAGGTTACATAGGTCTCACGAGTCACGAGCAAACTTAGTAGAGTCTGAAGGATCGGTACGGAGACGTCTGTACTTATCTCTCAGAGACTATGAAGTTTAGCAACAATATCATTTCTTTCTTATTCTGTCGTGTAATTTTATTCTATCATCGATGATTGAACCATTCTACTCTTATTCTCTCTAAGATGGTGAGAACACGTAATACCTCTACCAATGGACAGGGACCAGAACCCCCGGTGGCAACTATGGCCAGGGGTAGAGGTCGAGGTCGAGGTCGTGCTAGAGGCCGAGGTAGAGCTCAGTCCAGAGCTCGAGCAGCTGCACCTGTTGTAGAACCTTAGGTGGACCTTCAGGAGGAGGTTCCAGTTCAGAATATACCAGTTGGACCAGTTCAGGTCCCGGAAGGATTCATAGCCACTCCAGTACTTCAAGACGCTCTAGTCCGTCTGGTAAGTCTTATGGAGGGCGTGGCCCAGAATGGTACATTTCCAGTGGCACCAGCCGTCTCACAGGCTGGGGGAGGAGCACAAACTCCCACTACTCCCGCTCCGGAGTAGATGGCTCCCCAGAATCAGGCTCCAGCAGCCCCGCCAGTTGGGGTAGTTCAGCCAGTTGTTGCGGCACAGATCGGTGATAGGCCCGCCATGTCTTTTGAGGCCTTATTGAGACTGGATGAGTTTACTAAGCTCTTTCCAGTTCACTTCAGTGTTACACCTTCTGAGGACCCACATGATTATCTTGAACGCTGCCACGGGGTGCTGCAGAACATGGGTATAGTTGAGACCAATGGGGTTGATTTTGCTGTATTTCAGATGACGGGTTTCGCCAAGAGGTGGTGGAGAGATTATACATTTACCCGACCAGTCGGATCGCCTGCACTTACCTAGGAGAAGTTCTCTCAACTATTTCTAGAGAAGTTCCTCCCTATCACACTGAGAGAGGAATTCCGCAAGTAATTTGAGCATCTACAATAGGGCAGTATGACTGTTACTCAGTATGAGTATCATTTTGTGGATTTCACCCGTCATGCTCTCCTTTTACTACCAACGGAGGGAGAGGGAGTGAGGAGGTTTATTGATGGCCAAGGAGACCGGAAGTGAGATTTCTTTTCAGGCAGCTGCTAATGTCGCAAAGAGGATCGAGATGGTTCTTGCACAGGAGAGAGGGTAGAGGTCTGATAAGAGGCCTCGTCAGTTCGATGGCTACAGTGGTGCCTTGTCTAGAGGAAAAGGTAATTTTGGTAGGGTTCATCCTCCCAGACCATTTCATTCAGCACTTCATGCATCTCCCTGTGCTTCAGGGAGTCACGGTCCTATTATGCTTTACTCTGGGAAGCCAGTATTCAGTGCACATTCAACTCCTATCAGTGCACCACCACTCCAGAGTTACTACAGCGGTTATCCGACCTATTTGGGTCAGCTTCAGCTTCAGTAGCCACGGCATCAGGATGGGTGTTATGAGTTTGGGAACATTGGTCACATCAGGAGGTATTGCCCTAGATTGGCGAGTAACAGATCTCGGCAAGATTCTCGTGCCATCACATCGGCACTGGTTGCTTCACCGATGTTCAGCCAGCTAGAGATAGGGGTCAGGCAGCTAGAGGTAGAGGTCAGGCTATTAGAGGTGGAGGTCAGGCCATTAGAGGTGGAGGTCAGGCCATTAGAGGTGGAGGCCAGCCAGTTAGAGGCCGTCCCAGGGACGCAGTTCAGAGTGGTGGGGCCCAACCCCGATTTTATGCTCTTTCAACTAGGCCTGGGGCCGAGTTATCTAATGCTGTGATCACAGGTATTATTCCAGTTTTCCATAGAGATGCTTCAGTTCTATTTGATCTAGGATCTACTTATTCCTATGTGTCCTCCTATTTTGCTTTATATTTGGTTGTGCCTTGTGATTCTCTGAGTGCTTCTGTGTGTGTATCTACAAGGGTGGGAGACTCGGTTGTAGTAGATCATGTCTATCGTTCGTGTGTGATTACTATTGGTAATCTTGAGACTAGTGTTGATCTTTTACTTCTTGATATGGTAGATTTTGATGTCATCTTGGGTATATGGATTGACTGTCCCCTTATCATGCTATATTGGATTGTCATGCCAAGACAGTGACCCTAGCTATGCCGGGGTTACCTCGGTTAGAGTGGAAAGGAACTCCTGGTCATTCTGCCAGCTGGGTTATTTCTTATATGAAAGCTCGGCGTATGGTAGAGAAAGGGTGTCTAGCCTATTTGGCTTATATTCGCGATCCCAGTGCAGGAGTACCAGTTGTTCGTGAATTTCCAAAAGTATTTCCTACAGATTTGCCGGGGATGCCACCCGACAGAGATATTGATTTCTGTATTGATTTGGCTCCGGGCACTCAGCCCATTTCTTTTCCACCATACCGTATGGCCCTTCCTGAGTTGAAAGAATTGAAAGAGCAGTTACAAGACTTGCTTGATCAGGGATTCATTAGACCTAGTGTTTCACCTTAGGGTGCACCAGTATTATTTTTAAAGAAGAAAGATGGCTCTATGCGGATGTGTATAGATTATCGGTAGTTGAACAAAGCCACTATCAAAACAAATATCCACTGCCAAGAATTGATGACTTATTTGATCAGCTTCAGGGTGCCAAGGTATTTTCGAAGATTGATTTGAGGTCTAGTTACCATCAGTTGAAGATTAGGGCATCTGATGTCCCTAAAATAGCTTTTTGAACTCGGTATGGGCATTATGAATTTCTAGTAATGTCATTTGGGTTGACAAATGCCCCAGCAACATTTATGGATTTGATGAATCGGGTGTTCAAGCCTAATTTGGATTCTTTTGTGGTTGTATTCATTGATGATATCTTGATTTACTCCAGCAGTTGAGAGGAACATGAGCAGCATCTTCAAAGTGTGCTTCACACCTTGAAGAATAATCAGTTATATGCCAAGTTTTCAAAATGTGAGTTTTGGTTAGACTCAGTTGCCTTTTTGGGACATGTTGTATCGGCAGAAGGCATAAAGGTGGATCCTAAGAAGATTGAGGCCGTTTAGAATTGTCCTAGACCTACTTCAGTTACAGAGATCCGGAGTTTCCTGGGTTTAGTAGGTTATTATCGTCGGTTCGTGGAAGAGTTTTCATCTATTGCAAGCCCATTGACCAGATTGACCCAGAAAGGTGTCCCATTCAGATGGTCAGACGAGTGTGAGTTGAGGTTTCAGAAGCTCAAGACCGGTTTGACTACGACGCCAGTATTGGTATTACCCATAGGTATAAGATCGTATACGGTATATTATGATGCATCTCATATTGGCTTGGTGCAGTATTAATGCAAGATGGCAAGGTAATTGCATATGCGTCACGGCAGTTGAAAGTTCACGAGAAGAATTATCCTGTTCATGACTTAGAATTGGCAGCCATTGTTCATGCGCTAAAGATTTGGAGGCATTACCTCTATGGTGTCTCATGTGAGGTATTTATTGATCATCGTAGCCTTCAATATCTGTTCAAACAAAAAGATCTTAATTTGAGGCAAAGAAGATGGTTGGAGTTGTTGAAAGACTATGATATCACCATTTTGTATCACTCCGGAAAGGCCAATGTGGTGGCCGATGCTTTGAGTAGAAAGGCTATGAGTATAGCTAGTCTTGCGTATATTCCGGTTGGTAAGAGGCCATTAGCTGCAGATGTTCAGACTTTGGCTAATCATTTTGTGAGGTTAGATATTTCAAAACCCGGTCGGGTTCTAGCTTGCACAGCCGCTCGGTCTTCTTTATATGAGCGCATCAGAGAGAGGCAGTACGATGATCCTCATTTACTTGTCCTAATGGACACGGTGCGGCACGGTGATGCTAAACAGGTTGTTGTGGGGAGAGATGGAGTTCAGTGAATGCATGGTCATATTTGTGTGCCTAATGTGGATGGGCTTCGTGAATTAATTCTTGAAGATGCACACAGTTCCAGGTACTTTATTTATCCATGTACCGCCAAAATGTATCAAGATTTGCGGCAACATTATTGGTGGAGGAGAATGAAAAAGGATATAGTTGCTTATGTAGCTCGGTGTCTGAATTGTCAGCAAGCTAAGTACGAGCATCAGAGACCTGGTGGTTTGCTTCAGAAGTTAGTAATTCCTGAGTGGAAGTGGGAGCGTATCACTATGAATTTTGTTGTTGGGCTCCCACGGACTCAGAGAAAATTTGACGCAGTTTGGGTCATTGTGGACACGTTGATCAAGTCAACACATTTCATTCCAGTGACAGTTACCTATTCTTCAGAGAGGATAGCTGTAATTTACATTCGTGAGATTGTCCGCCTTCACGGTGTGCCCGTGTCTATTATTTCAGATCGAGGTACGCAGTTTACCTCACACTTCTGGAGGGTTGTACAACGTGAGTTAGGCACGCAGGTTGAGTTGAGTACAACATTTCATCCACAGACAGACGGACAATCAGAGCGCACCATTCAGATATTGGAAGATATTCTTCGCGCTTGTGTTATAGACTTTGGAGGTTCTTGGGATCAGTTCTTGCCACTTGCGGAGTTTGCTTATAATAATAGCTACCAGTCGAGCATTCAGATGGCTCCATATGATGCTTTATACGGAAGGCGATACCGCTCGCCAGTTGGCTGGTTTGAACCGAGAGAGGCTCGGTTGTTGGGTACTGATTTGGTACTGGATACCTTGGATAAGGTCAAGATTATACAGGATCGACTTCGCACAGCTCAGTCTAGGCAAAAGAGTTATGCTGACCGTAAAGTTCGTGATATTGCATTCATGGTTGGAGAAAGAATATTGCTCCGGGTTTCACCATGAAAGGTGTAATGAGGTTCGGGAAGAAGGGCAAGTTGAGCCCTAGGTATATCGGACCCTTTGAAATTCTTAAAAGGGTGGGTGAAGTAGCCTACAGGCTTGTATTACCACCTAGTTTATCAGCGGTTCATCCGGTGTTCCATGTGTCTATGCTACGGAAATATCATGGTGATCTGTCCCATGTGTTAGATTTCAGCTCAGTCCAATTGGACAAAGATTTGACTTATGAGGAGGAAACAGTGGCTATTCTAGCCCGGCATGTCCGGCAATTGAGGTCTAAGAGTTATCCTTCAGTTCGGGTGCAATGGAGAGGTCATCCGGTAGAGGCATCTACCTGGGAGTCTGAGCCGGACATGCGGAGTAAATATCCACACTTATTCACCAGCTCAGGTACTTTTTCTAACTCCGTTCGAGGATGAACGTTTGTTTTAGAGGTGGAGAATGTGATGACCCAAAATTTCATCTTTAAATTTAACAAGTAATTTTGTGTTCTAAGACCTCGAAAAGCACCATTTATCATTCCTTGACTTGCGTGCGCAGTCCGTACAATTTTCTGAAAAGTTTTTATGTGAAAAATGGATTAAAATGTGAAGTAGAGCTTTAAAACCTCAATTGAGTTGACTTTAGTCAACATTTTGAGCAAACGGACCCAGATTAGTGTTTTGACAATTCCGGTAGGTCCGCATCGTGATTTGGAACTTGGGCGTATGCCCGGAATCGAATTTCGAGGTCCTTAGCTTGAGATATGGAATTTTGATGAAAAATTAAAAGCTTGAAAGCTTAATGATTTTTAAGAAATTACTGATATTGGATTTATTGACCTCGGGTCCGTATTTTGGTTCCGGAGCCCGGTGTAGGTCCACTATAATATTTATGGCTTGTCTGCCGGATTTGGTGAGAATCGGAGTTGATTTGACGTGATTCGGACGTCAGCTTGTAAAAATCTAAGTTTTAAAGTTTTCTTGAAAATTTCCTTTGATTTGGTGTCCGATTCGTAGTTCTTGGTGTTATTTTTTCTATTTGATAGCGCGAGCAAGTACATATGATGTTTTAGGACTTGGGTGCATATTTGGTCTGGAGCCCTGAGGGCTCGGGTTAGTTTCGGGTGGTTAACGAATAATTTTCGGACTTAGAAAATCTGGTTTTCAGCAGACTTCAGGCTTCTGGTGTGTTCTTCTTCGCGTTAGCGAAGGTACTCTCGCGAACACGAAGAGCAAATTGGGACTGACACGTTTGGTGCTTCGCGTTCACGAAGGCTTGAGGTTCAAAGCTTCGCGTTCGCGACCGAAGCCTCGCGTTCGCGAAGGGAAAGAGGCTGCCTTCGCGTTCGCGAAGTGCATCTCGCGTTCGCGATGGCCAAGCTAGGCAAGCTTCCCGTTCGCAAAGTAGCCCTCGCGTTCGCGAAGTGTAAAATGGGACAGCACAAATTTGTGCTTTGCGAACGCGAGGCACTGACTGCGTTCGCGAAGGGTAAAAGTCCTAGAAACAGAACTTAAGTTCTGGAAAATGGGATTCGTCCCATTTTTAACCCTTTTCCATTTTTGAGCTCGGGTAAGGCGTTTTGGACGATTTTCACGGGAAAATATTGGGATAAGTGTTCCTTATCCTATATTGATTATATTTCATGATTTCATACTCATTTATATCATGAATCCGTGAATTTATGGAAGAAAAATCAGATTTTTATAAAATCTTCCAAAAACGAAAATTTAAGATTTGAAGGTCCATTTGACATCGGAATTGGATAATATTTGTATGGTTGGACCCGTCTCGAAATGGGTGTTCGGATTTCGTAAGTTTTTATGGAATTTGAGGCATGGGTGCCACTGTCATATATTTTAATAAATTTTGGATTTTTATCCGGAAAATTTGTAAATTCATATGGAATTAATTCCTATGATTCATATTGAGTATATCGAATTGTTTGTGAATAGATTTGAAGCTTTTGGAGACAAATTTAAAGGGAAAAATTGTGGTCGAGTAATTGATTAGAATTTGCAAAGCGAGGTAAGTGTCGTGGTTAACCTTGACTTGAGGGAATAGAATCCTCAAATTATTTGTTATGTGAATTGCATGTGAACGACGTATAGGCGAGGTGACGAGTGTCTATATGTCGTCAAATTAATTGTTTGCCTGCTTACTTGAAAAATTATAAATTATTTTAAATCATGAAATAATTATTATAATAATTATTTCTCTCCTATTCTTTATCAAATATTAATTCTTGAATTCCTGCATTAATTGTTACATGCTATTTGAATTATGTGCCTTAATTGTTATTTGTCATTTAGCATATTAAATATTAAACTGCATATTTTCTCTCTGATTTCCATAATAATTTGCTATTTGCCTTTGTTTCATAATTAAATGATAATTATTGTATGCTTGTTGTCTTATAATTTTATACTAATTGTTGCATTTATTGGAGAAATTCTTCTATAAGAATTGGTAAATGAATATGTTGGAGGAGCGGGTTGCACGCCGCAACATGATTTATTATAAAGAATATATTGGAGGATCGGGTTGCATGCCGCTACAAAATTAATTATAATTAATATATTGGAGGATCGGGTTGCAGGCCGCAACAGACTTATTAAAAGTCCATATTGGAGGATCGGGTTGCATGCCGCAATAGACTTATTTAAAGGTCGACTTACATATATATATATATATATATATTGGGAGATCGGGTTGTACGCCGCAACAAACTTGATTAAAATGAATATATTGGAGGAGAGGGTTGCACGCTGCAACAGAACTGAATGTGAATATATTGTGAGAGTGTGTTCCAAGATGCAAGAGAACTGAATGTGAATATATTGTGAGAGCGGGTTGCACGTTATAGCAGAATTGATGGAAATGATAATTGGTTATAACTGCCGAGTTGGCTTCAATTACTATTAATGAGTTACCTGATTTGTTTATATTATTATTGTTGTTACTAATATTGCGTACAGGTAATGTAAGTGACCTGCCTTAGCCTCGTCACTACTTCGTCGAGGTTAGGCTTAGCACTTACCAGTACATGGGGTCGGTTGTACTGATACTACACTCTACACTTCTTGTGCAGATTTCGGAGTTGGTCCCAGCGGCGTGTCATAGACTTGCTCGGATTTCAGCTACTCGGAGGAGACTTGCGGTATAACTACATGGCGTCCGCAGTTCGGAAGTCCCGTCTATTTTACTTTAGCTGTGTGTTTATTTTCAGACAGCTTTATTTTATTCACACCTTTATTCGTATTTATTCTAGAAGCTCGTGCACTTGTGACACCAATTCTGGGATGGTATTTAGACACCGTTTGTTTTTATGGATTATTTCACTATATTTCAAACTTTGCTTCCGCTTTTGTTTCCTTGATTATTAATAATATAAAATTTATTTTAAAAATAGATAATATTATTCTAACATTGGCTTGCCTAGCAAGTGAAATATTTGGTGCCATCACGGTCCGAAGGTGGGAATTTCGGGTCGTGACAGCAGGAGTGACCTAATAGATAATGACAGAATCACAAAACCCCAATTACTGAATCAAAGAGCACGACGTCAATTAGTAATGAATGAAAGAACCAAAATATGATAGATTTAGCTTTAGTTCAAGATGAAAAAGAATTATCTAAACTCAAATCACCAAAATCAAACAGTCGTGAACCTAAATAATTTTGACCTGGTGAGAAGTAGTGAAGGACATTTTGACAGCAGTAATCGTCACTCTGAGCGAAGAAATCAAGAGTAGATAGCAAGGGAAAACTAGAATAGGTTATCTAAATGAAGAGAGATATTAGGCATTTGAGAGAAGAATTGCTAGATTTTGAGTGATGCGAGACTAAACCCTAGTCCCCAAAATGACGAACAAGAAGTGTTTTTATTTCCTATTGTTAAAAAGTATTTCTGGTATTTCTTTATTTTTTCATTAAGTTTTAGAAGTAAATTTAAGTGGCGCCTTTATTCCCGCCTCAGTTTTGAGAATTAGGGATCAGAAAATGACCATTTTAGGGGCGAGATTCAGTCCCTTCGTTAGGTAAAACAATAAAATTTGGAATTGGGGATGAGGGAAAAATCTCATCCCTATACATATACTATTAACGACCAGTATTCCGGTCAGTCACTAAATCTTGGTCACTAATAAGCCTTTTTCTTGTAATGGATGTCCATTACCCAATTCATAAATGGCCACGGGGACAAGACTGAGTAGAGTAGCTCTCCAGGTTGATGGATCATTGGTGCGTGTTTCTGGCAGTCATCATATTTTCATACGAAGTCCTTCGCATTCTTCTCCATTTCGGTCCAGTAATAGCCGACCTTGATTAATTTTCGGACCAAAGATTCTGCCCCCGAATGATTTCCGCAAGTGCCCTCGTGAACTTCTGTCAATACGTATTTGGTATCTCCCGACCCCAAGCATCTCGATAACGGGCCGTCGAACTTTCTCCTGAACAATGTTCCTTTGACCAAGCTAAATCTGGCAGCCTTGGTACGTAGAGCTCTCGATGTTTTGGGATCCAAGGGCAATTTTGCGGTCTTCAAGTAGTCTATGTACTTGTTCCTCCAATCCCAAGTGAAACTCGTTGAGTTTACTTCGGTGTGGCCTTCTTCTATCACCGATTTCATGAGTTGTACTACTGTTCCCGAGCCGAACTCATCGACGTCAACCGACGACCCCAAGTTAGCCAGAGCATCGACCTCATTGTTTTGATCTCGGGGCATGTGCTGTAGGGTCCATTCCTTGAATTTATGCAGCGTTACCTACAATTTGTCTAAATAGCTTCACATTCATTCCTCTTTCACTTCGAATGTCCCATTGACTTGATTTACCACGAGGAGGGAGTCACACTTAGCTTTCATCACCTTGGCCCCAACACTTTTAGCCAATTCGAGACCTACAACTATGGCCTCATACTCGGTCTCATTGTTAGTCAATTTTACAAGTCTAATAGACTGCCTAACTACATTCCCCGTATGTGGTTTCAGCATGATGCTGAGCCAGGACCACTTTGTGTTCGAGTCACCATCCGTAAAAAGGGTCCAAATTCCCGAGGTAGTCCACAAGGTTAGCAATAATTCCCTTTCGACTTCAGGTATTAAGGCCGGCATAAAGTCGGCCACGAAGTCTGCTAACATTTGAGATTTTATGGCGATTCGGAGTCGATACTCGATATCGTACACGCTGATTTTGACAGCCCATTTAGCCAATCGGCCCGAGAGATCAGGTTTCTACGTGATGTTCCTCAGTGGGTAAGAGGTTACGACATATATTGGGTGGCATTAAAAGTATGGTTTTAACTTTCTGGAGGCGCTTAGCAAAGCGAGCGCCAATTTTTCCAGGTGAGGATACCTCGTTTCGGCCTCGCCTAAAGTTCTACTAACATAATAAATAGGAAATTACGTACCTTCCTCTTCCCAAACTAATACTTCACTTACCGCCACCTCGGAAACCTTCAAATAAAGGTACAACTGTTCGTCCACCTTCGGAGTGTGTAGCAGGGGTGGGCTTGATAGATACTGTTTGAGCTCTTCCAAATCGTGTTGGCATTTCGGGGTCCAGGAAAAATTGTTCTTCTTATTCAACAGTGAGAAGGGCCAATGGCTTATGTCCAAAGACCTCGATATGAATCAGTCCAGAGCGGCTATACGCTTGGTCATCCTCTGAACGACCTTGACGTTGTCCACCACAGTGATGTATTTTATGGCTTTAATTTTATCGGGATTGATCTCGATTCCCTGATTGGATACCATGAACCCGAGGAATTTTTCCGATCCGACCCCGAATTTGTATTTCTCTGAGTTCAGCTTCATATTGTATTTCTTCAATATGTCGATGGTTTCCTGCAAATGTTTCAAATGGTCCTCTACCCGCACAGACTTAACTAACATGTCATCAATATAAACTTCCATTGATTTTCCTATCTGTTCTTCGAACATCCGGTTTACTAAGCAATGATAGGTGGCACCTGCGTTCTTTAATCCGAATAGCATCACGTTATAACAATAGGTGCCGAATTTAGTGATAAAAGAGGTGTTTTCTTGATCACCCGGGTACATCCGAATTTGGTTGTACACGGAATAGGCATCGAGAAAGCTGAGTATCTGGTGCCCGGCCATTGCGTCGATCATTCGATCGATGTTAGGCAAAGGAAAAAAAATCCGTAGGGCACGCCTTATTCAAGTCTTTGTAATCTACATACATTCTTAGCTTATTTCCTTATTTAGGCACTACCACTACTTTAGCTCACCAGTCCGGGTACTTAACTTCCCGAATGGACCCTATTTTTAGGAGTTTAGATACCTCGTCCTTGATGAATGAATGCTTGACCTTGGACTGAGGTCTCCTCTTCTCTTTAACCGAGTGGAACTTTGGGTCCAAACTCAACTTATGAGTGGTTACCTCCGGAGGGATCCCTGTCATATCAAGATGGGACCAAGCGAAACAAGTTATGTTAGCTTTAAGAAAATTAATGAGTTTTTTCCTGACCTTGGGGGCTAACCTCGTGCCCGGGTATACCTTTTGATCCGGCAGGTGTTCGATCAATGTGACTTTCTCCAACTCTTCGACCATCGATTTGGTGGCGTCGGTATCATCAGGAGCTATGAATGATCTCGAAACCCCGTAATCATCCTCCTCGTCGACTCCTCGTTCCTCCAATCCGGCTAGGACCGGTGTCTGTGGTTGCTATTTAACTTCGGCCTTTCTGGTCATCTCCATGTTCCGTAATGTCGAGATGGCAGGTACCAGGAGTACTTCATCAACTGCGAACATCTCCTTTGCAGCCTGCTGTTCTCTGTATACCATCTTAATTCCTCCCATTGTAGGGAACTTTAATGCCTGGTGTAAGGTCAAAGGTACCGCCCTCATGTTGTGGACCCATCATCTTCCGATTAGAGCGTTATATCTCATGTCCCCTTCAATCACATAACTTTGTTTCCTGGATGGTCCCGGCGGTACTCACTGGTAGGGTTATCTCCCCTTTGGTAGTTTCGCATGCCATGTTGAATCCGTTCAAAACCCGGACTGCTAGCACAATTTGGTCCTGTAGCCCCAACTGCTCTATGACCCTCGATCGGATGATGTTGGTCGATCTACCTGTATCAATCAACACATGTTTAACTTGAGATTTATTGATAAGTACAAGTATTACCAATGCATCATTATGAGGTTGTATGATGCCTTCGACATCCTCGTCGCCAAACAAAATGGTGCCCTCTGGGACGTAATCTCGAGTGTTGTTTTCCCTCATGATGGATACTTTAGTGCATTTTATCATTGCCCCTTGAGCGACATCGACCCCTCCATTGATCATGTTGATGACGTGCTGAGGTTCCTCTTGTTTGGTCTGTTTGTTGGCATCCCTGTTTCTGAAGTGGTTTTTGGCTTGATCACTTAGAAATTCTAATAGGTGCCCGTTATTAAACAAATGGGCAACTTCTTCTCTCAATTCCCGGCAATTCTCGGTCATGTGGCCATGAGTTCCATGATACTTACACATCAAGTTAGGATCTCTTTGAGTAAGGTCAGACTACAATGGTCGAGGCCATTTGGTGTCCTTGATTCGTCCTAGTTTCAACCTTGATGGCCCCGGCATGTGCCTTCACAAAAGCATCTGCAAGCATAGCAAACGAATCAATAGAATTTGGGGGTAAGTTGTGATACCATATAATTGATCCTTTTGACAGAGTTTACCCAAAGTTCTTTAGCAAAAGTGACTCGATTTCGTCATCTTCCAAGCCGCTCCCCTTAATGGCACATGTATAGGAGGTCACATGCTCATTTGGATCTGTGGTTCCGTTGTACTTTGGAATATCATGCCTACAAAACCCTTTTTGGGATCGGCTTCGATGTAGTTCTAGGAAGGAAAGGCTTTTGGATAAACTTCTTGTAATCTGGTCCGTTTAATATAGGAGGTGCTCCCGGGATTTATCGACCCTCGAGTTATGTGTCTCCACCTTTTTGTCGTTAGCCTCAATTTTCTTCTCACCTAATTCCACCCCGCTTCGTCAGTGCTTCAAGCATTTTCAGTATCTCGGGGTTGGCCCCGGGATCAGCTTCACCCGACATCTCAATGGTTTACTCGTTTCTTCGGGTATTCTCCCGGGATCGACCCTACCAGGAGGGTGGCCTTGATTCTGTAGTTGTGCTATTGCAGCCCGTTGAGCCTGCAACATTTCGAAGATTAGCCGCAGGCTTATCCCATCACCTTCGCCTTCAGGTGTTTCTCGGATTGTTGGTCGAGGGCCTGCACAAACGTTATTTTCGGGGTCAGTTGGCAGGTGGACGTCGATAGCAATCTGTGAATTGGCATAAATTGGATCGGCAACTGGGACTCCGTTGGGATCAGCGGGGGGCACCTCATTTCTAGGCACCAAGTTGTTATTTTTGCCATGATGGCTAGACTCAGCCTTAACGTTCAAGTGAGCAGATTGAGAATTTGACATTTTTAAGCTGGCCTGAAATTAAAATCTTAAAAAACAAGCGTTAAATAGAGTGTGTTATGAAAATTTGTATCAAACCACCACTATTATCCTTAACCCCACGGTGGGCACCAAACTGTTTACCCTTAAAATGGATAGCAATTGAATTTATACGCGGTTTTAAAGATATGTGGATTGATTCAACACAAATAATCAAGAAGGTTAGAAATGAGCTAAAGACACAATGGATAATCAAATCGATTGTAACGCTATGGCCTAGCTTGAACTTGGATTGGGCAATAGTTTCTGCCCTCGGTTTTGTCTTAGGCTCGAAGCCAATCAAGAATGAAGAACAAAAGTAAAGTATAGACCTTTTAGTAGCTAGAGAATAGAGTAATAATTTTGTATTGCCTTGGTATGCGTGTTACGATGTCTTATCAAAGAAAAAACTTTCTATTTATATAGTAGGAGAGTTTCGCTTCTAGTACAATTCTAAAAAGGGTAAAAATCCTCCTTTCTTGTCAATTAAGGATCTATTGCCGACGTCGGGCGAGATCTGCGCCGTGATATCCGGTAGGGTGTGGATATCACAGCCCTCTATTAGTCGTGTGCAATAGTTGTCGTGCTTTCCGAGGCCTCGGAGCTTGTTCCGGGTTCGGGGAAGTGTCGTCTTATCAGGCCCGGTGGCGAACACTCCGTTCGGACCTTAGTACGAGAAGTCCCCAACTTCGATTCCGATCTTATGCAGTCACGTCTTTGCTTCGTTTGACCCACCGGAAAATCGGAGTATACGTTACCCCCGGTTTCACCCGTATACAATAATACAATAGGTAACAACCATCCAAACAAGTTGTTAGCCTCTGCAATATTGTTAGTGTGGAACTGAGTTTAGTCTAAGCCATAACCAAATCTCCGCTTCTATTGCTAACAATGCCACCAATCCCTGCAATATTTTGGACTTCTTTACTACTACCATCTGTATTCAATTTCAGTCTACCACTTGGAGGGAGTTTCCACTTCACAATTTTAATTTGAAGCTTGGATTTTAAAGCTTCAATTTCAGTCCATTCATTTAAATTGAACTCTAAGCAAAAGTCAAGCCAGGGAGACGATCCGAAAAATTATGCTAGTAACAGTAGTATTTTCAGAATTATTTGATGTACTCTTATTTAATACAAAACCCGATTATTCCAATCAAGCCACAAATTCTGAACGTAGCTTTAAAATGATAAATCTTTAAGTTCAAACTTAAACATTCTTTTTTTCTTGTCAACGTCGTTTCCTCTACAATCTGCAAGGTAACGAGCTTAGACGAAGGGCATATCCAATTTTATTTTTTATTTTACTTTATATAAATACACTTTTTCATTTATATGTTTTATGCAAGTATTAGTTATGCGAGTATTAGTGATTGAGATTAGTTATGCAAGAATTAATTCTTTTTGATTAGTTTAGTCATTGTGGATAATATTAATACACATTATACCATAAAATATATGTTTCCTTTTTGTTTAAAAATATTTGTTTAAATTATTTATAAAATACTCACATAAAATATTTCTGGTGGAATCCAATTAGTTGAAATTAAGTGATCCGGCATTATTCTCACATAGTTGTACACAAGAGCACCAGACTTTTAGACCGGATTATATTTGTGGTGACCGCTTAGTTTTTTTAATAAGGCATAGTTGGACGTGATGAGTTGTTCAACAAAGTATTCTTCGAAATTGCAATTCTAATTTCGATCAAACCATCCAAATCTACTCCAAATAATTTCCGATTTGAAATAAAATCTCCAAATACGAACACAAACGATCATCAATCATCAATTTAGTCTAATAACACTAAATCAAGAAGGCTTACTTTGTCTTCTTCAACACTTTCTAAGAAAGAAAATCACTAAATCAGTGTTGCATTAATTATCAACATTCAAATAATTTTAACAATAATTAGTCATTAACTCCAGTTTAATTTTTACGCCCAAACAAGAATTTCAAGCTTCCATTATTGAAGGACTATGATGTTCTTGGTGATGAAGAAGCCTATTTTTGTAACAAAATAAACAATAGGGATAATATTTGATGACCAGTCCCTTAGGGACAACCGGTTTAATTTTGTGATATTCCAAACAAAAGGATCAAAAAAATGTATAAGCATTAAAAATAATCATGATTACTTTCGTTTATGTAACAGTGTATATTGCTTAGTGATATTTTGATAATATATTGGAAGGAAATATGGAAATTGTATTTGTATTCTTGGTAGGTTATATTTGTGATTTATTCTGTGCCGTAGTAAAATTTCCATATTTTCCAGATCTACAACCGTTCTCAATTATAGATATTGAACCCTGCATATATAGCTTGTTGGCCGCCGGCCAAAAAAAGGGATTAACCTAAACAATATGCAAACCCGACTCCAACTCAAACACACCTTTATGCTATCACTTTTCACATAATACCTTGATCTGTCTTCCACAACCAAGTATACATGGAGAAAAAGAAGATTGTTGCCATTGGTAATTTATGTATTCCGCACGAGATGATCTTTGAAATTCTAAAACAGGTTCCTGCCAAGTCTCTAATGCGTTTTAGGTGCGTTTCGAAAACCTTTTGCTCCATTATATCAGGACCCTTATTCATTGAAGCACATTAACCGTAACGACCCGACCGGCGTTTTGAGTATTCACGCTCCTTTCAACTATTTAAAGTCTTGAATAACTTCTTATGAGGTATTATGACTTGTGTGAATTGTCGGTTTTAATTTTTAAGGTATTTCGGAGTTAGCTTGGAAGAATGAATTTTATGTTGGAAATTTAGTTGAAAAGGTTGACCGGATGTTGATGTATGTGTAGTGACCCGGAAAATCTTTGCTAAGGAAATTAAGGTTGTGTGGTGTCGAGGTAGATCAATTAGTACAAAGATTATAGAAAAGCGAGGTTGATGCATTGTACAAAGATTATTGAACAATGCATCGATGAGTAAAGGAAAATTTTGTCAGAAAAGGGTCATTTCTGCGACCACTATGCGGTCGCAGAATCACTCTGCGGACCACATAATGGTCACAAAGTGGACTAGAAGAGGGGCAAGATTTGAGAAAAATCTGCGGTGCACTATGCGACCGCAGACCTGTTTTGCGGTGCATTATGCGACCGCATAACAAGTATGCGGACCGCATAATGACCGCAGACCGGGTTAGTAATGCCCAGCTTTGGAGGCCAAATTATGCGGCCGGTATGCGGACCGCATACCTGTTATGCCATCGCATAACTGCGTCGGAGCTTCCATTCTTTCTAATTTTTGACCCGACCCAACTTCAATTTATAGCCCTTGAAGCTCATTTTTGAGCCAAAATCTGATATTTTAGAGAGAGGTGAGAGCATTTTAGAGAGAAAAAGTGAAGACTTAGTCATTTATCCATCAATTCTTGTTCAAGGTTTGAAGATTTCACAAGGATCTTTCTAGGGCTTCAAAGAGGTAAGAATTTCTTTCCTCAATCCTTCAATTTCGGGTTTGGAGTGAAAATGAGTGATTTATAGTCTGATTCTTGGGTGTAAGAGTATTACGTATACATACCAATAAAGTTGTGAAAAGATTGTTAAGTTTAAATGGGTAAGGATTGGGTTGAAAATGGTAGAAATCTTCATAGGCTTTAATTGAAGATTTGAGGGTCGAGTTGGTGTCGGATTTTGGTAAAATTTATATGGTTGGACTCGTGGTTGGAGGAGCGTTCATATTCTGTAACTTTTGTCGGGTTCTGATACGTGGGCCCTACGGGCAATTTTTGAGTTAATTTCAGATTTTATTGAAAAAATTAGTATTTCCTTATGGAATTAATTACAATAATTTGTATTGGCTGAATCAAATTAATTGTGGCTAGATACGAGGCTTTCGGAGACCAATTCTCGTGGCAAGGGCATAGCGGAATAAATAATTACACGGGTTGAGGTAAGTAACAATTATAAATCTGGTCCTGAGGGTATGAAACTCCGAATTTTGGTATCATGTAATTATTTTGGAGGTGGCGCACATGCTAGGTGACAGGCGTGTGGGCGTGCACCGTGGGGATTGTGACTTGGTCCGTCCCGAAAAACTGTAAAGTTGAATAATTTATTGATAGCTATATGATATGTATGTGTTGAAGAAATATTTGACTATAATTCATGTTAGAAATCATGCTTAGGCTATGTTATAGTACTGTTGAGACCCGTAGAGGTCGCGTACTTGTTGAATTATTTGGTAATTGTTGTCTTGTACTCAGTCATGATTGTTCTTGCATATTATACCTCAGGCTTTCTGGATATTTGTTGATATACTTGTCACGACCCGAAATTCCCACATCCGGACCGTGATGGCGCCTAACATTTTACTTGCTAGGCAAGCCAACGTTAGAATAACATTATCCATTTTTAAAATTAATTTTTAAATTTAATAATAACAAGGAAGCAAATGCGGAAGAAATTTTAAAATAATCTATAATAATAACGGTGTATAAATACCATCCCAGAATTGGTGTCACAAGTGCACGAGCTTCTAGAATAAATACAAATACAGGTCTGAATAAAATAAAGTTGTCTGAAAATAAACACACAGCTAAAGTACAATAGACAAGGACTTCAGAACTGCGAACGCCATGCAGTTATACCTCAAGTCTCCTCTGATATAGCTGAAATCCGAGCAAGTCTATGGTACGCCGCTGGGACCAACTCCAAAATCTGCACAAGAAGTGCAGAGTGTAGTATCAGTACAACCGACCCCATGTACTGGTAAGTGCTGAGCCTAACCTCGACGGAGTAGTGACGAGGCTAAGGCGGTTCACTTACATTAACTTGTACGCAATATTAATAACAACAACAATAATAGAAATAAATCAGGTAATTTATTTATAATAATTGAAGGCAACTCAGCAGTCATAACCAATTATCATTTTCATTATTTCTGTTGCAGCGTGCAACCCGCTCTCACAATATATTCATATTCAGTTCTGTTGCGGCGTGCAACCCGCTCCTCTAACATATTCATTTTAATCAAGTCTGTTGCGGCGTGCAACCCGATCCTCCAATATTAACTTTTTAACAAGTCTGTTGCGGCGTGCAACCCGATCCTCCGATATTGACTTTTAATAAGTCTGTTGCGGCGTGCAACCCGATCCTCCAATATATTTATTATAATCAATCATGTTGCGGCGTGAAACCCGCTCCTCCAACATTTTCATTTACCAATTCTTATAGAAGAAATTTTTCCAATAAATGTAACAATTAATATAAAATTAAAAGAAAACAAGCATACAATAATTATGGTTTAATTATAAAGCAAACAATGACAAATAGCAAATTATTATGGAAATCAGGGAACAAATAGGCAGTTTAATATTTTTTATGCTAAATGTCAAATAACAATTAAGGCACATAATTCAAATAGCATGTAACAATTAATATATGAATTCAAGAATTTATATTTACAAATAATAAGACAGAAATAATTATTATAATAATTAATTTATGATTTTTCAAGTAAGCAGGCAAACAATTAATTTGACGACGTATAGACACTCGTCACCTCGCCTATACGTCGTTTACATGCAATTCACATAACAAACAATTTAAGTTTCTATTCCCTCAAGTCAAGGTTAACCCCGACACTTACCTCGCTTTGTAAATTTCAATCAATTATTCAACCACAGCTTTTCCTTTTAAATTTGCCTCCAAAAGCTTCAAATCTATTCACAAATAATTCAATATATTCAATACTAATCATAGGAATTAATTCCATATGAATTTATAAATTTTCCGGATAAAAATACGAAACTCATTAAAATATTCTGCAGTGGACCCACATCTCAAATCCCGGAAAAACTCGCGAAATCCGAACACCCGTTCCGATACGATTTCAACCATACCAAATTTATCCAATTCCGTTATCAAATGGACCTTCAAATCTTAATTTTTTGTTTTTGGAAGAATTTATATTAAATCTGATTTTTCTTCAATAAATTCACGGATTCATCATATAAATGAGTATGAAATCATGAAATGTAATAAATATAGGATAAAGAACACTTATCCCCAATGTTTTCCCATGAAAATCGCCCAAAAACCGCCTTACCCGAGCTCAAAAATGGGAAAGAATTGAAAATGGGTCGAAACCCAATTTCCAGAACTTAAGTTCTGTTTCTGGGATTTTTACCCTTCGCCAACTCGGCCAGTGCCTCGCGTTTGCGAAGCACAATTATGTGCTGTCAAATTTTACTCTTCGCGAATGCGAGGGCTACCTCGCGAACGCGATGCAAGCCTGGCTTGGCCTTTGCGAACGCGAAGGCTAATTTTTCCTGGCCAGTCTCTTTCCCTTCGCGAACGCGAGGCTTCTATCGCGAAGGCGAAGCTTTGAACCTTAAGCCTTCGCGAACACGGTCACTATGTCGCGAACGCGAAGCACAAAACGTGCCAGCCCAATTTGCTCTTCGCGTTCGCGAGAGTACCTTCGCGAGCGCGAAGAAGAACACACCAGAAGCCTGAAGTCTGCAGAAAACCAGATTTCCTAAGTCCGAAAACATGCCGTAGCCTATCTGAAACTCACCCGAGCCCTAGGGGCTCCAAACCAAACATGCACAAAAATTCTAAAATATCATACGAACTTGCTCGGACACCAAATCAAAGGAAGTTTTCAAGAAAACTTTAAAACTTATATTTTTACAACCGGACGTCTGAATCACCTCAAATCAACTTCGATTCTCACCAAATTCGGCAGACACGTCATAAATATTATAGTGGACCTATACCGGGCACCGGAACCAAAATACGGACCCGAGGTCAATAAATTCAACATCAATAATTTGTTAGAAATCATTAAGCTTTCAAACTTTTAATTTTTCATCAAAATTTCATAACTCGGGCTAGGGACCTCGGAATTCGATTCCGGGCATACGCCCAAGTCCCAAATCATGATACGGACCTACCGGAATTTTTAAAACACTGATCCGGGTCCGTTTGCTCAAAATATTGACCAAAATCAACTTAGTTGAGTTTTAAAGCTTTATTTCTCATTTTAATCCATTTTTCACATAAAAACTTTCCGAAAAATGTACGGACTGTGCACGCAAGTTGAGGAATGATAAATGGTGCTTTTCGAAGTCTTAGAATACAGAATTACTTATTAAATTTAAACATGACATTTTTGGGTCATCACAATACTATGTTATCTTTGTTTGGGCTGATCTTTGTGATTTCTGAGAGCCCGAGAGACTTGAGAGGTTGAGGACTGAGTAAGGTCGATGGCCTGTCAGTGAGGTAAGAATATTTTGGCACGTGAGTTGTCCGTGCAGGATATTATAGCACGTGAGTTGTCCCAACAGATTATGACGCTTGGGCTGTAGGAGCCCCTCCGGGGTCTGTACATACCCCCAGTGAGCGTGGGTACCCATTTAGTGTGAGTGTTGAGGGCTGAGAGCCGAGTGGTTGAGTTGTTGTGATAAGTTGAGTGATTGTTGCCTGAGAGGCTGTACTTGCTTTGCATTTGTTGTTGCACTTGGTTGCTATCTGTCATTGTTGTGAAATCTCTGAAAGAATTTATATCCGGATTACTTGAAATTTAACTGTATAAAATTGATTTGACTTAAACTGCCGGATTGAAAGCATGTCTATTCTTTGCTGGAACTACTGAAAGTGAACTATAACTGTGTAGCTCGTCATTATCTTCAGTTCCTTAGTTATTGTTGTTACTTGCTGAATTAGTTGTACTCACACTACACCCTGCACATCGTGTGCAGATCCAGGTGTTCCTGAACATAGCAGGTGTTGATCATTTTGCGCAGTTGATTTTCAGGAGATTTTTAGGTAGCTGTCGTGTTCCGCAGATCTTGTCTCTCCTTCTCTATCTCCTTGTTTACTGTATTTGGTCTCAGACTATTATAGACCGTATTTTCTAGACTTGTACTCATATTAAATGCTCATGTACTTAGTGACACCAGGTTTTTGGGAGTATCATATCGGAAATTGCTAGATTTTTGGTATTGTATTAAACGTTACGTTTTTTTAAAAAAACATTAAAGGAAATCGTGGGTTATTGATATTATCGGCTTGCCTAGTACTGAAATAGGCGTCATCATGACATGTTAGGATTTTGGATCGTGACATTAACAATGTTCTGTGGCTCAATTTTATGTAAGTTGCTCATCTTTGACAATTCGTGAAGATGTCATTCAGTACTTGAATCTGTCAAGTTTTCGTAAGCTTCATTCTCTGGTATCTAACAATAGCCTAGTTTGTCTATGGAACAATGACGGCGATGTTGCTATTTGCAATCCTTCTATAAAACAACGTGTCTTACTTCCTAAGGGGAAACGTTCAATCACTTCTTGCTCTCTAGGTTTTGATCCGACCACCAAGAAACATAAAGTATTTAAGGCACACGTTAAGGATTATGAAGCAAGATGCTGGATTTTCACCATCGGAGTAGACAAATCTTGGAGGGAGTAGATGCCCAGTTGCGCGAATTTTTTCCCTACAAGTTTCAATTGTGTTTATATTGGCGGAGTCATTTATTCTGTAAATGAACTTGCAAATCTTTACGACATAGGTGTTGGGATATACTACTAACCATGCGGTTTAGACATAGTATTGTGTTTTTATTCTTTATGGAATAATTATTTGTTTAATTTATTCAATTCAATAAAGTACTATTTTAAATAGATCATTTGTTACGTATGTGTCCTTTAGTTATGAAATAGACAATTTAGTGTATGGAGTCTTAGCTCACGTATAGAAGATTAAATTGTCGGTTCTCATAATTAATAAACTATGTTCACAATCTTAGATATATTGGGCAAAATATCTTGATGATTGTAGCACTAGATTATTGTATAATTTGTCTTGATTATGGAAGTGCTTTTACTTCGACTTCTTGTGCTAGTATACTTAGTGTATATTGAACGGACCAAGTTGAAAAAAGATGTTTTTGTACTGAATATATATAAAATATTTTCTCTAATTCATTAAATGAGCTTATACTCCTAATCTTGATATAGCTATTATGATCAATGTGATTTATTTATTGTTTTGATTTATCAAAAGGTACAACTCTATTCAGAGTTAATGTATGCCTGATAGATTGGACAATAATGAATAGTATTTGTGAAATAATAATTAGTTGATAGAATCCATGACTCGGTTTAGAGTTTGATGATACCCCTTTATGTAAGCTTATAAGTTTCAAGTGAAAACTCGGCCGGTGGATTTTGTATCCATCACATGAAATAGTTTAAGCAGAATTATAAAGGATTTAATTAGTTGATTAAATTAAATTGTCAGTGATTTAATTTAATTAACTGGTATTTGTGACCTTAACATGGGGAATTAAAATAAGTGTTAGTGAATTTTCATCCAAATATTCGAATTAATACTATAATTAGTAGTCTCTTATTATTTATGTGGTCCCTACTATGCCTAGTAAAAATCTGGACTGACTTGGGTAAAAAGTGACTTCGGGGAAAAGTCATCATGTAGAGTTAGAGTAAGATTCTACTTGCACAAGCAGAATCCTACACGTTATTTGAAACCATTTTTGGCTGAAAAACGAGTCTACATAAGGAAGACGTTTTTCATCCAATAACCACCTTTTCGAGTTGTATTGTACTTGCCCACTCAAAGCAATTTCGTCCAAGGTTTTACTAGGATCATAGCAGAAGACTGCAGTCTTGGATTCATGCTCTGTGGAAGACATGTGCAACGATTTCAAGAGGTTAGTGCTTCTAATCTCGTAATTATATCACTGTCTAGTTTACATGTATGTGATGCCTGAATTGTATGCTTGCTTCCGCTGCGCATGTTCTAACAATTGGTATCAGACGCCGTGTTACATCTAACTAGATAATGTAATACATCATGAATAGAATAATATTAAAATGTTTTATTTAATGATACATGTTTGGTATGATTATTCTATGTAAAAACGTGCCTGGTTTTAATTAATATATTAATTCTGAAATTGTGGATTAATATACATATGCATAAACAGTGATGTTATATTTAATGACAATCTGTTTTAGTTGCGTTTTTGTCCATAATCATAGTTCTGAAATTATGCATAAACAATCTGTTTTAGTGGTGTTATATATGCATAAACGTGACTGTTTTGAATACTATTAGTTCTGAAATTATGGATTAATATACATAATTATGAACAGTGGCATTTTAAACGGATGAAAATAGTGTTGTTTTTTCCATGTTTGTTCGAAATATATTTTATATAACACCGTAATAATAATAATATTATTTTGAGTTCTGAAATCATGTATTAACATACATAAGTATATTATGTGATCTGAACGAGTAAAAATAATCAAAATCTTAAAAAAACGCCAAAAACAGAATTCTACAAATAGGTCATGAATTTGTAATTCTGAAATTCTGTCGAACTCCGATTGACCTCAAATTTGGTAGGTTCATCGAAAACGACCCAGTGAGCAATATCCATCAGCTCCGCTCATGACGTACATTGTTGTTTGGGCATTCGGGGTCGTTTACATGGATTGTTTTGGCCATTTTTCTATTTTCTAGAAATTATTTTTAATAATAATTTGTTTTAAAGAAAACAGTGATGGTAGGGTTCAACTCCCATTGTTTCCAATCATGTTTTACAGTAATATAGTGAATTTATATGTTGACATAGGTCTTCTTCCACATCAGATAAGTTCATTATAGATGATTACTGTAGTTTTGTCTCTAGTTATTTGATTACTTGTATTAACTCTCCAACCGAGTTACATGTTGATTCAATGAAACTAGAGTTTATAAAAGTGATATTTACCTATCATAAATTAACAGTTTACTCTCCATCTGAATTGGTCCTGTTTTAATTTATGGGGTAAATATCTTACATAACTCATATATTTTGCACGAATAGTTAAGTTACCGTAACGAATCTAATTATTCACTGAGCATGGTTATATGTGTAATGTGCTATTTTAAATTTAATTATTCTAATTACATAACTAATGATATATTTAATGTGAATATCTCTTAGATTAACCATGTCTTCATTCAATCCACTTACCTCAATTTTGAACCAAAACAAGTTAGAAGGACCGAATTATGTTGACTGGAAAAGAAACCTTGATATTGTCCTAACTGTTGAAGGTTACAAATTTGTAATCACTGATGAGTGCCCAAAAAAACCTGATGAAGATGCTACTGATGATCAAGTTAAGTCCTATGACAAATGGGTCAAGGCTGATGAGATGACGCGATGTTACATTCTTGCCTCTATGGCGAATGCTTTGCAACATCAACTTCAGTCTATGGGGTCTGCATATGACATGCTCGAAAGTCTCAAAGAGATGTTCGGTGAACAAAATCGTGCGGCTAAGCAGACAGCCATGAAAGCCCTCTTGAATACCAAGATGGCTGAAGGATCATCGGTCAGGGACCATGTTCTGAAGATGATGGGTCTTCTGAATGAATTGGAGGTCCTTGGAGCTGTGATTGATAAGGAATCTCAAGTTGAGATGGTTCTGCAGACTCTGCCTGACAACTTTCAACAATTTTGCTTGAACTATAACATGAACAAAATGGATTTGTCACTGGAGAAATTGTTGAATGAGTTGCAAGCGGCAGAATCTATTATCAAACAGCAAGCTCCAGTTGTGGCACTAAATGTTGAGAAAGCTTCGGTTTCTAAGTCGAAAGGCGGTAAGAAAAAGAAGAAAGCTCAAAATGTTTTGGCACCTGGAGGTGCGGCTGGTGTGAAAAAACTCAAAGGAAAGTGCTATCATTACAAGCAACCTGGGCATCACAAAAAGCAATGCCCTGCCTATCTGGCAAAGATGAATAAGCAAGGTAATTCAAATTTAAATGTCGTTGAAACTTGTTTAGCGGCTGTCTCTATCATTTTTTGGTGTGTAGATTTAGGAGCCACTAATCATATCTGCACTACTTTACAGGGGTTTCAGGAAACGCGGTAGCTAAGTGAGAATGAAGTTTGCATTTTTCAAGCCAATGGCGAGCCAGCACCAGCTTTAGCATTAGGAGATATTAGAGTTTCGTTTAGTAGTGGTAAAGTTTTAGTTTTGAAAGATTTTCTCTATGTACCTTCTATTAGAAAGAATTTGATTACGGTTTTGAAAATAATGGATGCTGGTTATAATGTTTATTTTGCTAATAACTCTGATATTATAAAGTTTAATAAACGTTTCATCTACATTGCTGCTAGAGTACATGACCTTTTTATTCTTGATATATCTCCTCATGTGCTACAACAACCAAAAGAATTAAATAACATTAATCTATCACATAAAAGAAAACGTATTTCTGAATAGAGCCAAACTTATTTGTGGCACTTACGTCTAGGTCATATAAATCTAAATAAGATTTCGAGATTAGTCTCTGATGGACCTTTGAGTTCATTGAAAGTGGAGGCACTGCCAACATGAGAATCCTGTTTAGAAGGTAAAATGACCAAGAGATATTTTTCCTCAAAAGGAAATAGAGCCAGCGATAAGTTAGAATTAATTCACTCTGATTTGTGTGGCTCTATGAATATAAAAGCAAGAGGTGGTTTTGAGTATTTTGTGACTTTCACAGACTATTACTCAAAATATGGATACATTTATCTATTGCGCTGTAAGTCTGAATGCTTTGAGAAATTTAAAGAATTTAAGACGGAAACGGAGAAAATACATCATAAATATATCAAAACATTACGATATGATTGTGGTGGTGAATACCTTTCTGCGGAATTCATTAAATACTTAACAGATTATGGAATTACATCTCAATTATCTGTCCCAAGAACACCACAACAAAATGGTGTGGCAGAAAGAAGAAATAGAACCCTTATGGAAATGGTTAGATCAATATTAAGTTATTTCTATTTACCTTCTTCCTTTTGGGGATATGCTTTAGAAAAAGCAAATTACATTCTGAATTTGGTTCCTTTAAAGTCAGTACCTTCAACTCCAGCAGAATTGTGGACTGGGCGCAAGCCAAGTTTACAGCACATTCGGGTTTGGGGTTGTCCAGCACATGTGCTGAAAGGGAAAGCGGATAAATTTGAATCGAGGACAGAAGTATGCATTTTTATTGGATATCCAAAAGGAACTAAAGGCGGTTTATTTTATTTTCCCAAAGAAAAGAAGGTAATTATTACGACAAATGCTTGATTTTTAGAAGAGGACTATTTAATGAACCATATTCCTAGAAGTAAACTAGTTTTATAGAAATTAAGTAACGGAGTAACTAATGACTCATCTCTGGAACGTATCCTAGAAGCCAGCATTGACATACCACTGCACTATCGTAGTGGGATAAATGTCAATAGGAAGCAGAACGGACAAGAGCAATTACCTGATATCTCACTACCCCAAAGTAGTGGGAGTAATGTTGAGCAACCTCAGATTATTGAGCAACCTGAAATTGTTCTGCAGCCTGCACTCCACGAAATTGTTAATGATATCCCAGCACCGCAAGGTGTGGAGGATAACATTGAGGCTTCACTTCCGGAAACTAATGTTGTGATTCAACAACAAAATCAGACTGCACCGGTAGTGACTAGTCTTAGTGGGAGAATTATTAAAACAACCTCTTCGGTTTGCGCTCTTGGGAGAATCTTATGATAGAATCCCTGAATAGCCTAATACAGAACCTCTTAAATACGACGAAGCACTACAGAATACAGATGCTGATATTGTTGTTATGAAATGTGAAATGGAGTCCATGTACTCAAATCAAGTCTAGGATCTTGTAGAACCACCTACTGGAGTAAAACCCATTGGTTGTAGATGAATCTATAAGAGAAAAAGAGGAGTGGATGGAAAAGTGTAAACTTTAAAAGCTAAGCTTGTTGCAAAAGGGTTTACTCAAAAAGAAGGGATCGATTATGAGGAATTCTTTTTGCCAGTAGCCATGCTTAAATCCATTAAGATTCTCTTATCCATTGCTGCTCATTACGATTATGAGATTCGGCAAATGGATATCAAGACGACTTTTCTTAATGGAAGTCTTGATGAGTGCATCTATATGGCACAACCAGTTGGTTTCATAAAAAGTGGCAATGAGCACATGTTGTGTAAATTAAAGAAATCAATTTATGGATTGAAACAAGCCTCTAGAGCATGGAATACTTATTTTGACACATCGATTAAAACCTTCGATTTTGATCAATGTGAAAATGAGTCTTGTGTTTATAAGAAGTGGGATGGAGATAAAGTTACATTTTTGGTTTTGTACGTGGATGATATTTTTCTCATAGGAAATAATGTGAGCATGTTGAATTCAGTAAAGGAATAGTTGTCATCGCGTTTTGATATGAAAGACTTGGGACAAGCAGCACATATCCTTGGGATCAAGCTTATGCGAGATCACAAGCGAAGGATATTAGGCTTATCCCAAGTACTTTATATTGATACTATTCTCACCAGGTTTAGCATGCAAGATTCCAAGAAAGGCTTTCTCCCTTTTAGACATGGAATCTCTCTGTCAAAAGATCAGTCCCAAAAAATGACTGATGAGATAGAAAAGATGAAGGCGGTCCCTTATGCTTCTGTTGTAGGGAGTCTCATGTATGCTATGCTATGTACTAGACTTGATATCTTCTTTATTGTTGGCATAGTTAGTAGATTTCAGTCTAACCCTGGACGAGAATACTGGACTGCTGTTAAACATATAATCAAGTACTTGAAAAGGACTAGGGATTATATGTTGGTTTATTACTTAGGTGATCTTGCATCCATTGGCTATACTGATTCAGATTTCCAATTAGATAGAGATTCTAGAAAATCTACCTCAAGATATGTTTTTAACTTAGGAGGTGGAGCCATAAGTTGGAGGAGTATCAAGCAATTATGTGTTGCTGATTCCACCATGGAAGCCGAATATGTGGATGCATCTGAGATAGCTAAAGAAGTTGTTTGGCTCGGAAACTTTCTAAAAGAGCGTAATGTAGCTCCTTCGGTTCAAGCACTAATTATACTTTATTGTGACAATAGTGGTGCAGTTGCAAACTCGAAGGAACCAAGAAGCCATAAAAGGAGTAAGCATATGGAGCGTAAATATCACTTAATTCAGGACATAACTCAGAGAGATGATGCAAGAGTATTGTAGACGCATGGTTATGAGTGTAAGTGGCAGATTGTTGGGATATACTATTAACCATGCGGTTTAGACATAGTATTGTATTTTTATTCTTTATGGAACAACTATTTATTTAATTTATTCAATTCAATAAAGTACTATTTTAAATAGATCATTTGTTTCATGTGTGTCCTTTAGTTATGTAGTAGACAATTTAGTGTATGGAGTCTTAGCTCATGCACAGAAGATTAAATTGTCGGTTCTCATAACTAATAAACTATGTTCACAATCGAAGATATTATTGGGCAAAATATCTTGATGATTGTAGCACAAGATTATGGTATAATTTCTCTTGATTATGGGAGTGGTTTTACTCCGGCTTCTTGTGCTAGTAAACTAAGTGTATATTGAACGGACCAAGTTGAGAAAAGATGTTTTTGTAATAAATATATATAAAATATTTTCTCTAATTTATTAAATGAACTTATACTACTAATCTTGATATAATTATTATGATCAATGTGATTTGTTTATTGTTTTGATTTATCAAAAGGTACAACTTTATTCATCGTTAATATATGCCTGATAGATTGGACAATAACGAATAGCATTTGTGAAATAATAATTAGTTGATAGAATCCATGACTCGGTTTAGAGTTTGATGATACCCTTTTATGTAAGCTTATAAGTTTTCATGTGAAAACTCGGCCGGTGAATTTTGTATCCGTCACATGAAATAGTTTAAGCAGAATTATAAAGGATTTAATTAGTTGATTAAATTAAATTGTCAGTGATTTAATTTAATTAACTGGTATTTGTGACCTTAACATGGGGAGTTAAAATAAGTGTTAGTGAATTTTCGAAATTCATATTGACGAGTTCAATTGCAGTTTTTTAGTGGAATAAATTATAATTAATTATAGTAGGAATTAATTCATCCAAATATCCGAATTAATACTATAATTAATAGCTTCTTATTATTTCTGTGGTCCCTGCTATGCCTAGTAAAAATCTGAACTGACTTGGGTAAAAAGTGACTTGGGGGAAACGTCATCTTGTAGAGTTAGAGTAGGATTCTACTTGCACAAGCACAATCCTACACAATTTTTGGAGCCCTTGTTGGCTGAAAAACGAGTATACATAAGGAAGACGTTTTTCACCCAATAACTACCTTTTCGAGTTGTATTGTTCTTGCCCACTCAAAGCAATTTCGACGAAGGTTTTAATAGGATCATAGCAGAAGACTGCAGCCCTGGATTCTTGCTCTGTGGATGTAATGGCCCGCCCGGTCTTTTCGAGAGTTATATACCCATTTCCCTTATTTCTTCTTCTTTTGTGGTTTACAACTGTATTATGTCGTACCGGGTTGGTTGGTTCGGGTCCGGAGTGGTTTTGGAGTGAATTGAGATTCCTAGTCTCTTAATTGGAAGCTTAAGTTGAAAAAGGTCGATCAGATGTCGACTTGTGGAAAAATGACCTCGGATTTGAATTTTTATGGTTCCGTTAGCTCCGTTAGGTGATTTTGGACTTAGGAGCACGTCCGGAATGAGATTTGGAGGTCCGTAGTAGAATTAGGCTTGAATTGGCGAAAGTTGGAATTTTGGCGATTTTGGCGTGTAGTGGAAATTTTTATATCGGGGCTGGATTGGATTTCTGGAAGTTGGAATAGGTTTGTGGTGTCATTTTTGACTTGTGTGTAAAATGTGAGGTCAATCGGACGTGGTTTGGTAGGTTTCGACGTCTTTGTGGAATTCAAAAGTTTATAAGTTTTTTAGGCTTGAATCCGGGTGTAATTTGGTGTTTTGATGTTGTTTTGAGGGATTCGAAGGTTCCACTAAGTTCGTATTGGGTTATAAGACTTGTTGGTATAATTGGTTGAGGTCCCAGAGGCTTCGGGATGATTTTGGGTGGTTAACGACTTGATGGGAGTTGAGGAATTGCAACTGAAGTTGCTGCTACTGGTGTAACCGTACCTGCAGAGTGGGAACCGCAGGTGCGAGCTCGAAGAAGCGAAGGAGGAGCCGGAGATACGGCTAAGGAGGATCTGGATAGAGGACGCAGGTGCAATGGCATTCCCGCACCTGCGATGGTCGCAAAAGCGGATTTAGGGGCGCAAGTGCGAGTTTGGACCGCATGTGCGATGTAGTACTGCACCCGCGAAGAGCGCAGATACGGTCACTTGATCGCATGAGCGGAGGCAGGGTTTTAGTGATTTTCCGTAGAAGCGGGGCTTTGCCCACAGATGCGGAAATGAAGCCGCAGGTGCGAGAAATATAGGCAGAACCTAGAAATTGAAGACTTCGAGAGTTTTCACCATTTTCATTATTTTTGAGCTCAGAATTTTGGGATTTTGAGAGAGACTTCGGAGTAATCACCGAGGTAAGTTCTTTGTGCCTATTTATCCTCAATAATGGTGTTTCCCCACTGATATTTATACCTAGTTGGTAAATGTTTGAGGTGAGATTTGGGAGATTAGGGCTTGGGATTTGGAGAGTGAATTTTGAGGTTTTGGAGGGGCAATTGAGGCCGGATTTTGATAAATTTAGTATTGTTAGACTCATGAGTGAATGGGATTTCTGGTTTTGTAACTTTCGTCGGGTTTCGACACGTGAGCTCAGGGAGGCCCGGGGGGGTTGAGCCGATTTTGGATTTTGGACTATATTTTAGTAGTTTTCTTGTGGAATTGATCCTTTTAGCCAATATAGATTTCTCGTACTGTTTGTGGCTAGATTCGAGGCATTTGGAGGCCGATTCGAGAGGCAAAGGTATTTCAGAGTAGGATTTTTGCGCGGTTGAGGTAAGTACAACAACAATAACAATACCAACCCAATATAATCGTACTAGTGGGGTCTGGGGAGGGTAGTATGTACGCAGACCTTACCCCTACCCTGGGGTAGAGAGGCTGTTTTCGATAGACCCTCGGCTCCCTCCCTCCAAGAACTTTCCCACCTTGCTCTTGGGGTGACTCGAACTCACAACCGCTTCGTTGGAAGTGGAGGGTGCTTACCACTAGAGCAACCCACTCTTGTGTTGAGGTAAGTAATAGTCTTAAATCTAGTTTTGAGGGTATGAAACCCCGAGAATTGATATGATGTGAATATTTGGACTACTAATTGTTGTCTTGTACTCAGTCACAGTCTTATTTGTGTGTTATATCTTCGTTCCCTCTCATTTCTTGTTGATGCTTGTTGTATTCTCTATTTGGGCTAATTATTATGATATTCTGTGAGCCTGAGGGGCTGGAAAGGTTAGTGACTGAGATAAGGCCTGAGTGACGAGCTGCGAGCTGTGGGGTATATGGATCGGGTTACACGCCACAACAAGCCTTCAGGCTATATATATATTATTGGATCGGGTTGCACGCCGCAACAATATTGGATCGGGTTGCACGTCGCAATAAGCCTTCGAGATATATATATTATTGGATCGAATTACATGCCGCAACAATATTGGATTGGGTTGCACTCCCCAACAATATTAGATCGGGCTGCACGCCGCAGCAATATAGCGCTTGGGCTTAAGGAGCCCCTCCGGAGTCTATACACCCCCAGTAAGCGTTGGTATCTATTGAGAGTGTGTATTGAGGGCTGAGAGCCGAGAGTATGAGCTATTGAGATAAGTTGAGTTACTTTTGCCTTGAGTGGCTGTACTTGCTTTTATTTATTGTTGCACTTAGTTGTTATCTGTTGTTGTTGTGAAATTTCTGGAAGATTCATATCTGTTTTACTTGAGCTCGAACTGATTTGACTTATACCACCGGATTTGAAAGCTTGTTCACTCTTTACTGAAACTTTTGAAATGATTTGTGTTTTTATAGCCCGTCTTTGCTTCTCAGTTACTTATTTAATTCTGTTACTTGCTGAGTTTGTTGTACTCATGCTACACCATGTACTTCATGTGCAGATCCAGGTGTGCACGGTTCTGGCGGTCGATGAGTTCGTGCGTGAGCTGATTATCAGAGACTTACGAGGTAGCTGTTGGCGTCCGCAGTCCTTGTTTTTTCTTTATTATTATCTCTTCTCTCTTGTATTGGCATTTCGCATAGACTGTAATAGACTTTGTTTCTAGATTGGTTGTTAGATGCTCATGACTTAGTGACACCTTGATGTCGAGCTATCATTCCGCACTTGTGTTTTGGGTTTTTACCCTGTTAATTATGTAAAACTTCAGTTAGTTTAATTGCTTTAGCTCACTTCTGTTTTACATTTAAAGCATATTGAGAATGTCGGCTTGCCTAGTTCCACGATAGGCACCATCACGACTGGTTAGGTACTTGGGTCGTGACAAGTTAGTATCAGAGCCTAGGTTACATAGGTCTCACGAGTCATGAGCAAGTTTAGTAGAGTCTTGCGGATCGGTACAGTGACATCTGTACTTATCTTCGAGCGGCTTCAGAACACTTAGGGAACTCCACATTCTTGAATTCTTATTGTGCGAATATGTTGATTCTAGTAACTAAACATTTGTTGTTTCATTCTCTCACAGATGGTGAGGACTTGTACTATTGGGCAGGATGGACAACCACCAGTACCACTAGCCAAGGCCGCGAGAGGCCGAGGTCGCGGTAGAGGCCGCAGTAGGGGAAGAGGTGCAGCGCACGCAGTAGCTAGGGCAGTACCTACCGATCCACCAGTTGCCCCAGATCAGGACCAGATTTCAGTTGTTGATGCACCGGCTCAGGAACCACCTGTGCCCATCGTGATTCCTGGCCTTCAGGAGGCCTTAGTTCAGATTCTGACCGCGTATACCAGTCTTGCTCAGGCGGTCTCTGTTCCGGCCGCAGCAGCCACTTCTCAGGCCGGGGGAGGCACTCAGACTCCCGCCGTCCGCACACCAGAGCAGGTGGTACAAGGATTCCAGACACCGGGGTGCACTACCAGCCCAGTCGGTTGTAGCTGCTCAGGACTAGGTGGTTCCTGCTATGCCTGAGGATGAGCAGCATAGATTGGAGAGGTTTGGGAGACTCTATCCTACATCTTTCAGTGGTGTAGAGGGAGAGGATGCACATGGTGTCTTGGCCAAGTGTCAGAGGATACTCTGTACAACAGGTATTCTGGAGACCAGTGGGGTCTCGTTCACTACCATTCAGTTATTTGGGGTTGTATTCAGTTGGTGGGAGGCTGCAGTTCCGCAGAGAGTTCTTCTTTATCTTTCTGGAGAAGTTTATGCCTCAGTCCCGCAGAGAGGAGCTGCGAAGACAATTTGAGCAGCTTCGTCAGGGTAAAATATTTATGATGTAGTATGAGATACGATTCTCGGAGTTGGCCCGTCATGCTATCCGGTTGGTTCCCACAGACAGGGAGAGGATTAGGAGGTTTATAGATGGCCTCACTTTTCAGCTGCGATTGCTTTTGACCAGAAAGAGAGTGTCTGGTTCTACTTTTGATGAGGTTGTTGACATTGCTCGTCATATTGATATGGTTCGCAGTCAGAAGAGGATTGAGAGGGAGTCCAAGAGGCCTTGTGGACAGGGTGGATTTAGCGGTGCTTCTTCTGAGGGTCAGTTCTAGCACGGTAGAGGTCGTCCTTTTAGACATGCTCAGATGACTCCAGTTCATCGTGGTGCATCATCTGGCCATGGTTCTCCCATTTATCAGTGGGGTCGTTCATCTCTCGGTACCCTCCCAGTGTAGAGTTTGTCTCGTGCTCCATCGGGTCAGGGTTCGTCTATGCCAGGTCCTTCTATATATTATCCGGTGCTCGGGGCTCCCTTTAGTTCCCTGCACCAGCACTGGGGAGTTGCTATGAGTGTGGGGAGTTTGGTCACATGAGGAGAGAGTGTCCCCGTATAGTGGGAGGTCTTGCTCCGTAGAGGAGCTAGTCTATGTCATCAGTACCAGCCCCTCCACCACCCGCTCAGCCAGCCGGTGTAGAGCCTAGTCAGCTAGGGGTCGCCCGAAAAGGGAGGCAAATCAGGGGGTGGCCAGGCCTGTTTCTATGCCCTCCCTACCAGACTATATTCCATTGCTTCAGATGCTGTGATTACAGGTATTGTCTTAGTTTGCCAAAAAAATGCCTCTATATTATTTGACCCTGGTTCCACTTATTCTTATGTATCCTCGTATTTTGCTCATTTTCTGGATATGCCCTGTGAGTATTTAGTTTCATTTATTCATGTATCTACTCCTGCGGGTGATACTATTATTGTGGACCGTGTATATCGATCATGTGTGGTGACTATTGGGGGTCTGGAGACCAGTGTGGATCTTTTGTTGTTCAGTATGGTCGATTTTGATGTGATATTGGGTATGGATTGGTTGTCTCCATGTCATGCTGTTCTAAATTGTCATGCTAAGACTGAAACGTTGGCAATGCCGGGGTTGCCGAGGGTTGAGTGGAGCGGTTCTATAGACTATGTTCCCAGTATAGTGATTTTATACTTGAAAGCTCAGCGGATGGTTGAAAAGGGTTGTCTATCCTATTTGGCTATTGTGAGGGATGTTAGTGCAGAGACTCTAGTCATTGATTCTGTTCCGGTGGTGCATGATTTTCCGCATGTGTTTTCGGCAAACCTGTCGGACATGTCGCCTGACAGGGATATTGACTTCGGTATTGATTTGGTGCCGAGCACTCAGCTCATTTCTATTCCATCGTATCGTATGGCACCGGTGGAGTTGAAGGAGTTGAAGGAACAACTTCAGGAACTCCTTGATAAGGGGTTTATTCGGCCTAGCGTGTCACCTTGGGGTGCACCGGTTCTATTTCTAAAGAAGAAGGATGGTTCTATGAGGAGGTGCATTGACTACAGGCAGTTGAACAAGGTCACGGTAATGAACAAGTATCCTTTTCCACGTATTGATGATCTATTTGACTAGCTTCAAGGGGCGAGGGTGTTCTCCAAGATTGATTTGAGGTTAGGGTATCAGCAGCTGAAGATTCGGGATTCGAATATTCTTAAGACAACTTTCAGGACCCGATATGGCCATTATGAGTTCCTTGTGATGTCTTTTGGGATGACTAATACCCCAGCAGCGTTCATGCATTTGATGAAAAGTGAGTTTCAGCCTTAGTTGGACTCGTTCGTTATTGTATTCATTGATGATATCCTGGTGTACTCTCGTATCCAGGAAGAGCATGCCTAACATCTGAGGATTGTGTTACAGAGATTGAGGGAGGAGAAGATTTATGCAAAGTTCTACAAGTGTGAGTTTTGGATCGGTTCAGTGATGTTCTTGGGGCACGTGGTGTCTAGTGAGGGTATTCGGGTGGATTCGAAGAAGATATAGGCAATGCAGAGTTGGCCCAGACCGTCCTCAGCCATGAAGATTAAGAGCTTTCTTGGTTTAGCAGGCTATTACCGCCATTTTGTGGAGGGTTTTTCATCGATTGCATCGCACTTGACCAAATTAACCCAAAAGGGTGCTCCATTCAGGTGGTTGGATGAGTGCCAGGAGAGCTTTCAGAAGCTCAAGACTGCTTTGACCATGGCCCCAGTTCTAGTTTTGCCATCAGTTTCTAGTTCTTACATAGTGTATTGTGATGCCTCGCTGATAGGTATTGGATGTGTTCTGACGCAGGAGGGTAGAGTGATTGCTTATGCTTCGCGCCAGTTAAAGACCCATGAGAAGAACTATCATGTCCGTGATCTTGAGTTAGCAGCTATTTTTCATGCCTTGAAGATTTGGCAGAACTATCTGTACAAGGTTCATTGTGAGATCTACACTGATCACCGGAGTTTGCAGCATTTGTTCAAGCATAAAGATCTTAACATGCATCAGTGGAGGTGGTTGTAGCTTCTCAAGGACTATGATATCACCATTTTGTACTATCCTGGGAAGGCCAATGTGGTGGTCGATGCCTTGAGTCATCCGTCGGAGAGTTTGGGGAGTTTAGCATATCTTCCAGCAGTATAGAGACCCTTGGCATTGGATATTCAGGCCTTAGCTAGCCATCTTGTCAGATTGGATATTTTGGAGCCGAGTCGGGTATTTGCTTGTGTGGTCTCTAGGTCTTCTCTTTATGATTGTATCAAAGAGCGTCAGTATGATGATCCCCATCTGCTCATCCTCCATGATAGGGCTCGGCGAGGTGATGCTAGAGATGTGACTATTGGTGATGATGGTGTGTTGAGGATGCAGGGCCGGATATGTCTGCCCAATGTGGACGGGCTTTGGGAGTTGATTCTTGAGGAGGCCCACAGTTAATGGTATTCCATTCATCTGGGTGTCGCAAATATGTACCAGGATTTGAGACAGTACTATTAGTGGAGGAGGATGAAAAATGATATAGTTGGGTTTGTGGTTCGGTGACTCAACTGTCAGCAGGTTACGTATGAGCATCAGAGAACGGGTGGCTTTCTTTAGAGGTTAGAGATCCCAGAGTGGAAGTGGGAGCGGATCATCATGGATTTCGTAGTTGGGTCCCACAAACTTCAAGGAAGTTCGATGCTATTTGGGTGATTGTGGATCCACTAACCAAGTCCGCGCAGTTCATTCCAATTGGTACTACTTATTCTTCAGAGCGGTTGGCTGAGATTTACATCTAATAGATTGTTTTCCCTCATGGTGTCCCAGTTTCCATCATTTCAGATAGAGGCACATAGTTTACATCGCATTTTTGGAGGGTCGTGCAGCGAGAGTTGGGTACTCAGGTTGAGTTGAGCACAACCTTTCACCCTCAGATGGACGGATAGTTTGAGCGCACTATCCAGATATTGGAGGACATCTTACGCGCTTGTGTCATTGATTTTGGGGGTTCATGGGACCAGTTTTTGCCGCTCGCGGAGTTTGCGTATAACAACAGTTATTAGTCGAGCATTCAGATGGCTCCGTATGAGGCTTTATATAGGAGGCGGTGTAGATCTCCGGTGGGATGGTTTCAGCCGGGTGAGGCTAGGCTCTTGGGTACAGACTTGGTCCAGGATGCATTAGACAAGGTGAAATTGATTCTGGAGCGGTTTCGCACGGCGCAGTCTAGGCAGAAGAGCTATGCTGATAGGAAGGTCCGTGATGTGTCTTTCATGGTCGGGGAGAAGGTTCTGCTGAAGATATCACCCATGAAGGGTGTTATGAGGTTTGGGAAGAGAGGCAAGTTGAGCCCTCGGTTCATTGGACCTTTTGAGGTACTTCAGAGGATCGGCGAGGTGGCTTACAAGCTTGCCTTGCCACCTAGATTTTTTGAGTGTGCATCCAGTATTTCATATTTCTATGCTCCAGAAGTATATCAGTAATATATCCTATGTTTTGGATTTCAGCACGGTTCAGTTGGATGGTGATATGACTTATGATGTGGAGCCGGTGGCTATTTTGGAGCGGTAGGTTCGGAAGTTGAGCTCAAATAATATAGCTTCAGTGAAGGTGCAGTGCAGAGGTCAGCCTATGGGGAAGGCCACTTGGGAGACCAAGCGGGAGATGCGGAGCAGATATCCACACCTATTTGAGACTCCGGATATGTTTCTAGACCCGTTCGAGGAAGAACGTTTGTTTAAGAGGGGGAGAATGTAACGACTCGGCCGGTCGTTTCGAGAGTTATAGCCCCATTTCCCCCATTTCTGCTTCTTTTGTGCTTTACAGCTGTATTATGTCTTAATGGGTTGGTTGGTTCAGGTCTGAAGTGGTTTTGGAGTGAATTGAGACACTTAGTCTCTTAATTGGCAGTTTAAGTTGGAAAAGGTAGACCGGATGTCGACTTATGGGAAAACGACATCGGATTTGAATTTTTATAGTTCCATTAGCTTCGTTAGGTGATTTTCAACATAGGAGCACGTCCGGAATGTGACTTGGAGGTCCGTAGTAGAATTAGGCTGAATTGGCAAAAGTTGGAATTTTGGCAATTTTGGCCGGCAGTGGAAATTTTGATTCCGGGGTCGGATTGGATTTTCGGAAGTTAGAATAGGTTCGTGGTGTCATTTTTGACTTATGTGTAAAATTTGAGGTCAATAAGGTGTGGTTTGGTAGGTTTCGGCGTCATTGTGGAATTCGAAACTTTAGAAGTTCTTTAGGCTTGAATCCGAGTGTAATTTGGTATTTTGATGTTGTTTTGAGGGAATCGAAGGTTCGACTAAGTTCGTATCGGGTTATAGGACTTATTGGTATAATTGGTTGAGGTCCCGGAGGCCTCGGGGTGATTTCGGGTGGTTAACGGCTTGATGGTAGTTGAGGAATTACAGGTGAAGCTGCTGCTACTGGTGTAACTGCACCTACGGAGTGGGAACCGCAGGTGCGAACCCGCAGAAGCGAAGGAGGAGCCGCAGATGCGGCTGAGGATCAGGGCAGAACCTATAAATAGAAGACTTCGAGATTTTTCACCATTTTCATCATTTTTTAGCTCGGATTTTGGGGATTTTGAGAGAGATTTTGGAGTAATCACTGAGGTAAGTTCCTTGTGCCTATTTATTTTCAATAATGGTGTTTCCCCACTAGTTTTTACACCTAGTTGGTGAGTGTTTGAGGTGAGATTTTAGAGATTACGGTTTGGGAATTGGAGAGTGAATTTTGGGGTATTGGAGGGGCAATTGAGGTCGGATTTTGATAAATTTAGTATTGTTAGACTCGTGAGTGAATGGGCTTTCTGGTTTTGTGACTTTCGTCAGGTTTCGAGACATGGGCCCGGGCGGCCGGGTTGAGCCGATTTCGCATTTGGACTATATTTTAGTAGTTTTCTTGTGGAATTGATCCTTTTAGACAATATAGATTATCTCGTACTATTTATGGCTAGATTCGGGGCATTTGGAGGCCGATTCGAGAGACAAAGGTATTTCAGAGTAGGATTTCTGCGCGGTTGAGGTAAGTAACAGTCTTAAATCTAGTTTTAAGGGTATGAAACCCCGAGAATTGGTATGATGTGAATATCTGGAGGTGACGCACATAATAGGTGACGTGCGTGTGAGTGTGCACCGTGAGAGATTGTGACTTGGTCCGTCCCATGAGACTGTAAAGTCGAATAGCCATTTGTATTACTTGTTTTTCCTTGTGTTTGAGAAATTGACTGTCTTCCATGTTAGAAACCATGCTTAGGCCATATGATATCACTGTTGGGACCCGCGACGGTCATATACTTGTTACATTGATTACTAATTGCTATCTTGTACTCAGTTACAGTCTTACTTGTGTGTTATATTTCCGTTCCCTCTCATTTCTTGTGGATACTTGTTATATTCTCTTTTTGGGCTTATTATTATGATATTCTGTGAGCTCGAGGGGCTGGAGAGGTTAGTAACTGAGATAGGGCCTGAGTGTCGAGCTGCGAGCTGTGAGGTATATGGATCGGGATGCATGCCGCAACAAGATTTCAGGCTCTCTCTCTCTCTCTCTCTCTCTCTCTCTCTCTATATATATATATATATATATATATATATATATATATATATATATATATATATATATATATATATTATTGGATCAGATTGCATGCCGCAACAATATTGGATCAGGTTGCACGCCGCAATAATATTGGATCGAAATGCAAGCATATATATATATATATATATATATATATATATATATATATATTATTGGATCAGATTGCATGCCGCAACAATATTGGATCAGGTTGCACGCCGCAATAATATTGGATCGAAATGCAAGCATATATATATATATATATATATATATATATATATATATATATATATATATATATATATATATTGTCGCGGAACCGTTTTCTGAGGGTTCGGCGAGGGCAGCAAAGTTAGCCTGACTGCTACTTAGCTTCAGCCTTTAGACAATAAATAGCACAATCGTGCTAAAGCGATGGCAATCACACGAACAAGCAAGAAAGCTATGAAAGAGAGAGACTCGAATTTGGGAGGCAAGTGCCAATTTTCTGTTGTATTATTCAATATCTGATGCTTACAATAAATGAGTATAAAGCCTATTTATAGAAACAAAAATGGCTATACAAAGGGGTGGTTTGCTTGGCTGGAAAAGCTGTTACAGCAGCTTGGTGCATTCCAGCCTGGAAAGTTTCCTGGATTCCTGCATGAAAAGCTGCCTGGATTTCAGTATGGAAAGCTGCCTGGATTCCAGCCTGGTAAGCTGCCTGGATTCTTGCAAGAAAAGCTGGAAAGGCAGACTTTGTGGGATATGATGTCAGCCATGGCCCACTGATGGCAGTTCGAGAGTTGAGCTCGGACAAGGCTCGCCATTGCTGGTTTTGCTGAAAATTAATAGGTGCGATGGCGGGGCGGTGCACGCTCCCCCACTTGAAATGGCGACGACCCCGGCGCCACACAACTGAAGATAATTGTGGACTTGTTCCCTGAATTGCCACAAATCTTCAAACTTCTCCCATGATGGTTAGCTCAGCAAGATTTCTTGGCCGAATTTGACTACACCCTGGAATACAAACCAGGGAAAGCTAACGTAGTTGCCGATGCTTTGAGTCGCAAGACAATATTGGCAAACATGGTTAGCTCAGCAAGCAGTGGCATCATCAACACCATCAAGGAAGGTATGCAACATGATCCCGTGGCAAAACAGCTTATTGCCTTGGCCAGTCAAGGCAAAACTCAGCGATTTTGGGAAGAAGATGGTTTATTGTACACAACTGGAAAAAGGGTTTACGTGACCAAATGGGCAAATCTCCGGCGTACTCTGCTGAAAGAAGGTCATGACTCTGCTTGGGCAGGTCATCCAGGGCAAAAACGTACAATGGCCCTGATCGAGTCTTCTTATTATTGGCCTCGGATGCGGGACGACATCGAGGTATATGTACGCACTTGTCTAGTTTGCCAGCAAGACAAGGTGGAATCCAAGCTTCCTGGGGGTTTACTTGAGCCGCTGCCAGTTGCGGCAAAGCCATGGGACAGCATAACCATGGACTTCATCACGTGTTTGCCAAATTCGGAGGGATTCGGCACCATTATGGTGGTTGTCGATAGATTCACCAAGTATGCAACATTTTCGGCCACCAGTGCCGGTTGCAAAGCTAAGGAGGCAACACGTATATTTTTGAGGGACATTGTGAAATATTGGGGCATGCCTAAGCACATTATAAGCGATCGAGACCCTCGTTTCACCGGCGCATTCTGAAGAGAACTGTTCAGCTTGTTGGGAACTCAACTGCACTTCTCAACAAGTTTCCATCCGCAAACGGATGGGCAAACGGAAAGGATTAATGCCTTGCTTGAATGCTATCTGAGGCATTATGTCAGCGCCAATCAAAGAGACTGGGCTAAGCTACTGGACATAGCTCAATTCTCTTACAATTTGCAACGCAGCGAGGCGACTGGGAAGAGTCCCTTTGAGCTTGCAACTGGGCAACAGCCCAACACTCCTCAAACATTGCCCGCCAACGTCGGATTGAAGAATCCGGGGGCTTTTCACATGGCCAAGTTTTGGGAGGAACAAGCCGATCTAGCCAGGTCATATCTTGACAAGGCAGCCCGCAAGATGAAGAAATTTGCGGATAGGAAGCGTCGTCCAGTCAACTACAGGATTGGAGACAGGGTCATGGTGAAATTAAATCCACGGCAGTTCAAATCACTGCGAGGCGTACATCATAGTCTGATTCGCCGATATGAGGGCCCATTCGAAATTGTTGCCAAAGTGGGGATAATATCATATCGACTGGACATGCCGCGTCACCTGAAAATCTATCCAGTCTTCCATGCTAGCCAACTGAAACCATATTTCGAAGACATGGAAGACAAGGATCGGGCGCAGTCCAGCCGAAGTCAAATTTTTGCTACTCCGCCAACAACAAGCAAGCAATTGGAAGCCATCATAGACCATCAGTTGGTCCGTGGAAAAGGATGGGGCAATTCAAGCGCACAGTTCCTTGTTCATTGGAAAGGAACTTCGCCAGAGGAGGCATCATGGGAGAAGTTTGAAGATTTGTGGCAATTCAAGGAACAAGTCCACAATTATCTTCAGTTGTGTGGCGCCGGGGTCGTCGCTATTTCAAGTGGGGGAGCGTGCACCGCCCCGCCATCGCACCTATTAATTTTCAGCAAAACCAGCAATGGCGAGCCTTGTCCGAGCTCAACTCTCGAACTGCCATCAGTGGGCCATGGCTGACATCATATCCCACAAAGTCTGCCTTTCCAGCTTTTCTTGCAAGAATCCAGGCAGCTTACCAGGCTGGAATCCAGGCAGCTTTCCATACTGAAATTCAGGCAGCTTTTCATGCAGGAATCCAGGAAACTTTCCAGGCTGGAATGCACCAAGCTGCTGTAACAGCTTTTCCAGCCAAGCAAACCACCCCTTTGTATAGCCATTTTCGTTTCTATAAATAGGCTTTATACTCATTTATTGTAAGCATCAGATATTGAATAATACAACAGAAAATTGGCACTTGCCTCCTAAATTCGAGTCTCTCTCTTTCATAGCTTTCTTGCTTGTTCATGTGATTGCCATCACTTTAGCACGATTGTGCTATTTATTATCTAAGGGCTGAAGCTAAGTAGCAGTCAGGCTAACTTTGCTGCCCTCGTCGAACCCTCAGAAAATGGTTCCGCGACTATATATATATATATATATATATATATATATATATATATATATATATATATATTATTATTATTACATCAGATTGCATGCCGTAATAATATTGGATCGGGTTGCACGCTGCAACAATATTAGATCGGGCTGCACGCCACAGTAATATAGCGCTTGGGCTGAAGGAGCCCCTCCGGAGTCTATACACCCCCAGGGAGCGCTGGTATCTATTGAGAGTATGTATTGAGGGCTGAGAGCCGAGAGTATGAGCTGTTGAGATGAGTTGAGTGACTGCTGCCTTGAGATGTTGTACTTGCTTTTATTTATTGTTGTACTTAGTTGTTATATGTTGTTATTGTGAAATTTCTGAAAGATTCATATCTGTTTTACTTGAGCTCAAACTGATTTGACTTATACCACCAGATTTGAAAGCATGTTCACTCTTTACTGAAACTTTTGAAATGATCTGTACTTTTATAGCCCGTCTCTGCTTCTCAGTTCCTTATTTAATTCTGTTACTTGCTGAGTTGGTTGTACTCATGCTACACCCTGCACTTCATGTGCAGATCCAGGTGTGCACGGTTCTGGCGGTCGATGAGTTCGTGCGCGAGCTGATTATCAGAGACTTACGAGGTAGCTGCCAGCGTTCGCAATCCTTGTTTCTCCTTTCTTATTATCTTTTCTCTCTTGTATTGGCATTTGGTACAAACTGTAGTAGACTCTATTTCTAGATTGATTGTTAGATGCTCATGACTTAGTGACACCGCGATGTCGGGCTATCATTCCGCACTTGTGTTTTGGGTTTTTACCCCTTTAATTATGTAAACCTTCAGTTAGTTTAATTACTTTAGCTCACTTCTTTTATATATTGAAAGCATATTGAAAATGTCAGCTTGCCTAGTTCCACGATAGGCGCCATCACGACTGGTTAGGTATTTGGGTCGTGACAGTGGAAGACATATGCTACGATTTCAAGAGGTTAGTGCTTCTAATCTCGTAATTATATCATTGTCTAGTTTACATGTATGTGATGCCTGAATTGTATGCTTGCTTCCGCTGTGCATGTTCTAACAATAGGTACATTCAGTGTTGGAAATGAAAAGTTAATATGAATGATCTCGTTCCCTGATGAGATGTCGACGTCAATACCTCCACCAAAGTTAGTAGAAATAAAGGGACGAGTTGCACTTCTAAATCGCAAAGATTTTGGTGGCAAAAACAAGATTAGTTTGTATGTTCTCAATGCTACTGGTGAAAGTGAGACATGGGTGAAGCACATAATTGAGCTACCATCAGAGTTAATAAAGATAGATTTTCCGCCTTTATTTAATTTAAATCCTAAGGGAGAGATTGTATTGATTAGGATACATGGATTTTATGAACAAGCAAACCGTGTGAGATGGATTGGTGTTTATGTAAATCTTGTGGAGAATATTTGGTCCTTGAAATAACTTCTACTAGTACGATTGGATGGTTTAGGAGCCTAGTTTTGCCTCTTTATGATTCAGAATGTATTAGTATAACTGTTATGTCTCCTTTTTAAAACAATTTTAAAAGCTTTTTTACTCTTCCAAAGGAAACCATTTATCACAAAACATAGTTTAGTAGTGCTCGTGAAAGGTAACAGGAAAAAAGAAAACCTAAATTATTCCTATTTTATTTATCGTCTTTAATTTATTTTTTCTTAATTCTATTCTCAGTTTGATTACTCCATTCGTTTTACTTTATATAGCTTATTTGACTGAGTACAGACCTTAGAAAAAACAAAGACGAACAAAAGTTTAGCACAATTTTGTAATTTGTAATCTTAAACATATATGCATTTCTTGTTACAAAAGCATGTTATTAAAAAATTAAAATGAAAAGAGTTTTTAAATATAAGAAGGGGTACAAATACTCATGGAGTGATAAGTTGGGGCTAGTAGAATCTGCTAAAAAATAGACTAGGTATTTGTTAATGGGCAATTGATAGATACAATGCCACAATGTAAAATCATGCCGAAGGAGTTAGTGACCACTGTCCATTAGTGGTAGAGATGACCCAGGCACAGACAAGGAAAAGGAAAGATTCCAGGTACTATAATATGCGGAGTAAACACCCAGACTTCATGCACATTATTGAAGAGGGATGGGCAATGCAAGTGGAGGGGTGTAATATGTATAGTAAAGAAGTTAAAGGCTTTGAAACAGAAACTCAGAACATTACACAAGAGAAACTTTAGCAGTGTCATCAATGAGGCTAATAAAGATAGGGAGGAAATGCATAAATTGCAAGCTATGCTGCAGGAAGCACCACTGGATCAGACCCTTCAGCAGAAAGAGAAAGATGCAAGGGATAAGTTCAGGTAGACCTCACTTATGGCTGAAACTTTCTTGATGCAGAGAAGTAAGGCCACATGGATTAGATTTGGGGATGATAATACCAAGTACTTCTTTTCCATTATCAAACAAAGAAGATTAGTACAATCTATGACTCAAATTAATGATGAGCTGAACCAACTACAAACAGATCTTGAGAAGATTGTTGATGTGTTTGTCAGCTACTATAAGAAGCTACTAGGTACAAATGGAGGAACTAGGAGAAAGGCATGACCTGGGTTCCTAAAGTAAGGACATGTATTGTTTGTACAACAGCAGCTAGGCTTGATAAATGGTGTAACTGCACAGAAGGTCAAGAAAGCAATGTTCAGTATTAATGTCAATAAGAGTCCTGGTCCCGATGGGTATGGAGCTAGGTTCTATAAAGATGCATGGAGAGTGGTTGGCAAAGATATCACTGATGTTGTGTTAGAATTCTTTAGTAGCGGTTGGAAAAGATATCAATCATTGTTCTTCCTTCAATCATTCATCCGCATTTTGATTGTGTTTGGTTATTCGTTGTTATCTTGGTGTTGGAACGATTGTGGTTTCGTGTGTGAGTCATGTATTCTACGTAATTTGTTGTGTTGCTTTAACATGCTAATCTCTGCCTCCATTATAACTTGGTGAATTGATTGTTAATGTGAATTTAAATGCGTGGAGTCACTATATCATCTTCTGTTGAGTTGTTGGTAACATAATGGTTTAAATAAAAGAATTATTAACATATTTTATTCTATGTGCCTCTTAAGATACAACTCGTTATCTCGCTCGGTGCCTTATTATTCAAAATGGTGATCGCACTTTCACTATAATTGTGTTCTCAAATTATACACATCACCCTGTTAGATGTTTACCTTACTTAAAATTGTTATCATATTTTTCTTAACAAATTATATATTTAATTTGTTAATTTAACATATGTTTTGTTTTGTTTAAAAATGATACTTTTACTCAATTTTTATTGATTTCTAAATTAAACACATCTTATACTCTGTTCGTACAAATTGTATAGTATTTTACTTTACTTGATTTCTAAAATAAACTCGTTATTTCATTTGACATCTTACTTTATTCAAGATTGTTATTATGTTTTATGGTGTTTAAATATATCTTTCGTTCATCTAAATTAATAGTTATCACGGTTGCAAAGTACATGGTAGCACGTGGGCTTTGCCATGCGAAGGTGATTGTTATTGTGGGAACGAGGTTCCATATGTGTAAGATTTAGAAATTGTGGTCCATGACTTGTAGTTTATGAGGCGTGTCACCTCGGGGTAATTCTTGTTGTAAGTCCATGAGTTGGGAGTGATTTGATTATCCGAGTTGTCATCCATTTTTCCTTATTTGAGTTCATTTACATCTCATCGGTATTCTAATTCTGTTATTTCTTTATTACGCGTTTACTACTTGCTGCCATTTATATTTCTATTACATCATTGTTGGTTGTAAATTAATAAGTTTTTCACTGTTGGTCTTATACTGATGTTCTTTTCATTGTTAGCTTATGTATATCTTGAACAAATTTCTATATCTAGTAGGTGTCTTGACCTGGCCTCGTCACTACTCTACCGAGGTTAGGCTTGATACTTATTGGGTACCATTGTGGTGTACTCATGTTACGCTTTTGTAAATTTTTGTTCCGATCCAGGTATTCTGATTGTGTTGTTGAGAGTTGCGTCTACGCGGCGGGAGACTTCAAGGTATATCTACTTGACGTTCGCAGGCCTAGGAGTCATCATCTTACTTCATTATGCTACCGTTAAATTGTAATTCAAAACAGTATTGTGTTTAGAAATTCTAGTGTGTTTTAGTACTGCTTATGACTCCGTACTATCGGTTTTGGAAAATGTATAACTACTGGCCACTTGCGGCTATGTATGTCATTTAATGGTTTATGATAAATGATTAAATAGTTCAATTATGTTATTAAATCAGCATGTGTTAGGCTTACCTAGTCTTAGAGATTAGGTGCCATCACGACATCCTAAGGTAAAAAATTGGGGTCATGACACTTATCCCCAAAGAGGTAGAGTAAAATGGATTGTCACCAATTATGTGTGAAGATTACTGAGAAGATGAAAACAATATCAATAGGCACCTGTCTTATGCAGGGAGGCTGCAAGTGGTTGTTTCTGTTCTATTTTCACTGCACAATTTTTGGGGGGGCAGTGTTCATCCTTCGACAGAGTGTGCTGAAGGAAGTGGATAAGAAATGTAGGGACTTCTTATGGGGTAGCTCTACTTAGAAGAAGAAGATACCTTTAGTAGCCTGGGAGAAAGTACGTCGACCTAAGAACCAAGGTGGATTGAATATCAAGAACTGCAAATTGTGGAACATTACTTCTATTGGAAAGCTAGTATGGAAACTGATTAATAAGAAGGAACTATTATGGGTGAAATGGGTACGTGGAATTTATATGAGAACAAATGATGAATTTTGGACACATCAACCAACACAGGATAGCAGCTGGTATTGGAGGAAGCTACATGGTATCAAGCAACAAATGAAGGGTGGTACATTAATGATAGATATTGCCTAACTAGTAATAGGAGATACTCGGTCTCAAGGGGGTATAACCAACTAGTAGGGGAAAGACTAAAGTGGAATATTGCTGATTTGATTTCGAATAGAATTATACAGCCCAAGCACATGTTTATATTATGGTTGGCAATGCAGAAGAAGCTATTAACAAAGGATAAAATCATTGGCATGGAAATTCCTTGTGCAGATGGAGCATGTGGATTATGCGAGCTGAATAGTCTTGAAGATGCACATTACTTTCTCTTGCAGTGTAAATGTGCAATAAGGGTATGCGAAGGAGTGAAGGAATGTACTGGAGCACACGTTACGCAGCATGATCTCACGACCACACTGGTGAAGATCAAGTGCAGACGATGGAGTAAATTCAGGAAGGAAACAATGACTGCAATGGTAGGGGATATGATATACAACATTTGGTAGAGTAGGAACTTATTTTTCTTTAGGAAACAGAAGGTTAATAGGGATTTTGTAATACAACTAATAAAGAGTGAAACTATATAGAGAGGATTTGTAACGACCCGACCGGTCGTTTTGAGTATTACAACCCTGCTTCCCCCTTTACTGCTAAATTCTTTACTTTACAGTTGTTGTGTGAATTTCCGGGGTAAATGGTTCGCGTCCAGTGAGGTTTTGGAATGAATTGGAACACTTAGTTCCAAGGTTTAAAGCTTAAGTTAAAATAGTGATCGGCTGTGAACTTATGTGTAAACGGCCTCATATTCGAATTATGATGATTCCAATAGCTCCGTATGGTGATTTTGGATTTAGGAGCGTATTCGGAAAATTATTTGGAGGTCCGTAATGGAATTTAGCTTGAAATGCCGAAAGTTGAATTTTTGGAAGTTTGACCGGGGGGTTGACTTCGGCAAATGATATGGGTTTTCACTGATGTATTCGAAGGGAAGAACTATTATTTTGTTTTAAAATCATGATTTAGCTGAGCATTTTATCTTTGAGTTAAATCTGGTATTATTTGCTTTATATTGTTATGGGTTGTTGTGGACTATTGGTTGTGGACCCGACCTTGGTGGAAGCTCGTAAATACTTTCAAACTACGGCTAGGTTTGTTACTTACTCAGTACATGGGGTCGGTTGTACTGATACTATACTTCTACACATTGCGTGCAGATGTTGGTTGTTGTTGTTGCTGTGCTCGATGGTTGCGGGACTTGAAGATGTACCTGCGTTCCTATTATAGCTGTCTCTTGTTCAGGGTAGCCTTAGATTTATAACAGCTCTATTTATGTATTATTTAAACAGACTGTGTATTTATTTCATTTTCGCTTTGTATACTCAATTCTTAGAAGTTCATGATTTGTACTACCAGTTATTGGGGATTGTATAAGATTAAGACCTTTATTTACTTAAATTGCTTTAATGATTATTATTGGAATTGGATAGTTGGTAATTAGCTTACCTAACAGGTTGGGTTAGATTCCATCACGACTAGTTGGATTTTGGGTCGTGACAAAGTGGTATTAGAGCTCTAGGTTCATAGGTTCTACAAGTCATGAGCAAGTGTCTAGTAGAGTCTTGAGGATCGGTATGATAACGTCCATACTTATCTTCGAGAGGCTACAAGGCATTTAGGATATATACTTCCCATCTTTCTTTCCTTATCGTGCGAGATTGATTCAGCTTGAGACATAACTCTTTGAATTCCTTCCACGTATTCGTATGCGCACAGGAACGCTTAGTATTAGTTGTACATCGTCGGCTTGTGATTCTATGAACGAGGTTCGAGATGTGTATTATGTGTTTTGGTGATGGGCCAGTCTGGAGGACTTGAGGCCAAGTTTAGACCGCAGCTTAAGCTCGGTAGCTTTAGTTGTAACTTGTACATTTGGACTCATATGTCCGGTAATATCCCTACGAGTGGAAATTGGTGGCTCGATGAGCGGTGAAATGGCTTTGTGATGAGTATGATGTAACTGCGGTATGTGTTAAGAGAATGTGAATGTGGCGAGAAGTGTTTCCTTGAAGTGTAAAGTAAGGCCATTGGGTGCTTGATTTTCGTTTTGATGTGGCATACAGTCTCGAGTATGAATATTTCGAAGGATCTTTCACATTGTTTAATTTTTGGGAGAAATTAAACTCTCATGTCTGGTTAATGAGTTTGGACTCAGATAGACTAAGTGATTACATAGTAATTGTGATTGCGAAAGGGTATAATAAGATAGCAGTTTAAGGCTAAGCAGGGGGTTATCCCCTACGGAGTAATCTACGTAGGTGTATTCCTTATGATGTGAGTAGAGAGTTTCTCTTCTGCCGACTGGGCGTATGTGTTGGGATTTGAATTTGAATATGGCTGAGAAAGTTGACTTGAGTGTCAAGAGAATGATTGCGAGTTTAGCGGATGCTTTGGGGTATTTCTATGGTTGGCGTTGCATGCGTTTGAGAAGAGATTTCGTTGAACTGACTGTAGTATCATGACAATAATAGAGTATGAGTATGGTGAGTTATGAAGTGTTTTAATCTACGGCCTTGAGCCAAGTGGGGGAGTCTGTTATTGATAATTCAATTTCATGGTTATATGTAAAGGTTTAGTTTTGGGTTAGTTATGACTTGCAGAAGTTGAGATCGAGGATGACTCGAATAAAGAAATTCCTGGTTACGGGTTATATTGCATGTATGAGTATATACAAATCGTGGGATGAGTGAGTTGTCATTGGTGAATGATGTAGTGCGCACGAAGTATGAATTTGATATGTGGTGTTAAAGTAGAGTTACTTCTTTGAGTATTGTTGTGCTATGGGACGCGTGTCTTTTGGCCCATTTGGGCGGTGCAATTTGGATTTGAACAAATGGGTGACTCTCGGGAAAGTTTCAATAGGTTCGAGGTTTATATATAGCAATTGAGAATGTTTCCGGACTTGCGTATGGATAAAACCTGAGGTTTGCATTTGTTGGTGCCTGGACTTACGAAAAGCAATTCTGTATGACTATGGATTCTACATTTTTTGTATAAGGAAGGTAAGAAAAACAATTTTAAATTCACATAAGGTATTTTCAGAGTGAGTGTTAAAGTTGTGGTTCTATGCTAGGGTTCGTGGGGAAGTTGTGGCTAATGATCGTGGTGTTTTAGCAAGGAAGAGTATCAATTTGAAGGCAAATTCGGAAGGGACTCGTAGAAAATAGGACAACTGGTAGTAGACTGGACAAGTATGGTAATGGTAGGATTGGTCCTTTGGGTAATTACGACGTGGTAAGACTTTACAGATGTTTGGTGGCAATATTCTTGGGTTTGGAGACATGCGTGGCTTGGTTGAGCTAGAGAGATTCAACTCTGATGGCTTGATTATGTGCAAATAGATTCCAAATCATTCTCGAGGATTCCTACCAAGGTTTGAGATGGGTATTTTCTTACCGGCCTGAGGAGCATGTTGGGTATTGTGATTTTATACTGGATGGGAATAAATGGAAGGCTTCTGGCTGATCAGATATGTATTTTACATGTGACTCAAAATGATTATGAGGTTCTCATATTTTTCAAATGATGGCATGATAGATGTAGTGTGTTGTGTAGGACTAAGGTTGGTGTGTGCAAGGTCACGGTTTAACTTTGAAAGGGAGGTCATAAATTCTTAGAGGGCATGAACAATTTTTGATGTTTAGATGAATGCTATAACTATTTGGTATTGCATGATCGATAGTGTAATGGTTATATCCTTTAAGGTTTTGTGTGGCATTTTTGTCATTTGCCTCTCCGTTGTTATTAATTTGGAGCAGGGTGGCTCGGGGTATATAATATGAACCTTGTGTTAGAATCGGGTGATGGTTCTACGGTGTATGATGAATTTTCAGCATTTCGTTGTGGCAGTACTTGTTAATCTAGCGGGACAGTTCTCTCATTTGAGTCATTTTCTATGACTAGGTACATTTGAATGGTTGCGTATTGGTGCACAGATGGCACGGGTTGTGGCTCCGAGTTATATTGGTGCGGTATGTCTGTGGAATAATTATGTTTAGTAATATAACGTCATTGGACCTAGAATGGGTACTATCAGGTTTAATTTCGGTATATTCGGGAGTATAATATTGAAAGTCGGCTCAGAAAGTGATTACGGTTCTGGTTGGGGCGAGAGAGCTCCGTGACTTGTTCATCTGGTAAGTGGTCATAAAATTTCGCGTATTTCTTTTACTATCAATAGTGTATGAAGTTTTTGGGATGAAGTTTGGTTCGATATGGGTTTAGTACTAGTATGTGGTTGGTTTTGGAGTAGTCATTGCGATCACGAATGATGCTTCAAGCATGCGAGTTGTGTAATATATTGGTTGATTATATCCATGGGTATAGTTATAACTCGATGCAACTTGTTCGGACTTATACGGTGTGTAAATGTAAGATTGGTGTCTTAAAAGAAATTCTAAAGATTGGAAATTAAACTCCAAGGTTTATGGGCTAAGGTTAAATTAATGATTTTCAGTTGTATTGTGTTGTCAAGCTTATATGGAATAGGGTGAAGTGAGTTCACCCCCGGGTACGTGTGTGGTAAGATGGAACAGTGATTTGATGGCTTGGAAACAACTCTTGGCACGTTCGAGGACAAACATATGTTTAAGTGGGGGAGAATGTAATGACCCGGCTGGTCATTTTGAGTATTACAACCCCGCTTCCCCCTTTGCTGCTCAAATTTTTACTTTACAGTTGTTGTGTGAATTGCCGGGGTAAATGGTTCGGGTCCAGTAAGGTTTTAAAATGAATTGGAACACTTAGTTCCAAGGTGTAAAGCTTAAGTTAAAATAGTGATCGGATGTGGACTTATGTGTAAACGACCTCGGATATGAATTCTGATGATTCCAATAGCTCCGTATGGTGATTTTGGACTTAGGAGCGTGTCCGGAAAATTATTTGGAGGTCCGTAGTGGAATTTAGCTTGAAATGCCGAAAGTTGAATTTTTGAAAGTTTGACCGGGGGGTTGACTTTTTGATATCGGGGTCGGAATCCGATTCTGGAAATTTTAATAGGTCTGTAATGTGAAATGTGACTTGTGTGCAAAATTTGAAGTCATTCCGGATTGATTTGATGTGTTTCTGCACAAGATATAAAATTTGAAGCTTCAAAGTTCAATGATTTCGAATTGAGGTGTGATTCATCGTTTCGATGTTTTTATGTGTGTTTTGAGGCCTTGAGTAGGTCAGTGTTATGTTATGAGACTTGTTGGTATGTTCAGACAGGGTCCATAGATGCATCTATCCTGCCGAGGCGTTCAGCCCGTTCCACAAGAAAGAAGGACATTTTCTTATGTACCTCCGGAATGAGAGTATATTTGTTATAAGATAAATTTAGGAGGAAGAACAATTTCTCTTAACAATTAATTAACTTAAACATAACAAAAAAAAATCAAGTATATGAGATTTCCATCCTCTAATATTTTTATCTAACAATTCACAATATATATGTATATATATCAAATAATATTAATTAAACAAAGAATACAATTTACACAAGTAATTCATGCTTTGAGTCCTAAACTACCCGGACTTTAACATTAATAGTAACTACGCATGGACTCTCGTCACCTCGTGCGTACGTAGTCCCCACAATTAGCAACAATTATTTAATTTTATCACCTATGAGGTAATTTCCCCCTCACAAGATTAGACAAGAGACTTACCTCGTCTTGCTCCAATTTAATCCACTAGAAGGCCTATTCCACGATTATCCAACTCTGTCTAGCTCGAATCTAGCCAAAAATAATTCGATACAATCACTAAAAATTATAGGAATCAATTCTATAAGAAAATACTACATTTTTAATAGAAATCCCGAAATTAATTAAAAATTCGTCTGTGAGGCCCAAGTCTCGTAATCCGGTGAAAGTTGCGAAATCCGACAAGCCATTAAATTACGAGTCCAACCATACCAGTTTCACTCAAATCCGACTCCGAATCGATACCGAAATCTCAAAAATACGTTTGTATAAGATTTCTAAAAATTTCCCAAATTGCAATCTCAAAACACTAATTAAATGATGAGAACAATGATATATTTATGTTTATAGACCAAATCCAAGTTAGAACCACTTACCCCAATGTCTTTTCCTTGAAAATCTATCAAAAATCGCCTCTGCTCAAGCTCCAATTTGTTAAAAATGGCGAATGGAACGAATGCCCTCTTATATTATTCTGCCCGGGCAGCCCTCGATTCTCGGCCTCGATCCTCAGCCTCGATCCTTGGCCTCAATCCTCAGCCTCGATTTTTGGGCCTCGATTTTGGGCCAGAAAGGAAACATTGCAGCAGCTGTTTAAAGTCCAACTTTTGATCCGTTAACCATCCGCAACTCACCCGAGGCCGTCGGGACCTCAGCCAAATATACCAAAAAGTCCTAAAACATCATAAAAACTTATTTGAAAACTCAAATCACACAAAACGACGCTAAAACCACGAATTATGCTTTCATTCAAGCTTCATGAAACTTAAAATTTCTAACTTCTACACTTGATGCCGAAACCTATCAAATCAACTCCGATTGACCTCGAATTTTACACACATGTCATAAATGACATAACGGAGCTATAAAAATTTTCAGAACTGGATTCCAACCCCGATATCAAAAATTCAACTCCCCGGTCAAACTTTCAAACTTTACAACAATAACAACAACAACCCAGTAAAATCCCACTAATGGAGTTTGGGGAGGGTAGTGTGTACGCAGGCCTTACCCCTACTCCAAAGGAGTAGAGAGGCTGTTTTCGAAAGACCCTCAGCTAAAAAAAACAAAAAGACAAAAGGACAAAAAGGAGACAATATTAGTATCACAACAACAATCATAGGATAAATAGAAACACCATGAAATCCAGAAGATGGATGCAAAGCAAAGGGAGACAATCTTAGTAAATATTAGTATCACCACAACAATCATAAGAACAATAGGAACACCATGAAATCTAAAAGAAAGATGCAAAGAAAAAGCTATAGCTAGTAAATAGGACATGCACTGAAAAGCGAAATAGTAAGCCACAACATTGCCACTAGCTATCTTAGACAAAAATCCTACATGGCTAGTCCCACAATGGTACGAAGTAAGGTACGACTCAACTACCTCCTAACCTACAACCCTAATACTCGACTTCCACATCTTCCTATCTAGTGTCATGTCCTTGGAAATCTGGAGTCTCGCCATATCCTGCCTGATCACCTCTCCCCAATATTTCTTAGGCCGCCCTCTACCTCTTCTCGTGCCCTCCACAACCAGCTGCTCACACCTCCGTACCAGAGCATCTAGGCTTCTCCTCTAAACATGTCCGAACCATCTAAGCCTCGCTTCCCACATCTTGTTATCAATGGGAGCCACATGCACCTTCTCCCGAATATCATCATTTCTAATCTTATCTATCCTAGTGTGCCTGCACATCCACCACAACATCCTCATTTCTGCTACTTTCATCTTCTGGATATGTGAGTTCTTAACGGGCCAACACTCAGCCCCATATATCATGGCCGGTCTAACCACCGCTTTATAAAACTTACCTTTCAGTATCGGTGGCACTCTCTTGTCACACAGGACTCCAGATGCTAACCTACACTTCATCCATCCTACCCCAATACGGTGTGTGACATCCTCGTCGATCTCCCCTCCCCCCTGGATAACCGAACCAAGGTACTTGAAGCTGCCTCTTCTCGGGATGACCTGCGAATCAAGCCTCACATCCACGCCTACTTCCCCTGGCTCAGCGCTGAACTTACACTCCAGGTATTCCGTCTTCGTCCTGCTCAGCTTGAAACCCTTAGACTCAAGAGCCTGTCTCCAAACCTCCAGCCTCTCATTAATACCGGCTCGCGACTCATCAATCACTACGGACTTTAAACTTCCAAACTTCCAAGCCTTAAATTCCTAGTTTAAACGCTGAATTTAAACTTCCAAACTTTAAATTCCTATTTTAGCCATTTCAAGCCTAATTTCACTACGGACTTCCAAATAAAATTCCGATCACGCTCCTAAGTCCAAAATCAACATACGGAGCCGTTGGAATCATCAAAATTCTATTTCGGGGTTGTTTGCACATAATTAGGCATCCGGTCACTATTTGAACTTAAACTTTTAATTTTTCATCAAAATTCCATATCTCGGGCTAGGGACCTCAGAATTTGATTCCGGGCATACGCCCGAGTCCCAAATCATGATGGACTTACTAGAACTGTCAAAACACTAATCCAAGTCTGTTTGCTCAAAATGTTGACCAAAGTCAACTCAATTGAGTTTTAAAGCTCTAATTCATATCTTAATCCATTTTACACATAAAAACTTTCCAGAAATTTTTACGGATTGCGCACGTAAGTTGAGGAATGATAAATAGTACTTTTCAAGGTCTTAGAACACATAATTAATTATTAAATTTAAAGATGACATTTTGGGTTATCACATTCTCCACATCTTAAACAAACGTTCATCCTCGAACGGGTTTAGAATTATACCTGAAGTGCTGAATAAGTGTGGATATCTATTCCGCATGTTTTCCTCGGCCTCCCAAGTCGCTTCCTCGACTGGTTGGCCCCTCCACTGGACTTTTACTGCAGAAATCCTCTTGGACCTCAACTGCCGAACATGTTTATCAACAATGGCAATTGGCTCCTCTTCATAACCCAAGCTATTATCTAGCTGAACAGTGCTGAAGTCTAACACATATGATAGGTCGGCATGATATTTCCGGAGCATAGATACGTGGAAAACCGGATGAACTACCGATAGGCTGGGAGGCAATGCAAGCTCATAAGCAACCTCCCCAACTCGTTTCAACACCTCAAATGGACCTATAAACCTTGGGCTCAACTTGCCCTTCTTCCCGAATCTCATAATTCCCTTCATCAGCGAAACCTTCAAGAGAACTTTTTCACCTACCATAAATGATATATCACGCGCTTTCTGATCCGCGTAACTCTTTTGTCTGGACTGTGCTGTACGAAGTCGCTCCTGAATCAACTTTACCTTTTCCAAGGCATCCCTTACCAAATCAGTACTATATAACTTAGCCTCACCTGGCTCAAACCATCCGATAGGTAAATGACATCGCCGACCATATAAAGCCTCAAATGGAGCCATCTCGATGCTAGATTGGTAACTATTATTATAAGCAAACTCGGCCAAAGGCAGGAAATGATCCCACTGACCTCCAAAGTCGATCACACATGCCCTGAGCATATCCTCTAAAATCTGAATTGTCCGCTCTGACTGCCCGTCGGTCTGCAGATGAAAGGCTGTGCTGAGCTCTACACGGGTCCCCAACTCGCTCTGTACTGCTCTCCAGAAATGTGAAGTAAACTGAGGGCCTCTATCTGATATGATGGAAATTGGCACACCGTGCAACCGAACTATCTCCTAAATATAAATCTGGGCCAACCTATCTGAAGTATACATAGTCACAACAGGAATAAAATGTGCCGACTTGGACAACCTGTCAACAATCACCCAAACTGCATCAAACTTCCTCAAGGTCTGTGGCAACCCAACTACAAAGTCCATAGTAATGTGTTCCCATTTCCACTCTGGTATAGTCATCTGCTGAAGTAGGCCACATGGCCTCTGGTGCTCATATTTAACTTGCTGGTAATTTGGACACCTAGATACATACTCAACTATGTCCTTTTTCATTCGTCGCCACCAATAATGTTGCCTCAAATCACGATACATCTTAGTAGCACCTGGATGAATAGAATACCGAGAGTTGTGTGCCTCCTCCAGGATCCTTTTCCTCAGTCCATCCACATTAGGAACACATAGACAATCCTGGAGTCGCATAACACCATCCGCTCTAATAGTAACTTCCTGGGCACCACCTCGTAGTACCGTTTCACGAAGAACCATCAAGTATGGGTCATCATACTGGCGAGCCTTGATCTGCTCAAATAGTGAAGATTGGGCCACCACACATGCAAAACCTCGACTGGGCTCTGAAATATCTAGCCTCACAAGTTTGTTAGCCAAGGACTGAATATCCGAGGCTAATGGCCTTTCCTCTGCTGAAATGAAAGCCAAACAACCCATACTCTCCGCCTTCCTGCTCAAGGCATCTGCAACCACATTTGCTTTGCCCGGATGATACAAGATAGTAATATCATAATGTTTTAGTAACTCCAACCATCTGCGCTGCCTCAAATTTATATCCCTCTGCTTGAACAAATGCTGCAAACTGTGATGATCAGTGTAAACTTAACAAGACACCCCATAAAGATAATTCCTCCAAATCTTTAGAGTGTGAACAATCGCAGCTAACTCCAAATCATGTACCGGATAACTCTTATCGTGGGGCTTCAACTAACGTGAAGCATATGCAATAACTCGCCCTTCCTGCATCAATACACAACCCAAGCCAACGCGTGACGCATCGCAATACACTATTTTTTATTCCCGAACCAGATGGTATCACTAACACTGGTGTTGTAGTCAGTGCTGTCTTGAGCTTCTGAAAGCTTGACACACAATCATTGGACCATCGGAACTGAACACCCTTCTGGGTTGATTTGGTCAAAGGTGTTGCAATAGATGAAAAACCTTCCATGAATCGACGATAATAACCTGCTAAACCCAGAAAACTCCTGATCTCAGTCGCCGAAGTGGGACGATGCCAATTCTGAACTGCCTCAATCTTTTTGGGATCAACTTTAATACCTTCTCCCGATACAATATGTCCCAAAAATGCTACAGACTCTAGCCAAAACTCACATTTAGAGAACTTAGCATATAGCTTTTGTTCCCGCAATGTCTGAAGCACTACTCTCATATGCTGCTCATGTTGCTCCTTACTGCACGAATAGATTAATATGTCATCAATGAAGACAATGACAAACGAATCAATATATGGCATGACTACGCTGTTCATCAGATCCATAAACATTGTCGGGGCATTAGTTAAACCGAAGGACATCACCAAAAATTCATAATGACCATATCTAGTCTGAAAAGCAGTCTTCAGAACATCCGAATCCCGAATCCGGACACGCTCCTGAGTCCAAAATCACCATACTGAGCTATTGACATCATCAAAATTTCAGTTCGGAGTCGTTTGCTCAGAAGTCAACTCTTTCTATTTAAGCTACAAATTAAGGATTGTTCTTTTAATTTAATTCCGAATTATTAGTAAATCAAACTCGACCACACCCGCGGGTTATAATACATATTGCGAAGCTGCTCGAGACCTTAAGTCACTAAACGGGGCATAAATTCTTAAAACGACAAGTCGGGTCGTTACATAAAATGTGCCGACTTGGTCAGCCTGTCAACAATCTCCCAAACTGCATCAAACTTCCTCAAGGTCTGCGGCAACCCAACGACAAAGTCTATAGTGATGCGTTCCCATTTCCATTCCGATTAGTCATCTGCTGAAGTAGGCCACCTGGCCTCTGGTGCTCATATTTAACTTGCTGGCAATTTAGACACCTAGATACATACTCAACTATGTCCTTTTTCATTCGTCGCCACAAATAATGCTGCCTCAAGTCACGATACATCTTCGTAGCACCTAGATGAATAGATTACCGAGAACTGTGCGCCTCCTCCAAGATCTTTTTCCTCAGTTCATCCATATTAGGAACACACAGATGATCTTGGAGTTGCAAAATACCATCCGCACCAATAGTGACTTCCTTGGCACCACCTCGTAGTACCGTTTCTCGAAGAACCATTAAGTGTGGGTCAGCATACTGACGAGCCTTGATCTACTCAAATAGTGAAGACTGAGCTACGACACATGCAAGAACTCGGCTGAGCTCTGAAATATCTAGCCGCACAAGTTTGTTGGCCAAGGACTGGATATCCAAAGCTAATGGCCTCTCTTCTGTTAAAATGAAAGCCAAACTACCCATACTCTCAGCCTTTCTACTCAAGGCGTCTGCAACTACATTTGCTTTACCTGGATGATATATGTTAGTAATATCATAATCTTTTAGTAATTCCAGCCATCTGCGCTACCTCAAATTTAGGTCTCTCTACTTGAACAAATACTGCAAACTGTGATGATCAGTGTAAACTTCACAAGACACCCCATAAAGATAATACCTCCAATTCTTAAGGGCGTGAACAATCGCAGCTAACTCCAAATCATGTACCGGATAATTCTGCTCGTGGGGCTTCAACTTACGTGAAGCATATGCAATAACTCGCCCTTCCTTCATTAATACACAACCCAAACCAATGCGTGAAGCGTCGCAATACACTGTATACATCCCCGAACCGGAAGGTAACACTAACACTGGTGTTATAGTCAATGCTGTCTTGAGCTTCTGAAAGCTTGACACACAATCATCGGACCATCGGAACTGTACACCCTTCTGGGTTAATTTGGTCAAAGGTGCTGCAAAAGATGAAAAACCTTCCACAAACCGACGATAATAACCTGCTAAACCCAAAAAACTCCTGATCTCAGTTGCCGAAGTGGGACGATGCCAATTCTGAACTGCCTCAATCATTTTGGGATCAACTTTAATACCATCTCCCAATACAATATGTCCCAAAAATGCTATAGACTCAAGCCAGAACTCACATTTAGAGAACTTATCATATAGCTTTTGTTCTCGCAATGTCTGAAGCACTACTCTCATATGCTGCTCATGTTCCTCCTTACTGCGCGAGTTGATCAAAATGTCATCAATTAAGACAATGACAAACGAATCAATATATGGCCTGAATACCCTATTCACCGGATCCATAAACGCTGCCAAGGGATTAGTCAAACCGAAAGACATTACCTGAAACTCATAATGACCATATCTAATACGGAAAGCAGTTTTCGAAACATCAGAATCTCGAATCTTCAACTGATGATACCCCGACCTCAAGTCGATCTTAGAGAACACCCTAGCACCCTGCAATTGGTCAAATAGATCATCAATACGCGGCAACGTGTACTTGTTCTTAATAGTGACTTTGTTCAATTGGCGATAATCAATACACATCCGCATTGTTCCATCCTTCTTTTTCACAAATAATACTGGTGTACCCCAAGGCGATACACTCGGTCTAACGAACACTTTGGCTAGTAACTCTTCAAGCTGTTCTTTCAATTCTTTCGGAGCCATGCGATATGATGGGATAGATATAGGCTGGGTATCTGAAGCCAAGTCAATACGGAAATCAATATCACGATCAGGTGGCATACCTGGAGGATCTGACGGAAATACATCGGAGAACTCCCAAACTACAGGCACTGAATCAATAGCCAGAGTGTCTGCAGTAGTATCCCGAACATAGGCTAGATAAGCCAAACAACCCTTCTCAACCATGTGTTGAGCCTTTATAAAAGAAATAACTCGATTAAAATGAACTAACAGGCGAACCCTTCCACTCCAGCTTAAGCAATGCTAGAATAGCCAAGGTAACAGTCTTGGCATGACAATCTAGAATAGCATGATATGGAGATAACCAGTCCATGCCCAGAGTAATTTCAAAATCGGTCATCTCAACCAATAAGAGATATGCTCTAGTTTCATAATAATAATACAGGACCGGTAGATCTGGTTCAGAACAACAGAATCGCCCACAGGAGTGGACACATAAATAGGAGTACTCAAGGACTCGCGAGAAACACCCAGGAATGGAGCAAATAGATATGACACATATGAATATGTAGATACTGGATAAAAATATACTGAGGCATCTTTGCCACAAACAGAAATAATACATGTAATCACAACATCTGAGGCCCTTATATCTGGTCTAGCCGGAAAAGCATAGAACTGAGCTGGAGAGCCAACTGGCTAGCCTCCGCCTAGCTGACCTCCACCTCTAGGACGACACATACCCACCTGTCCTCTGCCTCTCGGTGGTCAGACTACTGGTGGAGCAACTGGTCCGGTAAGCATAGGCTGCTGACCCTACTGTACTGGTCTACCCCAAAGCCTGGGGCAAAACCTCTGCATGTGACTGGGATCCCCGCACTCGTAACAACTCTTCGGTGCGATAGGCTGCTGACTAAGTGTCTGGCCTTGGGGACCTGAATACCCATGGGAAGAACCCTGAATAACTAGTGGGCGATAAGAACTCTCTGGTATAGCACTGAAATAAGGTCGTACTGGAGCACCCCGACGAGGCGGGGGTGCTGGATATGGGGGCCTACTGGACTGCCCTCTTACGAACTGACCTTTGCCCCCAGACAGAGCACTTCTGAACTCTCCAGAATACCTAAACCGCTTATCTCTAGTAACCTGCTCTCAGCTACGCTGACGTACGCCCTCAATCCTCTGGGCTATCTCCACGACTAGCTTATAAGAAGTACCCATCTCAACTTCTCGAGCCATAGTGGCCTGAATGCCAGTATGTAAACCCGCAACAAACCTCCGCACTCTCTCCGCCTCAGTAGGGAGTATCATAAGTGCATGACGAGATAACTCAAAAAACCTCGCCTCATAATCGGTCACTAAAATCCAACCCTGCTGGAGCTGCTCAAACTGAAACCTCAACTCTTCCCTCTGGAAGGGTGGAATATATCTGTCCAGGAAGATACGGGTGAACCTGTCCCAAGTTATGGGAGGAGAATCTGCTGGTCTGCCAAGAACATAAGACTGCCACCATCTACAGGCTCTGTCCTCTAGCTGAAAAGTAGAAACGTCTACCCCATGAGACTCCAATATCCTCATGTTGTGCAGTCTGTCCCTGCAACGATCAATGATGTCCTATGGATCCTGATGTCGCTCACCCCCAAAGACAGGAGGATGTAGTCTAGTCCATCGGTCCAATAATTTTTGAGGATCGGAGGCTACAGCTGGACTGGCTTAGGTGTAGCTGCTGCCATTGGCTGGGCTCCACCCATGGGTAGTGCACCCTGGGTCTGATATACAACAGTTGCCTGTCTATAAGCCTGCGCGGTTGGGGTCTGTGCTCCCCCGCCCGCCTGAGATGTGGCTGGGTCTGCCGGAAATAAACTGGCCTGAGTCATATTGTCCATGAACCGCAACATATGACCCATGACGTCCTGAAATCCTGGTGCAGATTTGAAATCCATCAGAGCTGGCTTTGCCACAAGCACCTCACCCTATTCCTCAATAATGGTATTCCATGCTGGACCCACTAGCGGCATAACTGGAGCAATCCTGGGACGTACTCGCCTTCTACCATATCCTAGATCCCTCCCTCGGCCTCTGCCTTGGCCTCTAGCAACTGGGGGAGTAGCTCTTCACTGGTCTGGAATCTCATTAGAGCGTGTTCTCACCATCTGTGAGAGAATAAGAGAAGGATATTTAGTACTACATCAATTGCACGACGGAATATGAAGAAAGGTAGTTTCCTAACACCATATAGCCTCTCGAAGATAAGTACAGACGTCTCTGTACCGATCCGCAAGACTCTATTAGGTCTACTCATAACTTGTGAGACCTACGTGAACCAAGTTCTTTGATACCATGTTGTCAAGGCCCAATTTCACCTATAGGTCGTGATGGCGCCCAACACTACAGCTAGTCAAGCCAACTGATAAATCAAACGTACATTGGTTAAACTTTATTCCAAGAAAATAATAAAATACCAAATTCTACCAATGTGTGTACCAAGACCCGGTGTCACAAGTGAATGAGCATCTAATAGATTATACAAAACTCCGAATACTGTCTGAAATGAAATAGACAGAATGTAAATATAAGAAGAGATACTGGTAGCTACAGAACGGCTCAGAAAGGCATCTCACTACTATGCCTCGGGATGACGTGGATATGTGATGATAGGTCCTCCACTAGTACCTGTCTCAAACCCTGCACAAAAAGTGCAACAAGTGTAGTACGAGTACGTAAACAACGTGTACCCAGTAAGTATCAAGCCTAATCTCGAAGTGGTAGAGACGAGATGGACAACTTTGACACTCACTATGGGTCAATAATAATAATTGAAATAAGACTAGAATATTTGAATCAGCATGATTCACAGAATATAACAATAATTTATTTAACCAGCAGAAATAATTAAATTCCTTCAAAATGCAAAAATTCTCCGTATATATATATATATATATATATATATATATATATATATATATATATATATATATATATATATATATATATATATATATATTAAATCCTTAAATTTCAATAAAATTCCAATATATCAAATAGCTTTACAAGCTGCAATTCAATTTCAATGAATTTCCAATTTATCAAATAGCTTTACAAGCTGCAATAAACCGTCAAAGTAACGTGTAATTATTATTATTAAGCACAATTTCTGCCGAGGTCATTCGGCCCGATCCAGAATATTGTATACACTGCCGAAGGACGTGCGGCACGATCCATAGATGCATTTATCCTGCCGAGGCGTTCGGCCCGCTCCACAAGAAAGGAAGACATTTTCTTATGTACCTCCGGAATGAGAGTATATTTGTTATAAGATAAATTCAGGAGGAAGAACAATTTCTCTTAACAATTAGTTAACTTAAACAGAACAAAAAAAAAATCAAGTATATGAGATTTTCATCCTCTAATAGTTTTATCTAACAATTCACAATATATATGTATATATATCAAATAATATTAATTAAACAAAGAATACAATTTACACAAGTAATTCATGCTTTGAGTCCTAAACTACCCGGACTTTAGCATTAATAGTAACTACGCACGGACTCCCGTCACCTCGTGCGTACGTAGTCCCCACAATAAGCAATAATTATTTAATTTTAATCACCTATGAGGTAATTTCCCCCTCACAAGATTAGACAAGAGACTTACCTCGTCTTGCTCCAATTTAATCTACTAGAAGGCCTTTTCCATGATTATCCAACTTTGTCTGGCTCGAATCTAGCCAAAATAATTCGATACAATCACTAAATATTATAGGAATCAATTCTATAAGAAAATACTACATTTTTAATAAAAATCCGAAATTAATTAAAAATTCGTCTGTGGGGCCCAAGTCTCGGAATCCGGCAAAAGTTATGAAATCCGACAACCCATTAAATTACGAGTCCAACCATACCAGTTTCACTCAAATCCGACTCCAAATCAATACCGAAATCTCAAAAATTCGTTTGTATAAGATTTCTAAAACTTTCCCAAATTTCAATCTCAAAACACTAATTAAATGATGAGAACAATGATATATTTATGTTTATAGACCAAATCTAAGTTAGAATCACTTACCCCAATGTCTTTTCCTTGAAAACTATCAAAAATCGCCTCTGCTCAAGCTCCAATTTGTTAAAAATGGCGAATGAGACGAATGCCCTCTTATATAATTCTGCCCAGGCAGCCCTCGATTCTCGGCCTCGATCCTCGGCCTCTATCATCGGCCTCGATCCTCCGCCTCGATCCTCAGCCTCGATCCTCGGCCTTGATCCTCAGCCTCGATTTTTGGGAGATCGATTTTTGGGCCTCGATTTTGGGCCAAAAAGGAAAAATTGCAGGACCTGTTTTAAGTCCAACTTTTGATCTGTTAACCATCCGTAACTCACCCGAGGCCCTCGGGACCTCAACCAAACATACCTAAAAGTCCTAAAATATTATACGAACTTATTTGAAAACTCGAATCATATAAAACGACGCTAAAACCACGAATTATGCTCCCATTCAAGCTTCATAAAACTTAAAATTTCTAACTTTTACACTTGATGTCGAAACCTATCAAATCAACTTCGATTGACCTCAAATTTTACACAGAAGTCATAAATGACATAACGGAGCTATGAAAATTTTCAGAGTTGGATTCCGACCTCGATATCAAAAAGTCAACTCCCCGGTCAAACTTCCAAACTTTAAATTCCTATTTTAGCCATTTCAAGCCTAATTTCACTACAGACTTCCAAACAAAATTCCGATGACGCTCCTAAGTCCAAAATCAACATACGGAGCTGTTGGAATCATCAAAAATCTATTCCGGGGTTGTTTGCATATAATTAGACATCCGGTCACTATTTGAACTTACACTTTTATTTTTTTATCAAAATTCTATATCCCGGGCTAGGGACCTCGGAATTTGATTCCGGGCATACGCCCGTGACCCAAATCATGATACGGACCTACCGGAACTGTCAAAATATTGATCCGAGTCCGTTTGCTCAAAATATTGACCGAAGTCAACTCAATTGAGTTTTAAAGCTCTAATTCACATTTTAATCCATTTTTCACATAAAAACTTTCCATAAATTTTTACGGATTGCGCACGCAAGTTGAGGAAAGATAAATAGTACTTTTCGAGGTCTTAGAACACATAATTAATTATTAAATTTAAAGATGATATTTTGGGTCATCACACCATGTTTAATTCTTTCTTTCCTATTAAATGTGATAACTCATTTCTAGTTCACTTACTTGAACTCCAACGCATAACCCATTAATATGGCAAAATCTTCATTCTTAATTCTAAATAGAAAATCTCATTAAGATGAAATCCTATTCAAATAATCTGTTGACAAATCGCTTGAAACATGTAAAAAGAAACTACAACATGATAATGTGTATAAATAAAACAACACAAAAAATTATCACATGAACCTCTATAAAAACATCACTCAAAATAATGAAATAATTAACAAAGAGAGGATAAGCAATGAACCTTTAAGCAAAAAATTTCCTTCAGAACTTGATTAAATGCAAAAATAATTCTGAGCCGAGCAAATACACAAAACCAAGGGCAAATCGGTAGATGGGCAGAAAATCTAGCGACGAACCTTCTAAAATTCGAGCCCGGACCGAAACTCGACTGTGCCTCGTGAGGCTGCTGTTTTTTGGCGTGTGAGAGGTGACTGTTAATGAAGCTTCACAAGGTGTTTTTAGGCTTGAATTTGAGGCATTTTTGGGTCTTAAACAGGGTGATGAATTGTTTGAATTTTCGAAAGAAATAATAAAACGAGTAGAAATTCACTTAGCGCAGAAGAAGAATTGTTTTCTCTCAATTCTCTCCTATTTTTTCCTTCATTCTCCTCTTTTCTCCTTACATTTCTCTTCTATTTTATAGGAAATAAATTCGGAATTTTTTCAGATTTATTATTTTATTATTTTTTAATTAAAAAGAACTCCCACTTCCCATTTTTCTTCTTTTTTAAAAAAATAAATTCCTCACTTTCCGTTACTTTTATTTTTTAATTTCCCACTTATTTTACTTTTCTTTTTTTTTTTTAATTTCCACTTATCTTACATTTCATTTTTTTAATTTCTACGTTCTTTTACTTTTTAAAAAAAAATCAGCTACATTTACTTTTATTTTTTAATTCCAACTTCTTTTAATTTTTATTTTTTAAATTTTCACATTCTTTTACTTTTATTTTTTAAATTTTCCACTTCATTTTACTTTTTTTTTAAAAATAATTTCCACCTACTTTTACTTTTACTTTTTTTATTCCATACTTTTAATTTTTCTATTATTTTATTCCCATCCGAAAATGTTAAAAATTAATTAATTTTTTCGTTTTTATTTAAATTTATTTTATTTAAAAATAAAGATAAAAAATAAAACTAATACTAATAGTAATAATTTGACTTTTTAAATTATTTTTAATTCTTACCCTATATAAAAAAATGTAACAAAGATAAAAAATATATATATATTAAATTTCTAAAAATATTTACATAGTAGAAGGTGATAAAAATTCAAATATAGTAAAAAATTAGGTGCTCACAGTTGCCCCTCTTTGCTTGGAAACATGAAGAGTTTTTAGGAGAAGACTAGGTGAGCCATGTGACTAATGTTTTACTAAACCGTTATTCAAAAGGAAAAGAAATAAAAGATAGGGTGTAACCGAGTCTTGGTTTTGGACAGCCTATATATCCCGAGTTATAGGGGAATCAGGTCAGGTGTAGTTCAAGGAGAATGGTGGAATGTTGATTTGAGGAGTCGAGTGAGGTTCCGTCGAGGCTCCAGTCCGCGGTCCTGCTATTTTATCAAAATAAAAAAGAAACTCAACAAGCCTATCAGTTATGAGTTACAAGATTCATATCTATGAGTCTTTTGAAACTTGATCTTGAGTCTTGACTGGTTCTTCATGCAGACTCTCATCTAAACCTTGATGCTCGCTAGCTGTAGGTGCTAGTTCATTATTCTATAGCTTTTTCTAATCAAAACGGGACTCCAATGCTCGTGGCTTCAGTCATGTCTTGAGCATTCCACATCTTTTCAACTGCTTTTTCATTTTGGATTCACCTATTTTTTCTTTTCTTTTATTCTGAATTGAGACTGCTTCTTTTTGCCATCTCGAACCCTGTGCCTCGAGGTAAAACCTACTCAGACACCAAAACAAATAAACGAGCGAAATCTTTCTGCCCCAGTTTGCACTAGGAAATTTTCGTGAGTTATTGTAACAAAATTCTAAACTAGTTCTTTATTGAAAGCAATAAAAGGTCGGGAATGGTGTACCCCGAAAAACAAATAGAGACTAGGGAATGGAGACCCTATATCTAAAATGAAAGAAACTAGAGAGTGGAGACCCTATATTAGAAAAATGACTAGGGATTGGTGTACCCTGATACTGGTAAGGAAATGTAACTAGGGGTTGATACCCTGTATTACGGAAAAAGAATGTAATCAGGGGTTGGTACCCTGTATTACTGAAAAGAATATAGTCATGGGATGGCGTCCTATATTACTGAAAGGAAATGTAACCAGGGGTTGGTGCACTATATTACTGAAATGAAAATGAATCACCTGGGTGAAAAAATTCTACCTGGGTTAAACTGCGAAAAGCGAGCCTGAGCGAAGAGTACTTATACTCGGAATATGAGTTGGATCCCCCTTGGCGAAACGGTTCTACCTGGGTTAAGGTACGTAAAATATCCTGGCGAAGAGTACTTCTACCCAGAACTATGAGCTGGATCCCTCTAGGCGAAAAAGGTTCTACCTGGGTTAAGCTACGAAAACCAGCCCGGGTGAAGAGTACTTCTACCAAGAACTATGAGCTGGATCCCCATAGGTGAAAAGGTTCTACCTGAGTTAAGCTACGTAAAACACCCTGGGCCAAAAGTACTTCTACCCGGAACTATGAGCTGGATCCCCCTAGGCGAAAAGGTTCTACCTGGGTTAAGCTACGAAAAATAGCATAGGTGAAGAGTACTTTTACCCCGAAACTATGGGCTGGATCCCCCTAGGCGAAAAGGTTCTAGCTGGGTTAAGCTATGAAACAACCTGAGTGAAGAGTACTTCTACCCGGAACTATGAGCTGGATCCCCCTAGGAGAAAAGGTTCTACCTGGGTTAAGCTACGTAAAACAACCTGAGCGAAGAGTACTTCTACCCGGAAACTATGAGATGGATCCCCCTAGGTGAAAAGGTTATACCTGGGTTAAGCTACGACAAATAAGCATGAGCGAAGAGTACTTCTACCCGGAACTATGAGCTGGATCCCCCTAGGCGAAAAGGTTCGACCTGGGTTAAGCTACATAAAATAACCTGAGCGAAGAGTACTTCTACCCAGAACTATGAGATGGATCCCACTAGGCGAAAAAGTTCTACCTGGGTTAAGCTGCGTAAAACAGCCTGGGCGAAGAGTACTTCTACCCGGAAACTATGAGCTGGATCCCCTAGGAGAAAAGGTTCTACCTGGGTTAAGCTACGAAAAACAGCCTGGGCGAAGAGTACTTCTACCCGAAAACTATGAGCTTGATCCCCCTAGGAGAAAAGGTTCTACTTGGGTTAAGCTATGGAAAATAGCCTGGGCGAAGAGTACTTCTACCCGGAACTATGAGCTAGATTCCCCTAGGCGAATAGGTTCTACCTGGGTTAAGCTACGAAAAATAGCCTGGGCGAAGAGTACTTCTACCCGGAACTATCAGCTGGATCCCCTTGGCAAAAAGGTTCTACCTGGGTTAAGCTATGAAAAATAGCCTAGGCGAAGAATACTTATACCCGGACTATGGGCTGGATCCCCCTAGGCAAAAAGGTTCTACTTAGGTTAAGCTACAAAAAATAAGCTTGGGCGAAAAGTACTTCTACCCGAAAATATGAGCTGGATCCCCTTAGGCGAATAGGTTCTACCTGGGTTAAGCTACGAAAATAATCTGTAATAGTGATGCATGCTGAAAATAAAAGAAAATAGAGATTTTGCGAAACTCACCTTTGGTGATATTCGTCCTTTAGGAATCGCCATTCTGTACTGCTTTGTTCCTGCTGCAAACAAAGAAAATTGTGAGTTTTAAAAGTGGTATTAGATTTATGGCATTGATGTCTTTGGCAGCTTGGCTTTGTGCCCATCTTCTTTTGATGATGATTTCAACCTGCTACTAGATGTTTCAATAATACCACTTGCATTTCTGGCCCCGGAGAGCCTTTGACTTTTTAAACGTTTACATGACGGTTGGTCGCGTGGGACTTAATTTTTGCAACTTTATTTTGCCTTTGTAGGCACTTTCAATTTTATTTCCTCTTTTCGAAAGTTTTTTATTTCAAAGCATCAGCCACAATGGCCAATCGGGGTTGACTTGATGCCCCTGCCAAGGCTGGGTGCCTCTTGAATATTAGCTTGTATCAAATGAAAACCCTGTAAATCAGTCTTGTTATCCCTTCTTTGCCTTAGTTTTGGAACATAGTTAGACCGAAAGGGATTCAAAGAACAACAAATAATGGAATGGACAATGAATTTAGACAAGAGATATCCCTTTCGGGGGAAGGAAAGAAAGACTTTTCTAGAGTATATGCGGACTTCAATAAACATGACATGCCTTTTGGACTAGATGCCCGATCTGTGTCCACTGTATGACTCTCAAAAATGCATCACAATGTTTGCCTTGAAACCGAAAAACCTTGCCTAGGACTGTGTCAATGCCAATGGGTGTGAGGATCCTCATTTCGATCAGTGGCACCCTTTGCGGGTTTTTACCAACTAAAATCTCTCATTTCTCTTCTCGCCATCGCCTTATAGTGCTCTTTGCGAGTTTTCACTAACAAGACTCTCATTTTGGTTTCTTTACTCACCATCACCTTGTAGTGCCCGTGAGGGTTTTCACCAATAAGACTCTCTCATTTTACTTCTCTCATTTTGTTGTATCAGATCCAAGTAACTGTATCCTCCAATTCTTGAACATTCTCGTTGATTGATTGGAAGGGCTTGAAAAGGATTTGAGTAAAAAGAATTTGGATTGGATTACAACTTTGGAACCTTTCAGGAAAAACTATCGCCGAACTGTTGTAACATCTGCCCCAGTTTCAACTTTTGGGGGAATGTGGATTTTTGTTTTGGTGTGACTGAACCCCAGAGAGAGGCTGCCTACGTATCCTTTCGGAATCAAGTCAAACGTAGTTCAATAAACTTTGTTTTTGATTTTCTTTTGTTTTGCTTTTTCTTCTGTTTTGTTTTCTTCTCTTTCTTTTTCCTTTCCTTTTTCCTTTTTTTTCATTTTTCATTTCATTTTATTTTTGTCTTTTCTTCTTTTTTTCTTTTTTTTTTCAATAACACAATCAGGTTCCAAAGAGGGTAATCAAAGGAAGGTAACCGAGTCAAAGGGTTAGCAAAAGGATCAATGGTGTTTGGGTAGCGAGAATGAAAGCCTTCTTCATCCCAACCAGAAAACATTAATGTTATATAGAGGATCAAACATAGTACCTTTTGACTACACCTACGTTGATAGTTGTTTGAGGGATATTTCCTTCGATGTTTCCTAAGTACAACACTCTCTTTTGGCAGTACTCTCGTTACAATGTATGGTCCTTTTGACATTTTCAATTCTTTATTTTATTTCCTTAAAATTATCTTCATTGCATTCTGATTTTTGATTCATTATTTCAAAGTCTGACAGCGTTTTAGAAATTGGGCCTGAAGTTCGCAGGCATGTCATGTCATCAAAATCTGCATTTAAAAGAACTAAAAAGAGAATAAGAAAAGTGACAAGATTAAGAAAAGAGACATTCCTAGACAATGAAATATTAATTTCATTTGATTTATTTTTATTTATTATTTTTTTAAAAAAAAATTAAAGATAGAAGGGTTTACATCGGAAAGTAAGACAATAAAGTTAAACATCCGGATCACACCCTGAAATAATCCGAACGCGAAAAGGATAGCAAGACCGGCTACTGAGACTCCCGTCTGATAGGGAACTTTTAGGTTTGGCGACCGTTTTTTGGCTTTTCTCTTGTCTCGCCAATGGCTGTAATGGCCTTCAGTGTCGGATCGAATTCCTCATTTTCACAAATTATTCCGACTACTGGCCTAGTGTTGTGATTAGGCAAGGGATTGTTTGTCACATCATGAGCCTCCTCATCCTGAAGAACTATTGCCTTGACCTCGATGAGGTCTTCCACTGCTCTTTTGAGAGTCTAACAATCTTCAGTATCATGTCCCACTACTCCGGAGTGGTATTCACATCTAGCATCAGCTCAGTGCGAGGGAGACTCGGGGTTTGACCGGTTCGGGTCCACTGGTTGCAACATACCTAACCTGACTAACTTTTGGAACAAGCTAGAGTATGATTCACCAATAAGATTGAAGTGATTCCTTTTGAGGGGCTCTCTTGGGCAAGGATTGTATTGGGGAACCTTTGGTTAGGGATTATATGGAGCTTGGTAGGGACTGGCATTTCTAGGAGGTAGAGCTCGATTTTGTGTATAATGTTGTGGCCGCGTGTAAGATTGCACGTTAATCACCGCATATAGATGCGGTGCCACGACATAAGAAGCATCTTGATGGGGATAATAGTGTTGTGGGACCTCAGAAAGCATATATGATTGGTTGAATGCCATGCGGGCCCCCCTCGAGCTAGAAGCCATCATGACTCTTTCTTCTCTCCCGTTTTTGTTTATCAAACCCCCCGAACTATTCTGAACGGCCTGTGATGCGGCGTTAAAAGCAGCTTGACTCAAGATTCGGCTCGTTTTCAAACCATTTTTGACCATCTCCCCAATTTTGATAGCTTCAGCGAATGGTCTACCCATAGCAGACATCATATTCTGGAAATCCCTCTAGAAAAATAGTGATCAACTCATGATTATCCATGGGTGGCTTAACTCTAGCCGCTTGCTCCCTCCACTTGATGGCATACTCCCTAAAGCTTTCCGTCGGCATTTTCTTCATATTGGATAGGGAATTGCGATCTGGTGCAATATCAATGTTGTACTAGAATTGTTTGACGAAGGCTTGGGCCATCTCGTCCCAGACATGCCAGTGAGAGATATCTTGGTCAATGAACTATTCAGAGGCTACCCCCACAAGACTTTCCCCAAAATAAGACATCAACAATTCTTCTTTTTCACCTGCACCCCTCAACTGGTTGCAATACCTTTTCAAGTGGGCGATAGGGTCGCCATGTCCATCATACTTCTCAAATTTTAGGGTCTTGAACCCTGGTGGAAAATGGATGTGAGGGAACATGCATAGATCACTGAACGAAACACTTTTTGTACCACCTAGTCCTTGTATGTTCTTTATGTTTTGTTCAAGACTTTTCATTTTCCTGGCCATCTCATCTGGCTCAACTGTCTTGGCAAACTTTTCATTTTCTACTGGTTACTCGTACTGAGGAGTCTGATTGTATGGAGCTGAGACCCTGAAAGCCATATTTTGAGAGTTGTATTGGCCACCATAAGCCTGAGGTGGTGGCTCGTTGTTTGGCCTCATCACAGGAGGTGGTGGCGGGATTGTATATACCGGTGCGCCAGACACAACGAGAGGGGTGTTCCTTACCGGTGCGACTGAAGGTCACATATTAGAGGTACCAGGGGCAGCATGGAGGTTGTAGTTTGGCACATACCCTGGTGGTAGAATGTGATCACTCACTGCATGGAGCGGTGATTGAGTAGCCCGGGGTACGGTGGAAGTTCCCTCCGAGGGACCCTGGGGTGGAGGTTGACCGGAAACCCAAGCTTGATATACATCAGACAGTTGTTGTCTCAATTTTCTTATTTCGTTCGATTCTTGCTCAACTGACGGACCCTGGGGATTTTCCCTGAGCAACTCGATTTCATCACTGTTATCCATTACTACCGTTCCCTTTGATCTGGTGAAGTAATGATGTGTTGCCAGTTTCACCACAAACCAACCACCTTAAGCTTACTCTATAAGAGACATCAAACGTGTTAGGGTTAGGCATTTTATAGATATGAATCACACGTAATATGCCACGCTCCTAACATTATCACCATTATTTTTCCTTTCCCTCACACCTCATTTCGATCCCTCATCTTAGAATCGTTGAAAAATATTTTGATCGAACCTTTTGTGGGTTGCCTACGTATCATGTCGCCGCATGAATCAGATTATTACGTAGTTCAGGGAGATCGGGAATAGACTAGCCCATTTTTTTATTTTTTATTTTTTATATAAAGACTTTTAAATATTATTTTTTTTAGTTTTTTTTCTTTTTATGGAATTTTGAATTGTTTTTTATTTTAAAAAAGAAGGAAGTCTAAAGAAGGAAAAAATATTTTGGATTTTGATTTGAAATTGTTTTGTTCTTTTTTTGTTTTTGAATGAAAGACTTCGAAAAAGAAGGAAAATATTTTTGGATTTAATTTATTTTATTTTATTTTCTAAGGAAAGAATTCTAAAGAGGGAATCAAGGAAAGGGAAAATACTTTTAATTTTTTTGTTTTGAAAATTGGGGCCGGAACCGATGAGGTTTGCCTACGTATCTCACATCCGATGAGAATCAAACCCGCGTAGTTCGGTCGGTTTTGACACAATAGGGAAAACATGATTTGTTTTTACTCATTTTGAAATGACTTTTTTTCTCTTTTTTTTTCAAAATTTCGGCAGAGTTTCTATATTTTTCAAATACCGAAATTTTTGAAAATCGGATGAATTTTCTCTCTCCTACTTCTCACTTTTACCTTTTCTCAATTTTTTGTATTTATTCTAGCAACCGGTCAACATGCAAATCAGATCAAACAAAATGCACAAATAGCACGTAGAATGCATCATGATGGTATTTTATTTTTGGGTACACCTGTCCTAGACGGATCCAACCCCTGTGTTGAGTCCCCAAAGTCAAATGCACGTGATGCAAACAAACGTTCCTACTAGGGATCCGACATGAGGCTATGTTATTCTAGATTTAAAATCCTGGGGGGGTATATTAGATCCGGCATGGGGGAAACGTACCGGGAGCACGAAAGTCTACCTGGCCTAGTTACTGATCTAACTTCGTTCTATTTGGGATGACCTCTAACAGAATAGTGGGCCACGCGCACGTGTGCACCATAAATTCAGAAGACTCGGAAGGGAGGCGTAAGAAGGCAGTTTATATAGTTCGAATAATATCAAAGCGGTAAATGAGCAGAAATTAGCACATTAGGCCCACAAACACAGTAATATCAAAAATCAAGAAAGCCAAGTATAGATCACATTACAAGCTCGAATTTTGAACCCTGAACCAGAAGTTCTGGGTTTATTTTTCCCAGTAAAATCGCCAGAGTTGTCACACCTCTTTTTGTCCCAAAAGATATATGTGTTATGGATTGTTGTGGCTTAAAGAGTTTTTTCAATTAAAGTGACAAATTTGAGTAGGGATTATTTTATTTACAGAGTCGCCACTTGGAATTGATTTTTTGGGTGTTCCAAATCACCATTTATTTGAATCCCTAGTCAAAGGAAGGTTTGACTCTATTATTATTGGTCTGCGAAAACAAAGTCCAGGTAAGGAATTCTGTTGACCGGGGAGAAGGTGTAAGGCATTCCCCGAGTCCCGTGGTTCTAGCACGGTCGCTTTATTGACTATATTTGGCTTATATTATTTTTGGATAACCTGTGTTTTATTAGTTCTCATGTTTTACCTATGTCCGCTTTTATTGCTTGATTAGATTTATGAAAATTATCTTGAAATAAGTCACGCGTACGTGTACTCATTTTTGTTTGGCGTCAAGAATCATGTCACGCGTACGCGTACACAATCAATAACATAATTATTATTATTCGAAGTTGATTGGTCAAGTCATGTGAACGTGCACTTATATTATTTTCCTAAACTAATTTGAAATTATTGTAAGACCAAGAGTTTATGGATAGGAAATTATTTGGAAGTCGGGAAATATATTAGTTATTTAAAGTATTGAAAAGTCATCCACACTTAGAAATATTTACAACTTACTACTCTATCTTTGAAATTAGGAGATATTTATCCATTATGGAAGAATGAGCTAATTATTAGTCTAGTGACAAAATTATTGGGCCTGACAGATTTATACTGAATCCAACCCATGTCTAATTCTTTCTTTCCTATTAAATGTGATAACTCATTTCTAGTTCACTTACTTGAACTCCAACGCATGACCCATTAATATAGCAAGATCTTCATTTTTAATTCTAAATAGCAAATCTCATTAAGATGAAATCCTATTCAAATAATCTGGTGACAAATCGCTTGAAACATGTAAAAAAAAATTACAACATGATAATGTGTATAAATAAAACAACACAAAAAATCATCACATGAACCTCTATAAGAACATCACACAAAATAATGAAATAATTAACAAAGGGAGGATAAGCAATGAACCTTTAAGCAAAAATATTCCTTCAAAACTTGATTAAATGCAAAAATAATTCTGAACCGAGCAAATACACCAAACCAAGGGCAAATCGGCAGATGAGCAGAAAATCTAGCGACGAACCTTCTAAAATTCGAACCCGGACCGAAACTCGACTGTACCTCGTGAGGCTGCTGGTTTTTGGCGTGAGAGAGGTGACTATTAATGAAGCTTCACAAGGTGATTTTAGGCCTGAATTTGAGGCATTTTTGGGTCTTAAACGGGGTGATGAATTGTTTGAACTTTCGAAAGAAATAATGAAACGAGTAGAAATTCACTTAGTGCAGAATAAGAATTTTGTTTTCTCTCAATTCTCTCCTCTATTTTTTCCTTCCTTCTCCTCTTTTCTCCTCACATTTCTCTTTTACTTATAGGGAAAAAATTCGGAATTGTTTCAGATTTATTATTTTATTATTTTTTAATTAAAAAGAATTTTCACTTCCCATTTTTCTTCTTTTTTTAAAAGAATAATTCCCCACTTTCTTTTACTTTTATTTTTTAATTTCCCACATTTTTTTACTTTACTTTTTTATTTTCCACTTATTTTACTTTTCTTTTTTTTAATTTTCACTTATCTTACTTTTCTTTTTTTTAATTTCTACTTTCTTTTACTTTTTTAAAAAACAAAAATTCAGCTACCTTTAATTTTATTTTTTAATTCCAACTTCTTTTACTTTTCATTTTTTAAATTTTCACATTCTTTTATTTTTATCTTTTTAATTTTCCACTTTCTTTTACTTTTTTTACAAAAAGCAATTTCCACCTACTTTTACTTTTACTTTTTTTATTCCATACTTTTAATTTTTCTATTATTTTATTCCCATCCGAAAATTAAAAAAATCTTTTTTAAAAATTTTATTTTATTTAAAAATAAAGATAAAAAATAAAGCTAATACTAATAGTAATAATTTGACATTTTAAATTATTTTTAATTCTTACCCTATATAAAAAAATGTAATTAAATTTCTAAAAATATTTACATAGTAGAAAGTGATAAAAATTCAAATATAGTCAAATATTAGGTACTCACATAGGCATTAAGAAAGACTTTTACTCTTCGAAGGAAATTATTTAACACACACACACACACACACATATATATATATATATATATATATATATATATATATATATATATATATATAGCTAGCCTTCTTTCAGTATCCATCAAATTTTGTTATATTAACCCTCGTGAAAGGTTAAAAGTGTGATGACTCAAAAGATTATTTTTAAATTTAATAATTTATTTTTGTGTGCTAAGACCTCGAAAAGAATAATTTATCATACCTCGACTTATGTGCATAGTTAAAAGTTCATGAGAAGAATTATCATGTTCGTGACTTCGAATTGGCAGCCATTATCCACGCTTTGAAGATTTGGAGACATTACCTTTACGGTGTCTTGTATGAGGTATTTACTAATCATCGTAGCATGCAGTATCTGTTCAGGAAAAAAGATCTCAATTTGAGGCAGAGAAGATGGTTGGAGTTGTTGAAAGATTATGATATCACTATTTTGTATCACCCTGGAAAGGCCAATGTGGTGGCTGATGCTTTGAGTAGAAAGGTTGTGAGTATGGGCAGTCTTGCGTATATTCTGGTTGGTGAGAGACCGTTAGCTTCAGATGTTCAGACTTTGGCTAATCAATTCGCGAGGTTAGATGTTTCGGAACCCAGTCGGGTTCTAACTTGCACAGTCGCTCGGTCGTCTTTATATGAGCGCATCAGAGAGCGGCAGTATGATGATCCTCATTTACTTGTCCTTAAGGACACGGTGCGGAACGGTGATACCAAACAGGTTTCTGTGGGGGAAGATGGAGTTCTGCTAATACAGGGTCGTATTTGTGTGCTTAATTTGGATGGGCTTCGTGAATTAATTCTAGAAGAGGCCCACAGTTCCAAATATTCTATTCATCTAGGTGCCGCCAAAATGTATCAATATTTGCGGCAACATTATTGGCGGAGGAGAATGAATAAGGATATAGTCGCATATGTAGCTCGGTGTCTAAATTATCAGCAAGTTTAAGTACAAGCATCAGAGACCTGGTGGTTTGCTCCAGAAGTTAGAAATTCCTAAGTGGAAGTGGGAGGGTATCACTATGGATTTTGTTGTTGGGCTCCCACGGACTCAGAGAATGTTTGACGCAGTTTGGGTCATTGTGGACAGGTTGACCAAGTCAGCACATTTCATTCTAGTGGTGGTTACCTATTCTTTAGAGCGGTTAGCTGAAATTTACATTCGTGAGATTGTCCGCCTTCACTGTGTGCCCGTGTCAATTATTTCATATCAAGGTACGCAGTTTACCTCACACTTTTGGAGGGTTGTACAGCATGAGCTAGGCATGCGGGTTGAGTTGAGTATAACATTTCATCGACAGATAGACGGACAGTCAGAGCGCACTATTCAGATATTGGAAGATATGCTCTGCGCATGTGTTATAGACTTTAGAGGTTCTTGGGATCAATTCTTTTCACTTGCGGAGTTTGCTTATAATAATAGCTACCAGTCGAGCATTCAGATGGCTCCATATGAGGCATTATACGGAAGGCGATGCAGTTCGCCAGTTGGCTGGTCTGAACCGGGAGAGGCTCGGTAGTTGGGTACCGATTTGGTATAGGATGCCTTGGATAAGGTCAAGGTTATTCAGGATCAACTTCGCACAGCTTAGTCTAGGAAAAAGAGTTATGCCGACCGTAAAGTTCATGATATTGCATTCATGGTTGGAGAAAGAATATTGCTCCGGGTTTCACCTATGAAAGGTGTAATGAGGTTCGGAAAGAAGGGCAAGAGGAGCCCTAGGTATATTTGACCCTTTGAGGTTTAAGAGTTACAATGGAGGATTCAGCCGGTAGAAACATCTACCTGGGAGTCTGAGTCGGACATATGGAGTAAATATCCATATCTTTTCACCAGCTCAGGTACTTTTCTAATTCCGTTCGAGGACGAACGTTTGTTTTAGAGGTGGAGAATGTGATGAATCAAAAGGTCATCTTTAAATTTAATAATTTATTTATGTGTGCTAAGACCTCAAAAAGAACTATTTATCATTCCTCGACTTGCGAGAATAATCCGTATAATTTTCCGAAAAGGTTTTATGTGAAAATGGATTAAAATATGAAATAGAGCCTTAAAACTCAACTAAGTTGACTTTGGTCAAATTTTTGAGCAAACGGACCCAGATTAGTATTTTGACAGTTTTGGTAGGCTCGTATCGTGATTTGGGACATGGGTGTATGCCCGAAATTTAATTTGGAGGTCCCTTACTCAAGTTATGACCATTTAATGGAAACTAGAAATTTTAAGGCTAAAGATTTCTAGGTTTGTCCACGGAGTTGACTTTTTGATATCAGAGCCGGAATACGATTCTGGAAATTAGAATAGCTCTGTTATGTCATTTATGACTAGTGTGCTAAATTGGAAGTCATTCCGGATTCATTTAACATATTTTGGCACAAGTTTTGTAAATTGAAAAATTTGAAACTCAAAAGTTCTAATCGACGTGTGAATTATAATTTCGATGTTTATTGATGTGATTTGAGACCCCGAGTAAGTCCGTGTTATGTTACGGGACTGGTTGGTATAATTGGACGAGGTCCCGAGGGGCTCGGCTGAGTTTCGGATGAGTTTCAGATCATTTTTGCAAAAACAAGCAGTTCTGGTTCTGGTGTTTCGCACCTGGGACTTTTGGAGCACATGTGCAGTATCGCTTCTGCGGCTCAGCCATCGCAAATGCGGAAAGCACCGCAGGTGCAGAAATGCCTTGGCAGTGTTAAAACGAAGGCTTCCAAGATTTTTTTCTCATTTTGGTCATTTTGAGCTTGGGTAAGACGAATGTTTGGGCGATTTTCACCGGAAAAAATTAGGGTAAGTGTTCCTTATCCTATATTGATTATATTTCATGATTTCATACTCATTTACATCATGAATCCGTGAATTTATGGAAGAAAATTCAGAATTTTATAATATCTTCCAAAAATGTAAAATAAAGATTTGAAAGCCAATCCGATGTCAAAATTTGGTAATTTTTGTATGGTTGGACTCGTCTCGGACCGGGTGTTTGGATTTCGTAAGTTTTTTCGAGATTTGAGACGTGGGCCCCACTGTTGATTTTTTAGATGAATTTCGGATTTTAATCGCTCATTCCTCACAGTCACTCATCACTCGGCACTCAAACTCGGCACCCGCACTCAATAGGTACCTGCGCTCACTGGGGGTGTGTACAGACTCCGGAGGGGCTCCTTCAGCCCAAGCGCTATATCAAGCCAATCATGGCATAAATCAATAAACCTTGTTGCGGCGTTTAGCCAGATCCATAAATATCCTCACAATCAGTCCCCCGGCCTCACTTAGTCATCAACCTCTCTAGTCTCTCGGGCTCTCAGAAATCATGATACGCAGCCCAACAATAATGATATGATGCATCAATAATGAATAAGAGAGACTGGGGTAAAAATGTGCAAATAGAACTGTGGCTGAGTGCAAAACAGTAATTTAGCAAATAATTTCACAAGTGTACGTCCTCTGTGGGTCCCAACAGTGTAAACATGTGATTTAAACATGATTCATAGATCAATTTCTCTAATACGGAAAAGAAATATACGAATATCAACAGATTTTTCAACTACACAGTTCCATGGAATTGACCAAGTCATAATTCCTACGGTGCATGCCCACACGCCCGTCACCTAGCATGTGAGTCACCTCAAAGCCAATCACATAATACATATTCCGGGGTTTCATACCCTCAGGACCAAATTAGAACTGTTACTTACCTCAAGCCATGTAATTCTTTATTTTGCAATGTTTTTTCCTCGTGAATTGGCCTCCAAACGCCTCGAATCTAGCCACAAATAATTCGATCCAATCAATAAAATTTATTGGAATTAATTTCATAAGAAAATACTAATTTTCCAACAAAATCCAAAATTTAGCTCAACAATTGCTCATGGGGCCCACGTCTCAAACCCGACAAAAGTTACAAAATCCGAAAGCCCATTCAACCACGAGTCTAATCATACTATTTTTACCATAATCTGACCTCAACTCGACCCTCATATCTTCGGTTTAAACCAAGAGGGTTTTCTAAATCTTCCAACTTAATTCACTAATTAAATGTCAAAAACAACCATGGATTCGGGTAATTTAACCAATATTGAGTTAGGAACACTAACCCCATTGTTTTCCTTGAACATCTCCCGAACATTCTCTCTCTCCGAGCTCCAAATCGGTAAAAATAAAACTTAAACTCTCTGCCCAGTCAATTGCTCTACGCGATCGGGGACAACCACATGCGATCTCGAAGCACAAATTTCCACTGCCCAGATTTAACCCTACGCGATCACGGTCTTTTCCACGTGATCGCGAATCTTACTCTCACAGACCTATGCTATCGCGGACTCGTCCACGCGATCGCGAAGCACAAAACTCGTGACCTCTACTTCTGTTCCACTTACTCTATGCGAACGCGACCTTATTCATGCGTTCGCGAATAACAAACTCGCACAGCTATGCGCTCGCAGCCCTCTTCACGCGATTGCGAAGAACAAAATCATCACTACCTCAAACAAGCCGACGCGATCGTGGACATTCTCATGCGACCGAATTGAAGGAAACCAATGACAGAAAACCAGCCTTCTTCAGCTAGAATGCCAAGTCCAAAATTGATCTGTTAACCATCCGAAACTCACCCGAGGCCCCCGGGACCTCAACCAAACATACCGTCAAGTCCCATAACATCATACGAACTTAATCGAACCCTAAAATTACCTCAAACAATGCTAAAATTACGAATCATACCCCAATTCAAGCCTAATGAACTTTGAAATTTCAAGTTTTCACAAACGACAACGGAACGTATCAAATCAAGTCTAATTGACCTCAAATTTTGCACACAAGTCATAAATGACATAACGGACCTATTAAAATTTTCAGAATCTTATTTCGACCCCGATATCAAAAAGTCAACCCCCCAGTCAAACTTCCCAAAAATTTGACTTTCGCCATTTCAAGCCTAATTCCTCTACGAACCTCCAAATAATTTTCCAGACACGCTCCTAAGTCAAAAATTACCATACGGAGCTATTGGAATCATCAGAATTAAATTCTGAGGTCGCTTACACATAATTCAATATCCGGTCAACTTTTCCAACTTAAGTTTTCAATTAAGAGACTAAGTGTCTCATTTCACTTTGAAATCCTTTCAGACCCGAACCAACTAACCCGGTAAGTCATAAAACAACTGTAAAGCATAAATTGAGAAGTAAGTGGGGGAACGGGGTTATAATACTCAAAATAACCGGTCGGGTCGTTACATTCTCTCCCTCTTAAACAAACGTTCATCCTCAAACGGGTTTAGAATCATACCTGGAGTCTCAAATAGGTGTGGATATTTGCTCCACATCTCCTACTCAATCTCCCAAGTAGATTCTCCGAGTGGCTAGCCTCTCCACTGTACCTTCACTAATGCTATATTCTTTGACCTCAAATTTCGAACTTGCCGGTCTAAAATAGCCACCGGCTCCACATCATAAGTTAAATTACCGTCCAGCTACACTGTACTGAAATCCAGAATATGAGATGGATCCCCGATATACTTTCGGAGCATGGATACATGGAATACTAGATGAACACCTGATAGACTAGGTGGCAATGCAAGTTCATAAGCCACCTCTCTGATTTTCTTAAGTATCTCAAAAGGCCCAATATACCGAGGGCTCAACTTGCCCTTCTTCCCGAACCTCAACACACCCTTCATGGGTGAAATCGTGAGCAGTACCTTTTCCCCAACCATGTAAGCAACATCATGGACCTTCCGGTTGACATAACTCTTTTGTCTAGACTGCACCGTGTGAAGCCGCTCCTGAGTCAATTTAACCTTCTCCAAAGCATCCTGAACCAAATCAGTACCCAATAGCCTCGCCTCACCTGGCTAAAACCAACCCATCGGAGATCGACAACGTCTCCCATATAAAGCTTCATACGGAGCCATCTGAATGCTCGATTGGTAGCTCTTATAGTAAGCAAACTCTGCCAGTGGCAGAAATTGATCCCAAGAACCTCCAAAATCAATGACACAAGCGCGTAGCATATCCTTCAATATCTAAATAGTGCGCTCGGACTGTCCGTTCTTCTGAGGATGAAATATTGTACTCAACTGAACATGTGTGCCAAATTCTCGCCGCACTGCTCTCCAAAACTGTGATGTAAACTGCGTGCCCCGATATGATATGATGGACACTGGAACTCTGTGTAGGCGAACAATCTCACGGATATAAATCTCAACCAACCGCTCCAAAGAATAATTAGTACCAATTGGAATAAAATGCGCAGATTTGGTAAATCGATCCACAATCATCCAAACAATATCAAACTTCCTCAAACTCCGTGGGAGCCCAACCACGAAGTCCATGGTGATACGCTCCCATTTCTACTCCGGAATTTCAAGTCTCTGGAGTAATCCTCCTGGTCTCTGATGCTCGTATTTCACATGTTGACAATTTAAACACCAAGCTACAAACCCAACTATATCTTTCTTCATTCGCCTCCACCAATAATGCTGCCTCAAATCCTAACACATATTCGCGACACCTGGATTAATGAAGTACCACGAACTGTGAGCTTCCTGGAGAATCAACTCACGCAAACCATCTATATTAGGCACACATAGCCTGCCTTTCATCCGTAATACACCGCCATCCCCAATAGTGACTTCCTTGGCATCACCGTGCTGAACCGTGTCTTTAAGGACAAGAAGATGGGGATCATCATACTGGCGCCCTCTGATGCGATCATATAAAGAAGACCGAGAAACCACATAAGCCAAAACTCGATTCGTCTCGGAAACATCTAATCTAACAAACTGGTTGGCCAAGGCCTGAACATCCAAGGCTAAAGTCCTCTCTGTTACCGATAAGTATGCAAAGCTGCCCAAACTCTCTGCCTTATGACTCAAGGCATCGACCACCACATTGGCCTTTTCGAGATGATAGAGAATGGTGATATCATAATCCTTAAGAAACTCTAACCACCTCTGCTGCCAAATTAAGATCCTTCTGTTTAAATAGATGTTGTAGACTACGATGATCGGTATAAACCTCACAATGGACACCGTACAAGTAATGCCGCCAAAATTTCTAGGCATGAACAATAGCTGTTAACTCAAGGTCGTTTACCGGATAATTCTTATGATGTACCTTTAATTGTCTGGACGCATAGGCAATCACCCTACCGTCTTGCATAAGCATTGCGCCGAGACTATTACGCGATACATCACAATACACAGTATAAGACCCAGAACCTGTAGGCAACACCAATATGAGAGCTGTAGTCAAAGCTGTCTTGAGCTTATGAAAGCTCTCTTCACATTCATCCAACCACCTGAATGGAGCACCTTTCTGGGTCAATTTAGTCCTAGGTGATGCAATAGTCGAGAATCCCTCCATGAAGCGACGATAATAACTGGCCAAGCCGAGAAAACTCCGAATCTCAGTAACTGAAGATGGCCTGGGCCAACTCTGAACTGTTTCTATTTTCTTCGGATCCACCTTAATCCCTTCACTGGACATTATGTTTCCCAAGAATGCCACCGAGTTAAGCCAAAACTCACACTTAGAGAATTTGACATAAAGTTTCTCCTCTCTCAGCCTCTACAATACAATACCCAAGTGTTGTGCATGCTCCTCCTGGATATGTGAGTACACAAGGATATCATCAATAAATACCACGACAAATGAGTCAAGATACGACTGGAATACACTATTCATCAAGTACATAAATGCTGTTGGGGAATTGGTTAACCCAAAAGACATCACAAGAAATTCATAATGGCCATAACTAGTCCAAAATGCCGTCTTTAGAATATTCGAATCCCGAATTTTCAACTGGTGATACCCCGATCTCAAATCAATTTTGGAGAATACCCTGGCTCCCTGAAGTTGGTCAAATAAATCATCAATACGCGGCAAAGGATATTTGTTCTTGATTGTAACTTTGTTTAGTTGTCTGTAATCAATGCACGTCCGCATAGTACCATCTTTCTTTTTCACAAACAAAACGGGTGCACCCCAAGGTGACACACTAAGCCTAATAAACCCCTTATCAAGGAGTTCCTGAAGTTGCTCTTTCATTTCTTTTAACTCAGCTGGTGCCATAGGATACGGAGGAATAAAAATGAGTTGAGTGTCCGACACGAAATCAACACCAAAATCAATATCTTTGTCGGGCGGCATACCTGACAGGTCTGCTGGAAATACATCCGAAAAGTCTCTCACTAACGGAACTGAATCAATAGTAGGAGTATCTGCATCAACATCTCTCACAAAAGCCAAATATGACAAACACCCATTCCCAACCATATGTTGGGCTTTCAAATAAGAAATTACCTCGCTGGGAACATAATCTAGAGAATCTCTCCATTCGACCCTCGGCAACCCTGGCATTGCCAATGTCATAGTTTTTGCGTGACATTCTAGAATAGCATGACATGGAGACAACCAATCCATACCCAGAATTACATCGAAATCAACCATACTAAGCAATAAGAGATCAACTTTAGTCTCCAGTCCCTCAATAGTTACCACATGACCGATGTACACGGTTCACAATAATAGTATCGCCCACCGGCGTAGATACACAAACATGTTAAACTAAGGACTCACGGGGCATATACATATAATGAGTAAAGTACGCTGATACATACGAATAAGTAGAACCCGAGTCAAATAATATAGAAGCTTCCCTGTGGCACACTGAGACAATACCTGTGATCACTGTATTTGAGGCAACGACATCTGGCCTGGCAGGAAAAGTATAGAATCGGGCCTAACTGCCACCTGATCGGCCTCCCCCTCTAGGGCGACCCCTAGCTGACTGACCCCCACCCCGAGTTAGCTGGGCAGGTGGCGAAGTACTGGTGCTGAAGTCATAGTCTGACTTCTCTGCTGCACTGGACCTCCCGAGCGACGAGGACATTGTCTCCACATATGCCCAAATTCCCCGCACTCAAAGCAGCTCCCCGGTACTGGTGGTGGTGCTGACTGAATCGGGCCCTGAGAACCAAAATAACTGCTAGAAGCACCCGGTGCAAATGAACCCTGAACTGAAGGAGCACGGGACGAACTCTGGGCTGGCAATGCACTGAGAGATGACTGACCCTGATGAAAACTATATGAACCCTGACTGGATGATGCACCACGGTGAACTAGACGACCCACTTGAGCGTGTCTGTAAGGACGACCCCTACTGCAGTAAAACTGACCCTTGAAGGAACACCGTTAAAATCACCTGGACCACGAGGACTCTTGGCCTCCCTCTCTCCACGCTCCTGGCTATGAACCATCTCTATCTGCCGAGCAATATCAACTACCTCATCAAAAATAGAACCAAATACTCTCTCCTGATTCATAAGTAATCGTAGCTGATATGTGAGGCCATCAATGAACCTCGTAATCCTCTCCCTATCAGTGGGAACCAACCAAACTACGTGACAAGCCAACTCAGAAAATCTCATCTCGTACTGCGTCAGAGACATACCATCCTGACGTAACTACTCAAACTGTCTGCGCAGCTCCTCTCTGCGAGATTGCGGCACAAACTTCTCCAAATAGAGGACGGAGAATTCCTGCCATATAAGTGGTACAACACTGACTGACCTGTACGTCTCATAAGTCTCCCACCATCTGAAGGTAGCTCCAGAAAACTGAAAAGTAGTGAACGAGACCCCACTGGTCTCCAAAATACCCGTTGTCCGAAGAATCCATTGGAACTTATCCAGAAAACCCTGAGCATCCTCTGACTCAGAACCTCTAAATGATAGAGGTCGAAGCCTCCCAAATCTCTCAAGAGTCCTCTGCTTATCATCTGCCATAACGGGGACTACCGGGGCCTTAACAGCTGCAACCGGTTGGGCTGGTAGTGCCCCTGGTATCTGAAGTCCATGTACCACCTGATCTAGAGTACGAGCAATAGGGGTATGAGTACTTACCCCGGCCTGAGAAGTGACAGGTGCGCCCTGAGCCGAAACCACTTGAGCAAGTCCAGTGCAAACTGTCAATATCTGGGCACAGCTGGTGCCTGAGTTGGTCCTGTCGGCTCAGCTATATCTGGAATCTGCTCCTGAGCTGGAGCAACTGGTGGTGCTACATGTGCTGCTCCAACTACTGTACGAGCTACACCTCGACCTCTACCTCGGCCCTGGCCTCTCGCGGCCCTAGCAGGTGGAACTAGTGGCTGACCGTCCGATTCGGTAGTACGTGTCCTCATCATTTCTGAGAGAATAGAATAACAGAAATTTAGTTTCCGGAATCAACAATTCGCACGACAGAATACAAGAAAATGAAATTTTCCTAAGGGTTAGGCAGCATCTCGAAGATAAGTACAGACGTCTCTGTACCGATCCGCAAGACTCTACTACACCTGCTCATGACTCGTGAGACCTAGGTAACCTAGGCTCTGATACCAAGTTGTCACGATCCATAATCCTAACCTATGGCGCCTATCTCGATACTAAGCAAGCTGACAACTTCAATAAACCAAAATTTCTTTTAAGTTTGAAAATATAATATTTAAACATAATCCACAAGTCTCGCAAATACAGATACACACACTCCCAAAATCTGGTGTCACGGAGTACATGAGCATCTATACCTTACAAGTTTGGAAAACGTGGTCTATAATAGTCTGAGACCAAATACAATAAACAAAAGGATAGGGAAGGAGAGACAAGGTCTGCGAAACATGGCAGCTACCTTTGAATCTCCAAAAAATTGGCTGTGTGAAAGAATCAACACCCACTATATCCGGGATCACCTGGATCTGCACACAAAGTGCAGGGTGTAATATGAGTACAACCAACTCAGTAAGTAACAATAATAAATAAATAACTGAAAGTAGTAACGAGCTTCTCAGCTAAGTCCAAATACAGTACTTTCCAATATAAAAGAGTAGGCATGCTCTCAAGTTCAACATTTAAGATTTCACTGAAATTTCGTATCAAGTTTAACCGAAACAAAAAAAAATATGTTTTTTCGAAATTTCCAAATATAGTGATATATGACAGCTGAAATGCAGCAAATAATGAAATCAATGCATTCTCTTAGAGTAACAGTCACTCAGTCACCCCATTCACTCCAACCTCACAGTCACTCATCACTCGGCACTCGCACTCAGTAGGTACCTGCGCTCACTGGAGGTGTGTACAGACTCTGGAGGGGCTCCTTCAGCCCAAGCGCTATATCAAGCCAATCATGGCATAAATCAATAAAACATGATGCGACGTGTAGCCCGATCCATAAATATCCTCACAATCAGTCCCCCGACCTCACTCAGTCATCAACCTCTCCAGTCTCTCGGGCTCTCAGAAATCATGATAAGCAGCCCAACAACAATGATATGATGTATCAATAATGAATAAGAGAGACTGAGGTAAAAATGTGCAAATAGAACTGTGACTGAGTGCAAAACATCAATTTAGCAAATAATTTCAGAAGTACATGACCTTTGTGGGTCCCAACAGTATAAGCATGTGATTTAAACATGATTCGTAGATCAATTTCTCTAATACGGGAAAAAATATATGAATATCAACAGATTTTTCAACTACATAGTTCCATGGAATTGACCAAGTCATAATTCCTACGGTGCACGCCCACACGCCAGTCACCTAGCATGTGCGTCACGTCAAAGTGAATCACATAATACATATTCCAGTGTTTCATACCCTCAGAACCAAATTTAGAACTGTTACTTACCTCAAGTCGTGTAATTCTTTATTCTGTAATATCTTTTCCTCGTGAATTGGCCTCCAAACGCCTCGAATCTAGCCACAAATAATTCGATTGACTCAATAAAATTTATTGGAATTAATTTTATAAGAAAATACTAATTTTCCAACAAAATCCAAAATTAAGCTCAAATATTGCCCGTGGGCCAACGTCTCGGAACCCGACAAAAGTTACAAAATCCGAAAGCCCATTCAACCACCAGTCTAATCATACCAATTTTACCATAATCCGACATCAACTCGACCCTCAAATCTTCGATTTAAACCAAGTTAGTTTTCTAAATCTACCAACTTAATTCACTAATTAAATGTCAAAAACAATCATGGATTCAGGTAATTTGACCAATATTGAGTTAGGAACACTTACCCTATTATTTTCCTTGAAAATATCCCGAATATTCTCTCTCTCCAAGCTCCAAATCGGTAAAAATAGTTTTCAGAACTTAAACTCTCTGCCCAGTCATTTGCTCTACGCGATCGCGGACAACCACATGCGATCGCGAAGCACAAATTTCCACTACCCAGATTAAACCCTACGTAATCGCGGACTTTTCCACGCGATCATGAAGCTCACTCTCACAGGCCTATGTGATCGCGGACTCGTCCACGTGATCGCGATACACAAAATGCGCGACCTCTACTTCTGTTCCACTTACTCTATGTGAACGCGGCCTTCTTTACCCGTTCGCAAATAACAAACTCGCACAGCTACGCGATCGCGGCCCTCTTCACGCAAGCCCGAAGAATAAAATTATCACTGCCTCAAACAAGCCTATGCGATCGCGAACATTCTCATGCGATTGCATAGAAGGAAACCAATGACATAAAATCAGCATTCTTCAGCTGGAATGCCAAGTCCAAAATTGATTCGTTAACCATCCGAAACTCACCCGAGGCCCCCGGGACCTCAACCAAACATACCGTCAAGTACCATAACATCATACGAACTTAGTCGAACCCTCACCTCAAACAACACTAAAACCACGAATCATACCCCAATTCAAGCCTAATGAACTTTGAAATTTCAAGTTTCCACAAACAACGCCGGAACCTATAAAATCAAGTCCGATTGACCTCAAATTTTGCACACAAGTCATAAATGACATAACATACCTATTAAAATTTTCAAAATCGTATTTCGACCCAGTTATCAAAAAGTCAACCCCCCGGTCAAACTTCCCAAAAATTCGACTTTTGCCATTTCAAGCCTAATTCCACTACGGACCTCCAAATAATTTTTCGGACACACTCCTAAGTCCAAAATCACCATACGGAGCTATTGGAATCGTAAGAATTAAATTCCAAGGTCGTTTACATATAAGTCAATATCCAGCCAACTTTTCCAACTTAAGTTTTCAATTAAGAGACTAAGTATCTCATTTCACTCTGAAATCCTTCAGGACCCGAACCATTGTAAAGCATAAATTAAGCAGTAAATGAGGGAATGAGGTTATAATACTCAAAACGACTGGCCGGATCATTACAGCTATAATCTGTACGGACAACTCACGTGTTGCACGGATAACTCACGTGCTATAGTATCAATATCTGGATCCGCACGGACAACTCACGTGCTATAGTATCAATATCTGGATCCGCACAGACAACTCACGTGCTATAATAAGCCAATCTGGCCTGCTGCGGCGTGCAACCCGATTCCATAATAATAAAGTATATAAAGCCAATATGGCCTGCTACGGTGTGCAGCCCGATCCCTTAACTATCCTCACAATCAAGCCCTTGGCCTCACTCAGTCATCAATCTCTTTAGTCTCTCGGGCTCACAATGTCATGAAACTAGCCCAAAATGATGATATGATGAATCAATAAATAGCAACAGAGACTGAGAGATGATATGAAATGAATGAACATGACTGAGAATGAAGTTTCATTTTAAACAAATAATTCAACAGTAATATGACCTCTGTGGGTCTCAATAATACTGGCACATAGCCTCAGCATGATTTTTAATATGATTCTCAGCTCAATTGCTTTAACACGTAAAACTACATAGAAAATGCCAAGATTATTTGACTACAAAATTTCACGGAACCAATTACGTCACAATTTCTATAGTGTACGCCCACATGCCCGTCACCTAGCATGTGTGTTACCTCTAAACAATTCACATAATACGTATATTCAGGGTTCATACCCTCAGCTCCAAGATTAGAAGAGTTACTTACCTCAACCTTCAAGCTCTGAAAATACTACAATGCTCCAATTTATTAAAAAGTCCAAATATCACCCACAATTCAATACCTACCATCAGTTATCCCAACTACATCAAAATAAATATGAAAAGATTCATAAATATCCATTTAGGCTTCACAATTCGGTAACAAGCCTTCAACCATCCCAAATTATCTAATAGGCTCATCCATTAGCCTATTCAATTCAGTTCTTATCATTTAATACTCATTTAAAGTCATTAATAATACCATGTTAATTACCCAATATCATTAAGTCACTATTCATTGTCTTCTCCAACAAAACTCTATGTTCAAGAACACCCATTTCAAGAACTAGTGTTGTATCTTGTCCAAATGGTGATTTCCTATTCAATTCGTTCATCAACTAAGTTATCAAGTCTATTGGAATTATTAAAAACTCAAAACAATTCATTTAATATCAATTCATCACTATTCATCTTCTTCTTTGCCCAAAATATCATGTTCAAGACCCTCCCTTAGGGTTCATACAATAGCCCATTACAACTTCAAATAAAAATCATAAACATGCTATCCATACTCCAATATGACATATATATGAAGCTCAAGTGAAGGGATTACCTCTTGGTGGAAGAATCTTACTTTTTCTCTTTTTGGTGTTCTTGAAGATTCAACCCATTTCCTATGGATTTGATCCATAATAATGTTAGTGTTATCACTAAATGATGTTATATAATCATCCTTGCACCAAAATAACTTACCTTGAAGTGTATCCATGGTGGAAGAGCTCCTCCTTCTCTCTAGAAATCCATTCCAAGATGAAGTACAAACTCATTCTCTCTATAAACCCACGTTTTTAGCTCCTTAAAATGACTCTTGAAGCTGCGTAGCCTCCTACGTAGGCTACACACAAAGGCTACACAGGGTGGACTTCCATTCCCCTTTAATTGGAAGTTACTGGATTTGCCTACGCAATGGTGCGTGGGCTATGCTGCGTAGGCTACGCTACTATGCTGCGTAGGCTACGCAAGACTCGCGTAGCTGTTCTGCCACCCTTTAGTAAAATGATCATAACTTCTTGTAGGAATCTTCAAATGACAAACGGTTTAAAGCATTAGAAACTAGACACATAGACCTTTCGTTTTATAGGTTATACACCATATAACTCCTTATATCGTGAGAGTTATACTCATTTGAAATTAGGTCTTGTGCTAACTCACTTGAAACTTTATCCCATCATATAATTTTCAACTTGACTTAGCCTTAGGGCTCTTCTTAGACCATAAACCATTCTTAATGCACCTTATATATATAGACCATAAATCATTCTTAATGCACCTCGTACATATATTATCATGATAAATTGATATCATTCAAATTATCAGTCTTGTTCATACCCGAATTAATATAATTAGCACCCGCCAATCTTCTTAATGGTCTTAAAACTCTTCAAAAATTTTCGGGGTGTTACACAGATTATGTTATTGGCACATGAACTGTCTGTGTGATTGTGATATGAAATGTGGGCACGAGGTGCCGGGGGTGTATATTGATTATGATATTGGCACGTGAACTGTCCGTACAAATGTGATATGAAATGTGGGAACGAGGTGCCGGTGCCGTGAGTAAATCATGATTTTATTATTGGCACGTGAGTTATCCGTGCTGATCTTATATATTGATATTTTTGCACGTGAGTTGTCCGTGCGGTTGTGAAAGAGATATGGGCACGAGGTGCCATGAAAATATGAAAGTGAGCTGAGACCCGTGTTTTATGATTATGAGATAAGGTGTCACAGAATGACTTTTATTTGAAAGATTTATATTCGAAAGATTTTACTTTGAAAGATTTATATTCGAAAGATTTTTATTTGAAAAACTTATATTTGAAAGATTTATATTCGAAAGACTTACATTTGAAAGACGTATATTTGAGGGACTTGATTAATCGATTTTACTTGTGTTCCTTATTTGTTTGAGCAATATTTACGGTGTTATTATGGCCTTGTTGTTCATATCCCTGATTGATCCTCGTTGCCACCACTGCTATTTGTTTTCTATTATTTTTGTATACTTCTATATTGCGCAAGTTATTACACTAGCGAGTGTCTTGACTGTACCTCGTCACTACTCCACCGAGGTTAGTCTTGATACTTACTGGGTACAGACTGTGGTGTACTCGTACTACACTTCTGCACATTTTTGTGCAGAGTCAGGTATTGGAGATATCGGATTCGGGCAAAGATTAGAGTGTGATCGCAAGGATTCAAGGTAGGATTACTTGGTCGTTGCAGTCCCTTGGGATTCTTTCCATTTTATTGTACAGTCAACTCTTATTCAAACAGTATTGTATATTCAATCCTTGAGATCATTTTATGTATTCAGCTAGAGTTCTTGACTCAGTATTACCAGTCTTTGGAGGTGGTTATATTTGTTTTTCACTTTTGGTTTCGACACTTGTATTAAATTATATGTTTAAAAAAAAATGGCTCGAAATATAATTATAATCGGCTTACCTAGTCTTAGAGACTAAGTGTCATCACGATATCTGTGGTAGGATTTTGGGTCATGACAAGTTGGTATCAGAGCTCTAGGTTCATAGGTTCTACGAGTCACGAACGAGTCTAGTAGAGTCTTGCGGATCGATACAGATACGTCTGTACTTATCTTCGAGAGGCTACAGAACTATTAGGAAATTTCCACTTCTTTTATTCCTGTCATGCGGAATTTGTTGATTTTGGAGTTTGAGCCTTTGTATCTTTATTCTCTCACAGGTGGTAAGGACACGCGCTACTGGTTCAGCTGGGCAGACACTCGCGCCTCGTGCTAGAGCCGTGAGAGGTCGGGGCCGAGGAAGGGCACGTGCCGCAACTAGAGCACCTGTCAGAGTAGCAGTTCAGGAGCCGCCAGTAGCTCCGGTTGGGGGACAAGTACCAGAAGCACCTGTTGTTAGTCCCGGACTTCAGGAGACCTTAGCATAGTTCGTGAACATGTTTAGAACATTAACTCGGGTGGGATTGATCTCCGTTTCACTAAATATTTCACAGATTGGGGGAGGAGTTCAGAATCGTACCGCCCGTACTCCAAAGTAGCAGGTTCACATTGGTCAGGTTTCGGGTATAGTACCGGTACAACCTGTTATTCCGGTTTAACCTGAGGTCAGGCCAGAGGCATCAGAAGAAGAACAAAATAGACTTGAGAGATTTAAGAGGTATAGTCCACCTACCTTCAGTGGCACAACTACCGAGGATCCCCAGGGATTTCTAGAAAAGTGTCATTGTATACTCCGCACCATGGGTATTGTAGAAGTTGGCGGAGTTTGCTTTATTACATTTCAGTTGTTAGGAGCAGCGTATCAATGGTGGCAAGTTTATGAAGAGGGTAGACCAGCCGATGCAACACCACCAATTTGGGCTCAATTTTTAGGAATGTTTTTGCGTGGCGTACAGAGTTTGAACGGTTGCGTCAGGGCACCATGATGGTGTCAGAATATGCCATTACGTTCAGTGAGTTAGCCCGTCATGCACCTTTTTTGGTTCCTATTGTCAGAGAGAGAGTCTGCAAATTCATTGAGGGGCTCGATTATGATCTTAAAACATGCATGGCTCGAGAATTGCAGTCTGATACGCTATTTCAACAAGTAGTAAAGATTGCCAGAATTTTAGAACGTGTTAGGAATGAGGAAAAGGAGTCTAAGGAGGTTAAGAGGTCTCGAAATTTTGGAGGATTCAATGGATTCTACTCTACATCTAGCACTCATCATGGCAGAGTCTCGGGTAGTCGATCAGTCCAGTCTGCAATTCAAAGTACTCGTACTGCTCCAGTTAATACTTTTAGTGCACCACCAGCACGAGGTTCTTATAGTTGTTATTTCAGTTATCCGGCACAGACTAAGTATGAGTAGCTGCACCCGCATAGGGGTTGTTATGAGTGTGGTAATACTAGGCACATCATGACAGATTGTCCCAGACTTGGGAGAGGTGGATTTCATCAGAACACTCAGGCTACATACTCTATTTCAGTTACTACCCCGTATGCACAGCCGGTTAGGGGTAGAGGACAGGCGGGTATAGGGCGCCCTAGAGGGGGAGGCCCAGCCCGTTGATATAATTTCTATGGTATGGCTGAGGCCGCTACACTAGATGGTGTCGTTACAAGTACGATACCGATTTGTTATAAAGGAATATTATTCCTTAATTTGATTTGGTTCTAAGTATCGAGGCGAGTCCTCCTATTATGCTCCACTTATGGGTGAGCTTCATAATTCTGTAACCTACTTATGTGTTTACTCTTGTTGGGAGATTTTATGGCAATAACTGTGTCTATCAGTTTGTTTTGGGTCACTAATAAGAGTTGTGAGGCTAAAGGTGACTATCTGTTACTCATTACAGTGAGTTTTGATATAATTTCGGGATAATTAATTATAATTTTATGAATTATATGTCCTACCGGTATTGGGGTTCATTTTTTGTTATGAAATTGTTTCACAAAATTTATTAAAAAGAAGAAAGTAAAGAAATGGAAAGTTTCAGTTGGCACGATGTGCATACTACTTGTGATTCGGAGTTGAGGGATGGGATCCTTGTGGTTAAATTCATGTATTTTAAATTCTCCCTTTGTGAAATTAAATTTGTACTAATATGGGGTCATGTGTATTAGGCTTATTTGATAATTCTTGTATATATTTTTCTATCCATATTTAGCCATATTCGTGTTGTAGTTATTGAGTTTTAGCCTACGAGCTGAGTGCCCAGGTGGCGTTAAATGTGATTCGTTAATTCGGGTGAATAATTACGAGGTTTTCATGTTCCTCAAATCGTTGTATGTATTGTGAAGGTTTGAAACTAGGCTTGAACTGAGGTGAAATTTAATTATCGGTGATGAAATTGATAATGGGTAGTCATTGTGGCCAGAGTTATTATTATGGGCATATGTATGATGTGTCACGCTATGTGAATGTGCCGTGCGGGTGTAGGCACGAGTTGCTACAGCCGGTTGAGTCTAATACCATGTGTCGATGTGAAAAATCGGATCTTTTTGAAATTTATTGGAGTGTAAGAAATTTGGTTCTAAGGTTTATAAGTATAGAGAGGAGAAATAATCTCAATTTAGATGGTGTTGTCGGACCCATGTTAATTTGCGGTGACGTAGAATCACCCGCAAGTAAATGTACGAAGAATACTATCGCGACCCCAAATCCATTAAACAAATCCATTAAAGGTCGTGATGGCGCCTAACACCGGCATTAGACAAGCCAACGGTAATTTACCAATTTAAGAAATCATAATTTTCCTTAATTGAACAGTATAACATAGAATCTACAGAGTAAGTAAAAATATTTACACGAACCACAATAATGAATAACCTGAAGGAAATTTCAAAACCCGGTGTCACAAGTGCATGGGTATTTTCTAAGAAATATAATAATAATACAAAGTCTGTCCCGAATGTAATAAGACATAATGAAATAAATAGTACAATGTGGACTCGGTGGACTGCGATGCGTATCCTCAAATGCAACTCACATAGAGTCTCCTCAACAGGTGCGCCTACGCGTCAAGGTGATCATCAATGATCCTGACTAATCCTGCACATTTAGTGCAGAAGTGCAGCATGAGTACGTAAATCAATGCGTACCCAGTAAGCATCTAGCCTAACCTAGGAGAAATAGTGACGAGGGGTCGACATCGACACTTACTAAAGGTCCAATAAAGCAATATAATAATACATAAGCAAATGCGAGGCATACAACAATGATGAGGTAAATCCGTAAGTTACATAATCTTTCAATTTCTTTTTTCAAAGCATAAAATTTTAAATCTTATATTCTACCTTAACAACTCGGAAAAATGTCAAGTGTCATTATCAATAAGTAAGGAATACCATATAAAATGCCGGACATCAGTGGAAAGTTTATCTCGTGAACATTCAGACTACTAGCGATATAACGCACGATTTCTGCCGAGGTCATTTGGCCCGATCCAGAATAACATGTACACTGCCGAGGGACGTGTTGCACGGTCCGTAGATGCATCTATATATTGCCGAGGAATTCGGCCCTCTCCACAAGAAAAGGGAAGGTACCGAATTACGATATACGTGTTTACAATACAGCACATGAGCACAAAAATTAATTTAATCTTACCATTTCGAATATGAAAGTGGGCTGAGACCCGTATTTTATGATTATGAGATGAGGTGTCACAGAGTGACTTTTATTTGAAAGATTTATATTCGAAAGATTTTTATTTGAAAAACTTATATTTGAAAGATTTATATTTGAACGACTTACATTTGAAAGACGTATATTTGAGAGACGTGATTAATTGGTTGTACTTGTATTCCTTATTTGTTTGAGCAATATTTACAGTATTCTTGTGGCCCTGTTGTTCATATCCCTGATTGATCTTCGTTGCCATCACTGCTATTTGTTTTCTATTATTTTTGTATACTGCTATATTGCGCAAGTTATTAGACTAGTGAGTGTCTTGACTGTACCTCGTCACTACTCCACCGAGGTTAGTCTTGATACTTACTGGGTATAGACTGTGGTGTACTCATACTACAGTTCTGCATATTTTTGTGCAGAGCCACATATTGAAGATATCGGATTCGGACAGAGATTAGAGTGTGATCGCAAGGATTCAAGGTAGGGCTGCTTGGTCGTCGCAGCCCCTTGGAGTCTTTCCATTTTATTGTACTGTCAACTCCTATTCGAACAATATTATATATTCAATCCTTGAGATCATTTCATGTATTCATCTAGAGTTCGTGGCTCAGTATTACCAGTCTTGGGAAGTGGTTATATTTGTTTTCCGCTTTTGGTTTCGACACTTGTATTAAATTATATGTTTTAAAAAAATGGTTCGAAATATAATTGTAATCGACTTACCTAGTCTTAGAGACAGTGCCATCACGACGTCTGTGGTGGGATGTTGGGTCGGTGACAGGTAAATAACGAAATTGGTAGGTTGAAGATATAAAAGTTCTGCCTCGCCCAACAAAACATGTGAATAAGACAAGATTTGCCCAGCCAGCAAAACATATAAACAATTTAACAATATAAATAGAATGAAAATAATATCAAACTTGAGAACAAAAATTTTCCATTATTTTGGGAGGGTAGCGCCAAAGGCTATTTTTGTAAAACTTCCTTAAACATGAACAAAAACAACCTCAAATTATCCTAATTGTGCAAGTCTCCCGAAAATGTAAGAAGTAGCCCGTTGCGTTTGAGCCCATTTATTTTTTAGTGGTTTATTAATTTATTATGCTTTTGATCGATGAAAATACCTAATATTGTACACCATCTAAGAGTAGTTCTGCTGTCAAGAATTTGCCTTGAGTACTAAATTCGGTTATGTTTGCTAATAAAATTTGTGTGGTAGTATATCTTAGTAAACATGTACTATTTAAATAATATGGAGGTAGCAGCTCATTCCTTGAATTTTTTTTTATAAAAAAAAAATAGGACTGAATGACAACCAACATGACATATTTTATTTGAAAGTTATGACATAATAAAATCAACATAAATATGGTAGTCAAGTCAATGGTCAAGTATATGGTAAGCAAAGTGATTCATACCGGAAAGTCAAAGATTAAAAGATTTTTATTTTACGTTGCAAGGTCTCCTAAAATATCGTGTGGGACAATTGATCAACGAAAAATGGATAAACTTGAAGAACATGTATTAAAGTGTTAGAAAACTCCTCAAATTATAATTGAAAAATAAAAAAGAATTATATTCTCACGTCAGAAGGTGATACAATTATGTTGTTAAACGTTTTCCTTTTATTTTAACCTCTCGGATAAGCAATGCTAAAACCTACTCAAGGCGAAGATATGAAGAAAGAATGAACCAAATTGTGGTAATCGTAATTCGTAACGTGCGAGAATCATTTAAGAGGATCAGGTCGAGAGAGTACGATAAATTGGTGTAAAATATTTACTTTTCCATGTGAGTTTATTTTATTTCATCGGACGACGTAGTAAAAGTTATGATAAAAGAGTAAATACATAATCTATAATTTTGACAAAATGAAGACCGCTATTGGAAAATATTTGCACCCTCTTAAGGTAGGGGTGGGTATAAAATCCGAAATATTGAATTCCGAACCTGACCGGTATTTCGGTATCAATTTTTCGATTATTCGGTATTTCGGTACGGTCCTCGGTATTGAGATTTCGATATTTCGGTATATCGAAATACCGAATTATTTAAGTATTCATGTGCATCTTAGTCCTACACGGCCCAGCCCAAAATTTTAACTGTCTTTCTAGCCCAAATTTTCAACTTTGTTACCCCTAAGTACTAACCCAATTAGACTAAGCCCAAGTCCCTTACTCTCTTAGGACTCCTTTGGCCATAGATTTTGCCAAAATAAACTTGAGTTTTATTTGGCAAACACATGTTTGGCCATAGATTTTGCTTATATTTTGGCAAAATCTCAAATCCCAAATCCCAAATCCCAAAATCAGTTCAAAAGTTGGTTTTGGGCTAAATCCCTAATAATACACATGTTTTTTCAAAATAAATTTGGGAAATATGTTTTGAAAACGTATGTCCAAACACATTTTCATCTTCAAGTCAAACTTCACAAAAATAAATTTTTCAAAACAAATTTAGGAATCTATGGCCAAACGCTAGTTTAAATTCTTTCCCTTAATCTCTTAAGATACGCCAGGTAGTTAATAGAATCGCTGGCATTGGGGCTGAACTCTTTTGTTTGAAATGAGGTGGTTGCTGGAACATGTGGTGAGGATGTTAACGGACAAGCTTGTTCTTTTAGAAGGCATCTGTTGTTGTAATCTATCGTATTTTGCCAGGGGAATGGTAAACTTGAAAGCTTGAGGTTGTCTTATTGTCACTTACTGTGATCATTCAACTTGAATTTGGAATTGAATGACTTCGTGACTTGTGAGATTGACAGTTGATTTCTTTAATGTTCATTGATTTCAGTGGCAGAAATGATGATCATTTCCGAATTAAAGATTGAGGTGTTTATTTGTGAAGGATCGTAAATATGAAAAATAGATTTGTGGAATTTTTTTATTCATTTCATTATCTGCAGAAGCAATGTATTTATCCAAGTATTTGTGTAAAAGAAAAAAATAAAGAAATGAAAACTATCTGTACAACTGGCTATTTCTTATTTGCTATCTAATAACTAATTAACTGAAGAATATTCTTCTCTATGCTATTTACACGGTTCACGTGTGTGAGACCCAAATGTGGAATCTAAAGATATACAACTGTTAATTACTTTATCGGAACGGCTCTTGTTTAATTCGTCACACTTTTGATCAAAGGCTAGGATTGAGCCACGTGTTGAGTCCTAAGAAGAGAAATTGGTCTTTGACCTAGATATGTCCGAAACATAGTCTTGTCCGAAAACATAGAATGTTTTTTTCCTCTTCGTCTCTATGAGAATGAATAGCCGCCATTGATAATTTCTTCTCAACATTCCTCCTCAAGTTGGAGGGTAAGGAAGTGACTCCCAACTTGCCAAGAATAGCTGTGTGAGAAGGCCCAGAAAGTGATTTCGTGAACAAATCGGCTAACTGAGAAAATGAGAGAACGTATGAAAGAAAGATTAATCCTGATAGAAATTGTCGTCGGACGTAGTGACATTCCACTTCTACATGCTTCGTTCTCTCATGAAACACGAGGTTCCGGGCTATGTCAATCGCTGCCTTGCTATCGGAGAAAATTGGTACCGGTAAAGAGGGTGTAGCAAAGATGTCGGAGAGGAGTCGGGTGAGCCAAGCGAGCTCTGCTACTACACGGCGCATGGAGCGATATTCTGCTTCAGCGGATAACAAAGAAATTGAGATCTGTTTCTTGGATTTTCAAGAGATAGGAGAGCCTCCAAGGCTGATGTAAAAGCCACTCATTGACCGGTGACTGTCAGGACACGAAGCCTAGTCGGCATCACAAAAGGCCAGAAGAGATAAGGAAGGATCTGAATTTAAAATGATGCCTTGTCCTGGATCCAAACTCGAATAATGTAAGATACGAAGAGCTGCTGAGAAATGTGAGTATCTGGGTTGTTACATATATTGACTCAACTTTATCACAGCAAAAGACAAGTGGGCCTTGTATGGGTCAAGTAGTTCAATTTCCCTACAAGGTACCGATAGATGGTGGGATCAAGAAGCAAAGGACCTCCATCAACATGGAGCTTAGAATAAGGTTCAAGCGGAGAAAAGATTGAGGGAAAAGTAGAAACATCAAACTCTTTCAATAAATCTAAGGTATATTTCCTCTGATAGACTATACTCCCCTATTTTTTTCTAAGTATTTCCATACCTAAGAAATAATGAAGATTACCCAAATTTTTGACTTTGAATTCACTGTGAAGAAAAGACTTGAGTGTGATTATTTCTTCTATATCATCCCCACTGATAAGAATGTCGTCAACATAAACAACTATTATAGAAATTAGACTGTTTTTCCTTTTGAAGAACAAAGAATAGTCATTTAAGGATGAGGAATTAGGGGTGGACATAATACCGACCGAATCGAGAAAACGACTGAACCGTAAACTTCGGTTCATTTGGTTTTAGTTTTTCGGCTTATTCGTCCGATTTACGGTTTATATTTTCTATATTTTCATTGTTCGGTTCGGTGCTCGATTTTGCAAATTCGATTTTCGGTTAAACCGAAAAACCAAAGTTTTCTAATATGGGTCCTAGCCTCTGGGCACACTTAAGTTGTCTAGTCCAACTTTTTCATATATTTACATTATAAAATTTGAAGTCCAAGCCCAAATAAAGTCCCACATTCTAAAAATTATCCCTTTTTACTTGCCAATGCATTTTTCATATTTGTTTACTTGCGCGTCACCGATGTTGCTGTATACGAGATAGTTATATCTCCCAAATCAACTAAATGATTTGGCTAATCATATTATATGTATCGCATTTTCAAATTTTAATTTCACTAATACATGAAATTAGTCATATTTTTAAATAGAAAAAGTCCAATTTAAAAGCTCAATACGACAAGACCAAACCGACCAAATTGAACCGAAAATCGACCGAACCGAATTAGCAAAAACGAAAAAAAATTAAACTAATTTTGGTTTGGTTATTGGTACACCAAATAAAAAACTGAAAACCGAATAAACCGAACCGAACCGGCCGACACCCACCCCTATGAGGATTAACCCTTAAAACTTAAAGTACCAGCAAGCCGAGCCTATACCACTGCCGTGAAGCTTTCTTCAAATCATAAAGTGATTTTTTGAGTAAACATACATGGTTGGGACTAGGTGGGGGTATATCTGTTGGAAACTTCATAAACACTTCCTTTTGTAAGTCACCATGTAAAAATGCATTACTAAGATCCAATTGATAAATAGGCTAATTATTCTTTACTGCAACAACCATCAAACAGCGGATGGTAGTCATCTTGGCTACAGGAGAAAATGTCACTGTGTAGTCAATTCCTTCCCTTTGAATATTCTCCCTGACCACTAATCGTGCTTTGAGTCTTTCTACAGTCCATATGAATTATGCTTTACCTTGTAAACCCATTTACAAGGTAAGGCCTTCTTCCCTTGTGGTAAAAGAACCACATCCCACGTGTGGTTAGCTTCTAAAGCTTCAATTTCTGAATGCATTGCTTGCATCCATCCTGGATATTCAGAAGCTTGAGAAAAGTTGCTAGGTTCTTAAATCTCTGAAAGAGATTGCATCATCTACCTGTGATGAGCAGAAAGTGCACCAAAAGCAAAGACACTGGGCTGGCAGGGCTGAATAAAATACGAGGAAGTGAGGTAAGTCAGATAAACATTAGAGAAAATAAAATCTTTAAGGTGAGAGTGCCATTTAAAAACTCTAGTTCATTTTCTGATTCATGGTGTAGATGTAGGTATAGTGGGAAACCAAGGGGTGATGGGAGAAGGGGAATAGGAAAATTGAGGTAACGATAAGAGAGTGAAATGAGGTGATCGAATTCTGGTGATACTAGGTGACGAGGGCAATGCAAGTTCAATCAAAGAGGTGTTTGGTTGAAGTTCACTAGTGGTTGTGCCCATAGGTGAATGGGTAGGAAATATGAGATCTGGGTTGGAAGTGTCTGAGTGTGGTGTGATGGTTGAAGCAAAAGGATATATGTATTTATGGAAATGAATATCTCTAGACACAAGGATTCTTTTTGTATCTAATTCCAATACTTTATACTATTTTTGACCTAAAGGATATCCCAAAAATACACAACTTTTTGCCCTTGGTTCAAACTTGTTTCTTCCGCTAGACAAGGCAGAAATATAACAAAGACATCCAAATGTCCTTAATGAGTCATAAGAATGATACTGATTGAACAAAATGGAATAGGGTACCTATCAGAAGGCAGCTTGTTAATCAGGTATGTTGTAGTTAATAAACACTCTCACTTATATCTGATAGGTACCTTAGATTGGAAAAGCAAAGCCCTTGCTATTTTCAAAATATGTGTATATTTTCTTTCAACATGCTATTCTGCTGAGGTGTTGATACACAAGATGTCTGGTGTATTATCCCTTGAGAGCTAAGAAAGGCTGCCTGCTGAGATCCCTTGCCTAATTCAAAGGCATTGTTTGTTCTTAACTTCTGTACCTTTACTCCAAATTATCTTTCAACCATTGTCAAAATATTCTTTTAGACTGTAAAGGAATTACTCTTGGTGCTTAACAATAATGTCCAAGTCCCTCTGCTATAGTCATCCACAATAGTTAAGAAGTATTTGAATCCAATATAAGTAGGTTCCTTGTAAGGTCTCCAAGTGTCTACATGAATTAATTTAAATGAATTTTTGGATTTGATTTGACTCAAAGGAAAAGGAATCCTAATTTGCCTAACTTTAGGACAAATATCACATAAACAATCAGAATGGGAAGGCAAAGAGACAAAAACTAAGATTCTTCATTGATGAAAAAGGCATATGCCCTAATCTAATATACAAAAGGTTTACATATGAAACCACACTAATAGAAAAAGGAAAGACAACTGAAATATGATTGAAACACTATGAATTGAAGGAGAAATAATTTTCTTTTTAAGATTAAGCTGCAATACCTAGAAGTCCCTCACTTACATCACCAAAAACTTGAGGCCTCTTCATTAAAGGGGCTTGCAATAGACATTGAGTAAGAGTAAATAAGAGTATGCATTGAAACTGAACAGAAAATCTGAGAAAATCAATTGACTGATAATAGATTAGATTTGAAACTAGGCACATGAAGAACCTATTCTAAAATTAAATTAGGAGAGATAGGAACTTTCCATATATGTGTAACTGTTACCCTAAAGGAATTAGGCAGATTTATATGTAAAGGGGTAAGAAGAGGATCTAATGAGATAAAAGCATTTGAATCAAAACATATATGTTCCGAAATTCATGAATCAACGATCCACGCACTGATATTAAAAACTAAAAAATAGCTGCCAGTGTATTTGTTTATAGTACCAGCTACTGCACTTGCATTTATTTCTGAACTGGAACTTCCTCCATCTGAAATTCACTTGTTTGATCATCTTAACCAACCGTGAAAATTGATCTTGTTGCACCCTATTTTGTACTAGTCAAAACAAGATTCAACTTGTGGTTTCTCTGTTGTTGATGAAAGAGAGTCGCCACCTAATATTTAAAGGTATATCAGGGTACCTATTTAATTACTAAAGTCATATTCTTTATTGGTTTGCTAACCGGTGAGATTATGGGTAACGGTTCTTATTCTTCTAAGGGGAAGGTGTTAGGCACCCCTTAAAATCTACCTGAGGTAGCTCAATAGGACTTAGACTAGATTTAGGACTAATTGTTTGTATTGTGCTTAATTAGTGGTTAAAAAGGTACAACTTACTATATACTAGGACATAATACTTACAAATAAGGCGTGTAATTTAAAAAGGGGTGTGAGCTTAAAGAAGTTTTAGAAAGTAATATTGACATATATGTGCTATTAAGGGCTTTGAAAAATGTGTATGATATTTGTATTTAGGAAAAAATATAAAAAGAAGAGTTAAGTTATAAAACACTTTGTCTTTTAAGAATGGATGTTCATATTACTCTAATAATATTAAGATGTTATAAAAGTATGCCTACGTTATACCTTGGCTTCTTAAATATCAGACTTGAAGAGATCGTTTGAAAATCTTTGTTTGAGCGGCAACAACTTGGTTTTCGAAAAGAGTTGAATTTCTGTTAGAAGGTCAAACGTGCGATTCAATTCTGGTTTTTTATTTTGAAAGAGAGACTGTCATCTCTTGCAAAGCTATTTGGTCTTCAAAATCTCTAAGAAGAGTTAGCAAAACAAATATATCAAATTAATGGTATAACAAATTATGATTAGCGAATGGTAGATTAGTTACTATCTAACACTTCTTTTAATCCTATGTTCTTTAAGGCTTACCTAAGTTGTTCACACGATTTAAGGTATAAAGCAAAGCATTCAATCCAATAAGATAATTGTTGCATATATGTGTGAGATAAAATAATAAGAGTGCAGCAAAAGTAATGAGGCAACAAATCTAAGGTAGAGAAACAGTAATAGTAAAGGAGTAAAAGGAGAGGACTGGACTCTGGTTTTTTGGGCCTCAAAGAGACAGGCCCAGCAATAGCAATAACGGGCAACATCAGACTTCGAACTTCCAGAATACAACAATGCTGGACTTGGGCTTGAGTTCCTTAAGAACTCAGCAGGACCAAACAATTGTACATGCTCAAAAGAAAAGAGAAAGTCATTAGACACACATTATGTATATTCAGTCATGCATGAAATATGTAAGTAAATGACTTGAGCAAAATATAACAAACTAACAATATTAAAATATCATGATAGGTTATACTAATGCGGCAATTATGTATGGTAAAAAATTTACAATTAAAAAACTTTCGTTGTCATTAAACACTAAGCCCAAAGAGAATAATGAGTGTCAATAAATTAAAAGCTAAGAGTAGAGTTCCACTCAAGGTCAAAGCCCCATTTTGAGTCCCCCGACACTTCAAAGTTGCCAAGGATCTCAAGGCCCAGGACAATACTTGTGCCAGGGAGAGTAGCCAACCAAGAGTTAAACTCTATCCTAAATACCCCTAACTACCAACGACTCATTTTTCCCTATAGGTTTAAGTGTCAATGAGGCTCTTTCAATGTAAACCAATTATCATAGCAATACCACACCATAAAAGTGTATACCTCTCTCAGGAAGGCCAAACAGAATATTATAAGGCTACAAGATAGCTTATCTATATTATCACAACCATATTTCTAAATTAAATGGGTGGCTAACACATTAAACATGTCCAAAGAGATAGGATTCAAATATACATAGAGGTAGTGTTATTAGCATACTACTATTAAAGAACCAAATACTTGAGATCAAACACCTTAAGGATAGATAAAGAGTACACAGTTCCGATCTGTAATAGTTTTTGAATACAGATGCCTTTGCCCTAACCTACTAGCCATAGATTGTCTTAACTCAAGTCTAGCACACATAGATTAGCAATACTACTTGAAACTTTTGAAAGTATCAACAAAGGTTCAGACAAACAGTCATAGTTAGAACCTCTGTAGGTGCTATTAGAGATACCATAATATAATCAAAGCTTTTAACATGACTACATGTTTACAGATTCAAATGGAACTCCTAAGAATGTTTAACAGGATCTCAGACTATCAGTCTTACTTAACTTTGAAATTGATGACAAAATGACTTATTTATAAGAGTGTTAATGTCATTATGAAATATGCAAACTATTGTATCCAAGCAGCAACAATAAGAAGTTTCCCTTAGGATTCACACACTAGGTTAAATTCAGATGAAAGGGAAAGAGAGAACTGGGTATAGTTTCAAGATAATGCATAGAAGCATGAAATCATGAAGGACATAAAATAATGCATGTAGAACTTTCATTCAATTATAAACATAAATATTTCTACTAAGGTTATGATCTTACAAAACAAGATGAGTTTCAACCATTTATAAAATCAGGTCAACAATGTCATTAAAAGGATGGGGGGGAGGGGGAGGGTTAAAGATAGGGGAGATTTTATACTTAGCTGTATAAACTAAGAATTAGCATCTAAACATGATGGAGTTATACCCAACTTATAAAATATTTAACACTAAACTATAGTAGACATGACTATAACCTGATTCATGAGAGATAACCTGGTCATAACATAACACATGCAAAATAGTTTATGGTGTTTATAAGAATTGACCTAGTTACCTTAGTAAGACTGTTCCATATAAAGAGACTTGAATATGTGATTAGCAGTGAAACACAAATATAGGACTCTCATCTTAATGACTCAAAGGCTGCTTAAGGGTCAACAAACACTTATATAAAGGAAGAAAGCATTTTGAATACTTAGACTTCACATACTTCCACCGAGTGATGAAGGATTAAACCAGGAGCCTTCATTTATGTTCTAGTTAGAGTTTCATACAGCAACCCCAAATGCAGAATAACAGAATACAGAAAATAGTGTGGTAGATATAAAGATCACAGCAGAACATTAAAGAAGATCTGAAGTCTAGGCAAATATGGGAAGTCATTAAGGTATATTAGGGAACTTAATCGTGTAAGCTATTCGATTCAGAATAGAAGTCATCAAGGTCATATAACAACATAATCACTACTGATTAAAGATACTCAAAAGCATAACAGATGACCATAGCTTCACAACACCTCATTATGAACTGAATAAACATCTATATACTAATGACAAACATCATAAACGAAGACAATTGATTGAGAGATAGCAGCATATCCATGATTTTCGAATAAGACAATCAAAAGAGAAAGAGTGGAGGTATATTGACCTTTTCTAGGCCAGCAGACTAGACATGAGTTCAATTTAGTTGCGTAGGATCCAAAGTTTAAAGTTTGAGCAGTGAAACAACTTGGAAAAATAAGAGAAATAGAGATTGATCAGAAAGAACCTAAGCTTCTAAATGATTTTTTATATTCATATCATATTTTAGGCTCTTGTTAGGTCCGGTAGGTCTGGTTGGTGAGAGTATTCAAGGATCTATTTATAGTGATATTTAATGGCTTAGGTTCAAAGATTCAAACTACATAGTGGAAGATGACGGAGAGTGGATGATGCTAGAAAGGTGGGTGAAATCAGAAGAATACAGAGGGAAATCAGTAGTGATTTTTACCTAAAGCAGGGAAAGGCTGACCGTTGGAAGCAAAAATCAGCGGACAAAGCTCATAGACCCAGTGGTCACTGTGTTTGACCTCTGGGTATAGAATATTCATCACGAGACTCTGAAGAATCTCCATGCATGCTTCAATTTAACATAATACAATATAAATATGAAGATTTGATGTTTCATGTTCAAGCTAGGATTTTCGGATTTGGACGTTTGAATCTTAAAGACGGAAATAGGAAAGAGTTCAGCGAGGATCATGTGTATTAGAGATAGAAGGTATGATTTTCTTGGTGATTTGAGGTTGCACGAATTTTTGCAAGATTCTCTTGATTGATTAGGGTGATGGGTTTGAGAGAAATGAGAGAGAAAGGAGAAAGAAGGGCGACTGGGCAACATGGAAATGATTTAGGTTTAAGGGTGATTGTGTCATCTCTAGGGGTTATTGTTAAGAGATGGGATTTGGGCCGTTGATTCATTAGATCAACTACCTTGATAATTCAGGTTTTAAATAATTTTAAGGAGAAAATGTGATGACCGTTAGATCTTCTGTTTTCAACGGCCACGACTGAATCTAAAGGGGTATTGGAATTAAAGGAAAAATGGAGATAAATTCAGAGTCGTTGATCTAGGGAACGAACGACTTAGATCCATTGTGCTTCTTTTGTGAGTATGGGAGGCGGGTGATGTGGCACGATCTGATTGGCTCAAATGGAGTGGCAAGGATTGCCAACTTGGAATGAAGAGGTTGTTTGGACTGGATATTTTCGGATTGGGCTCTTGTGTTGGGCCAAAAGTAATTTAAATGGTAGCCATTGTGTGTTTGATTAAAGAATTGCAATTATAGCCTCTTAGTCTTTTAACCCTTTTGAAATTAATTTAAATAAAATTAATTATTTCCAATAAAATATAGTAAAAATTATAATTATCAAATATTCTACTAATTATTGTAATATATTATTTATAAAATACTTTGTTTTTCTAAATTGTAACACTAATTTCGAATTATTAACATAGTAATCTAATTAATCAAAATTTTAAGAAGTAATTCATTAAATTAGTTATAAAACCTCTATGGTGTATTTTAAAAATTATTTTAATAGTATTAAAATAATAATTATATTTGTAATTATATAATACTAATACCAGGTTATTAATTTCAAAACTAATGCTTAACTAATTTGTAAAAAATAGGTATTTATTGATAGAAAATACTTTCAAAATATTCATTGTAAATTATTAAGTACAAGTAAATTAATTTAAAAAGAGAGGGTCCAAATTGGCCGTCAACAGTTGCCCCTCTTTGACCGGAGACAATGAAAGAGTTTTCGGGCAAAGAAATTGAACCAAAGCCAATTTTGTCTCGACTTTAGGCATGCATTGCAGCAATGGCACGAAGATTATTAGCTGCAGGTTGGGAGTAAAGGAAGATTATGGGAGGAGTTTTGGGAAGTTGGGGCGGATTTCTGGCTTTGAATTGCTTATATACCTCGGGTTTAACGAGGATCAGGCCTCATATAGTTCTGGAGTGGGGAATTTGAGAAAATGATGCTTGCACGAATTGCCCCAGTATCGTATTATGATGATACTGCGAGACAGAAGTTTCGACACTCATGACAGCTTGAATTTGCAGCTTGACTTGAAGGATTTGAAGAATTAGTTTGCTGATCGTTTCGAACTAGAGCTCGGATTCTGGCACGCTAATGAGTTTGTTGTGCCTCATAGTGTTGTAGTTTGGTTTGCTACTTAGAAGGAGTTCCTCGTTGTGATCTCTGTTTCTACAAAATAAAATACACACATACCCATTTATTACAATGCAGAATATGTTAAGATGTGATGTAAATAATGCAGGAATGATGATGCCTCGCTGCCGACAAGCCATTATTTGGGACCAAGATGATAAGATACTTAAACTTGACTTGATTTGTGTCACGACCCCAGTTTTCCTCCGTAGGATATCGTGACGGCACCTAGTCTCTAAGACTAGGTAATCATAACACTTACTGAATTAATAGAAGAAATCAACCATCAAATGAAGAATATGAGATAAAAATCTTATACACAATTTCAATTCCCAAAACCGGTAGTACAAGTCATAAACTCTACTGAGTTTGCTACAAAAACCTATAAATACAACTGTTTTGAAATAGAGATAAAACAGTACAAGTACAATAACAGAAGGTGACTTCGAGGCTTGTGAACGCAGCAGCAGGTTTACCTTGAGTCTCCACAACAAGATCCGTACAGTTAGCTAGAGATCGACTAACTCCGAATTATCTGGATCTGCACAACAATGTGCTGAAGCGTAATATGAGTACACCATAGCGGTACCCAGTAAGTATCAAGACTAACCTCAGTGGATTAGTGACGAGGGACAATCAAGACACCTACTAGACTAGATAACCTGAACAAGTATAGGTATAGAACTAACTGAGTATGATATGTCTACAGAACTACGCATAATGACAACAATAATACGGTGCTTGCAATAGGAAATTGAAGCAACAATTTGCAGCGGGGCACCACAAGTAATAACACAGTAGAGTAAGTTGGACACAGTTTAAATTCAGTGAAAAACAAATAAAAGAAAGACAAGTAGCAACTTGATAAGAATAACCGCTTTCGCACCAGGTTTATTCAATAATCCCCACGAGGTACCAAACCTCAAAACTCACACAATTCACGGGTCCCAATTCATGAACCCTAATCACTTGGAATCTTGTGCCTTCATTACAGCTGATAACTGGACGGATGACTCACGAGCCAATAGAACAAATCTCACATATAAGACAAGTAGACGGAGTACATACAAATGACCGGTAGCATCAGTGTTCATCTTCTTAAACCGATAGGGTGATAAAGTACGTGTATGCTTGTGCAAGTGTTCTATCACAGTTCAGGCCAACGAATAAGAGTAGAGAAAATGAACGACACATAAGGAACGATCCCCACAATTTTTACCAAGTAAAACTTACACAGGTTAGGCATGCCACTACACAAATATCAACAACAACAATGCCCCCAGGCCATCACAAGTCATCAGAAATCAATCTCTGACATAGCCCACCTTGTCTCGCCGCACGCACAATAATAATATTCCCACCTTGTCTTTCCACATGCACAAACCCACATATATATATCCCGCCTAGTCACACCGCATGTGGAAATATCAATAGTAACAATAGCACGGACAACTCACGTACAAACACCCCCACAATCCTCTCAACAATACCACGTGCGCCAAAATATAACAATAAAATAAAATGACTTTCACAACACGTGCCCATATTCCACAACATTTCCTCAAAACAATTTTACTACCACAACCACGCATAGCCCCCGGCTCAACAATACTGGGTACAATAGCAACAACAACAATAACACGAGAATACAACAAGTAAATCAACTCAAGAACTTCAGAACACAAAGAAACGGACGAACGAGCTCACAATGAAAGAGACAACAGAGAATAATGGTTTCAACAAGAATAACTCAACAAGGGGAGAGATAGCGTGCAACAATGATTTCCACATAAGTACAATTCGACGGTATGAGAGATAGCATAAATCAATGATTCTAAATAAGGATAAGTCAATAATGAAAGGGATAACAAAACTTCAATTAAGGGCAATTATGGAAAAAATACTAATAAATTCAATTAAGGATAAGCAATTACGGAAAAGATAATAATGACTTCAATTAAGGATAAGCAATTACGGAAAGAATAATAATAACTTCAATTAAGAATAAGCAATTACAGAAAAGATAGCATGGCAATAAAAGAGGCAATATCTTCAATTAAGGCACATAAGCGTTTAATTGGCAACAAGGGTAAACATGAATCAATTAATTCTAAATAAGACACGTAAGGGTAAATTTAGTAAACGGGGGATTTAGCATGCTAAAAAAACTTCACATCTAATGAACATAAGAACCTAAGAGCCCTAAACGGTCAAATTTCTATAAATAAGTCCGAGTACGTACTCATCACCTCGCGTACACGGCCTTCACATGACACAATTCTCACAAATGACTCAAATCCTAAGGGGTAGTTTTCCCCACACTAAGTTAGACAAGATACTTGCCTCAAAGAAGCTAGACTGTTACTCTAAAAATGACCTTCTCGAGTGAAACAACCTCTGGACGGCTCAAACCTAGCCAAAATAACTTCAAATCATAAAGAAAATTCATAGGAAACGATTCTGGATAATAAAGCTTCAATCTTTAATAAAAACAAAAAAGTCAACTCTGGGCTCGCACCTCGGAACCTGAAAAAATTCATAAAATCCAAACACACATTCAATTATGAGTCCAACCATACTAATTTCATTCAATTCCGACTCCGAATCGATGTTCAAAACCTAATTATTCTCTTTAGAAAAGTTTTTGATAAAACCCCCTAATTCTCCAATATAAACATGGATTAATTAAATAATGAACTGCTATATCATATTAAAATATAAAACTTATAGTTAGATACTGACCCCAATGAAAAGACGAGAAGAACGCCGCGAAAATCACCTTAAGCGGAGCTCTAGAACTCAAGATATGCTCAAAATACAAAAATAACGCGGTCTGATTTTTTATACTCAGGGATTTTCGCTTTTGCGACAAAAACATCCGCACCTGCGCATTTCCAGCTGTCATTTTCGCTTTTGCGGACCATTTTCGCACTTGCGGGGACGTAGATACAGACCCAACCTCGTCTCTGCGAAGCACCAGCACCAGCTCTCTTCTCTGACACCAAAATGAGCATAACTTCCTCATACGATGTCCAAATTCGACGATTCTTTTTTATATGGCTCCATAATTACGATATGAATCTAATGGTTCAATAAAAACAGAAATTTGAGCTCATTTGCTTAATGTGGTACCATTTATGCTTGAAGAAACGAAGTCGAAACATAAAAAACGAGCGCAACGCAACCCAAACCTATTCGAAACGCACCCGAGCCCCTCGGGACCCCGTCCAAACATACCAATAAGTCCTAAAACATAATGCGGACCTGATCGGGGCCTCAAATCACATCAAACAACATCAAAACTACAAATCACACCTCAAATCAAACTTAATGAACTTATGAACTTTCAACTTCTATAACTCGCGCCGAAACATATCAAAATAATCCGGAATGACGTCAAATTTTGCATGCAAGTCTCAAATGATATAACAGAGCTAATCCAACTCTCAGAATTGCAATCTGATCCCTATATCAATAAAGTCAACTCCCGGTCAAACCGCTAAACCTTCCAAAACTTTAACTTTTCAATTTTTGCCAAAATGCTTCAACTTATCCTACGACCCTCCAAATCAAAATCCGGACGCACGCCTAAGTCCAAAATTACCATATGAATCTATTGGAATCATCAAAATGCTATTTTAGAGTCGTTTACATAAAATTCAAACCCCAGTCAACTCTTATCGTTTAAGCTTCTAAAACAAGAATCCTTCTTCCAAATTGATCTCGAATCATCCAAAATCCGAACTCGACCACACACGCTAGTCATAATACATAATAAGAAGCTACTCGAGACCTTAAGCCACCGAACTGAATGCTAATTCTCAAAACGACCGGTCGGGTCGTTACATTCTCCCCCTCTTAAACAAACGTTTGTCCTCGAACGTGCCAAGAATCATTCTGAAGCCATAAATCACTGAGTGAACCTACCATACATATACCTGCGGATGACCCCATGTCACTCCAAATCAACTTAAGCCCGACAACACCACCTCAACTAATGATTTTTCCATCCACCACTAACAATAGGCCTTAGAACCAAATTTCTTACCATCGGATTATTTCCAAAAGACCCGACATATTCAAGTCTACACTCACCATATACAAACACGCGACGTAACATACTACACATATGTCCATAACAACATCTCTGATCACAATAGTCGTCCATACTCAAACCCAACATCGGTAATTAACCTCATATCAGTTAGAACCATGTTCCAAACCTCCACAACACCGACAACGATGCATGAAACACGAAGATGCCATGACTATTCACTCAAATCAACAAGTCACACCCCACATAACTTGGGCACATACCTCACAAGCTAAACCCAATAACCATAGCACGAATATGACTGAATATATGAGGAAAGAAAGTTCACCACCATCAGGGCCTAGTCAGTAGCATGTGAGTCATTTCAGGCCCAATCAGGGCAGCAGGGGACCTCACCAGCAGGGCCGATCAGGAGGGAGATTCCAGCAGTAGCGGAGGCCCCCATGCCCCAGGTGTGGGAAGATGCACTTGGGGATCTGCTACATGGACCTACCTATATGTTACGGGTGCAGATTGAGGGGTCATATTCAGAGGGAGTGTCGTTCATCCCGCCAGGGTGCGGGCAGAGGCACAACACATCCATCTAGTTCTGCAGCTGCTATATTTTCAGCACCCCCTCTAGCTCGAGGCACTCCAGCACCAGCAGGGCGTGGTGCAGCTATGGGTGGTGCGCAGAGTTCAGGAGGACCCAGTCATTTCTATGCTATGAGTGATTGCCAGAGTGCAGAGGCTTCTCCAGATGTTGCCACAGGTATATTGACTGTCCAATCTCATGATGTATATGCTCTTATTGATCCCGGTTCCACCTTGTCCTATGTTACCCCTTATATTGCTATGGAATTTGGGATAGAATCGGAACCGCTTCCTGAGTCATTCTCTGTATATACTCTGGTTGGAGAGTCTATTATGGCCGCACGGGTTTATAGGGGTTGTGTTGTCACGGTACGTGGTCGGGACACTGTGACCGATCTCACTGAATTGGGGATGGTCGATTTTGATATAATTATGGGAATGAATTGGCTTTATTCATGCTTTGCCAAGCTCGATTGCCGAACTAGAACTGTGAGGTTTGATTTTCCAAATGGGCCAGTCATTGAATGGAAAAGGGATAATGTGATGCCAAAAGGTAGGTTTATTTCTTACCTTAAGTCCAGGAAGATGATTAATAAGGGGTGTATCTATCATATAGTTCAGTGGTGAATGAATTTCCGGAGGTCTTTCCTGATGAGCTCCCTGGGATTCCACCAGACAGGGAGATTGATTTTGGGATTGATGTGATACCAAGCACGTAGCCTATATCTATTCTGCCCTACAGAATGGCTCCAGCAGAATTGAAGGATCTAAAGGAATAATTGAAGGATTTGTTAGAGAAGGGTTTCATCCGACCGAGTGTGCCACCATGGGGCGCACTGGTTTTCTTTGTTAGGAAGAAAGATGGATCACTGAGGATGTGTATTGACTACTAGCAGCTCAACAAAGTCACAATAAAAAACAAGTACCCATTACCAAGAATAAATGATTTGTTTGATCAGTTACTAGGTGCTAGGTACTTCTCCAAAATTGATTTACGGTCCGGGTACCACCAATTGAAGATCAGGGAGCATGATATTTCGAAAATAACTTTCAGAACCCGGTATGGGCACTTTGTTTCTGGTAATGTCTTTTGGGCTAACAAATGCCCCGACGGCTTTCATGGATCTTATGAATCGAGTTTTCAAGCCTTTTCTCGACTCCTTTGTGATAGGGTTCATTGACGATATTCTTGTGTATTCACGAGGTCTAGAGGACCATACCGATCATCTCAAGGCAGTTTTGCAGACTTTTCATCAGCACCAATTGTACACAAAATTTTTAAAATGTGAATTTTGGCTCGAGTCTGTCACATTCTTGGGTCATGTTGTTTCCAGAGAAGGAATAAAGGTTGATCCTCAAAATATTGCAGCGGTGAACAATTGGCCTAGACCTACAACACCAACCGACATTCGCAGTTTCTTAGGCTTAGCTGGGTATTACAGGAAGTTTGTGGAGGGGTTCTCTACTCTTGCCTCTTCGTTGACTAAATTGACTCAGAAAGCGGTTAAGTTCCAATGGTCAGATGCTTGTGAAAGGAGCTTCCAGGAGTTGAAATCAAGATTGACTACGGCGCCGGTGTTGACCCTGCCAGAGGGTACCGATGGGTTTGTGGTATATTGCGATGCTTCAAGGATCAGGCTTGGGTGTGTGTTAATACAACACGGCAAGGTTATGGCTTATGCTTATAGGCAACTCAAGAATCATGAAAAGAACTATCCAACACATGACTTAGAACTTTTGGCGGTGGTTTTTGCATTGAAGATTTGGCATCATTAATTGTACGGGGTCCACGTGGATGTATTCACGGACCACAAGAGCCTTCAATATATTTTCAAATAGAAGGAGCTGAATCTAAGGTAGAGAAAATAGTTTGAGTTACTCAAGGATTATGACATCGATATTCTATATCACCCGAGGAAAGCCAATGTGGTGGTGGATGCTCTTAGCCGGAAGTCTATGGGTAGTTTCGCTCACTTGGAGGCATGTTAGAGGTTGTTGGCCAGGGAGGTTCACCAGTTAGCTAGTTTGGGAGTTCGTCTTGTGGACTCTAGTGAAGGAGGGATAATTGTGCAAAATAGGGCTGAATCATTGCTTGTTGTGGAAGTAAAAGAGAAGCAATACAACGATTCATTGTTGGTACACTTGAAGGAGGGGAGTCACAAACATAAAACTATGGCTTTTACTCTTGGCACGGATGATGGTATACTAAGGTATCAAGGGCGGCTATGTGTTCCAAATGTTGATGGTCTCCGAGAAAGAATCACGACCGAGGCTCACACTTCCAGGTATTCCGTTCACCCGGGCTCTACAAAGATGTATCATAATCTTAAGGAAGTCTATTGGTGGAATGATATGAAGAGAAATATGGCGGACTTTGTGGAAAGATGTCCAAATTGTCAGCAAGTGAAGGCCGAACACCAACGGCCTGGTGAGCTAGCACAGAACATAGAAATTTCCAATGTGGAAGTGGGAAATGATTAATATGGATTTTGTGGTAGGATTACCACGCACTCCGCGCAAGTTTGACTCAATTTGGGTGATTGTGGATCGACTCACGAAATCAGCACACTTGTTGCCAGTTAAATCTACCGACACAACGGAACAATATGCTCAGTTGTATATTAAGGAAATAGTCAGGCTGTATGGCACTCCAGTTTCTATCATTTCCGATCGAGGGCTCAGTTCACGACAAATTATTGGAAGACATTTCAGCAAGGTTTGGGTACTCAGGTGAATCTTAGTACAACCTTCCATCCACAGACCGACGGGCAGGCAGAGCGGACTATTCAAACACTTGAGGACATGTTACGTGCTTGTGTTCTTGACTTCAAGGGTAGCTGGGATGATCATTTTCCACTCATAGAGTTTGCTTATAACAACAACTTTCATGCTAGTATTTAGATGGCACCATTTGAGGCGTTATATGGTAGAAGATGTAGATCTCCCATTGGGTGATTCGAGATCGGGGAAGCTGAGCTTATAGGACCAGACCTTGTTCATCAGGCTATGGAAAAGGTTAAAATCATTAAGGAGTGGTTTTAAACTACTCAGAGTCATCAAAAATCCTATCCGGATATTCATCGTAGAGACATAGAGTTCAAAGAAGATGATTGGGTATTCTTGAAGGTTCCCCCATAAAGGGTACAATGCTGTTTGGAAGGAAAGGGAAATTAAGTCCGAGTTATGTCGGGTCGTACAAAATCATTCAAAGGATTGGTCAGGTGGCGTACAAGCTTGAGCTACCACCTGGGATGTCATTAGTGCAGCCGATGTTCCATGTATCTATGTTGAAGAAGGTAGTTGGAGATCCGTCATCTATTGTGCCGGTTGAGACCATTGAAGTTAATGAAGAATTGTCATATGAAGAAATTCCAGTTTCTATTATTGATCGGCAAGTCCGAAAGTTAAGAAATAAAGGAATTGCATCCGTGAAAGTGTTATGGCGAAACCAACATGTTGAAGAGGCTACTTGGGAAGCCGAGGAAGAAATGAAGAAAAAGTATCTTTATTTGTTTGAATAGCCATGTATTTATAAAGTTGTAATTTATGAAAATTCTAAGAGTTACTTTCAATGAATTATGTATCATTTGTACTGTTGATGTAAGGGTGTTCCTTTCCTAGTAATATATTGCTTGTGAGGCCACAGTTGACGTTGTTATGAGTTATGTTACATCAGTGGTTTATGTATATGTTTTAAGGATGTATTTCTAGGGCTCTATGATAGGCGGATAGACATAGTTATAAGGGAAACTCTAGCGAAATTTTTGAAAATTTAGGGAATTAGTCAAATTTGGGGTTGCTGGTGTGTGGTATGAAATCTGAGTTGCATAAGATGCTAATAGTTAACCTTGACCCTCATTCGATAATGAATGATATTAAGTGGAGGAGGATGTAAGGCCCCGTGAAATGTTTCCTAAAAATCAGGGTTCGGACTTTTTGGATTGAACAGTGCACTGGGGAGTTGAAGGAAAATATTTTGCAGAAATAGGCATTTCTGCGGCCCATTATGCGGCTGCATAATCACTCTGTGTGCCGCAGAGTGATTATGCGATCTTGAAGTGAAGCAGCTACTTAGGCCATTTTTATGTTAATTTTGCGGCCAATTATGCGACCGCATAACCATTTCGCAGGCCACACTTTTGTCGCACAATCAACCTTAGAATTTTTGCGGAGGGAGGTTTTGCGGTGCATTATGCGACCGCAGAACAGGTCTGAAGGCCGCATAACTACCGCAGACCCAGGCCGATTGTTTTTCCATTTTTTGGCACCAAATTATGCGGCCGATATACGGACCGCATATCTATTCTGCGATCGCATATGTGACCGCAGATCCTGTCCCGGGGCTTCAGTTTTGGGGTTTTTAAACCCTACCTATTTCGTTAAAACATATGCCATAGTCCATTTTTAGCATATTTCTGATATTTTTAGAGTGAGAAAGAGTTCTTAGAGTGGGCAAGTAACCTTCAACCTAATATCCAATAATTGTTGCTCAATCCTTGAAGATTATAAAGAAAGTCCTCATCTTAAAGGTAAGAATCTATGCCCTAGCTCTTAATTTCGAAAATCTACTAAAAAGGGGATAATTAGAAAGACAATTATTGGGTGTGGGGGTTGTTATCTTGCATGCATGTATTCTTGAAGTATGTGGGAAGGTTGTGAGATAAAAACAAATGGTAGAGAGAGGAATGATAGAATCTTTCCTAAAAGGGCCTTAAAAATATTAATGCACACCTAGTGTTTGATAATGTGCTCAAGTGAGCTAGAATCATGACCATCTTCCTAATTTTGGTCCAACTTGTTATATTTCTAAAATAGATCGGAGTGCTAAGAATTCCAGAACGTTTTAAAGTTTAAAGGAAGCTCAATTGAGGTATGTTTTCTAAACCCTCTTCTTCTTAGAATCGAACCCCACGGTGTTCATGTAATTGGTGTAAGTCCCAAATTGATCATTATAGAATTGGATATTCCTAATGTGTTCGTGTTGAAGGATGTATGTTCAATATTTATTCTAAATTCTTCATCATGTCATCTTGCCATTTGAGGATATATTCAAAATGTGGAATATGTGTTAGAAATGTTAAGACTTCACGTCAAGATCGAATAAAGGTTGTTATGCCAAATTGTCTGAAAAGCCTCTTTGTGCTTAGGATTCTCAAACTGCTCATATGTGCACTAATGCCTTAAATGGTAGGCCTTATTATTGTTGATGATGATAATGATGTTTGAATGTGGAAAGGAGAAATTGGAATTATGAAATACGGCAAAGTGCCAAGAATGACTTTCTAATTGAGGCCACTCGTGCCAATGAATTGAAAAGATGTGAAAGAAGTATGAAGTGAGATGATTGATTGAAAAGGTAATGTCTCGGGTGAGACGGCCTATCCGATCGGGCCGTGATCGGATGCCATGCCGCACACATGGTGGTAACTGTGCTGGAAATGATAATTGAAATTATGGTTATGTTTGATGTCTCAAATGAGGCGACCTAGCCGATCGGGTCGTGATCGGACTCCGTGTAAGAATACGGTGGTATTGTGAATTATGGTATATCGGCTCTAAAGATCACCCAACCCAATAACATGGAAATTGACTTGAGAACTTAGGTGATCCCTACTTGATATTTTAGCATTGTTTGAAGCTCTTGTTGAACTAATGACTGTTTCCCCCTTGTATTATTATTCATTCTATTGAGATGGTGTTGAGTTTTACATACTAGTACTATTCGACAGTACTAACATCCCTTTTGCCGGGGGCGCTGCATCTTTAAATGGATGCAGTTGATTCCATAGCAGGCAATGTCGATCAGCGATAGTGCTACATCCTCTTCCCAACAGACTTGGTGAGCCCCACTTCATCCTGGGGTCATGTATTGTATATTTTGTTCATATTATTATCACGTTTTGAGGTATTGCTGGGGCCTTGATGGCGGCACCATCATAACAATCGTTTGTATCTTTTAGAGGCTCTGTAGACACTATGTGGGTTGTACATGGGTACTAGAAAAGTCAAACAGATTATGTTGTGTTTGATCTCTTGTTCCACTCGAATCATAAGAATGTGTGTATCTTGAAACTTAAAAATGACCTAACCAATGAGATGATTTAGTATTGTATATATGATCTTCCTATTGTCTAATTAATAAAATCATGTCTTCTCTTGATCATGGGTGAGTAGGGTAGAAAGTATCTAACATGCTTGCTCGACCGGGTTCACTTGGTTGAGCGCCGATTGCACTCCCCGAGGTTGGGGCGTGACAACAACACATGCTGAACTCCCACACCGATAGAGCATCTAATTCACAAATCGTAACCAACTACCGAGAAATCATATCAAAACCTACCGTAATGGGTAACAGAAAGTCATTCCTAGTCTCATAGCTCTCAATAATGAAATAAAAAAAACGATAGACATGGGCTACTACTATAGAATTTCCCAACAGGGGTAAATATATAAGCATAGTACAAAATCACGAAATGCACCCATATGTGAAGCAACATAGGAGGACTCTCCTCGATAAACAGAACCAAAACAAAATACGAATGATGCTCCTCTATAACTAATCAAAACCATACATGTATAACATCATATGGTGCAACGGCCTCTGCCCTACCTTAGAAAACACATCAACGGGTCGGGCCTCCCCCTCTTGGGGGCCCTCTACCTGCCTGACCTACACCCCAAGCTGGCGGTGCAGGGATATCAGCAACTGGAGTAGAACTCGTAGCCTGAATACCCCGCTATGACACATTTGTCTGGAGTCTTGGACAATATCTCACCATGTGGTTGGTTTTTCCACACGCAAAGCAACCTATCCGGTATCGTGGATGTAGAAGCTGTCCGGCACAGGCACTCCGAGACCCATGGATATCTGAAGCACTGCACGAAGCCTGAAGTGCAAACTGAACTGACTGACCCATAAAATCTCTACCATGCGGTACCCTACCTCCAAAATAAGGACCAGTAGATCTCTCAGGTCTAAAAGACCTATTTGCCTCCCAGTCATCTCTCTCATAGCCCTGCCTGTCCTCTCTCTCTCTTGGCCCTGCCTGTCCTCTCTCTCCTGGTCCCACATGCCCTCTAATCGGTGGGTGATCTCTACCACCTGCTGAAATAGAACATCTGACTCCAACTCCCGATCCATGATGAACCAGATATTATGTCTAAGCCCCTCAATGAATCTACAGACTCTCTCTCCAACTGTAGCGACCAAAACAGGTGCATGTCTGGATAAATCACTGAATCTAATGGCATACTCTGACACGGACATAGTGTCCTGGCCCAACTACTCAAACTCTGCATACCATGCATCCCGAAGGGTCTGAGGAACAAACTGAACTGACTGACCCATAAAATCTCTACCATGCGGTACCCTGCCTCCAAAATAAGGACCAGTAGATCTCTCAGGTCTAAAAGACCTATTAGCCTCCCAGTCATCTCTCTCATAGCCCTGCCTGTCCTCTCTCTCTCTCTCTTGGCCCTGTCTGTCCTCTCTCTCTCCTGGTCCCACATGCCCTCTAATCGGTGGGTGATCTCTACCACCTGCTGAAATAGAACATCTGACTCCAACTCCCGATCCATGATGAACCAGATATTATGTCTAAGGCCCTCAATGAATCTACAGACTCTCTCTCCAACTGTAGCGACCAAAACAGGTGCGTGTCTGGATAAATCACTGAATCTAATGGCATACTCTGACACGGACATAGTGTCCTGGCCCAACTACTCAAACTCTGCATACCATGCATCCTGAAGGGTTTGAGGAACAAACTCTCTCAGTAACATCTCTAAAAACTAAACCCATGAAAGTGAGGTTGCATCGGTCGGGCTACCCAACTCATACTCTCGCCACCACTGATATGCCTCTCCCTTAAGCTGGAACGTAGTAAAAGCAACTCCACTCGTCTCCACAATACCCATAGTATGGAGAATGCAGTGGTACTCTTCTAGAAAACCCTGTGCACCCTTTGAAGCCAAACAACTAAAAGTAGGAGGGTTATACTTCTTGAACTTCATAAGTCTAAGTTGTTCTTCTTCAGATGTTGTTGCCCTAATCACGGGATGAACTGGAACAACTGGCTATGCCGGCACCACACATGAAACCTGACCAATGTGAGCCCGTTGCTCTGAGGTGCGGGCGGCGAGAGTCTGAGCTCCTCCTCGCCTGGTCTGTGAAGTAGCTGGTGCAACCAGAATCAACCCCACCTGAGCTGATGTACCAAACATACTCAGGAACTGTGCTAAGGTCTCCTGAAGTCCGAGGGCAATAATAGGTGCCTCCGTTGCCTATCCCCCAAAAGAAGCTATTGGAGGCTCCTCAACTGCTACTCTGACAGGTGCTCTAGCTGTAGCACGTGCTTCTCTTTGGCCCCTGCCTTTTCCTCTGCCTCTGCCTCTGCCCCGGCCTCTAGCAACACTGGCTCTAGGGGAAGCTTTATCACTAACTGCACCTCGTGTCCTCACCATCAGTGAGAGAATTAGAATGACAAAGGCTCAAACTCCAACGTCAATAAACGCGCACAATAGGAATAAAAGAAGTGAAACTGTCCTAATAGTTCTGTAGCTTCTCGAAGAAAATTACATACGTCTATGTACCGATCCGCAAGACTCTACAAAACTCGCTTATGACTAGAAGCACCTATGAACCTAGAGCTCTGATACCAACTTGTCACGACCCCAGTTTCCCTCTGTAGGATGTCATGACAGAACCTGGTCTCTAAGACTAGGTAAGCCTAACACTTACTGAACTAATATAAGAAATCAACCATCAAACAAAAAATATGAGATAAAAATCATATACAAAATTTCAATTCCCAAAACTGGTAGTACAAGTCATAAGCTCTAGTGAGTTTGCTACAAAAACCTATAAATACAACTATTTCGAAATAGAGATAAAATAGTACAAGTACAATAACAGAAGGTGACTCTGAGGCTTGTGAATGCAGCAACAGGTTTACCTTGAGTCTCCACAGCAAGATCCGTACAAATAGCTAGTGATTGACAGACTCTGAATTACCTGGATCAGCACAAAAATGGGCAGAAGCGTAGTATGAGTACACCACAGCGATACCCAGTAAGTGTCAAAACTAACCTCAGTGGAGTAATGACGAGGGACAGTCAAGACACCTACTGGACTAGATAACCTGAACAAGTATAGGTATAGAACTAACATATTATGATATCTCTACAAAACTACGCATAATGACAACAATAATACTGAGCTTGCAACAGGAAATAGAAGCAACAAATTGCAGCAGGACACCGCAAGTAATAACATAGTAGAGTAAGCTGGACACAGTTTAAATCCGGTGAAAAACAAATAAAGGAATGAAAAGTATCAACTTGATAAGAATAACCACTTTCGCATCAGGTTTATTCAATAATCCCCACGAGGTACGAAACCTCAAAACTCACACAATTCACGGGTCCCAATTCATGAACCCTAATTACTTGGCATCTTGTGCCCTCATTACAACTGATAACTACACGGACGACTCACGTTCCAATAGAAAAAATCTCACATATAAGACAAGTAGACGGAGTACATACAAATGATCAGTAGCATCAGTGTTCATCTTCTTAGATCGATAGGGTGATAAAGTACATATATGCTTGTGTAAGTGTTCTATCACAGTTCGGGCCAACGAATAAGAATAGAGAAAATGAACGGCACATAATGAACAATCCCACAATTTTTACCAAGTAAAACTCACACATGTTAGGCACGCCACTACACAAATATCAACAACAACAATGCCCCCAGGCTATCACAAGTCATCACAAATCAATCACTAACATATCCCACCTTGTCTCGCCATGTGCGCAATAATAATATAAATGCCCGCCTTGTCTCGTTGCACGCGCATAATAATATTCCAACCTAGTCTCGCCACACGCGCAAACCCACATATATAGCCCACCTTGTCACGCCGCATGTGCAAATATCAATAGTAAAAATAGCACGGACAACACACGTACGAACACCCCGACAATTCTCTCAACAATACAACGTGTGCCAAAACATAACAGCACAATAAAATGACTTTCACAACACGTGCCCATATGCCATAATATTTCTTCAAAATAATTTCAATTCCACAACAACGCATAGCCCCCAGCTCAACAATACTGGGTACAGCAACAACAACAACAATAACACGAGAATACGACAAGTAAATAAACTCAAGAACTTCAGAACACAAAGAATAAGATGAACGAGCTCAAAATGAAAGAGACAATAGAGAAAAATGGTTTCAACAAAAATAACTCAACAAGGGGAGAGATAGCGTGCAACAATGATTTCCACATAAGTACAACTCGACGGTAAGAGAGATAGCATGAATCAATGATTCTAAATAAGGATAAGTTAACAATAAAAGAGATAACAAAACTTTAATTAAGGTTGAGCAATTATGGAAAAGATACTAATAAATTCAATTAAGGGTAAGCAATTAGGGAAAAGATAATAATGACTTCAATTAAGGATAAGCAATTACAGAAAGAATAATAATAACTTCAATTAAGGATAAGCAATTACAGAAAAGATAGCATGACAATAAAAGAGGCAATATCTCCAATTAAGGCACATAAGTGTTTAATTGGCAACAAGTGTAAAACATGAATAAATTAATTCCATATAAGATACGTAAGGGTATATTTAGTAAATGGGGAATTTAGCATGCTAAAACAACTTCACATCTAATGAACATAAGAACCTAAGAGCCTTAAATGGTCAAATTTCCACAAATAAGCCCGAGTACATACTCGTCACCTCGCGTACACGGCCTTCACATGACACAATTAGCATAAATGACTCAAATCCTAACGGGTAGTTTTCCCCACACAAAGTTAGGCAAGATACTTAACTCAAAAAAGCTAAACTATTACTCTAAAATGACCTTCTCAAGTGAAACAACCTCTAGACGACTCAATTCTAGCCAGAATAACTTCAAATCATAAATAAAACTCATAGGAAACGATTCCGGATAATAAAGCTTCAAAATTTAACAAAAACTAAAAGTCAACCCCAAGCCCGCACCTCGAAACCCGACACCAAGCTTCCTTAGCGTACTGAGCCTACCTATTCAAGAGAACAGAGCCTAGCTACAATGGTATTTATTCTCCTTTCGAGGGAGATCCTTTCTAGAGGTTGTCCATCTACGAATTAGTGATCCAACTGGGCATCTTATGTATGAATTTGTGCTCCTCGGGAAACTGGTTAAGACATATGACAACACCTTTTTCCCCTCTTCCTTAACGGTAGGGCAATCTTCTCTTATGGCCTTCACTCCCCTGCCCGGAACTAGAGAACCAAGCCCCTTTCTGATCCATTCATTTCTGCAAGCAGGGAGGATCCAGAGCGTTACTCGACAAAATTTACAAAATTCGAATACTCATTCAATTACGAGTCCAACCATACTAATTTTATCCAATTCCGACTCTGAATCGATGTTCAAACCCCAATTATTCTCTTTAGAAATGTTTTTGATAAAAAAACCTTAATTCTCCAATCAAAATATGGATTAATTCAAAACTGAACTTCTATAATCATATTAAAATATAGAAATATAGTTATATACTGACCCCCATGAAAATACGAGAAGAACGCCGCAAAAATCACCATAATTGGAGCTCTAGAACACAAGATGTGCTCAAAATACCAAAATAACGCGGTTTGTTTTTTTATACTCAGGGATTTTCGCTTTTGCGACAAACAATCCGCACCTGCGCATTTCCGGCTGTCACTTCCACTTTTGCAGACTATTTTTCGCACCTGCAGGGTCGTAGATACAAACCCAACCTCGCATCTGCGAAGTACCAACACCAGCTCTCTTCTCTGACACTAAAATGAGCATAACTTCCTCATAAGATGTCCAAATTCAACGATTCGTTTTTATATGACTCCATAATTACAATATGGATCTAGTGATTCAATCAAAACATAAATTGGAGCCCATTCTATTAATGTGGTACCATTTATGCTTGAAGAATCGAAGTTGAAATATAAAAAACGAGCGCAACACAACCCAAACCTATTTGAAACTCACCCGAGCCCCTCGGGACCCCGTACAAAAATACCAATAAGTACCAAAACATAACGCGGACCTATTTAAGACCTCAAATTACATCAAACAATATCAAAACTATGAATCGCACCTCAAATCAAACATAATAAACTTATGAACTTTCAACTTCTACAACTCGCGTCGAAACATATCAAATCAACACGGAATGACGTCAAATTTTGCATGCAAGTCTCAAATGACATAACGAAGCTAATCCAACTCTTAGAATTGCAATCGGATCCACATATCAACAAAGTCAACTCCCGGTCAAACCTCTTAACCTTCCAAAATTTTAGCTTTCCAATTTTCGCCAAAATGCTTCATATTATCCTACCAAATCCAGACGCACGCCTAAGTCCAAAATCACCATACAAAACTACTAGAATCATCAAAATGTCATTTGAGAGTCGTCTACATAAAAGTCAAACTCTGGTCAACTCTTACCGTTTAAGCTTCTAAAACAAGAATCTTTCTTCCAAATTGATTATGAATCATCAGAAATCCGAACTCGACCACACACGCTAGTCATAATACATAATACGAAACTGCTCGAGATCTTAAGCCACCAAACTGAATGCTAATTCTCAAAACGACTGGTCGGGTCGTTACATTTTGTTAGCCGGATTGTGTACCGTTCTGCAGCTGTCGGAGCATTGAGTCTCCTTGTGTCGGGAGTAGTTGTAGAATACATATCTACTTAATGGGACTTCGATCGATTGAGATAATGATTTGCTATATACAGGACTCCAATTAGTCAAGCTGGCAGCTTGTTTTGTACTAGGTGCTCCGATTGGTTGAGCAGGCGGTTTTCTATATACACGACTCCAATTGGTGAAGCCAGCATTTCATTTTGTAGAAGGAGCTCTGATTGGATGAGCAGACGGTTTTCTATGTACAATGTGCCTTTCCCGCATTAGTGATCCGACTCCAAGATACCTGCAAAGGGTTCACAAATTAGTTTTATTTGTACTAGAAAATTTAAATAAAGGAAGAGGGATGATAATCCTAAGAAAGTGGTAGATCCGTAATTTCTCCCAGTGTATTCCCAACTTCTCTTTGCGTCTTGTTGACCCTGCACTCAAAGAAAAATTCTTAATGGGAGTGGGGCGGGTTGTGTCTACCACGATATCAGTTTTGTCCCAGCCCTTGATATGGATATGCCACGAAGTCCAGTAGGTAGAATAAATTACTACATTTAGAAAATATTTTTTGAAAATTTTACTTTAAGGCAAGTGTCGTCGTTTCAGATTATGACATGCTACGAAAGGTTCTCTAAATGAGAGCGTTGCTTTTAAAAGCTCTATCTCATTGATGTCGATCCTTTATGATGCTTCTAACGATGTGGCTGCTTTCCTAAGGTTATGACCGAACCCCTTTCAGGTTGCCTACGTATCCAAAATGGATTCAGATCTGATCGTAGTTCGTAGATAATGATAAAAATATGATGAATATGACTTAGACTGACTTAGGCAGCCTACGTATCCAAATGAAATCAGGTCAAGACGTAGTTCAATTACAATAGATGCAAAATGATGAGATTAAGGATAAAATGGTCGAGTTTGGCTCAGACTGCCTATGTATCCAAATGGAATCAGGCCATAACATAGTTTAATTATAAAAGATGACTTAATCTGATAAGGATTGCCTACGTATTCCTTCCTGAGGAAATCAAGTCGGCATAGTTCCAAAGAAATCATAAAAATGATATTTGGATTTTCTATTACAAAAAAAGAGGGAGAGAAACCAAACCCTATGTGGGTTGCCTACGTATCCCTCTATGGGAAGTTAGGTTGATCGTAGTTCTGTTACAGCAAGACCTAACTAAATTTGCCTTCAAATATAGTATCTCTTGATCGCATCTAAGTTGATGGGCTTTGTGTTGACTCTTCCATCCATTTATGACAAGATCAGAGCTCCACTCGACAACACTCGGTGAACCACGTAAGAACCTTGCCAATTCGGTACAAACTTTCCTTTGTCTTCTTCCTGGCGGGGAAAACTTTTCTTCAGAACCAATTGCCCAGTGTGAACTGGCGAGGCATCACCCTTTTGTTGAATGCACTGGCTATCTTATTCTGATATAGTTTACCATGGCATATTGCATCCATTCTCTTCTCGTCAATGAACATAAGTTGCTCCTGTTTGACCCATATCCACTCTACATCATCCAACTTGGCCTCTTGGATGACCCTTAATGATGGTATATGGACCTCCGCGGGTATCACAACTTCGGTGCCATATACTAACATGTACGGTGTTGCCGCAGTGGATATTCTCATGGTGGTCTGATAACCCAATAAGGCGAAGGTTATTTTCTTGTTCCATTGCTTGTGATTGTCCACTATCTTTCGCAAAATTCTCTTGATATTCTTGTTGGCCATCTCGACTGCACCATTCATTTGTGGCCTGTAGGTTGTGGAGTTGCGGTGGACAATTCTGAATTTCTCGCGGATTTCCCTTATGAGATCGCTATTGAGGTTAGTGGCATTGTCAGTGGTGATTGACTCGGCTATCCCAAATCGGCAGACGGTGTTGTTTCAAACAAAATCCGCCACTACCTTCTTTGTGACGGCCTTGTAGCTAGATGCTTCGAGCCATTTGGTGAAGTAATCGATGACTACCAAGATGAAGCGGTGCCCATTTGATGCAGCAGGATCTATAGGTCCAATTACGTCCATTCCCCAAGCGGTGAATGGCCAAGGCAAACCCATCACATTCAACTCATTAGGCGGAACCCGTATGAAATCCTCATGGATCTGGCACTGGTGACACCTCTGTACGTATCGGATACTATCACTTTCTATGGTCATCAAAAAGTAACCAACTCTCAAGATCTTCTTGGTTAATATAAACTAGTTCATGTGGGGTCCGCACGTCCCTGTATGTATTTCTTCCAATAATCTGGTTGCCTCGGCGGCACTACATATCTCAACAAACCCAAGTCGGGGGTCCTCCTATACAAGACTTCCCCGTTAAGGAAAAAGTAATTTGCCAACCTCCTGAGTGCTCGCTTCTGACTATTAGTAGCATTCTCCGGGTACTCTCTTATTTCGAGGAATCTCTTGATATCGTGGATCAATTTTTTACCGTCTGGTTCTTCGTCTACATGGAAGCAATATGCATGTTAATCCCTGATCTCTACCTCGATAGGATCGATGTAATTCTTGTCTGGATGTTGAATCATGGGCGATAGAGTTGCAAGGGCATCGGCGAACTCGTTTTGGATCCTGGGAACGTACTTGAACTCAATCTTTATAAACTTCTTGCATAACGCTTTATACACAGTGCAGGTATGGAAGGATCTTGATATTTTTGGTAGACCACTCCCCTTGGACTTGGTGTATCAATAGATCAGAATCCCCTATGACCAAAAGTCCTTTGATGTTCATGTCTACTGTCATTCTGATCCCAAGGATGCATGATTCATATTCAGCCATATTATTGGTACAGGGGAATCTTATCTTTGCTGATGCTGGATAGTGTTGTACGGATTCCGAAGTTAAGACTGCCCCAATTCCTACTCCTTTGAAGTTTGCTCTCCATCGAAAAACATTCTCCATCCAGGGTATGACTCTGCAATATCTTCTCCGGCGAATAATACCTCTTCGTCCGGAAAGTACGTGGTGAGTGGCTTGTAATCCCCGTCCACTAGATTCTCTGTGAGGTGGCCGACTAAAATTTGTCCTTTAATAGCCTTTTAGGTTATGTACACAATGTCAAATTCACTGAGGAGAATTTGCCATTTAGCTAGCTTTCCGGTAGGCATCGCCTTCTGAATACTTGAGCGGGTCGAGCCGAGATATCATATGCATAGTGTATGATGGCATGTAATGCCTTAGTTTCTAGGCGATCCAAGTTAGAGCATAACAAGTGCCTTCTATCAAAGTGTATTTGGCCTCGCATGGTGTGAACTTCTTACTTAAGTAGTAGATGGCCTGATCTTTTCTCTCAGTTTCGTCATGCTATCCTAACGCACAACCGAAGGCGTTATCCAAAATTGGCAGATATAGTAACAATGGTTTCCCGGGCTCGGGGGGAACCATCACTAGTGGATTTGACAAGTACTCCTAAATTCGGTTGAAGGCTTTCTGATACTCTTCTTCCCATTTCGTGGCAGCGTCCTTTTTCAGCAACTTGAAAATGGTTTCACAAATTACTGTGGACTGGGCTATGAAACGACTGATGTAATTCTGTCTACCCAGGAAACTCATCACATCTTTCTTAATCCTGGGCGGTGGCAACTCCTGGATGGCCTTGATTTTTGATTGGTCCAGTTCTATCCCTTTTCTGCTAACGATGAAGCCTAATAATTTTCTAGTAGGAACTCCGAACGCGCATTTTGCCGGGTTCATTTTCAAGCTATGCCTCCGCAGACGCTCGAAAAGTTTCTTCAAATCGTCTAAGTGTTCTGAACTCTTTCGAGGCTTGTTGATGATGTCATCCATATGTACCTCGATCTCCTTGTGAATCATGTCATGAAATAGGGTCATCATGGCCCTCATATAAGTTGCACTAGAGTTCTTGAGGCCGAACGACATGACTCCATAGCAGTAAACTTTGCAAGGTGTGGCGACGACTGTCTTTTCTACATCTTCCTTGTGCATCAAGATCTGATGGTATCCAGTAAAACAATCCACAAACAACTGCAGTTCATGCTTCGCGCAGTTGTCGATGAGGATGTGGATATTTGGTAAAGGGAAGTCATCCTTTGGACTAGATTTGTTTAGATCTCGGCAATCCACGCATATCCTAATCTTCCACTCTTTCTTGGGTACTGGGACGATATTTGCTAACCATCTGGGATAATTGGTGACCCTTACTACATAGGCCTCTATATGCTTGGTTATTTCTTCCTTTATCCTCAGACTTAGTCGGGCTTGAATTTTCTAGGTTCTTGCTTGATTGGCGGTCTGGCGGGATCGGTAGGCAGCTGATGCGATAAGATGTCAGTACTTAATCCAGGCATGTCATCATATGACCATGAGAATACATCGATGTATTATCGAAGGAGCTCAACCAGTTCTTCCTTCCGTTCTGCTTCTAGATGGATGCTGATTCGGGTTTCTTTCACGTCTTCTTCGCTTCCGAGATTGACCACTTCTGTTTCTTCAAGGTTAGGCTTTTTCTGACTCTTTAGCTATTCGATCTCTTATGGGAGATTGTTCGGCATCATACTATCATTGTATTCCTCATAATCTGGGTTGTTTTGCTCGACGGTTTTGTTATATGTCATAATCACAGAACGTGAGTTTTTATCTTTTTGATTACTGAAAAGAAAAACTAAGTAAAAATGAAGCGGTAAATAAGGTTGTAATATTTTAAGAAAAACAATTCTTTTTATTTCATCAAAAGAGGAACGTCTAAGCGTTCAAAAGAAGCAAATGACAAAAAGGTACAAACATGGTGCAGGCTCAATTGACAGTGCTCTTTTCAAAAGAAAACTTTTACAATTCCATATTACAAAGGCTCCTGGTGAACCAAAGATGGGTTGGCAGTCCAATTCTGCAGTTTCTTTCCTGGTTCGACATTCCAAATGGTTGGTGTCTTATGTCAGTTCCTTCACAACATTCTTTAATCATAGTCACGAACAACCTTCCCATTCATCGACGATATCATCTTCTGGCGCTAAACTCTGTCCCGTACCCGAAACATGCTATCGCGCAAAAGCCTTTTTCCCGGAGCTACCGGTACAAGTCTTCCTCATTGGAGGCTGATATCCTATGTCTTCCCTTCCTTTCTGCCCATTTGGCTCAATTGGTTCTGTAATCCCGTCTGATCTGGCTCGCAGCCCGGTTCCTGGTCTGTGTCCATATTTCATCATCTCCCTCATGGCCATCTTTGATCAATACGATGACTGTGTTCCCAGGTTTTGCTCAATCTCTTCTACTTCGGTGGTCTGAATGATTTCTACTGCATGGAAAGCAACTTCACCTAGCTCTTCAATGAACGGGACTATGTTCTCCAAATAAGTAGATTGGCCTCATTCACCATGGACCACAATCTCTTGAGAACCCCACTCAAATTTCATGCATTGGCGTAGGGTGGATGGGACGGCCCTGCCATGTATATCTAGGGTCTTCCTAGCAGTAAGTTCTATGAAGAGGAAATATCCATTACTAAAAACAATATGGAAAATTCAACTGGTCTGATCTGTAAAGCAAAATAAATTTCTCCAATGACATCCTTCAGTGAACCATTAAAAGCCCTTACCCTCACAGGGCTTTCTTTGAATTCATTCAGGTGGAGTCCCAACTCTCGCAGAGTAGAGAGCGAGCATATATTAACTCCTGACCCTCCATCAACCAACACTCGGGACACCACATTGTCCCCACATTTGATAGTGATATGTAGAGCTTTGTTGTGACTCGCGCCTTCGACAAGAAGCTAGTCTCTTCGAAAAGTGATCATATTTGCTTTGACCATTTTCCCAATAGTTGCAACTAGCACCTCACTGGTGGTGTTGCTTGGCATACTTACCCCGCTTAGTACTCACATCAGAGCATCCTTATGACTGATCAGCAAGTCCATGATTGATATTTGTGCCGGAATGTTCTTCAGCTGCTCCTCCACAGAGTATTCTTTAGTCGATAATTTCTTCCAGAATTTTTCGGCCTCGGGGTATGTTATATTTCTTCTTTAAATCTGCTCTCTTCCCATATTCCCTCGATTTGCATCTTCAGGAGTGTAGCATCTGCCTGACCTAGTCATACCGTGGGTAGCCGCGGAGTCTGTCATCTTGGATTTCCCCTTTTGCTGATATGTCCATGGGACCTTTTGGTATAACCGACCCTCTTCGTCCCCTGTAGCAATGGCTGGTTGTCACTAATAAGTCTGAACCGTCACCGTGGGTATCACTTGTACTGTGATCATCGGAGTTCTTTGAGGTGGGATCCTTGTGGCCTCTGCATTTCCTATCGTGACAATAGTTCCTTTCAAATCGTATTCATCATCCAAGGTGATCGTGTTGACTCCTTGATTCCAGTGATTTAGCAGCGGATTGGGATTCACATTGGGCGGAGTCGGAGTGCACTGAATGGCTCTGCTTTTGATCAATGTCTCAATTTCATTTTTAGCTTAAAATAATCTTTAGTATTATGCCCAGGCATGTTTGAATGGTACACGCACCTTTTGGTTACATCAAAATGCTTTGAGGGATACTAAAGAACCCTTCCTTCCATTGGACGTATCAATCCTGCTCTACTCAAGCTTTCAAACAATTGAGCAAGAGACTCAGCAATCGGGGTATAATTTCTAGGACCCCTCTCTTCAAAATTTGGACAAGGGCATGGTGCATAAGTGAGTCGGTTTTGATGAGTGGTGGTTTGGACAGGAGCATATGGTCGTTGTGGATTCGGGTTGTTATGGGCTCAAGGAGGGTTATATTGAGGTTGGGGGTGGTAATATGATTGTGTGTTGTAGAATTGAGCGCAGGCTGGTGGTGATGAATGGTTGTTTGGGGAATAATAAGTGTTTCCATGATGTGGGTTGGGTTGATAGTAAGGGATGACTGTTGAGACTTCTTCCTTTTTCTTCTTTTCGCTACCGATTGACCCTAATTAGATTGCTTATGAGCTCCATCGATGTACATATTCTTGGAATGAATCGGATGGCTTCTTCTACAGGTTCACCAGTGCGAACCTATCAGGGGTGATCTCCGTGTTAAATCGGAAGTGATTCATGAAATCTTCTGCCATATCCTACGATGTTCTCCAGCTTCTCGGATCTTGTCAAGTATATCAGGTAAGTGCTTCTCCTATCAGGCTTCTTATGAACAACTTCATCCTCAGCTTCTCGTTTCTTCCCACACCAACTAAATTGTAACAATATGCCCTCAAATGTGTGTGGGTATCAGTCATCCCGTCGAAGATATCAAACTTTAGATGCTTATACCATACTGGTATGTCCACATCCGGATGGATACACAGATCCTCGTAGTCCAAACTTTCACTACCCCGGGCGACTTGGAGGTTTTTCATTTGTTTTTACAAGATTTGTAACTGCTCGGACACTGACTCATCTTCCTTACGCCTAACTTCCCTTTCTATCTCGGCGTATTGGTCATTCTCATAAGGCACTCTGACCGTGACTGGGGCTATAAAAGTAGGTTCAGAAATGGCGTATACAGGAGGAACATATCTCTATATGGGTAGCGGTATGTGCCACGAGCATGCACTGATTTTGGTGAAGGGTAAAAGTGACTCCGTCACGAGGAGGGGTGTGAATTGTGTTGGTGGTAACATGCGGGTTTTGTGGCATTTGAATGTACTGTGGTACATAGTTAGTGTGGATAGGAGGATTTGATGGGTTTGTAGGGGTTACTAGAGATATGATATGAGTTGTTAGGACTGAAGTCGGGGTGTTGTTGGCCTGGCGTGATGTGGAAGGAAAGTGGTCGGGGATTGAATCCAAAAAGGGAAAGCGCGGTGGTTGAGAAAGCGTTGTCACGGCTAGATGTGCTAGTTCCCTGATATGTTGTACTTCGTCCCTTAAAGACTCCATCTCCCAAGCCATCCTGGCCACATGTTTATCATTTCTTGTATCGTCCTTCTCTTCCGATCACCCCGGGCTATCGGCTATGACCAGAGCATGTTTGGTCGGGTTTTCTGTAGATGACATCTTCCCCTTTGATCTTAAGTTGTACAGTGGTTCCGCCAGTTCCGGGTCGACACAAACCAACTTTCTTTTGGGGAGTAATAATAAAGTAAGAAATGAAAAAAGAAAGAAAAAGAAATAGCAGTTAGTTTCTTCATTTTATATAAGCAAAAGATCACACAGAGTGGTTAATTCACATATTCAGGCAAGCGTATTTTCCTAGAATTCATGGGACCTCTCATTGCCGGAGGTAACCCTCAATCGCGAATGTTTGACAAACAATTAGACTTGACACATTTAGATTTGAAGAAAGTTTTGTTTTCAATGATTATATGTGGATTGAGATGGGTGGGAACAGAGGTTACATCACTATTTCTAAAATTCACGGAGCTGCATGGTCTTGAACAACTTGCCCTTATGGAAAAATAAGAAAACTGGGGATAATGATACATAGTGGGAAAGAAGGGGAAATCATCCAACTTCTAGTAACCATCCTCGAAATCATTCCCTATCTCCTCTTCCTTTTCCGGCTCCTCATCCGGCTCTTCCTCCGAATCTTCGTCAAGTTCTTCTTCATCATCATTGAACTCAGATTCTTCTCCTGGATCTTCCTCCGGCTCGGTCTCAGATTCTATCTAAATGCACTCCACTACACGGTCATCATCTTTAGTAGGTGGCATCATGTGACAATGTATCCTGGGACCACTTGACGGTGCATTGATGTAGTCACAAGGTAATGTAGAAGAATCTCATGGAATATTTGCAAAGCAGCCACTGCGTCCTCCAGCCAGGCTATCCTTCTCTACTTGGTTGGGCTAGTTCGTCTTCCTCGTTGATCCAAACATAGTACTTCGGAGTGCACCACGAGTTTTGACCAATCGACATTGTGACCAAATCATTCCACTCTTCTTAGAGCCTTCTTATCCTCGGTATTGGAATCTGTCTGTTGTACTCTTCCTCATATAGCGTTGTCCTCATCCATAGAGGCATATCCTGGATCAACTTGAACTTTATGAGAACCCGCAAGGGTGAGTATGGTTAGATTCCCTCAAGTCCTATCAGCTCAATGAAGTATTTCTGAGGAGTCCTTAGGATTTCCCTCCCTCCTAACCATGACAACTTCTAATTGACCCATTCTCCACTTAGATTAGTCAGCATTGCTATCCACTCTTCTTGTCCATGTGGGGAGACCCAATGTCTTATCCTCTCGGTATGGCTGTGGATCATGTTGCTGACGCCCACAAAGTAGTCAATTGTGGCCTCTCGCTGGAAGAAATGTTCTGTCGCCCAGATATGAAACAACAAGTAATAGCCCTTAAAGAAATCATACCCTTGTGCACATGCAGACAAAGCCTTTAGAATCTCATCTAACACCATTAGTACCAGAGTAGCTTGGAGGTGGAACCAACATAACTATTGGGAAAACCAACAATCCCAATAGTGCCAATGAGAAAGTGATGGGCCTGAGACTCTCCTACTTTTCTTGATCACACTGAAATTCTTTTGAGTACCATTCATAGCTTTCATGATGTCCGAACCTATCCATCAGTTGATATAGTCTCATCCATCTATCCTTGATGTTTCTCAAACGTTGACTGTTTGTCAGACCCAGAGCGTCTAGGAACATGTAACCAGGCATGGTGACTGGTTTGGCCTCCTCCTTGTAAATGGTAGCTTCATGAAACTAGTAACGTCTTCCAATGTCGACACAAACTCACAATCAGCAAACTTGAACACCATCTTAGCCGGATCCCAGAACTCTATTAGCAGGCAAGTAAGCACCATGTCTGCTCGGATGTTTAATAAAGTGGTCAGTGCCCCCAGGTGTGTCCGAATCTCATCTCCGTGCTCTCGGCGGATATGTTTCCACCACTGCTTCAACTTGTGTGGCTCTCCTATCACCATAGTGATCTCTAGGATGTTTTGGTAGATTTCCATTTCTGAAGTAGGTAAATAAAGGCTTTGGTAAGTGCTTGCTTCGTATATTTAGGTGTCTCATCAGGTTTGTTCGTCTTTCCATAGAAGTCATGTCATTGGGTTCATGACATGTTGACATTCGGGTGCCTTTCCTAATTGTACGCCGATGCCAAGGACAGATTCACCTAAGGTTTATGCAATATGACCTATGTTTGCTAGAGTAGAGTGTTTCCTACTTTTGAATTAGACTGAAAATTGGGAGAAGTTATGTCAGTTGGCCTGACAAAGCCATTCTCTGAAACTAAAGAGTTTTAAAAAGAAGGTTCGGAGGGGTGTAAAAGACGACTCTCACGTGCCATTATGTGTGATAGTATACAACCAAGACTCAATAGGAAGAAGTGTGATGACAATATATATAAATAGGTAACAGATAAAGGTGTAACAATAACAAGCATGATAATAAGCAAGCATAAGGAGCAAGTAAGGCAGGTAAGCACATAATTGCAAATTAAATATAGCTAAAGCAATGTACAAACAAATCTAAGTTCCAAATTAGTCTAATTCTGCTAAGGTCAGAACTTAAGTGAGGTTTCCCCAGCAGAGTCACAATGTTATTGCACCCTACTTTGCACTAGTCAAAACAAGATTCAACTTGTGGTTTCTCTATTGTTGATGAAAGAGAGTCACCATCTAATATTTAAAGGTATACTATTGTACCTATTTAATTACTAAAGTCATATTCTTTATTGGTCTGCTAACCGATGAGATTATGGGTAAGGGTTCTTATTATTTTAAGAAAAAAGTTTTAGGCACCCCTTAAAATCTACCTGAGGTAGCTCCATAGGACTTAGACTAGATTTAGGACTAATATTTTTCATTGTACTTAACTAGTGTTTAAAAAGGTACGGCTTAGTATATACTAGGACATAATACTTACAAAGAAGGCATGTAGTTTAAAAAGGGATGTGAGCTTAAAGAAGTCTTAAAAAGTAATATTGACATATATGTGCTATTAAGAGCTTTGCAAAATGTGTATGATGTTTGTATTTAGGAAAAAATATAAAAAGAAGAGTTAAGTTATAAAAAACTTTGTCTTTTAAGAATGGATGTTCATGTTACTCTAATAATATTAAGATGTTATAAAAGTAAATCTAAGATATACCTTGGCTTCTTAAATATCAGACTTGAAGAGATCATTTGAAAATCTTTGTTTGAGCGGCAGCAACTTGGTTTTCGAAAAGAGTTGAATTTCTGTTAGAAGGTCAAACTTGCGATTCAATTCTAGTTTTTTTTCTTTTGAAAGAGGGATTCTCGTCTCTTGCTAAGCTATTTGGGCTTCAAAATCTCTAAAAAGAGTTAGCAAAACAATATAGCAAATTAATGGTAAAATAGCTTATGATTAGCGAATGGAGGATTAGTTACTATCTAATAATTCTTTTAATCCTATATTCTTTAAGGCTTGCCTAAGTTGTTCACATGATTTAAGGTATAAAGCAAAGCATTCAATCTAATAAGATAATTGTTGTATACATGTGTGAGATGAAACAACAAGAGTGCAGCAAAAGTAACGGGGCAGTAAATCTAAGATAGAAAAGCAATAACATTAAAGGAGTAAAAGGACAGGATTGGACTCTGGTTTATTGGGCCTCAAAGAGACAGGCCCAAAAATAGCAATAACGGGCAACAACGGACGTCGAACTTCCAGAATACAGCAATGCTGGACTTGGGCCTAAGTTCCTTAAGGAATCAGCATGCCCCAAAATATTTACATGTTCAAAAGAAAAGAGAAAGTCATTAGATACACATTCTGTATATTCAGTCATGCATGAAATATGTAAGAAATGACTTGAGCAAAATATAACAAACTAACAATACTTAAATACCATGAGAGTTTATACTAAAGTGGCGGTTATGTATGGTAAGTAATTTATAATTGAAAACCTTTCGTTATAATTAAATACTAAGCCCAAAGAGAATAATGAGTTTCAACAAATTAAAGGCTAAGGGTAGAGTTCCACTCAAGGTCAAAGCCCCCTTTTGGATCCCTCGAAATTTCAAAGTTCCCAAGGGTCTCAAGGCCCCGGGGCAATGCTTGTGCCAGGGAGAGTAGCCCAACCAAGAGTTAAACTCTACTCCCAAATACCCCTAACTACTAATGACTCATTTTTCCTTATATGCTTAAGTGTCAATTATGCTCTTTCAATATAAACCAATTATCATAGCAATACCACACCACAGAAGTATATACCTCTCTCAGGAAAGCCAAACAGAATATTATAAGGCTACAAGACAGCTTATTTGTATTATCACAACCATATTTCTAAACTAAATGGGTGGTCAACACATTAAATAGGTCCAAAGATATAGGCTTCAAACACACATAGAGGTAGTGGTAGTAGCATACTACTGTTAAAGAACCAAACACTTGAGATCAAATAACTTAAGGATAGATAAAGAGTACACAATTCAGATCTGCAATAGTTTATGAATACAAACTAGCCACAGATTGGCTTAACTCAAGTCTAGCACACATAGATTAACAATACTACTTGAAATTTTTGAAAGTATCAACAAAGGTTCAGACAAACAATCACAGTTAGAACCTCTGCATGTGCTATTAGAGATACCAGAATATAATCAAAGCTTTTAATATGACTACAGGTTTAAAGATTCAAATGGAACTCCTAAGAATGCTTAATAGGATCTCAGACTATTAGTATTACTTAACTTTGAAATTGATGAAACAACCACTTCTTTATAAGAGTATTAATGTCATTATGAAATAGGCAAACTATTGTATTCAAGCAGCAACAATAAGAAGTTTTCCTTAGGATTCATAGACTAGGTTAAATTCAGATTAAAGGGAAAGAAAGAACTGGGTGTAGTTTCAAGATAGTGCACAGAAGTATGAAATCATGAAGGATAGATAGTGATGCATGTAGAACATTCATTCAACTATACACATAGATATTTCCACTAAGGTTATGATCTTACAAAACATGATGAGTTTCAACCATTTATAAAATCAGGTCAACAATTTCATTAACGGGGGGAGTTAAAGATAGGGGAGATCTTATACTAAGCAGACTTAATTCAGTTGTATAAACTAATGATTAACATCTAAACATGATGGAGTTATACCAAACTTATAAAATAATTAACACTCAACTACAGTAGATATGACTATAACCTGATTTATGAGAGATAACCTGATCATAACAGAACACATGTAGAATAGTTTCTGGTGTTTATAAGAATTATCCTAGTTACTTTAGTGAGACTGTTCCATATAAAGAGACGAAGATATGATTAGCAGTTTAACACAGATATAAGACTCTCATAATAATGACTCAAAGGCTGCTTAAGGGTCAACAAATACTTATATAAAGGAAGAAAGCATTTTGAACACTTAGACTTCACATACTTCCACTGAGTGATGAAGGATTAAACCATGAGCCTTAATGTAGGTTTTAGTTATAGTTATCAAACATCAACCCCAAATAAAGAACAACGGAATATAGAAAATAGTGTGGTATAAAGATCACAACAGAACATTAAAGAAAATCTGAAGTCTAGGCAAATATGAGAAGTCATTAAGGCATATTAAGAAAATTAATCGTGTAAGCTATTTGATTCAAAATAGAAGTTATCAAGGTCATATAATAACTCAATCATTACTGACTAAAGATATGCAAAAGCATAACAGATGACCATATCTTAACAACACCTCATCATGAACGGGAATAAACATCTATACACTAATGACAAACATCATAAATGAAAACAGTTAATTGAGAGATAGCAACATATCCATGATTTTCGAACAAGACAATCAAAAGAGAAAGAGTGGAGATATACTGATCTTTTCTAGGGCAACAGATCAAACAGGAGTTCAATTTAGTTGTGTAAGATCCAAAGTTTCAAGTTTGAGCAGTGAAACAACTCGAAAAAATAAGAGAAATAGAGATTGATTAGAAAGAACCTAAGCTTCTAAGTGATTTTTGATATCCGTATGAGATTTTAGGCTCTTGTTAGGTCTGGTTAGTGAGAGCATTCAAGGCTCTATTTATAGTGTCATTCAATGGCATAGGTTCAAAGATTCAAACAAGATAATGGAAGATAACAGAGAGTGGATGATGCTAGCAAGGTGGGTGAAATCAAAAGAATACAAAGAGAAATCAGTAGTGATTTTTACCTGAAGCGGGGAAAGGCTGACCGTTGGAAGGAAAAATCATGGGACAAAGCTCGGAGACCCGTAGATCCCTGTGTTTGTCCTCTAGGTATAGAGTATTCATCATGAGACTGTGAAGAAGCTCCATGTATGCTTCGATTTAACATAACACAAGAGAAATCAGAAGATTTGATGTTTCATGTTTAAGCTAGGGTTTTCGGATTTGGGCGTTTGAATCTTAAAGACAGAAATGGGAAAGAGTTCAGCGAGGATCGTGGGTATGAGAGACAGAAGGTTTGATTTTCTGGCTGATTTGAGACCTTGCACGAATTTGTGCAAGATTCTATTGACTGATTAGGGTGATGGGTTTGAGAAAAATGAGAGCGAAAGGGGAAAGAAGAGCGGCTAGGCAGCAAGGAAATGATTTAGGGTTTGAAGGGGATTGGGTCGTCTCTAGGGGTTATTGTTGGGAGATGGGATCTGGGCCGAAAGAATCAACGACCTTAATAATTCATGTTTTAAATGATTTTAAGGAGAAAATGTGATAGATGTTAGATCTTATGTTTTCAACGGCCACGATTGAATCTAATGGAGTATTGAAATTAAAGGAAAAATGGAGATAAATTCAGAGTCGTTGATCTAGGGAACGGACAGCTTAGATCCATTGTGTTTCTTTTGTGAGTATGGGAGGCGGGCGACATGGCACGATCTGATTGTCTTAAATGGAGTGGCAAGGATTGCCAACTTGGAATGAAGGGGTTGTTTGGACTGGATATTTTCGGATTAGGCTCTTTTGTTGGGCCAAAATTAATTTAAATGATAGTCATTGTGTGTTTGATTAAAGAATTGCAATTATAGCCTCTCAGTCTTTTAACCCTTTTGAAATTAATTTAAATAAACTTAATTATTTTTCAATAAAATATAGTAAAAATTATAATTATCAAATATACTACTAATTATTATAATTAATTGTTTATAAAATATTTTGGTTTTCTAAATTGTAACACTAATTTTGAATTATTAATATACTAATCTGATTAATCAAAATTTTAAGAAGTAATTCGTTAAATTAATTATAAAACCTCTATGGTGTATTTTAAAAATTAATTTAATAGTATTAAAACAGTAAGTATATTTGTAATTATATAATATTAATATTGGGTTATTAATTTCAAAATTAATGCTTAACTAATTTGTAAAAAATAGGTGAAAATACTTTCAAAATATTCATTGTAAATTATTAAGTACAAGTAAATCAATTTAAAAGTGGAGGGTCAAAATTGGTCACCAACACATCCTTAGAGAGATGTTGATTTAAAACTTGACTTTAACTGTTGACTCCATCATTTTCTTGATCCCCTATAAGCACCACTATCACGACCTCGATTTCTCTGCGTAGGATGTCATGATAGCACCTAGTCTTTGCCACTAGGCAAGCCTAATACTTACTGAATTAAATGACAGCAATTAACTAACAAAACTATTAAGTAGAAACCAGATATTTCTAAATGAAGCCAACATTTCCAATATGATATAATATCCCAAAACTGGTAGTACAAGTCATAAGCTCTACTAAGTTTGCTAGAAAATCCCTAAATACAATTGTTTTAGAATAGAAATAAACAGTACAAGTACAATATCAGAAGGTGACTCTGAGGCCTACGAACGCGACGACAGGTTTACCGTAAGTCTCCACAGCAAAACCCGAACAACTAGCTAGTGATTAACCAACTCCGAAATACCTAGATCTGCACAAAAAATGTGCAGAAAGCGTAGCATGAGTATACCACAGAGATACCTAGTAAGTATCAAGACTAACCTCGATAGAGTAGTAACGAGGGACAGTCAAGACACCTACTGAACTAAATAGTCTGAACAAGTATAAATGTGAACTAGCAGGGAACAATATCGATATAGAGCTAAGCATGATAACAATAACAAAGCAATGCTTGTAATAGGAAACTAAGAGCAACAATTAGCAACAGGGAACAAACAAGTAATAAAGCTATAGAGTAAGCTGAATACAGTTTAAGTCCGGTGAAACGACATAAAGGAAAACAAGTAATAACTCAATAAGAACAACCACTTTCACACCAGATTTATTCAAGAATTTTCACAAGGTACCAAAACTCATAATCCCAAATCATGGGTCCCGATTCATGAACCCTAAGCACTTGGCATCTTGTGCCCACATTACAATCCATAAACGCACGGACGACTCACATGCCAAGAGAGTGACAATACCTAATATCCACACAGACCACTCACGTGCCAATAATATCAATGAATCATGACCACACGGACAACTCACGTGCCAATAGAACAATTCTCCCAGAGAATGAAAGTAGACGAGAGTACATGTAAGTGGTCAATAATATCAGGATTCATCTTCTTAAACAGATATGGGTGATTAATTGCGTGTATGCGTGTGCAAGTGTTCTATCACAATTCAAGCTAACAAGTAAGAGAAGAGACAATGAATGTCACATAAGAGACGATCACCACAAAATATATAAGGTATAACTCACACAAGGTAGGCACACCACTGCACAAACATCAATAATAACAATGCCCCCAGGCCATCACAAGTCATCACAAATCATTCCCCGATATAGCCCACCTTGTCTCGCCACGTGCGCAATAATAAAGTAAATGCATGCCCTATCTCGGGGCACGCACATAATAATATTCTCACATTGTCTCACCACATGCGCAAACCCACATATATAGCCCACCTTCTCATGCCGCATGTGCAAATATCAACAACAACAATAGCACGAACAACTCACGTGCGAACACCCCTACAATCCTCTCAACAATATCACATATGCCAAAACATAACAACACAATATAAGGTCTTTCATCACATGTGCCCATATGCCACAAATTTTCCTCAAAAAACTTCAATACCACAATCACGCATAGCTCCCGGCTGAACAGCACTAAGTACAACAACAGCAACAATAACACAAGAGTACGTCAAGTAAATCAACGCAAGAACTTCAGAACACAAAGAAACGGAAGAACGAGCTCACAAAGAAAGACACAACAGGGAATAATAGTCTCAACAAGAATAGCTCAACAAGGGAGAGACAATGGGTAACAATGATTCCACAAAAGTACAATTCGACGACAAAAAAGATAGCATGAATCAATGACCCCAAATAAGAATACATCGACAATGAAAGGGATAACAAAACTTCAATTAAGGCTAAGCAATTACGGAAGAGATAATAATAACTTCAATTATGGTTAAGCAATTAAGGAAAAGATAATAATAACTTCAATTAAGGTTAAGCAATTACGGACAAGATAACATGGCAATAAAAGATGCAACAACTTCAGTTAAGGCACATAAGAGTTTAATTGGCAATAAGGGCAGAACATGAATCAATTATTCCAAATAAAACACGTAAGGGTGAATTTAGTAAATGGAGAATTTAACATGACAAACAAACTTCATATATAATCAACATAAGAACCTAAGATCCCTAAACGGTTAAATTTCCACAATTAAGCCCGAGTATGTACTCGTCACCTCGCATACACGACCTTCACATGACCCAATTAGCACAAATGATTCAAATCCTAAGGGGTAGTTCCCTCACACAAAGTTAGACATGATACTTACCTCAAAGAAGCTAGACTGGTACTCTAAAATGACCTTCTCAAGTGAAACAAGCTCTGGACGGCTCAAATCTAGCCAAAATAACTTCAAATCATAAATAAAACTCATAGGTAACAATTACGGATAATAAAGCTTCGATCTTTAATTAAAACTAAAAAGCCAACCCCGAGCCCGCACCTAGGAACCTGATAAAATTAATAAAATCCGAACACCCATTCTGATACGAGTCCAACCTTACCAAAATTATCAAATTCCGATATCGAATCGCCCTTCAAATCCTCATTTTACATTTTTGAAAGATTTTAAAAAATTCTCATTTTCTTCCATTCAATTCACTAATTTAATGATGAAAATAATTATGAAATCAATCAATTTCGGATAAAAAACACTTACCCCAATCAAACACGTGAAGAACCCTTCAAATATCGCTCAAATCCGAGGCCTCTAACTCAAAATGTGATAAATAAAATGGCAAACCCTCGAATAACCTTTCTGCCTAGGCCTTTCCGCTTTTGCTGACAAATGTTGCGCATCTGCTGTCTCGCATTTGCGAGAAATTCACCGCACCTATGGCCTTCACTAATCAGTCCAATCCTCGCACCTGCGATCCATTTTTTCACATTTGCGCTTCCGCAAAAGTGAACTAAACACCGCAGAAGCGGAAGGTCATCTGGAGGTTCATTTTCGCATCTGCGATCAACATCCCACAGGTGCGATTGCACACATGCGATTCCTCACCTCGAAGAAGCGAAGCAACTGGATGCGCCCCATCTCGCAGAAGCGACCAACAATTATGCAGATGCGGAGCCACAACTACGCTCAAAAATCTTGTAGGTACAAATCACCAGAACCGGACCTGCCCAACGCGTGAAAATGATCTGAAGCTCGTCTGAAACACACCTGGCACCCCTGGAACCTCTTCCAAGCATACCAACAAGTTCCATAACATAACACGGACCTACTCAAGGCCTCATATCACATCAAACAACATCAAAACTATGAATCACACCACGAATCGAACTTATGAGTTTGCAAATCTTCCATCTTCCAAAACTCGTGTCAAAACATATCAAATCAACCCAGAATAACGTCGAATTTTATATGCAAGACCCAAATGAAATAACGGAGCTAATCCAACTCTAAGAATTGCAATTTGATCCTGATATCAACCAAGTCAACTCCCGGTCAAACCTCTCAACCTTCCAAACTTCAACTTTCCAATTTTCACCAAAATGCTTCAAATTATCCTACGGACCTCCAAATCAAAATTCGGACGCACACCTAAGTCCAAAATCACCATACGAAGCTATTAGAATCATCAAAATGCCATTTCGTAGTCGTCTACACAAACATTAAACTCCAGTCAACTCTTACCACTTAAGATTCTTAAACAAGAATCCTTCTTCCAAATTAATCGCGAGTCAACCAAAAACCGAACTCGACCACATACGCATGTCATAACACATAATACGAAGCTGCTCGAGACCTTAAGCTGCCAAACAGGATGCTAATTCTTAAAATAACCGATCGGGTCATTATATTCTCCCCCTCTTAAACAAACGTTCATCCTCGAACGTGCCAAGAATCATTTCGAGGTCATCAATCACTGAGGGAACTTACCATACATACACTTGCGGGTGATCCTACATCGCCCAATAGACATAAGCCTGACAAAACCATCTTAATTAAAGATTATTCCTCCCATCCACACTGATAAACCTTAGAACCTAATTTCTCACCATCCGATCATTTCTAAAAGACCCGATCCCCACATCAACACACGGTATCAGCCTCAACCAGCTGCAATAACTTATGCCTACACCCACAAGGTATAACCACACGACGTGACACATCACGCATATGCCCATAACAACCTCTCAACATAATAGCTATCCATAATCAAACCCAGCACCAACAATTAACCCTATATTGGCTAGAGCCCTGTTCCAAACCTCCACGACACTGATAACGATGCAAGAAACATGAAGATACCATGACTATTCACTCAAATCAACAAGTCACACCCGAAGCCGCCTGGGAACATGCCTTGCAAGCTAAAACCCAATAAGCGCAATGCGAAAATGACTGAGTATGCAAAGAGAAACACAGGAGAGAACTATCGAACAAGCCCGACAGGCACAACTCCTTATCAATACCATACTATGAATCAATTCCACAAAAGGAGGATCAAGGCATATGAATAAATCACAAGGATCCCATCCTAATATGACTCTACCGCAGCCCGCGGCCCGGTTCGAACATATCAAACCGCATGAAAACACGAGGATCTTGTCCTCAGCTCTGAATCACAAGTAGAATACACATCATACCAACTGAAACCTTCCACTGATTCAATTTCGCGATACAAAACCATAACACATAACAAACTCCCCATACCAGTAGAACATCTAGATCACAAATAGTAACCCAACCATCCAGAAATCACATCAAAATCCAATGTAATGGGTAACAGAAAGTCACTTCTAGTCTCATAGCTCTCAACAATGAATAAAAAAAATGATAGACATGGGCTACCACTATAGAATCTCTCAACAGGGTTAAACACATAACCAGGGTACAAAATCACGAAACTCACCTCTATGTGAAGCAAAATAGGAGGACTCACTTCGATAAGTAGAACTAAAACAAAACACGAATGATGCTCCTTTATAATAAAATGAAACCATACATGTACGACATCATCTGGTGCAGCGACCTCAGCCCTACCTTAAAAAACACATCAATGGGTCGGGCCTCCCTCTCTTGGGTGCCCTCTACTCGCCTTGATCTGCACCCCAAGCTAGCGATGCAGTGATATCAGCAATTGGAGCAGAACTCATAGCCTAAATACCCCGCTATGACACATCTTTCTGGCATTTAGGACAATCTCTCACCATGTGGCTGGTATCTCCATACTTAAAGCAACCTCTGCTCTGGCATGGCTGCGGGAGCTGTCCGGTACGCGCACTCTGAGACCCATGGGTACCTAAAATATTGTGTGAAACCTGAAGTGCAAACTGAATAGGCTGACCCACAAAACCTCTACCATGTCGTACCCTGTCTCAAAAATAGGGACCAGTAGATTCTCCTGGTCTACGAGGCCTCTTAGCCTCCCTGACCTCTCCCTCCTGATCCCACATGCCCTCTAATCTGCGAGCGATCTCTACCACCTACTGGAACGAAACATCTGTCTCCAACTCCCAAGCCATGCTGAATCGGATACCATGACTGAGACCCTCATTGAACCTGGGGACTTGCTCTCTAACTGTAGAAACCAAAGCAGGTACATGTCTGCACAAGTCACTGAATCTAACGGCATACTCTGACACTGACTTAGTGCCCTAGCTCAGCTGCTCAAACTCCACGCGCCATGCATCCCGAAGGGTCTGGGGAATAAACTTTCTCAAGAACTTCTTTGAAAACTGAGCCCATGAAAGTGAAGTCTCATCAGCCGAGCTACCCAACTCGTATGCTATCTATCACTGATATACCGCTCCCTTAAGCTGGAACGTAGTAAAAGTAACCCTACTTATCTCCACAATACCCATAGTGCAGAGAATGTAGTAGCACTCCTCTAGAAAACCATGGGCATCTTCTGAAGCCAAACCACTGAAAGTAGGAGGGTGATACTTTTTGAACCTCGCAAGTCTAAGCTATTCCTCCTCAGATGTTGTTGCCCTACCCACGGGCTGAACTGGAACATCAGGCTATGTCGGCATGGTACCTAGAACCTAACCAACGTGGACTTGCTAATCTGGAGTACTGGCGGCAGGAGTGTGAGCTCCTCCCCCGGTCTATGAAGTAGTTGGCGCAACTGGAATCAATCCTGCCTGAGCCAATGTGTCAAACATGCTCGGGAACTATGCTAAAGTCTCCCGAAGTCCCAGGGTAGCAATAGGTGCCTCCGGTACCTATCCCACAATGAAGCTACTGGCGGCTGCTCAACTACTGCTCGGATAGTTGCTCGAGCTGCAGCACGTGCTCCTCCTCGGCCTTTGCCTCTGCCCCGGCCACTTGCAACACCGGCTCTGGGGACAGCGTCATCAGTAACTGCAGGTTGTGTCTTCGTCATTTGTGAGAGAATATAATGACAAAGGCTCAAACTCCAAGATCAATAAACTCGCACGATAGGAATGAAAGAAGTGAAACTGTCCTAATAGTTTTGTAGCCTCTCGAAGACAAGTACAGATGTCTCCGTACCAATCTGCAAGACTCTACTAAATTCGCTTATGACTCGTAGCACCTATGAACCTAGAGCTATGATACCAACTTGTCACGACCCCGATTTCCCTCTGTAGGCACCTAGTCTCTATGACTAGGTAAGCCTAACACTTACTCAATTAAATGATAGCAATTAACCAACGGAACTATTAAGTAGAAACCGGATATTTCTAAATGAAGCCAACATTTCCAATATGATATAATATCCCAAAACTGGTAGTACAAGTTATAAGCTCTACTAAGTTTGCTAGAATATCCCTAAATACAATTGTTTCAGAATAGAAATAAACAGTACAAGTACAATAACAGAAGGTGACTTTAAGGCTTACGAACGCGATGATAGGTTTACCTTGAGTCTCCACAGCAAAACCCGAACAACTAGCTAGTGATCAACCAACTCCAAAATACCTGGATCTGCACAAAAATATGCAAAAAGCGTAGCATGCGTACACCACAACGGTACCCGGTAAGTATCAAGACTAAACTCAGTGGAGTAGTGACGAGGGACAGTCAAGATACCTACTGGACTAAATAACCTGAACAAGTATAAATGTGAACTAGCAGGGAACAATATCGATATAGAGCTAAGCATGATAACAATAAGAAAGCAATGCTTGTAATAGGAAACTAAGAGCAACAATTAGCAACACAGAACAAACAAGTAATAACACTGTAGAGTAAGCTGAACACAGTTTAAGTCCGATGAAACGACATAAAGGAAAAAAAGTAACAACTCAATAAGAACAGCTGCTTTCACACCAGATTTATTCAAGAATTTCCACGATGTACCAAACCTCATAATCACAAATCACGGGTCCCGATTCATGAACCCTAATAACCTGGCATCTTGTGCCCACATTATAATCCATAACCTCACGGATGACTCACGTGCCAAGAGAGTGACAATATCTAATATCTGCACAGACCACTCACGTGCCAACAATATTAATGACTCATGACCGCACGGACAACTTACGTTCCAATAGAACAACTCTCCCACAGAAGGCAAGTAGACGAAAGTACATGTAAGTGGTCAATAATATCAAGATTCACCTTCTTAAACCGATATGGGTGATTAATTATGTGTATGCTTGTGCAAGTGTTCTATCATAATTCAAGTTAACAAGTAAGAGTAGAGCCAATAAATGGCACATAAGAGACAATCACCACAAAATGTACAAGGTATAACTCACACAAGGTAGGCACACCACTACACAAACATCAATAATAACAATGCCCCTAGGCCATCACAAATCATTCCCCGATATACCCCACCTTATCTCACCACGTGCGCAATAATAAAGTAAATGCCCGCCTTGTCTCGCGGCACGCACATAATAATATTCCCACCTTGTCTCGCCACATGGGCAAACTCATATATATAGACAGCCTTCTCACACCGCATGTGCAAATATCAATAACAACAATAGCACGGACAACTCACGTGCGAATACCCCGACAATCCTCTTAACAATATCATATGTGCCAAAACATAACAATACAATATAAGGTCTTTCATCACATGTGCCCATATTCCACAACTTTTCCTCAAACAACCTCAATACCACAATCATGCATAGCTCTCGGCTCAACAGCATTGAGTACAACAACAACAATAACACAAGAGTACGTCAAGTAAATCAACACAAGAACTTCAGAACATAAAGAAATAGGAGAACGAGCTCACAAAGAAAGACACAACAGGGAATCATAGTCTCAACAAGAATAGATCTACAAGGGAGAGATAATATGTAACAATAATTCCACAAAAGTACAATTCAACGACAAGAGAGATAGCATGAATCAATGGCCCTAAATAAGAATACGTCAACAATGAAAGGGATAACAAAACTTCAATTAAAGCTAAGCAATTACGGAAGAGATAATAATAACTTCAATTAAGGTTAAGAAATTACGGAAGAGATAATAATAACGTCAATTAAGGTTAAGCAATTATGGACAAGATAGCATGGCAATAAAAGATGTAACAACTTCAATTAAGGCATATAAGAGTTTAATTGGCAATAAGGGCGGAAGATGAATCAATTAATTCCAAATAAGACACGTAAGGGTGAATTTAGTAAATGGAGGATTTAACATGACAAAAAAACTTCATATCTAATGAACATAAGAACCTAAGAGTGCTAAACAGTTAAATTTCCACAACTAAGCCCGAGTACGTACTCGTCACCTCGCGTACCCGGCCTTCACATGACCCAATTAGCACCAATGACTCAAATCCTAAAGGGTAGTTCCCTCACACAAAGGCAAGATACTTACCTCAAAGAAGCTAGACCGGTACTCTAAAATGACCTTCTCAAGTGAAACAACCTCCGAACGGCTCAAATCTAGCCAAAATAACTTCAAATCATAAATAAAACGCATAGGTAACAATTTTGGATAATAAAGCTTCGATCTTTAATTAAAACTAAATAGACAAACCTGGGACCGCACCTCGGAATGCAATAAAATTTATAAAATCCGAACACTCATTCCGATACAATTCCAACCCTACCAAAATTATTAAATTCCGATATCGAATCACCCTTCAAATCCTCATTTTACATTTTTGAAAGTTTTTACAAAATTCTCATTTTCTTCCATTCAATTCACTAATTTAATGATAAAAATAATTATGGAATCGTGAAATATAATCAATTTCGGATAAAGAACACTTACTCCAATCAAACACGTGAAGAACCCTTCAAAAATCGCTCAAATCCGAGGCCTCTAACTCAAAATGTTATAAATAAATGGCAAACCCTCGAATATAACCTTTCCGCCCAGGCCTTTCTGCATTTGCGGACAAATGTTGGCATCTGCGCTCTCGCATTTGCGAGAAATTCACTGCACCTGCGGCCTTCACTAATCAGTCCAATTCTCGCACCTGCGATCAATTGTTTCGCATCTGCGCTTCCGCAGAAGCGACCAAAACATTGCAGAAGCGGAAGGTCATCTGGAGGTTCATTTTCGCATCTGCGATCAACATCCCGCAGGTGCGATTCCTCTCCCGCAGAAGTTAAGCAACTGAACACGCCCCATCTCGCAGAAGTGACCAACCGTTACGCAGACGCAGAGCCGCACCTGCGCTCCAAAATGTCGCAGGTGTGAAGCACCAGAACCAGACTTCTCCAAAGCATGAAAATGATCTGAAGCTCGTCCGAAACACATTCCGGGGTCCCCAGGGCCCTGTCCAAGTATACCAACAAGTTTCATAACATAACGCGGACCTACTCGATGCCTTAAGTCACATCAAATAATGTAGAAACTACGAATAGCACCACGAATCGAACTTATGAATTTTCAAATATTCCAAAACTAGTGTCGAAACTTATCAAATCAACCCGAAATGACATCGAATTTTTCATGCTATTCCCAAATGACATGACTGAGCTAATCCAACTCTCAGAATCCCAATCCGAGCCCGATATCAACCAAGTCAACTCCCGGTCAAACCTCTCAGCCTTTCAAAACTTTAACTTTCTAATTTTTTCCAAAATTCTTCAAATTATCCGTCAGACCTCCAAATCTAAATCCGGACGCACGCCTAAGTCCAAAATTACCATACGAAGCTATTGGAATAATCAAAATATCATTTTGGAGTCGTCTACACAAACGTCAAACTGTGATCAACTCTTACCACTTAAGCTTCTTAAACAAGAATCATTCTTCTAAATTGATCGTAAATCATTCGAAAACTAAACTCGACCACACATGCAAGTCATAACACATAGTACAAAGCTTCTCGAGACCTTAAGCCATCGAACGGGATACTAATTCTCAAAACAACCGGTCGAATCGTTACAATCACATTGATCCTAATCTGAGCTTGAGTTCCTTTGGCATTGGTGAATTCAAAATCCTTGAAAATCCAATAATTTTGTAGCAATCTGCAACTGTATGTCCTATCTTTTTGCAATGAGTGCAAGATACATTAGGATTGAACCTATGTTTCTTTCCTTTTGAAGACAATCTATGATTGATTTGTAAACCTTTGCATATTATTTCCTGATTTTTGGAGTTGCATAGGGTTTCCTCCCTTTTGAAATTGCTGAGTCTGCCATGTGTTCCTTTGCATCTGCTTATTGTTTCTTAGTCCATAACTTCCCTGATTTCACACCCTGAAGGATGAAAAGTCAGCAGAAAGAAGAGGATTCATATAGACCTCTCTCTGACTCTCATCCTGTAACACTAGAGAATAAGCATGATCAATGTTGGGCAGAGGATTCAACATTAAAAAAAATTTCCTTACCTGTCCATAAACATCATTTAGTCCCATAAAAAACTGTATAAGTCTCTCATCCTCTAAGGATTTCTCCAGCTTTTGCTTCCCAATACATACACAAGCGCAAACACACTTCACATCACAAATTAGAGAGTCTAGCTCATCCCACAAACATTTGAGTTTTGTAAAAAGTAGCTTGTTATATCATTTGTTCCTTGACCTAAAGAAGATAATTCCTTACGCAAGTGATACACTTAAGATAATTCCTTACGCAAGTGAACAATGTATTTATACAAGTATTTGTGTAAAAGAAAAAATAAAGAAATGAAAACTATTTGTACAACTGACTATTTCTTATTTGCTATCTAATAACTAATTAAATGAAGAATATTCTTCTCTATGCTATTTACACGGTTCACATGTGTGAGACCCAAGTGTGGAATCCAAAGATTTACAACTGTAATTAGTTACTTCATCTGAACGGCTCTTGTTTAGTCCATCACACTTTTGATCAAAGGCCAGGATTGAGCCACCGCGTTGAGTCCAAAGAAGAGAAATTGGTCTTTGACCTAGATATGTCTGAAACATAGTCTTTTGTCTGAAAACCTACAATGTTCTTTCCCTCTTCGTGTTTGTGAGAATGAATAGCTGCCACTGATAATTTCATCTCAACATTTTGGTATATCAAAACCGTTCCAAAATCATACCAAACCAAACAAGAAAATATCGAACCGCACCGAACTACTTTGGTACGGTATTTGATATGCATAATTGATATACCGAATACCGAAGTACCGAAACGTAATTTATACATACCGTACCGAAGTACCGAACGTCCACCCTACTCTTAAGTCTTTCATCGAATAAAATACTATAATTAACATCTAAGTTATTTTTATTTAATTCCCCTCAAAGTATATTAGTCGCGTATATACCAACGTTGCCATGTCCTCCTTTCGTGTTTCCAATTTTCTATCAAATCATTTCGTATAATAAGACCCTCATAATTTTGAGGCCCACGTGACATGAAATTCAAGAAGACTTCAGATCATGATGTGATATTAACCTAATTGATATTTAGCATTTGCCTCCTTTTTCTTTTCCTTCAAATATTCCTACATCACATTGTCAACACATTACTAATGTAGGTATTTTTGTCGTTCCTCTCTCAAGAAAAGTAGACCTTACTATTTTTTTTCCTTTCTTTTACTTTTGTGTGAATGATCTTGGAGCTAATTGTGCAAACGGGCAGTCTTCTACTAATGAAAATAATCCAAATGAATCTTCGGTGCCATGAAACCTCCAAGATAAAATACAGAATGAATATGAAAGTTGAAACAGGTTCATTAGTAGTCCAAAGGCGGATCTAAGATTCTTAAAACATGACAGTAGTACTAAACAATGGAGAAAAAAGAAAGTATTAAATATAAATTGATCTATATTCCTTTAAATAAATAACTCAACATTCAATCAAGTACCTCATTCAATTTTTTTGGAACATAACGCATACAATATTGTTTCAAAGAAGCACATAAAGTGGCAGACTCAATTTTGACAAGTACTAAGTAGTATTCATGCCCAACAACTACACATGCCTTATCTTTTTGAATACTCCTTTATGTAAATTTACTTTACTTTTAGTTCGTTCAAGAAAAAAGATGATCTCTTCTAAATTTTTGTAAGTAATTTAACTTAAACAACCGATTTTATTTTTAATGAGAAAATAATATAGTCATATGTCATGTTTAATATCATAACTTTTAAAAGATAACTACATAATATTATAGTTTTTTTAGGTCTATATATTTCAAAAATCTTTATTTCTTAAACTCCGTATGAGTAGATTTGCATAAGAACGGAGGAAGTAATGCAAAGATCTTAAACTTTCATGATTAAGTAGGCGGTTGGACATGAATTCCAAAAACAAATTAAATTTGAAATTTCACTAAAATTTAGATTGAAGATGAAGTTGTGTTTGGTTATAATTTTGCAACATATTTGGATGTTTTTTTTTTCTAAATCATGAAACATAATTTATACCCCACAATTTATAAAAAAATATCAAAACCACCACAATTTGATTATCCTACTTGAAACAAACAATCAAACATGATATTGTTTAACTGTTATCATATTCTACTTAACTGCAACACACAAAAGATGCAAAATCAATATCACATGTTCTAATTCTACTAACACACAGAGAAGGCGCAAAATCAGGCATAGCCACATATTTCTCATAACCATATAATCAAACTTCCAGTAGGCAGAGTTCAAGAATCAACTAAGACTAGTGGGAAAGGCAGCCGCACACTTTGACGAGAAGAAGACATGCTGCTTGCGTTTTGTCTTTCTGACTTTATGGAAAGGAAAGTGGGTAGTTGATGGTTACCTAGGTTAATAACTGATGGGATCTTTTAATAAATTTTCAAAATATAGGGTAAATTTGTAAAAGTAAAAAATAGCAATCTTCCAAATTTCAATTGAAAAATTGGTTCTCACCAGTTTTTCAAATTTAAAAATACATTTTCAAGTGAGATTAGAAAAATTATAAGATTTTGATAACCAAACACTGTTTTGAAAAAAAATTTAAAAAAAAAATCTTATGTCCAAACGGTGTCACGACCCAATTTCACCTATAGGTCGTGATAGCGCCCAACAGCACTGTTAGGCAAGCCAACTAGTGGACTGAACATCTATTTTCTCTTTTAATAAATTCCCGAGCAATAAAGCTTTACTTAATTTCAAGATTTAAGAAAAATAAAAAGTCTAAATAAAACCAAAATAATAATTTTTCACCCACAATTCTACTTAAGTGTGTGCCAAGATCTGGGGTCACAAATGTATGAGCATCTAGTAGATTATACAAAATCCAAATTGTCTAAACATAAAATAGACAGAATACAAATATAAAGAGAGACACTAGGTGCTGCGGAACGGCTCAGGGAAGGCAGCTCACCACTAGGCCTCGGGATAACGGGGATGCGCACCAGTGGAACCGCCCGATGTACCTGTCTCAGACCCTGCACAAAAAGTGCAGCAAGCGTAGCATGAGTACGTAAACAACGCGTACCCAGTAAGTATCAAGTCTAATCTCGAAGAAGTAGTGACGAGAGCTCGACTTTGACACTCACTATGGGTCAATAATATTAAGATAGAAATATTTAAATAAACACAATTTGGGTGATCAATAATAAATTCTCCTTAGCAGGTAGAAACAAATAATTCTTCGCAATTTGACAAATTTTCAAATAATCATTTACCTTCACAAGCTGCAATAATATAAATATCAAAGCACCGAATAATTTTTATTATTAAGCACGATTTCTACCGAGGTCGTATGGCCCGATCCATAATAATATGTACACTGCCGAGGATTGAGCGGCATGAACCATAGACGCATCTATCTACTGCCAAGGCATTCGGCCCGCTCCACAAGAAGAGGAGAATGTTTTATAAGCATTTGACTTGGATAATACTAATTTCATAAGCGAACTTTCACAATTTTTTCAACAATTACTAATATGATTTAAACATTTTTAAATTAATAAGTATGATGCAATAATTCCAAAAAAAATCATGAATTGGGTCCTAAACACTACCCGGACAATAGCATAATAGTAGTTATGCACGTACTCTCGTCACCTCGAACGTACGTAGCCCCCACAATTAGAGATAATTATTTATTTGAAACACCTATGGGGTAAATTCTCTCTTACAAGGTTAGACAAGAGACTTACCTCGTCTCAAAGTTCATTTTCCGATTACAACTTCGCGTTAAGGCCTCAATTTGGTGCCGCAAAATCCGAAACTAGCCAAATGTTATATAATTTAATTAATACATGCTCAACAATTCAAAATTAAATTATTAGATTAATTACCCAACCCAAATTGGTAAAGTTCCTAAAATTTACCCCAGGCCCACGTACCCGAATTTTGAAAATTTTCGGAGGAAATCGTTACCCATAATCTCAAGAACTCAAATATACAATTTTTATCTCATTCCATAGCCATTTTCGAGGTTAAAATCTCATTTTTGTCAAAACCTAGATTTTTCATCTAAACCCTTGATTTTTATAATTTACATGTTATAATCTACCCATAGTCTATGTATTTAACTCACAATGGATAGAATTAACTTACCTCCAAGTTGCTAGTTGAATATCCCTCTCAAGAAACTCCAAAATCGCCCAAGAATGGAAGAAATAGGCTCAAAAATGGCTAAGCCCCGTTTTTAAGGCATTCTGCCCAGCTCTGCTGACCCGTTCTTTGCGAACGCGACAGGTGCCTCGCGTTCGCAAAGGCAAAATTTCACCGGCCCTAAAATACTCTTCGCGAACGAGACATAGGTCTTGCGAACGCGAAGGCTTGCCTGGCCTATCCTTCGCAAACGCGTGGGCTCCTTCGCGAACACGAAGGGTGAAATACACTGGTCCTCATCCTTCTACGCGAACGTGAGATGGCCTTCGCGAACACGTAGGCCTAAGTTCCAGGTCTTTGCGAATGCGTCGCCCTTCACGCGAACGCGAAGGGAAATTGCCCAGCTCCCCAAATTCCTTCGTCACGAACGCGAGAGTCCTTCCGCGTTCGCGAAGAAGGAAACCAGAACTGGAATTTCTGGTTTTTTCAACTTAGCTCCGGGTGGTTCAAAACTTACCCGAGCCCCTCGGGATCCCGTCTTAATGCACCAACAAGTCTGTAAACATAATACAGACCTGCTCAAACTTTCAAAATGCGTAAATCAACAACTAAATCAAGAATCGCACCCCAAAATTGAATTGAATCAAAATATGAACTTCAAGTTCCCAAATTGCTCCGTAAGCGCCGAATCATACTTAGACTACTCAGAATGACACTAAATTTTGCGTGCAAATCTTAAATCACCATACGAAATTATTACCAGGCCCGGAATTCCAAACGAACTTCAATTACTCCAAAACATACTCCAAACCAAATTTAAATAACCTTAAAACCTTCAAATAGTCAACTTTCACTGTTACGCGCTGAAACGCTCCCGTATTGTCCAAAACTCGATCTGAACATACGCCCAAGTCCAAAACCATCATACGAACCTATTGAAACCGTCAAATCCTGATTCTGAGGTCGTTTACTCAAAATATTGACCGAAGTCAAACTTGGTCTTTTAAAGCCAAACTAAGGAACCAAGTGTTCCGATTTCAACACGAACCCTTCCAAATCCCAAACTAACCATCCCTGCAAGTCATAAAACAGTAAAAGCACATACAGGGAGTCTTATTTAGGGGAACAGGGTTTTAGAAGGTAAAACGACCGGTTGGGTCGTTACATTCTCCACCTCTTAAACAAATATTCGTCCTTGAACGGGTTTAGAATCATACTTGGAGTGCTGAATAGTTGAACTGTGCTGAAGTCTAACACATGTGACAGGTCGGCATGATACCTCCGGAGCATAGATACATGAAAAATCGGATGAACTCCCGATAGACTGGGAAGCAAAGCAAGCTCGTAAGCAACCTTCCCAACTCGTCTCAACACCTCAAATGGGCCTATAAACCTTGGGCTCAACTTGACCTTCTTCCCGAACCTCATGATTTCCTTCATCGGCGAAACCTTCAAGAGAACTGTTTCACCCACCATAAATGATAAATCACGCGCTTTCTGATCCGCACAACTCTTTTGTCTAGACTGTGATGTACGAAGTCGCTCCTGAATCAACTTTATCTTTTCCAAGGTATCCTTCACCAAATCAATACCATATAACTTAGCCTCACCGGGCTCAAACCATTCGATGGGCGAACGACATCGTCTACCATATAAAGCCTCAAATGGAGCCATCTCGATGCTGGATTGGTAACTGTTGTTATAAGCAAACTCGGACAAATGCTAGAAATGATCCCACTAACCTCCAAAGTCAATCACATATGCCCGGAGCATATCCTCCAAAATCTAAACTGTCTGCTCTAACTGCTCGTTGCTCTGCGGATGAAAGGATGTGCTGAGCTCTACACGGGTCCCCAATTCACTTTGTACCGCTATCCAGAAATGTGAAGTAAACTGAGAGCCCCTATCTGATATGATGGAAATTGGCATACCGTGCAACCGAACTTTCTCCTGAATATAAATCTGGGCCAACCTCTCTGAAGTATACATAGTCACAACCGGAATGAAGTGTGCCAACTTGGTCAACCTGTCGACAATGACCCAACTGCATCAAACTTCCGCAAGGTCCGCGGCAACCCAACTACAAAGTCCATAGTAATGTGTTCCTATTTCCACTCTGGTATAGTCATCTACTGAAGTAGGCCACCTGGCCTCTAGTGCTCATACTTAACTTGCTGGAAATTTAGGCACCTAGCTACATACTCAACTATGTCCTTCTTCATCTGCCTCCATCAATAATGTTGCCTCAGATCACGGTACATCTTCTTAGCACCTGGATGAATAGAATACTGATAGTTGTGTGCCCCTTCTAGGATCTTTTCCCTCAAGCCATCAACATTAGGAACACATAGGCAACCCTGGAGTCGCAGAACACCATCATCACCGATAGCAACCTCTTTGGAACCACCCCATAGTATCGTTTCTCGAAGAATTAACAAGTGTGGATCATCACACTGGCGAGCCTTGATCTGCTCAAATAGTGAAGATTGGGCAACGACACGCGCAAGAACTCAACTGGGCTCTGAAATATCCAACCTCACAAGTTTGTTAGTCAAGGACCGAATGTCCAAAGCTAATGGCCTTTCCTCTACTAAAATAAATGCCAAGCTACCCATACTCTCAGCCTTTCTACTCGAGGAATCTGCAACTACATTCGCTTTGCCTAGATGGTAAAGGATAGTAATATCATAATCTTTCAGTAACTAAAGCCATCTGCATTGTCTCAAATTTAGGTCCCTCCGCTTGAATAAATGCTGCAAATTGCAATGATCAGTGTAAACCTCACAAGACACCCCACAAAGATAATGCCTCCAAATCTTAAGAGTGTGAACAAACACAGCAAACTCCAAATCATGTACCGGGTAATTCTCCTCGTGGGGCTTTAGCTAACGTGAGGCATATGCAATAACTCACCCCTTATTCATTAATACACAACCCATGCCAACGCGTGAAGCATCGAAATACACTGTATACATCCCTGAACCGGAAGGCAACACTAATATAGGTGCTGAAGTCAATGTTGTCTTGAGCTTCTGAAAGCTCACCTCACAATCATCGGATTATCGAAACGGAGCACCCTTCTGGGTCAATTTGGTCAAAGGTGCCGCAATAGATGAAAAGCCCTCCACAAACCGACGAGAATAACCTGCTAACCCCAGAAAACTCCTTATCTCGGTCGCCAAGGTGGGACGATGCCAATTCTGAACTGCCTCGATCTTTTTGGGATCAACTTTAATACCCTCGCCTGACATAATATGTCCCAAGAATGCTACAAAGTTTAGCCAAAACTCACACTTGAAGAACTTAGCATATAAATTTTGTTTCCGCAACATCTGAAGCACCACTCTCAAAGGCTGCTTGTGGTCCTCTATACTACGTGAGTAGATCAAAATATCATCAATAAAGACAATGATAAGAGAATCAATAAATGGCCTGAACACACGGTTCATCAGATCCATGAACGTCGCTGGGGCATTAGTCAAACCGAAGGACATCACCAGAAACTCATAATGGCCATATCTAGTCCGGAATGCAGTCTTTGGAACATCAGAATCTCGAATCTTCAACTGATGGTACCCCGATCTCAAGTTGATCTTAGAGAACACTCTGGCACCCTGCAACTGGTCAAACAAATCATCAATACACAGCAATGGGTACTTGTTCTTAATGGTAACTTTGTTCAATTGGTGGTAATCAATACACATCCTCATAGTCCCATCTTGGCCGGGAAAGTATAGAACTTGGCTGGAGTGCCACCTAGCTAGCCCTCACCTGGGTAGGACGGCCCCTACCCACCTGCCCTCCGCCTCTGGGCGGCCGGACGGCTGGTGGAGCAACTAGTGCTATAATCTTAGGCTACTGACCCTGCTGCACTGGTCTACCTTGAAGCTTGGGGAAGAACCTTAGCACATGACTGAGATCCCCGCACTCAAAACAACCACTCGGTACGATAAACTGCTGACCTGAAGTCTAGCCCTGATGACCTGAATACCCACTGGAGGAGACCTGAATAGTTGGTGGGCGGTAAGAACTTTCTAGCATAACACTGAAATAAGATCACACTGGAGCACCCCGAGGAGGTGGTGATGCTGGATAAGAGGGCTTGCTGGACTGACCCCTTACGAACTAACCTCTACCCCCAGCCGGGGCACCATTGAACTCTCCCATATATCGAAACCGCTTGTCCTTCGCTTCCTGCTCACGACTCCGCTGACAGACACCCTCAATCCTCCGAGCTATCTCTACAACTAGCCCGTAAGAAGTCCTCATCTCCACCTCTCGTGCCATGGTGGCCTGAATACCAGAGTGCAATCCGGCGACAAACATCTGCACTCTCTCTGCATCAGTAGGTAGTATCATAAGTGCATGGCGAGACAACTCAGAGAACCTCACTTCATAGTCAGTCACTGACATCTGACCCTGCTGGAGCTGCTCGAACTGGAACCGTAACTCTTCCTTCTGAGAGGGTGGTATATATCTGTCCAAGAAGAGATGTGTGAACTGATCCCAAGTCATGGGAGGTGAACCTGCTGGTCTGCTGAGAAGATGTGACTGCCACCACCTACGGGCTTGCCCTCCAGCTAAAATGTAGTGAAGTCCACCCCATGGGACTCTAGTATCCTCATGTTGTGCAGTCTGTCTCTACACCGATCAATAAAATCCTGGGGGTCCTCATGTCGCTCACCTCCGAAAGCAGGAAGATGAATCCTAGTCCATCTCTCCAGTAGCCTGTGCGGATCACCTGCCACAACTGGTATGGGCTCTGGTGTAGCTGCTGCAACTGGCTAAGCTCCGCCCATAGGTAGTGCACCCTGGGTCTGGTATACAGCAGTTGCCTGCCCATGAGCCTGCGTGGTAGGGGTTTGTGCTCCCCCTCCCGCCTGAGATGTGGCTGGGTCTGTCGAAAATTAACCGGCCTAAGTCAAAGTATCCATGAACCGCAGCATACGGCCCATGATCTCTTGGAATCCTGGTGCGGACTTGAAATCCATCGGAGCTGGCTCTGCTGCGGGCAGCTCGCCCTGTTCCTCGATGATAGGATCCTCTACTAGATCCACTGGTGGCATAACTAGAACAATTCTGGGACGTCCTTGTCCCCTACCATGGGCTGGAACCCTCCTTCGGCCTCTAACAACAGGGGGAGCAGCTCTTCCCTGATCTGGAACCTCCGTAGAACGCGTTCTCACCATCTGTGAGAGAGTAAGCAGAAAATACTTAGTATTACATCAACTGCACGATAGAAGGTGAAGAAAGGTAGTTTTCTAACACCCTATAGCCTCTCGAATATAAGTACAGACGTCTCAGTACCGATCCGCAAGACTCTATTAGGCCATGCTTATAAATTGTGAAACCCTAGTGCTCTGATACCAAGTTGTCACAATCCAATTTCACATATAGGTCGTGATGGCACCCAACATCACTATTAGGCAAGCCAACTAGTGGATTAAACATCTATTTTCTCTTTTAATAAATTCCCGAGCAATAAATATTTCCTTAATTGCAAGATTTAAGAAAAACACAAAGTCTAAATAAAAGCAAAATAATAATTTTTCACTCACAATTCTACTAAAGTGCGTACCAAGATCTGGTGTCATAAGTGTATAAGCATCTAGTAGATTATACAAAATCCAAACTACTGTCTAAATATAAAATAGACAGAATACAAATACAAAGAGAGACACTAGGTGATGCGGAATGGCTCAGGGAAGGCAGCTCACCACTAGGCCTCGGGACAACGGGGATGCGCACCAGTGAGACCGCCCGATGTACCTGTCTCAGATCCTGTACAAAAAGTGTAGCAAGCATAGCATGAGTACGTAAACAACATGTACCCAGTAAGTATCAAGTCTAATCTCGAAGAAGTAGTGACGAGAGGTCGACTTTGACACTCACTATGGGTCAATAATATTAAGATAGAAATATTTAAATAAACACAATTTAGGTGATCAATAATAAATTCTCCTTAGCAGACAGAAACAAATAATTCTTTGCAATTTGAAAAATTGCTAAATAATCATTTACCTTCACAAGCTGTAATAATATAAATATCAAAGCACCGAATAATTTTTATTATTACGTACGATTTCTGCTGAGGTCGTATAACCCGATCCAGAATAATATGTACACTGTCGAGGGTCGAGCGGCATAAACCATAGATGTATTTATCTACTGCCGAGGAGTTCGGCCCGCTCCACAAGAAGAGGAGAATGTTTAATAAGGATTTGACTTGGATATTATAAAGGTTTTTATACAACAATAATACTAATTTCATAAGCGAATTTTCGCAATGTTTCCAACAATTACTAATATGATTTAGATATTTTTAAATTAACAAGTATGATGCAATAATTCCAAATAACTAATGAATTAGGTCCTAAACACTACCCGAAAAATAGCATAATAGTAGCTACGTACGGACTCTCGTCACCTCATACGTATGTAGCCCCCACAATTAGAAATAATTATTTATTTGAAACACATATGGGGTAAATTCCCTCTTACACGATTAGACAAGAGACTTACCTCGTCTCAAAGTTCACTTCCCGATCACAACTTCGCGTTAAGGCCTCAATTTGGTGCCAAAAAATCCGAAACTAGCCAAATGTTATATAATTAATACACGCTCAACAATTCAAAATTAAATTATTAGATTAATTACCCAACCCAAATTGGTAAAAATTTTAAAATTCACGCCGGGTCCACTTGCCCGGATTTCGAAAATGTTCGGAGAAAATCATTACCCATAATCTCAAAACTCAAATATATAATTTTTATCTCATTCCATAGCCATTTTCGTGGTTAAAATCTCATTTTTGTCAAAACTTATATTTTTCATCTAAACCCTTGATTTCTACAATTTACATATTATAATCTACCCATAATCTATGTATTTAACTCACAATGAGTAGAATTAACTTACCCCCAAAATTGCTAGTTGAATACCCCTCTCAAGAAGCTCCAAAATTGCCCAAGAGTGGAAGAAATGGGCTCAAAAATGGTTGAGCCCCATTTTTAAGGCATTCTGCCCAGCTCTGCTGACCCCCTCTTCGCGAATGGGACGGGTGCCTTGCGTTCGCGAAGGCCAAATTTCACCAGCCCTAAAATACTCTTCGCGAACGCGAAGGCTTGCCTGGCCTACCCTTCGCGAACGCGTGGGCTCCTTCGCGAACACGAAGGGTGAAATACACTGGTCCCCGTCCTTTTTCATGAATGCGAGAGGGCCTTTGCAAACGCGTAGGCCTAAGTTTCCAGGTTTCGCGAACGCGTCGCCCTTCACGCGAACGCGAAAGGCAATTTCCCAGCTCCTCAAATTCCTTCATCGCAAACGCGAGAGTCCTTCCGCGTTCGCGAAGAAGGAAACCAGAACTGGAATTTCTGGTTTTTCCAACTTAGCTCCGGGTGGTTCAATACTCACCCGAGCCCCTCGGGACCCCGTCTTAATGCACCAACAAGTCTGTAAATATAATACGGACCTGCTCGAACTTTCAAAATGCGTAAATCAACAACGAAACCAAGAATCGCACCCCAATACCGAATTGAATCAAAATATGAACTTCAAGTTTCCAAATTGCTCCGTAAGCGCCGAATCATACTTAGACTACTCGGAATGATACCAAATTTTGCGTGCAAGTCATAAATCACCATACAAAACTATTTCCAGGCCCGGAGTTTGAAACGGACCTCGATTACTCCAAAACATACTCCAAACCAAATTTAAATAACCTTAAAACCTTCAAATAGTCAACTTTCACTGTTAAGCGCCGAAACGCTCCCGGGTTGTCCAAATCCGAACATACGTCCAAGTCCAAAATTATCATACGAACCTATTGGAACCGTTAAATCTCGATGCCGAGGTCGTTTACTCAAAATATTGTCCGAAGTCAAACTTGGCCTTTTAAAGCCAAACTAAGGAGCCAAGTGTTCTGATTTCAACCCGAACCCTTCCAAATCCCGAACTAACCATCCCCCAAGTCATAAAATAGTAAAAGCACATATGGGGAGTCTTATTTAAAGGAACGGGGTTCTAGAAGACAAAACGACCGGTTGGATCGTTACAAACGGGCTCTAAATATCTTTGAAAACTAGAAAACATGCAATATCTTCCTTGAACTTTTAAAATATCTTAGATAATAATCCCAAGACATGCACATAATTTAGTAATATATTCTCTTTTTTAAAATAGTTGGCATTTTAACTCGCTACCAAGATTTTATGGAGGCAATTTCATATGCCCTTTCTTTCATATTTTAATTAACTAGTTTTAGTGTACGTGTGTTGCACGTGTATGCCGCATCAATTAATAAATAAAAATTTATATCAAAATAAATTAAATTTTTGCTTAAGAAAATAATTTGTTAAAGATGATTAAAATTTTAATTGATTTTAAATTTTACATATTAAGACTTCTGGCATGGTTCAAATAATACATATTTAATAAATAAAACTGATTTGAAAATCCTAAATAGGTTAATATTAGGAAAATTAACACATGAAATAATTATAGGTGTGAAACAATTTAATAAAATATAATTTAAATAACCAAGAAAATATTGTTGTATGGAAAGGAAAATAAAGGATCAAAATTGATCTTGCACGATAAAATTTTTCTTGTACGATAAAGGCACAAAACTTTACACGAATATATAATATTTTTTGTCCTTCATTGAAAAGAAACTTACTTTTTACTTTTTATATTCTCTTCTTTTTTCTTAATATATTTTATCATTATTTAGTTGATATCGAACTCCTAAATATTAGGCAATAATAAAAAAATACTTGATTTTAAAGTTCTAAATATTGGGAAAGTAACTTAAATTACATATTTGTCCATTACGAAATTTATTTTTAAATGGTAAAAAAATGAATGACATTGTAGATTAGTTCAACTTCTGTACTAATAAATCTGTAATTGTATTCGTTCATCATCATTTATCAATTAATGGGATTTCTGTTATTGACCAATTATTTATTTAGTTGGAGTTGCGTTCTTATTGTTAAAATAAATATTTCATAACATTAACAAATTTACCATCTTTCTACCTATTTAAAGGCTCTTGATATAAATATTCCATCTGTCTCAAGTTATTTGTTGTATTTTTATTTGATATATCCTTAAAAAAATTAGTTAGAAGAAATTTGACTATTTTACCCTTATTTACATCTTTAAGATGATCTCTCTTCATTGAATATTTACTTTATTTATGTACCATCTCCATCTTCAAGAACAATTACTACTAAGGATAAAATGGAAAAAAATTAATTAATTTTGTCTTGAACTTATAAAATATAAATAATTTGAATTATCTATTTTTGGAAATTACGATAAATAATTTGAGACGGACGAAGTAGAAATTAATTCCCTTATATTAGTCGTATATTGGCTTATTTTAACTCTAATTCCTCGTCTAGCTTTACTTTTAGAATAATTAATAGTACTGGACAAAAAAGAATAAATGGACGAATCAATACTTTAAATTAAAAAGTAGTATGTCTTGAACCCAAATCTAAAGCTTAGTGGTGAGATATTTAAACTTTGAAATTTGAATTCCTAAAATATATTTTAACGTAAAAAAATAGTTCTTATATTTGATTCCTAAATATTAGGATTTTGAATTATAGGAGAAAAATTCTAGTTGATTTAAATGTCCTAAATATTGGGATTTCCTACTATAATATATAAAGTTTTAGTTGATTTCCAAATCCTAAATATTAGAAAATGAATAAAATAATTATTTTATTCAATGTGAGCTCTATTTTTAAATGGTAAAAAAGGCGAACGATATTTCGCTAAGTGCCTTCACACTTTTAATATAGTATAGATTAATAATTCAAATAAGTAAGTTAAGGCCTAGCTCGCTCCTTTTAATTGTACTTTATCTTTTGAGTACTAAGATAGAGGTCAATACAAACTCTCACCACTAGGGACGTAAAAGCTTGAGTGGTTGAAGTTAATAAATAAAAAAACTTTTTGCAAAATCGATTATATATGGATAAGATGACGTACGTATTTCCTCCTTTGGTTCCTAAAGCTGTAAGGAGGGCCACTGCATTTTATTTGACGTGATTGGGTTCTTTTATACTTTCTCTTCAGGTTGGTTAAACGCACTAACCTATGTTTATTTACATAATTACTAAGCTCCTTTTATTTATTAACTTAATTATTTCTTCCTGTAACACACAAAGTCACAAATCAAACAGTCTAATTACAGCTTGCAGGAATACATAGAATATGGTGGATTGCTGGCCACGAGCAAAATCCGTGCTGCCTGAAAATTTGAAGTTGTTACACCTACATTAACAATGAGATTAACTAGTTCCTTTTCTTTTTCTTTTTTTTTTGGAATTGTGTACGACTACAGAACCTTTTTGGCCAAACTTTCAAAATATGCTTATTTTGATAAACAATTTGTCGGAAGTGATGTATTTAGCTAATCAATTTGGAAAACACTTTTGCCAACATTAGAGCAACAAATTGTGCTTGACTGAAGTTCTAAAGTGCTTCGGGTAAAAAGATACTTTTTGAAATGCAATTTATGTTACTACTCAAGTCACAAGGAAAACCCAAGCGAGAAAGCTCTGGCGACGCAACAAGGAGACTCGCATGCGACTTCTTGAGAGAGCTTTCATGGCCGTTCAGGCCGGCGGCCAGCCTTCTTTTTTGGTTGGTCAACCTGCTACCACTCTCGCACCATCTTCTAACCCTACAAATACCAACTCACAGCCCCTAGATTTTAGTAATTGTTTTTAAACCAGTTGCATTATATAACCCCATGCAACAGAACCCCAACGCGAAACCTACTATTGATCCCATTCCTTTTAAACGAGCATCCTTATTGCATGGACGGACTTTTGTCAAGTTCACAGAAGTAGAAGTTGATCGAATGAATATCATTAAAGTTCTGCAATACACAGTTGTGGGTAAGTTCTCCTATGGTTGGCCAGAACTTCAAGAGTTACGTCGAAATATACAAATTTAATGTGGTGTCAAAGGTGAATGTAACATTGATTTTTTGAGAGATATGCATGTTTTAACTAGATTGACATTGTGGGAAGATTTCATAAATCTTACGTCGAAAAGTGCTTATTATGTTAAAGCTAAGGATGGTTATGAATACCATATGAGGCCGCTTATCTATGATATTAAATTCAAAGTAGGGGAAGAAACACCAATGGCTATGGCTTGGATTTCGTTTCCAAGTTTGTTACCAATTTACTTTGTCAAAGAATGTTTATTCTTATTAGCTTCAGCCGTGGGGAAGTCATTGCATCTTGATATGGCTATAATTAACAAAACTCGACCAAGTTATGCAAGGGTAAAGGTGCTAATTGATCTACTAGCAGACTTACCAAAGAAGATACGTATGGATATAGAGAATGAAGCAACAGGTGAGAAAAGGACAAAGTGGGTAAAAATTCAATATAATTTTCTACCCAAGTACTTCAAGGAGTGTAAATTACAAGGACATGACAAGATAGATTGTTGGAGGTTATATCCTGAATTGATGGAAAACAATAAAGACATACAAAATGTACAAAAGGAAATTAGAGGTAATGTCAAGGCTCCAGTGATGATTCTTAGCAGTGGCAAGGTTATGGGTGAGGTTGGAGAACAATGGAAGGAGGTTAGGTATAATCGCGTAAAGAATGCCAAACGGGATAAGGTGCAAGTTGGAACTGGAAAGGAAATATTTCCAACTAATAACAGGGCAGTTCAACAAGTGCAAACGAATAATAAATTTGCAATTTTAGAGCTTGAAGAGGGGCAGAAGGAAGTTGATGATCAGTTAGCATTGGTGGAAGAAGTCAATGAAAATCAAAGCCTCAAACCTACTCCAAAGAGTACTGGGAAATTGAATCCGGTAGATGCTGTGTATATCCCTGCTTCAACTGGTAATAGGTCTTCCAAAGGAGTTACAAATGCGAATCCTAATGAAGTAAGGAAGGAAGAAGCAAAGGAAAAGGAATCCACTGCCCACTGAGTAAACAGAACTTTTGGTAATAACCGTGTCACTACTGATTAGTCCTGTCACGAGATGCCCATTGATACAATAATGACTGCTGAGATAAAGAAGGTGAATGACAAGATTAACTTCAGTGGAAGTAGATTATGGTGTAATCAGGTCGAGGAGGAATCAGAAAAGAGTGAGTTTCATGCAGACAATGATAAAGATGATGAAATTGAAGAGGAGGAACAAGGAGAAAAGGAGCAAAGTATTAATGATAAGAGAGCTGAGGTGCAGTCCAAAGAGAATATAACAAAGATTACTGATGGTCAGGTTCAAAGAAAGAACCAGATCAAGCACAATGCAGGAGAACAAAATCAGAATCCTAATCTTGATGTGAACCCTAACCCTAGTCAAAGCCCCATAATAAACCCTAGTCTGGCTACAGTGAACCCTAATAAGGAAAAAACAAAGATGACTGATCCAGTTGATACATGTCAACCTCACGATGCAGACATGATCCACCATAGCAAGGAATTGGAAGGTGGAATGCAGCAATGTATGCCACCTAGCTCTACAGCTCTTGTGCAGAAGACTTTGGTGCCACAGGAGAAAACTGGGAATGCAGCAATTGCTAAAAGATTAGTTTCACAACTGGTTAGGTGTTGAAGGAGAATGTGAATAAGATTTTAATCCCTAAGCCTATAAAGAATCAAATGGTGTTACAAGAACAGCCCAAAGAGCAGGAGGATTATCTGGCAAATGTAGGAAGAGACCTAGGTGAGGAATCTACTAAACAGAATTTTATGAATGCTGCTCAACAAGGTGATCTTTTTCCTAGACATATTGAGAAAATCAAATCAACTGGCAGAGGAAGAAAAAAACAAGTAAAGGAGATACTAGGAGTTCAAGCTACTAGGGTGCAAACAAGGAGAACTGTATCTAAATCCAATATCTAATAATGAATGCGCTTATATGGAATATTAGATCTGTTAAGACCAAGAGAGATTTTGATAGGCTCATCACAATACATAGGAAATATTAGTTTCAATTCATAGGACTTATAGAGCCAATGCAACAGTCCAAGAAAATAGAGAAGTACAGGCGAAAGATTGGGTTTTCTCAAGCTCTTGTTAATGTTTCTAACAAAGTGTGGGCTTTTATAGATGAGAGATTTGATATCAGTATCTTGCATGACATCGAACAACAAATGACTCTGAATCTTTTTGATACAGAAACTAGGAAAGAATTTATTCTCACATTGGTGTATGCTAGGTGTGATGCAATTGATAGAATTGAATTTTGGGATTCTTTATATGATCTAGCACAAGATATGAGGTTGCCTTGGCTTTTAGGTACAGATTTTAATATTATATGGGATAAATAAGAAAAATTTGGAAGTCTGCTGGTCTCAATTAATGAGGTAGATGATTTCATGCACTACATGAACACATGTAACCTAACTGATCTGGGCTTCAAGGGCAGCATATACACTTGGTGGAATGGAAGATCTGAAGAAGACAACATATTTAAGAGATTGGATAGGTGCTTCTCAAATAATGAGTTTCAACAGATGTGACCAGTGTTGGAAGTCACTCATTTATCAAAGATAGGGTCGGATCATTGCCCTTTGTTGATCATGGAAAATCCTGAGGATATTCCTATAAAAAAGGTCCTTCAGATTTCTAAACTTTTGGGTTAAACATGAAAGCTTTCTAGAAGTAAAGGAAAACTGGCATGCAGATTTTCACGCAAATCCTTTTGTGCTTTTCAATTACATATTAAAGAAGTTGAAGAAGGCTCTCACTCACTGGAACAAAGCAACTTATGGAGATATTTTTCAGAAGATATCCAGCCTTGAGGATATGGTAATGGTTCACAAAGCACAATTTGAATTGCAGCCTACTCTACAGAATAGACAAAAATTACAAAAAGTACAAGCAGAACCGTTTAAAGTATTGGCTTTGGAGGTAGAGTTTTGGAAACAAAAGGCAGGCATGACATGGTTTAAGGATGGAGATCGAAATACCAAATTCTTTCATGCTCTAGTCAATGGAAGGATAAAGAGGCTATAATTGAAGAGAATACAAAATAGTGAGGGAGTATGCATTAAAGAGAATGAGGCAATTCTGAATGAAGTCGCGAGCTTCTTTCAAGCACAATTCCATCAATAACACATTCCTACTTATTTTAGGATTCTTGAGCATGTACTACAGATGGTGGAGGCAGAACATAATCAATATTTACTCAAGCAGCCTACTAAGGAAGAAGTCAAGGAGGCAGTCTTTGGTCTGAATGGAGAAAGTGCAGGTGGACCGGATGGATTCACATGCTACTTTTTCCATGATTTAATCGGTAGGAATTACCAAATTTTGTAACTCATACAAATTTGGTATTGCTACCTAAAAAAAAGAGGTGAATGCATTTTCAAACATGAGGCCAATTAGTCTTAGCAACTTCATAAACAAAGTGATTTCAAGGGTTATTCATGAAAGGCTAGTTGTCTTATTTCCTAACTTAATCTCGAATGAGAAAGCAGGATTTGTGAGAGGAAGAAACATTGTTGAAAACATATTGCTAACTCAAGATATAATTACTGATATAAGAAAGAGAACCAAAGTTGGTCCTAATGTGGTGCTAAAACTGGACATGACAAAGGCCTATGATAGGCTCTCATGGTTGTTCTTGACCAAAATTGTCACGACCCAAAGCCACGTGACCGGCACCCGGCACACTACCCAATCCGAGCAAACCAAACCATGTGATGCACCCAAATCATATACATAAAAACTAAATTTTCTGTGGAAGCTCCTTAAAAATCATATACATTTTCAAGTTAAATGATAAAATATTTTCCAATTCAAAATCACACATGACGCCTTTCATGATAATAACAATGAGACTAAGTAAAATAAATATATTTTCATGTATGTCGTGTACAACTCATTACTATAACTTTTCACAACTATCTATGGAGCCTCTATATCAAAGAATAGAATTAAATACTTGGGCTAATACCCGACTAGCATAAATTAAGAAAATAACATGATAGCAACAACGAAATAGGAGTGGTGCCTCACCATATACCTCAGGAAGAGAGTCATCCTAGCCTTGACCGCATGCCACGTATCATACCTCATCCTAAAATATGTAAAGTAAGCGGGGCCCTGGAGGAGGGCCCCTAAGGGATGAGTGCACCACAGCGGTACTCAATAAGTGTCATACACTCTCTCTAACTTAAGTTCTTTAGACAAACTTTATAAAAATAATGCACCAATATTTGATATAAAACGATAAGAAATTTTATCAATTCATGATCCTTGTATTTTAAATAAAAATCAAGTGAAATATAACCCACAATATAAACTTTTAAAACATTTATATCAACTCAAGATTTTGGATAAAATCATATAAAATCATTCCATTTGCTTTAAGTCATTGAAATCACTTTCGGTTCCTTAGGCCTAAACATAAGAAAATCATCCTTACCTTTTACTGGAAGTACTATACCATCACCGACACAAGAAGGTCAACTAGGTTATGTACATAGCGGCAAGTATCATATACCCTACTTGCTCAAATCGTCTCATCGTAGTGTCGTATGAGTCGACTCATCTATGCTAATAATAGCACAAAATAGTACCCTCTCGAGGGAGAGCACTCTGCCATAGTCTATACCACAAAGTGGCCATCTATGCCTACACCGGCACGTGTAGCTTCATGACGATGAACACAATATATCCGAATTCAATCTTGGTGAACACAAGTAACTCCCAAAATATTTGATACTTCAAAAATAGATTCATAGCATAGTAGCCTCAAAGGATCTATTTTTATCAAATCATAGCATTAATAGAAAATCTAAATCATTTGAATAAAAATTAAATAAACAACCTTTTACATGTTAAAGCTTTTAGCAATTTAACATCAATCTTTAAAAGATACCACAAGTGCTATTATACTCATCAATTTTCAATAGAAATACTTTTCATGAAAACTTATCTTTGGAACTCAAATATGTATACTCTTATCAATACGTAAGTTTTTAAAAAAACTTATAATATCTACCTTGAGTGTCATTTTGCCAATAAAATTTAAAATAAAATTTTATAAAATAACATGATACTATATATGCAATATAATATTTTAGTACATGGAGACATTCGTACTTGTTTGTCCCCACAAGCACGAAAGCACATTTGCAAACAACTTAAGCATAACTCGAAACATGCTTTTAGAGAAAATCCCTCAAGAAGAGTAAGTTTTAATCAACATACCTCGCTTTTGCTTTATTAACATTCACAAGCTTTCAATCCTCTTCCATCATTCCAATGTTGATTAAAATGCTCAAGAATCACCAACAAGCCTATATCTACAATTAGATATCCTAATTACATCAAAATATGACCTAAAATATTGATCAATATCCATTTATGGCTCATAAGTTGGCTACAAGCCTCCAACAACTCAAATCGCCAAATAGAGTCACATGCTAGCCCATTCAACTTCATTCTTATATTTTAATACTCATTCGAAGTCATTAATGATACTACATCAATTGTTAAATACCCCAAGTTACTATTCATCATCTTCCATAATCAACACTTGCAAAATATACAATTTGGGTGATTACTTAGTTGATCATTTCTAACTTTTGCTAACAAATAATTCCATAGGTTCATTGTATTCATTAATTTCATCGCCAAGATTACTATTCATCTTCTCTCTTATTTTCTCAAAAGTACTATTCATGCCATGAACTAAAGTTTTATAATCCAATCTTTCAACCATTAAAATTTGTAACAAATGCTTCAAATACTTCTAACTACTCATAATAAATGAGTTTGAAGCATTGAAATTACCTCTAGTAGATCAATCTTGAAAAATCATAACTTTGGTGATTTTTGTATTCTTGAGGATTTGATGATGAAATTTAGTATTTGAATGCAAGAATGATATTAGAACTCATGTATATTGAGTAAGAATCAACCCAAAATATCATTAACAACTTACCTTAGTTGGTTGGACTTGATTTGAGCTTAAAATCACCTCTTCACCTCAAGAACCTTAACCCCCAATACTCAAAATACTCCCCCCCCCCCCGATTTTGTACTTATAGGCCCAAAGTTTTGGGTTTCGGACGCTTCCCCGGACGCTTCACGTCTCCAGTTCACTCCTCCTCCAAGCTCGGATGCGGAACCAGACGCTATGGCAGTACTTCACTGCCAGCCTTTGGTAATTTGATCATAACTTCTTGTAGGAATGTCCAAATTTAGAAACTAGACTCGAAGCTTTTTCAATTGATATTTTGTCTACCATATAACACTTTATATATATCTAGATATTATCTTCCAAAACTAGGTCTTGTGCGTACTCATTTGGAATTTTAGTCTATCATGTAATTTTCCACTTGGGCTTAGGGCTCTCCTTAGACCCCACATTACTTATAATATGCCTCGTACACTTATCATCATATTCAATTAATATCCATCATATTAATAGTGCTCGTCTGCACATAAAATAATATAATTAGCACACATCAACTTTCTTAATAGCGCTTAAGCACTTCAAAATTTTCCGGGGTGATACAAAAATATTGAGGAAGATGGGTTTCAATAAGAGATTTATTGGTTTAATGTATGGTATTGTATCAAATAATTAGTTCTCAGTTCTTATCAATGGTAAATCATATGGTTTCTTCAAATCAACTAGGGTGTTAAACAGGGCACCTTATCGCCTACTCTGTGTATACTTGTTGTTGAAGCTCTTGCAAGGGGTTTGAGTGCTCTTCATATGAACCTCTACTTTTGTGGATTTGGTCTACCAAAATGGAACCCCAAGATCAATCATCTTGCCTATGCAGATGACACCATAATTTTCTCATCTTCAGATGCAACCTCTCTTCAATTGATCATAGAGGTTTTGTATGCCTATGAGGCTGCATCTGGTCAGCTAATAAACAAAATAAAATCTTTCTTATATTTGCATCAATCAGCCAGTGAAGAAGTGGTTGACAAAGTTCAGCGGATTACAGGAATTGATAGACACGAGTTTCCATTCACCTATTTAGGGTGTCCAATTATGTACAGTGGAAGGAAGATGAATCATTGTGAGGGGCTTATGAATAAGATTTTGGACAAATTATAATCCTGGAAGGGCAAGTTACTGTCAATTGGAGGACGAGCAATTTTGATCTCACATGTTTTGCAAAGCATGACTACTCACTTGCTTTCAGCCGTGAATCCTCCTAACTCTGTGATTAATAAGCTTCATAAGCTTTTTTCTAGGTTTTTATGGAGCAATTCTATTGATGGAAGAAGCAGGCACTGGCATCTTGGGACACCTTGTGTTTACCAAAAGAAGAGGGAGGAGTAGGGTTTAAGTCCTTACATGATATCTCCAAAGCTTTGTTTAGCAAACTTTGGTTAAATTTTAGGACCAAATCTTTTTTATGGAGTTCATTCATGAGCCAAAAGTACTAAAAGAAGATGAATACCATGGTGGTACCTTGGAGGCCTGGTGGCTCACACGTATGGAGAAAAATGCTAGAATGTAGGGATCAAATTGAGCATCAAATTGGTTGGCATGTTAGAATGGGTTCCTCGCTATTTTGGTTTGAAAACTAGACAGGTTTGGGCGCCCTATATTTCATCACATCCCTAGATTTCTTTTGTGATGAATCAATTCAGAATGTAGGGGATGTTGTGCAAGATGATGGATGGGATGGTGATAAGCTTAGAAAAATCTTACCGGAGGTATTGGCTGCCCATATTATTGACAATATTAAGCCACCAAGTGTACAAAATGAACTGGACAATCTTTATTGGATGCTCGAAACAAATGTCCTTTAGTGTCAAGTCTGCTTGGGAGTACTTGAGGAGGAGGAAGGGACCTTACAATGCTTACAAGAAGATTTGGGTAAAGGGGCTATCTTTCAAAATTTCCTTCTTCATGTGAAAAGTTTGGAAGAACAAGTTGCCACTAGATGATTTCATGAGGAGATTGGGATACTTAATGGTTTTTAAATGTTGGTGTTCTGTGAATCCGAACGAGGAAACTTTTCACCATATGTTTTTCAAATCTTATGTTGCTAACAAGGTGTGGTCATACTTCTTATCATGTGCAGGGATAGGAATGGAGGGACTGTCGTTTCATCAAGTAGTCATCAAATGCTGGACTGCTAATGTTGTGCCCAGATTACAACCAATTATGCAAACATTACCATCCATTATTGTGTGGAAATTTTGGAAGCGAAGAAATGGCTACAAATATGGAGATCCAGTTTCAATCACTTGTTAAAGTGAGAAAGCCAAGTCTTCAAAATGTTCCTCACAAGTGACCTGACTTACTGCATGTAATGGAGCATTACACCCTTTGTTTAAAGGTTACTAAAGTGATCTGGGAATACCCTAATCTAGGGCAGATCAAGGTGAACACATATGGAGCTTCTAGGGGCAATCCAGGTAGGAGTTCAATTGGTTTTGTACTAAAATATGAATATGGGGATGTAGTCTACGTGTATGACAAGGAAGTACAAGAGGGTACCAATACAGAAGCTAAAGCTAAAGGCAGTAGTAGATGCTTTGAAGTACTGTATTGAGCAGGATTATGTGCTTATTGATTTGCATACAGATTCAATGCTACTTCATAATGTAATATCTGGAGAATGGGTTGTCCCATCGTCAATTGCAGTATATATGGAAGAAATCAAGGAGCGCATGGCACGAGCTAATGTCACAGTGTCACATACCCTTAGAGAAGGCAATAGGTTGGCAGATCACCTTGCAAACTATGCCCGGGATGTAGGCCATAAAGAATGTTACTGTTTTGGAGATCTGGATATTCAAGGAAAGCGGATTGCCAATAATGATAAACTACAATGCCCATATATAAGGATCAGAGTTGCAAGGAGGTAGGAGGTGAGGATGAAAGGAGGACAAAGGAGAAGAAGAACACTGGAGATAATACATATGATCAACATGTTCAAATCCTTAACATGGGGGGCTGTTTTTATACTAACTTTGAGTTCTTTATGGCAGGAGATGTTACTGTATCCATGCCTTACCATTCGACACAAATTCAATGGGTGGTATTAGCACTTAGTGCTCATTCCCTTGAAGGTGTGTAAACGGTAAGCACAAGTATGGAAACAAGATGGCAAAGAAGGAAACTGGAGTTGGGCAGTGCTGTTGTACCTCTCGAGTATAGGAAGCAAGTACTAAAGATCCAAAACTCCTTTGTGTTCGATAATTTGGTACAATCATCAGGCTTCTCTACCGCAGCAGGGACAGCACAAGTTTTGTCACGCAACATATGGCTGCCCAGATTTGTAAACATGGGAATTTCACGAGGTGCTGAACTTTGGGACCAACGTAACAAACGGATGTCAGAGAGGCATTGCGCGTTGAGAACTCAATGCATTTCATTACCTCAATACCCCAGCTTTGGTCTCAAGTAGAGTTGTTACTCAATCACATTTGGAGGTCACACGAATCTTTCACCAAAAATGCAAAGAAAAATATGTGCTAAAACACTGGACAATGGAGTATATTGGAGTTGCATATACTATGGGATTATTTCTGGTGAATGCAGATACACACATTATTTCTAGATGGCTTTGGAAGAGCTTGGATGCTGAGGCTTTTATCAAAAGGCGAGCTCAAAGAGGACAGAATGAGGATCGAAGACAACTGCCCAGTTTTGCAAAATTCTGGGCAGCGTTGATGATAAGGTTTTGGATGATCAAGCACCAATATTGGAGACTATGGCTTTGTATGCATGATGTTGATCACTTTGCTGTTTCGACTTGGTACTACATGGATAGATCAAAATGTACGACCAATTTTGAGAATTCTTCACTCAAAAGTGGTATTAGGAGTTATGTAATTTACTTAGCTTATACCCTAGCATTGTGTAAGACTACGCACAACTCCTTTTTTGTTTTTGTTTTAATTTTATATATATAATTCTTATTGCCTAGTGGATTTGCTAAAACAATGTTACTACTCAAAAATAATTCTTCTTTTTTTTTCACTAAAAGCTTGGCCCATTGTTTAAAAAAAAATAAGCATTTCTTATTTTAATTTCTAGAAGGTTGGCCAAACCGACTAATATTAACTAAACTTATAACTTACCTTCTGAGCACTCATGAAGTATTGAGGTCAAAATAAATCTAGTTTGGACCCTTAAGATATGCAAGAACAAACTAATGATTCAGTGCCAAAAAAAAAAACAAAAGTAGTCTATTTTTGTACCTGAATCAGGTATGAAAAAATCAACGTGTGGGATAGAGCTAGGGGTTTACAAAGAAAATCGATAAATCGCATCAAACCGATAATCCGAATCAAACCGGGGAAAAAACTCGATGTGGTTTGGTTTGATTTGGTTTGGTATTGAAAAATAAAACCTGACCATAATTGGTTTGGTTTGGTTTGGTTTTAACTAAAAAAAGTCAAACCGAAATCAAACCAACCCGATAGTACATTTATATAATTTTTAAAAATATTTATACATATAAATATTTATTGTAATGTAATTTATAAATATTTTTTAAACTTTTTCACAGTTTTATCTTTTAACGTATTATTTTAAGTTTAGACTTAACATTCTTGAATGGCAAATAAACTTTATAGCCCATAAATGTAGTAACTCAAACAAAGTTCAAATCAATACTAATGCTAACAAAAGAAATTCAATTCAATATAAGGAATGACGATAGTGTTGGATAATTATTTTAGTTTTACATTGGTTTATAATGAAAATGCATAATTTAGGTTATCTTTTTCTTTAGTGCTTAGTTATGTAATTTATATTAGTACTTATTAGCTATACTTATTTTAGCATGACCTATATAGTATTTTTAGATTATGTTAATTTTCATTATGGCTTATTAGTTAGCAATATTTATTTTATGTAATTTTATTATTTTATCTTTGTTATTGAATATTTTAGTATAATGTTATGACTTATCTCATATTATTGTGTTAGTTTCTTGGAAAATACATTATATAGTTGTATTTTACTAGGACTTAAGAAATATTTAGAGCACAAGTTACATATTTTATGGTATGAAGACTTTACCGGAAAAAAACTCGAAAACCCTAAAAAATCGAAAAACCGAGATTGAAAAACCCGACTTTATTGGTTTGGTTTATAAATTTAAAAACCCGACACCATTTGTTTGGTTTGATAATTGAAAAATCTGAACCAATCCAACCTATGTACATACCCCTACATGGAGCAATGAGACTCATGAAGTTGAAATAATCAAATTAAAGAAGTGCCTTTTCCAAAAGTGCTTTTCGAAAAAGTATTTTTGTAGAGAAGCAGTTTGTGTTTGGCTAATCAATCTAAAAAGCACTTTTGAGCAAAAAATTTTGTTTGGCCAAGCTTTTCAAAAAATGCTTTTAAGTATCAAATTATGAATAAGGACATGAATAGATTTACTTAATAGTTAATATTATATGAATAAATAAATAATCTCAAATATTTATTATTAAAGATAATAATTAAGTTTTTTTCATTTTATTTAAGTAAAACATGAAAATAAAATTAAAAAGTACTTTAATTATTTCAAGATGATTTAAATATATCAAAAAATTCATTTAACAAATATAAAAGTGTTCATCCCAAATGTCATAATATATTAGAAAGCCATCCTAAAAAAAAGATTAATACACTCGGAGAGTTCAATAATATAATCTCTAATTGTAAATATTAGGTTTAATATAAGCAACGTTATTTTACTATATATCATATGTTGGTAAGGGTATTCTTAGTAAGAAAAAAAGTCAAAACTGTTTCTGCTTCTGGTTTTGGGGAGAAATTATTTTTTTCTGCTTCTCAAAAACTGCTTCTGCTTCTTCCCAAAAATATTTTTTTTTTCCAAAAGCGTTTGGTCAAATACCTCAAGTAAAAAATAAAAAAAAATAAAAAAAAAGGTACTTCTGGGTTGGGAGAAACTTGCCAAAGAGGCCATAACTTTGTTTGGGAGAAGTCGATGTCAATTATATTCTTAGCTAGTGCTTTCTCAACCTAACAATAACCTGCTCTCTTTTGACTTTTACTTATACCAATGCCATTTAACGTATTAGGACTAAAAAGGTCAACAATGTCATGCTCCTCTCATTAATCGCATGGGCTCCATAGTCTAACTTCCATCCAAAATTATAATCATAGGCACAATTACCATATTGATAATCGTGTGGCATGAATAGAATCCCTTTATTTTTTAAATCAAAAATCATTAGTTCGAGCTAGCTCAGAAAATGATGAAATCTCTAATAATAAAAAGCATTTTCCTCTTTAACATGTTTTATGCTATGCGAATTTAAATTAGTCGGACTTACACGTACCGATTGTACCGGATGCCAAATAGTAATATATATAGAAAAGAATTAATCATAGGGATAAAAACCAATTAAAAAGAAGAGAAAGAAAATACTAAGGGCTCATTTGGTACGAGTGATAAGAGATAATTAATTTTGACATTAAATTTGAGTTAAGTTTATCTCACATTTGATTGGGATAAAATTGCGATATAACTAATCTCGGGATTAGTTATCCCGAAATTATAATATTATTTTTATCCCTATAAAAAAGTGTGATAACAATATCGAGATAACTAATCTCGTGATAATTAAGTCTCAAATAATTTGTTTCCAACCAAACGGCTTTAGGAGTAAAGGAGGTGAGCCCAAACATAACGTGTTTCATACGTTAGCATATGCTTCCAATAATGCATGATTTTTTCGGCGTGCTAATCGAAAATAATTGAATTAAGATTATACCCCAAAAAAGGATCTTTTACCTGATACACTTTGTACGCTCTTTAAAAAATAATAAATAAAATGTATAATTTACCATGATACTCATATTAATTGATGCATATTTTATTGAGTTTGAGAAAATGATTTGAAACGAGTAATAAATACTGTGGGTATAATAGAAAAAAAATTTGTCTTCTCTTGATATGCGTAAAGTGACAAGTAAAAATAAAAATCTATTTTTAGTATACATGTCAAGTAAAAGTGAACAAAAGTAGTATTTTTTTAGCAGTAATATGGTCGTTGAACATATGACTGGACCAAGGTTACCTTAACTAGAAAAGAGTCTTACCTTTATAAAACCTCAAATTACATCGATTCATAGAACTCGTCAAAGATGTCATCTTGACCTAATAATATCATTCATGCACTTGGAACTACCACATCCTGTCCCGTATCAACATTTCCTCTAATTTATAGCTTCATTTTAAGGGGTTAATCTAGCTACCCTTTCCTTCTTCAAAAAGTTCCAGCTAGGAATATGCACTCCAATAAGTCAAAAACCAGTTTAAACTTCTATGTACTGACACTATAAGACAGACAATTTATTATAAAAGGTAAAATTATACTAATAATTCAAAATTATATAAATATATAATTGCAAGTGTATATATACGTTAAATCCGTTGTCAAGGATTTGCACTGAAATCCCAATCTGCTGCATTCTTCCTTTAGTACTTTCCCACTTGCACAACATCAAAACAAATTAAATGCAGTGTCCAGGAAAGAAATAGACTAGGCAGGGATAGGGACGGATCTAGTAGAGCAGATGAACCCATAACTTTTAGTCTAGACCTAGAATATTCTATGTAAAACTTCTGGAATTGCTGAAAATATTGAACTATGAACCCATAACTCACACAAGGTAATGGGCTCGTTCTATGGTCGGAACCCAAGTCCTGAAACTATAGCATTAAAATTCTGGATCCGCCTCTGTGACTAGGATGGCTCTGGTTTATGGATCCATGAGCCATATTCTTGACCTTGGTGTTGATGATAATTATAAGGAGAATTAATGAGGAGATTTTGGTTGCTTGTGGGATTAAGCATTTGGGCAAAGATTTCTGGAGGAAAATTTGGGATTAACTGTGATGAAGATAAGAATGAAGGTGACAACATAGAAACTGCATTGCCTCTAAGAGTTGCTGGACAATAATGGTTGTGTTGGCCTTCGTATGTAGTGATTACGATTGATGGATCTTCATATGATCTTTCCACACGTTTCTTCACATTACACTTTTGAGTCGTGCATCTGTAATAATTCCTACAAAATATATCAGCAGCAATGTGAAAGCACAAACAGTATATATATATATATATATATATATATATATATATATATATATATATATATATATATATATATATATATAATCAAACCTCGCTATAATAGCCTCGTTTTTTTTGACATTTTTTGGTTCCACGAAATACTATTATAGAGAATGACTGTTATAGAGAAGCTTGACTGTAGTTCCTTTCATACTGTCATGTTAGTTGACCTATAATAACATGTATTTAACTCTTCATAAAAAACCTAGTATCAAAATTAGTCTTAATATTTTGGTAATCACCTGTTGTGTATTCGGTTAAATTGTACTGATAGTAAAAAAACAATTACGTATCATCATATATAACTTAAATCCAATCCTTTTGGCTTAGTGTCTTTCTTGCAACGGAGCAAAATTTCATCTAGTTTGAGCTACTATTTTGAACATATGAAATATGCCTGTGAGCATTTTCAGATTCATGTACTTCCTAATCAAATTTTGAGTAACTTAAGCCTATGTTGCTCGGACTGAAATATCCGTGTCGAATCTTGCAAAAGTAGTATATTTTTGGAGGATCCGATACAGTACGGTAGCATGTTTGAGAGTTCGCTCAACATAGACTCAAGCAATGTTAAATAATGAATAAGTTAACATATTAGTCCTAAAAATAGAGATTAGCTGGGATTGGATTTTATTGAATAAAAGATGCTACCTTGGGAAAGGGCTGTTCTTCACTGCTTTCTGTCCATATTTTCTCCATCTATAACCATCTTCAAGATTGTCAATCTCACTTTTAGTCATGAAGGCAAATCTTGGTTCTTTTGGCTTCTTTTCTCCTTTCTTTTTTGCTTTGCTCCTGAAATAATTGTCACGAGCAATTTTTCTATCTTAGATAGAAATTTTATAAATTCTATCTATGATTTAACTGCATTAAATTGGCAGTTCAGAAAAAAACTTAGGGTTTTGTTAGTACCAACATACTAAAACTATAAAAAATCGAAACAACTGGACAAGGGGCGGACGGTCAAAACATTAAGGGAAACTGACATTGTAGCCGCTCTCAAAATAAAAAGGATAAAAAAAAATAATCCTTTATGTATGTTATATACAAAAAATACACAAATTTTATACACATTTTTGGCTACTGAATAGTTTTCATTGTGGGTTAAAAGTGATCTTTGCCCCGATATTAATTGCCATATACTTGAAAGAAACTTGGAGAATAGTCAAGAGTCCAGACAAGGAATAACCTAGAAATTAAACTATGACTAGAATTAGTTCAATTAATATATAATATAATCCTTGAAGATAAGAAAGAAACGTCCATAAGGAGAAATTGTTAATATTATCTTATGTGAGCGAAAAAAGAATGACTTACTCTTTCTTAGACTTGTCATCTCCTTCTTCTTGACACCCTTTTCCTTGCATAAGTTTCTTGCTTTTGGAAGAATCTTCTTCCCCTTCAGCCTCATTAGAAGTAGAAGAAATCGAAGAATTCGTTGTTGGTGGAATTTCAACACTAGCTCCTTCCAGAGGCGAATCTAGGGCGGATTCTGTAGCAGAGACGACACTACTTTTCCTAGAAGAGTAGTCGTGACGATCAATTTGTGGACAAACAACTTCAGAGGATGAACAAGACATGCCAAAAGCACTTGATAAAGTGTTATAGTCCATAGAACTATGTAAACACTCAGTAAGAGTCATGTAAGAAGAAGGAACAAATTGTTGATGTGGATTTTGAATATTATTAGGAGGTGGATGGTTATAATTTGAGGAATTTTCACCAAAGAAAGGAAATGTATTGATCCCTTCAGTTCCCATGTAATCATGATAGAAAGGGTTGTTAGACATATTGGAGAAAATGGTGTTGAGAATATCTAAGAAAAATTGAATCAAGACTAACAAAAGAAGAAGATATTACTCCTAATATTTGTTAGCCTTTCCTAAGGTAAGAGAGAAAAATTAAAGTAGAAGAAGAAAGGAAGAGAAAGAATAGAACTACTCCAAATCATTAAAGGAAGTCTTGTACAATATGTTTGGTCAATTATAAGAAACTAAAGAGCTAATAATGAGCTTGTAGCTTGTTAGGAAGTAGAAATGGATGGTCCTTTTGAAGAAGAAGTTTCAAAAGTAGTAAAAATGACTTTAGCTTTGCTACATATATAATACCCCACGTAATATATATTTTGAAAACCTGCGGCGCCCACTGAATAACTTTTTTACTGTGCAATAGCTCGTACACCATATAAGGAAATATAAACTGCATAGGCAAGCCCGGTGCAACGAGTTAGAGGCTTCTGACCCCACATAATATTGATAAACAAAGAATTCAATGATTACCTTTAGTGAATAAACATGTCATAGAAGTCATGCCAAAAAATCTTAAAATATATTTGAAACTTGAAAGTGTAAATTTCCAAGTAACAACAATACTTAAATTGGACGATGTTCCTTTCATTAGGTATAGTTGAATATACAGGATCGCTGTCTTTATCATCACCTAGCAAATTAGTATATACTATATATTAGTAAATAGTAATTAATAGATATTTACTATTAATTAATATATAGTAAATGTTTATATGTGAGTTTAATGAGAAATATAGTTCTCGAAGACTATAAAAAGGAATAGAATTAGAGTATAAAAAAATTGTGAATAGTCTAATTAATCTGTAACTTTTGTTGTTTTCATAAAGAAAAAGACAAAAGATCTCCCTCATATTTGGAGATTGGTCTACAATAATCCTATAAATTTACGCCTGAGTATTACTTAAAGCCCTTTTTATTTTTTAAAATTAAGCACCTTAAATATCCGTTATATTTCAAGCATACTGATTAGCCCCTTCTATGCATTATTTTAGTTTATTGTTTAGCACATCATTTAGCTTCTAGTACGATAAATTTCCTTGTCCCGTTGTTAGATAATTTTATTTTTCCTTTTAAAACTTTAGAGTTATAAAATATTTTTTTTGATTTTTCCAATTATTGTTTTTCGAGTTCCTTAAAATAAGTCCTCCTAATCGCATTTCTCTTGTTCTTTTAATCAAAACACGTGGAAATTTTTTTGGTTAACTAGTTCTTCCTTAGAGGAGTTATCTCTTTCAAATTTCAATGATATGATATTTAATTGGTCATCGTCATATTCCATATATACTTAAATAATCATCTTTGAGACTAGAAATCTTACGCAAACTATAGTTTCTTCTTGGAGAAAACATGAATTTTAGAGACACTTTAGAGGCTGAATCATTCGCGGCGTCTATCACGGAACAATAAAGTAATTAATTAATGATTTAAATTCGAACTGTAATGCCAAAAATATAATATCTTGTAGTAGTTATTATCCAGTTAAAGCTCTCACATTTATTTGTTAATTATTTTTCTTTTCGAATAAAAACAACACAGTAAATCACGAGGAAAGGGGCATAAGGTATATGGTTAACGAAAGGGTATTTTGGGAACATTGTAGAAGCAGATCCAGAATTTAAGGTCGATGTATTAAATCTTTAAAATTCTTAACAGTAAATTTACTGAACTTTTAAAATTATATTTTTAGATCTAATAATTTAGAAAAAGTTTGTTTAACCGTAGACATCAAGGCACGTGGGACTCTTTTCGATTGCATGCCTTACGTACTGCTGATAAATTCCGTCCGTCATCCTCATGTCCTAATATTCATTTTCCGGTGGTTATTAGCTGGATGTAAAAAAATATTTGTTAAAAGAATAATAATAATGTTAATAAATAGAATAGTGCTTTAATTAAAAAATTCAATGTTAACCACATGTATTAATCGTTTTGACTTCAAATAGTGTTCTTCAAGAAAAAGTTATGTCTTCACAAATCGCAATCGTTCTACATAAGATCTGGTCCACTCAAAAAAATTCGTTTAACTCTTTTTCCTCTATCTTTCGCGTAAACATTAGCTGGGTTAGCCACTTTTTGAGTTGGTTATTGTAGTTTAGCCAGCTTATTGCAAAGTAGCCATTGACTGACTAAATAACCTTTCTCTCACCAACTAAAACGCAGAACACAACTTTAGCGATCGGTACTAAACTTCGAAACTTTGACAAGTGAAATCCAGTAAAATTTGTAGGAGTTCAAAAATTTACTGAGTATGCAAACCCCATGAACGATTTATGGGGTTCAAACTTTTATAAATTCAAATCCCAACAACGATTCTTGGTGTTTGAATTTTTACTAGTGCAAACTCCATGAACGACTCGTGGTTTTTAAATCTCTACCAGTGCAAACTCCAACACGACTCATGGAGTTCAAAACTTTTATTGCTTCAAACCCCAGGAACAATACCTGGAGTTGGGAATGAAAAAGAAATTTCAGTTTCATTGATCTGGTTCATACCAGTTCAGAGTTGAGATAGACTCGGTGTACTGCACAGTAAATTTGACCACTAAGTCACCGTAGCACATAAATGAATATACAGAAAAAGTTAATCAAACGAGGAAAAAGCAGTAATTATCCGAATTCCAGCACACTGCTGCAGTTTCACAATTAATAGTTCTGAAATCCAGCATGCTATACTGAATTATACGGCTAGGGAATTTTCCAACTTCGAGAACAATTTGTGGAGTTTTTATTAGATTTTATCTTTAGAGGTTCCAAACGAAAATTTCAGTAACTCCAAGAACAATTCCTGGAGTTTTGAAGTAAAAAAATTTTAAATTATGAGTTAAACTCCTCCTGACTTTATCCCTTACAGAAAAAGATGAACATGAGAACATCCTCTAGGAGATTTTTGAATTTTGCCTGAACATCAGGAATCATGAATTTCATGATACACATGGACTCCCAAAATTCAACTTTAGCAGCTAACCAGCTTAAAATATACTCGCATGCAGCTTTTGTAAATTCTACACATGCCATAAACATCATATTTTCACATCATAACTGGCTCATGCTCTTTGGTGCTTGTGATTTCCTGATAACAAAATTTGTAGTGATAAAAGTGATGTTTCGAGCTGGGGCTCCGAAGGCACATGGGGATAAGTATTAAGCAGGCATTTAGAAGACTATATAATAGTGGGTCCGATCAAAAAAGATACTCTTAACAAAAACATTAAGCTAGAAATGATCAAGATCAATAGGAAACTAATAATACATTCTTGGTCTTGCCTGTGGGAGTTCTGAGTCTCATCTCTGACATAGTCAAAGAAAAAGGGGACCTTTGATGAATTGCCTGATATACTCCACACAAAGTACTGAATCCTAGATGTAACATGTTACCTTCGTGTGAATCTTGAAATGATCATTGTTCATTGCAGCATCTTATAAGCCCTTGTTCCATCATATGAAGAAAATACGATCGATGGTCCATTGTCATGATTCTAAGTTACTCATACCTCCATTGACATGGAAATATGATTTGAATACCTGACGAAGAATCTTTCGTTTTGTTGAATCAAGCATGTTTGCTCTATGTCCCCTATAAACTCCAAGCCTCAGCATTTCTTTCCCCTCTTTGACAGCTCGTTTTCTCACATCTGTCAGTGAACTCACTTCCATGGAATCCACACTTGTCTTGCATTCAGATTTCTCTGCTACATTTTCTGCTTGCTCCTTGCTGTTTTTGGCATTATCATTGTTCGGTTGGCTATCCTCGTTATTATCAGGACTCTTGTTTCCCCACCACCTATATGTTACAGTAGACAAGCCATCCGATGGAAACCCATACTTGAATTCATCATAACTGACTGAAGTTGCTTTTGTCAAGTTAGAGATACGGAAATGCGGTAAACTTCCAGATTGAGCATTCCTGGTACCTTGCTGCTGTGAGAAAGCTCCCGCTTTTGGCATTTCCATTGTGGAGCTAATACTCTTGTTTTGCAATGGGGAGCCCCTACATTAAAATATTTGAAGGAAAGCATCTCAATAGACGCTAATGATTTATATACTTCTGTTCTGTAGTACAGTAGTTTGAAGATAATGCAATAGATATTCCAAAACTCAGGATTAGCTCAGAAAACAATCCATGTAATATTTAGTATGGTAATAAGAGAATACATTTATTATAAGCTAAATCATCTAAAATTGTAATATGGACGGTTTTGTTATTAAGGAAAAATAATCTTACATTTGGTTAATAACTGCGTCGATGGACTGAAATTGGAATCAAACTTTTGGGGACAATAATGTTCTTGATCTATCAAAGTTTATGTTATTTAATCTACACCTAATTCTTAAATAAAGATAAAAACTATAAATAATTTAACACATGAAATAAGACATAAATGTGTAAAAAGTTAAGACATTAAATAAACAAATTATAATCAAATAATTTAATAAATATAAGTATAACATTACATTTGGTTGGTGCATAGATCAAAATTCGGTTCCAACGTAGCCTCCCACATCATATCAAAGGGGTAAAATCTATCTTTTTGGGCTTTATATAGTTGAATTTTGATCAGTGTATAAGCAATGCCACCTGTCACACGATATTGAATAATATTTAAATACCCTATTTTGCTAATATGTCAAGCGTATAATAAAACACCAAATTACTATATGGAAATGTAACCTGGTGTATCAGATTTTTAGAAGTAATGCAATCTCTTACATAGTATACAACAACAACAACAACAACCCAGTATAATCCCACTAGTGGGGTTTGGGGAGGGTAGTTTGTACGTAGACCTTACCCCTACCCTAGGGTAGAGAGGCTGTTTCTGATAGACCCGCGGCTCCCTCCCTCCAAGAACTCCCCACCTTGCTCTTGGGGTGACTCGAACTCACAACCTCTTGTTTGGAAGTGGAGGGTGCTCACCACTAGAGCAACCCACTCTTGTCTCTCTTACATAGTATCTAATCGGCATATATCAAATATGCAACTGTTAGTCTGTTATTATGGTGGTACACCCACTCCCATTACCAATACCGCACCACATCCCCCCTCCCTTCCCACTCCTTTGTCACACGAATCAATTGAACAAATGAGTCAAATACATAATCAAGTCGTACTCATTCACATGATTCTAAAGCAAGTCACAGGGTAAAGCTGCATGTATCCCTCAACTGTCTACTGCAGTATGTATCAAACAGAGAACTAGAACATATAAGGCAATGTAAAGAGGATTGTTCAGAATGACAACATATTGCATTCCTAGTAACTATAATTATTTCCACCAAGCTCCAGTAAGAATCTCTCTACAAGCTTCACTCCCAATCAAGCTTTCTAAGCCCATACAATTTGTTTTCTAACGAAAATTTTGGCTGTGGGTATTGCATTCAGTTCCCAACCTGAGAACCATATAGCCAGATGATCTGGTACTAATATGGTTTAAGGTTGACAGGCTTCTTGAATGATAGTAGCTTTATGGAATATAACCATTAGTGCACAAACAACTGCTTAGAAGTGTCCCGTCTGTTAATACAAAATTCATACAGAAAATTTTAAATCTGAATGGTATAGAGGATAGCTCATAGCTGTGCAGATACTTCAGTAGTGAAAAAGAGGATGTCTGTAAAGGTTTTAACTTTGGAATTTCTATCTTCTACAACAGCCCTTAGGGAAGATGACAGAAACTAGGCCTGAGATTACTCATGAGCCCTGACATATCAAGTAAACTGGTAAAGCTCCTCGTGTTCTTAATCAATCATTAAGAGCCTTACTGAAACATCCAACATTGGAAAGATAAAAGGTCATGCTCGAAGCAGCATTTTCGGTAACAAGTCCAAAAGTGGACTGATGCAACTACTTTGAGTATTTAACTCGTTTAACTGGTCAGATTCGATAGCCATTTTCTATGTAGTTTATTGATATGATCAGACATAATAAGTTGGACTCCGCTAACAAAAGTATAACATGTTAAATGACTTACGGAAATGATGAGATTGCAGAACTGGCTAAAGAATCACGCTTCTCTCCAGCAGCTTTAGGGAATTCCACAGATCGCTCCTGTTTTTCCCTCGATGCCTCCTCCTTTATATCTTCAATACACTTTCCAGAGATGACCTGAAAATCTCAAATAAATACAGATGCATAAGCAAGCATCGCACAAGCATTTCATAGGAACCCACTACCACAATAATGTTTAGGCTAACAGGCAAAATAGAACACGTGAATCATATCTTATAATTTACTGTAGTGTAAGTGTCGTAACAACCTGGTAAAAGGTTACGGGCTCCTTCAGACAGACTTCAGGTGATGTGAGTGCTTAAAATTTACTGTGCAATGATCATGCCTATTGGTGTGCAGTGAACAGTTTAATTACACAGAAACTATCATATAAATAGTTTTCTATAATTAGATCAATAATATTTGATCTGACAAGAAAAATATCACAACATATAGGGTCACAAAAACATTCTACCATCTGGAATCAATAAGGTATTCTTTATCATAGAAGAACCAAACCAACAGGCAACAGTGCTGGTATGATAAATCTTGAATTTTCTCCGCATTGTTGGGACTCTATGTTCAAGAATTTCAGTCAATATATACTCAACATCAAAAGGGAGATAAAAGTTATGTTCCTTCCCTAAGCTCCAGTTAACTGTCATATTTTTCGTTTCTTTCGTCCATTTACCCTTCTAGCTACACCCCACCATAAAAAATCATGTTTATAATATATTTTGCTAGCATCACAAAACTGTCAAAATGTGAGTTGCAATCTTTTTAGAAGTTTAATGGGAAAGATCCCCACCATCAATAGTTTGACCGATAAGCTGCCGAAATGTGAAAAGTTTAGCAGCCTAGTGTGAACTTATTGATTATTTCTTCTCTTAGTTATTTAGCAATGAAATCTCTTAAGGGAATAATGTTGATGCTTCGAAATAGAGAAACTTCACTTTTCAAATGAGTACAATAAATCATCCTTGTATAGCCTACCTTTCGATACGGCCACCTCACCAGACCATTCTCATAGCATATTTTCTTCAGGACACTTGCACAAACACCTAGAAGATAGATGCCAATTAGATCAAATGTTCTTGTAATATTATGAAAAAGAAAGTGGAGATTGGCAAACATTGTCACAACTGAGTTTACAGTTAAAAAGTAGAAATTGACGAGCATAACAGTTCAAAAATAGTATGATCAATTTTTCTCTGATTCTCTCCTTGTTCTCCCAAAAAAAAAAAAAGTAATATGGTCAAGTCCTGAAGTGTAATGTATAAACTTTGTCATTTGCTTATGAAACTGACTGTAATGAGATGGGGTATTTGGGGAGGGGGGGGATAGGACATCAAAGGGAACTATAGCAAGTAACAGCTAAACATGCAACACCAACAAGCAATTCAAGATTTTATGACTTCTTTTCGTAGCAACTGGAATGCAGGTTTTGGGGGGTCTAAGTTACTTGCTCATAGTTGTTAATATGTTTCATCCTTTCAGACACTTGATTCCTGGATTTGAAATTAGTCAAACAGAATTACAAAATTTCTAGTGCACATAAACATTGTGACTCGGTGAGAGTCATTAACTTTTTCTAGTGCAATAACAATAGTCAGACAACATACTGCCTCTTGAAAGTGCTCTGGTGCATATGAACATGTCATTGTGAAAAAATAGAATAAGTGGAAAAGCAAATGATATAAGAAATATCAATGCAGATCAAACTTTTGGAGTAGCTACTTCAGACATTATCGAATTTTTTAGCAGAAAAAGGAAATCTAGTTGATATTCTAACAAGAGAGGTTAGCTTAGTTATTGAAACGACTCTACTTCTAACACGTAGGTCAGAAATTCAGAATTCCAGCCATACCGGGGAATAGGCAGACAGAGGCAGAGCTAGAATTTCAACCTTATGTGTTTTGAAATTTAGAAGGATGACTTCAAGTGTTAATAACTGGGTTCTAAATTTAATATTTGTACATATTCAATAAATAAATTTAACACAAATAAACTATTTAAACAAAAGCTATTGCGTTCGCCCGAACCCATCACCGGGCTACTAGCTCCGCCCCTGTAGGCAGACAATCACGGTTTATCGCCTAGGGTGGGGTGGGTTAAAAATGTCTTGATATTTAGGATACCCCATTCTTCTCCAAAATCCACTATCACAACTTCCATATTTGTTTATTGTTTGGTTGATGCTCAATTTATCATGGCCGAGTTGCAATTAAATGGTTAAAAGCATTTCTTTGTGGACGGCACTGCACAGCACAGATGCAGTCATACTCGTGCATCATAGGAGGAAATTATTCTGAATGTCTCTATTTTTTTCTCTATATCCAGTTTTCATAATACCACCAAGGGCTATGGTGGGATGGATGGGTCCCTCCACCCTTTAATTAGAGGCCTCGGGTTCGAACCTGTCCTGGGCACGGAGAAACCCCTAGAACATAGCATTTCCCCATTTAATGGGCCCTATGCAGCCTGAATCTGGATTAGACGGCTAGTGGGTACCAGATACCATATGGTTATACAAAAACAAAAAAACCAAAAAAAAAAGGTTTTCATAATGACCAATCTAGCTACATTGCAGCAACTATTTTCCAAAATTTCAACTACTTCCCCAGACCCATGACAACACACAAACAGATAAAAATTTATATTAAACTAGATAGATATAGTGGGAAGTAGCAAGTTATTCTATGAGTTAATCGAGCTGCAAACAAACTGAGCCGAACACGATAAATAAATAAATTAATAAACCACTAAACTAATAGTTTTAGGTTTAGCCTACAAACATCATTTTTAAGCCAGTAACACAGAATATCACTGCACCTATACACTTTTGCAGCAGTGAGTCTAAACTTAAGTGACGTTTATTCTAGAGTTATACATATGTTTAAAAAGAATTACTTGTCGGAGCTCGTTTTTGCAAATAGTAGCCAAAAATTCAAAATCTGAGTTTGCAACTCTAAAACAAACGGCACCTAAGAATAAATATATCTTGAGGAATTATTATTATTTATCAGAGGGTGAAGTGAGGAGAATTACCTAGGGATTCAGCAGCATCAGAGAGAGGCAAATTGAACAACTTGGAGACCTGATCGAACGATATTGATTTTGGGTCGGTACTTGGGTTCGGAGTCGGATTCTGAATCGGGTTAGAAATTGGACCTGAGCCCTGCAGATTACTCATGTTGAATTGGACCCGTGGCTGAGTCAGAGACGATGATAAATAAATGTTAGCTAATTCGGTAACTTTTTGCGGACCAGCATTTTTAATATTTTTTGTCGGCTAGTTAACTCTCTATGAAAAATAATTTTAACATTGTATCACCCTTTAAATAATACAATATTTAGTTGGATTAATTAAGAAAATTAATTTCCGAATAACTAGTGTAGCATTTTTTGATCGTATGAAAAGATTCTGGCATAATTATTGCATTATTTGGTTTGTAGTACTAATTAATATTTAAATTAAGTTATACATATTTAATTGTACTAGTTTTAAAATATACGCATTGCGCGTGTATCCTATTTCAATAAATATAAATTTTAAAAAACTATATAAATAATCTATTAAAATTTATGTTAGAGTTATAAAATTAAAATTAACAAAAGTGTAGGTTTCTAAACATTATAGATCCTAATTAGCTAACTTTTGAAGAAACTCTTAGGACAAAAATACAACTATTCTATTTCTATGATCAATAAGAAATGTCATATCAATTATTTCCAACATATTAGAAAAGACTAAATACTATTGCAAAAGGTATTATTCAACCGCTATATTTTGATTTACTCTTTCTTCATTTTGGAGTGAGTTTTCTTTCTCCGCTCAAGCACATAACCATATGCATGTGAGTATTTTCTTTTATGGAAGTAAGAGTAAAATTATAATGAAATTACTTGCCCTTAAAGGATTCTAAAAGAACTATATTAATCTATGAGCGCAAAATATGGAGCTTATTTTTTAAAAGAATCCCTATACTTTGCACAAAATTAGTTACACCCCTAAACAAATTATACAATTAGCTATTTGATCCAACTGTATGTTTTATTTTTGGGGGGCTAAATTTGTAAAAACTTAGCTGGAGTTTCACCATAAATAAAAATAGCTTTAGCTAAAATAATAAAGTACTAATTATGTATTATTTTTATTATTTTTTGTTAGATGCACATGACTATTTATTTTAATTGTGTATTTTATTTTCGGGTCAAATCCATAAAAGAAAATTTGGCTAGAGTGTTATTATTTATGTTTACCCGTAAAACGGTACAGTTGAATTTGTTTGTGGTTTCTAGACAGGTGAATTAATTTGATCCAAAAGGTAACGAAATAACTGATGAAATATAAAATACTTAGCCTTAGAATGTAGATGAAATGACAGAACTAAAAAGTCCTGGAAAAAGATTTTCGGGCACAATAATGATGGGGTCAAAAAGCGAGAAAGCACGATGGTATTAAAATTCTGTATAGAATGTAGTATCAGTTAGCTAGAAAATTTGTTTCTTTTACAATGATAACTGAGTTCTCTATTTATAGCTATGTCTAGGGAAGGAAGTCATATGATCATGCCTTTCTTTAATGCCAATTATGAGGGTCATTGATGAAGATGTAACGCTAGACATAAATGTCAAAGTCCTTGTAACGGGTCATCTTCCTTAATGCTGCAAAATATTCTGTATTAAATGTTACCGGGCGCAAAGCATTTAATACTCCTTTTATGATCGTTATTTCTTCCGGTGACAAGCGGAATAGCTATGTTCGGTGACCATCCCCATATTGTGTTCCACGTGTCATTCCTTTAAGTGGCCACATGTCATGTCGTATTTTTTCCTATACATATAGCCCCCTGCTTTTCGGTGACACAATCTTGAGTTACCGGGAAGTTGGTAGAAAGCACCTTTTTGGGGGATATTACTATAACTCCCTTTGAAGTTTTCTGACAGTTGATTAGACGCACGTCTCTCCGCATTTAAAGCCCCGAACACGTGTTATCCCACGATTCAGCACAGCTTTTGCCGATTATCGAGGTAATCATGGCCATGAATTTAGCCACCAAAATTTTACTTATGCACATCATCCTCCTCTTATGTATTTCATAATTTCTTAAACTTCTAACTCGCATCTCTATTTCCCAACCTTTCTCTGATCTTCTTCTAACCAAAAATTTTTCTTCCTTCTATTCCAATGGCTTCCTCTTTAAAATGTGCTAGTTCTTCAAAGGGCAAGAACAAAACCGAGGATTCCGTTCCTCCAACAGTGGGTTCCATCATCCTAAGAAGGCTTAGTACTTCGAAGGATTTTAAAGAGAAATTTCCTACTGCTAACCCTCGCACATGAGTTGTACCCGTCTTTTATTCGACCTTCCAGTATTCCTGCTGTGAAGGAGGACTATCGCTGCCCTGAGTTAGATATTATTGCTCTTGATTTATCGGAGCAAGTGACCCTTCCCAAGGAAGGTTTTACATATTTTTTCACGTATCCCTTTACTTTGGGTGCGTTTTCTTTGAGCAGAGAGCTCGATACCGTGATTGCAAAATTTTGCCTTCGCTACCAAGTGTGCTTGGTACAGTTAAGCCCTTCAGTATGGAGGACAGTTTCCTGCCTTTGACGCCTGTGTCAGGAAACTGGGGAAGAGTTATCATTAGCTCGTATGATGAACCTTTATTCCCCAAATATTTTTCGGGGAGGTATGATAAATCTCTATAAACATGGCCACCATGATTTGTTGACTAGCATGGATGATGACAACAACCGTGGGTGGATGGAATGGTTCGTTGCAGTTATTACCAGTGATATTATTCCAACAACGGCTTCATCCTTTTCGGTTTCTTGGAACCGTTCTCGTAAGTTCCCTTTAATACACTTTCTCTTACTAAATATTCTTTTATGTCTGTATTGATCCTCAAACTTTGTATGTTATAGCGACTCGATGGACCCCACCGGTGGTAGAAGGCTTGGACCAGTGGGTTCAGAAGATCTTGGACATCACAACGCCCGAAACTCGTTTGTGAAAAGAGTTGTCCCTTAAATATGGGTGAAAGGCCAAAATCATGGTAACTTTATTTTACCTTGTCATAATTACCCAAAAATCCGGTGGCATAAGTGCATGAGCATCAACTAGGAATGTAAAATAACATACAACATCTGTCCAGAATATAAATTTGGACAGGAGAAATATAAATACTCTGAAGAAGACTCTGCCGGCTGCGGGTCATAATATGGAATGCAACTCACGTAAGTCCCCGCATGCATACACGCTTATACTCTCACAAGGCCACTAGTCACATATGTACCTGCACAAAAATGTGCAGCAAGTGTAGTATGAGTACGTAATCAATGTGTACCCAGTAAGTATCTAGCCTAACCCCGGAGGAGTAGTAACGAGGGGTCGACATCGACACTCACTAGTGGTCCAATAACATCAGGTACAATAAAGAGGTAAGTAAATATGAGGCAGGGAAAATAAATGAGATAAACAAGTATGAATCACGTGGTACAAATCCCCCTCTTTACGAGGAACTCAAGCTCTCCATTAAAAATTCCCTCCTTAACCGGAGCATATATATAGATATAGTGGATCTCATCAGATAGATTGCCATAACTCAAATCGGGAAAACTCATAGATACACTGGCTTCTTGCCAAATATTACGCATGATTCCATGAGGATATGATATAGGAAATGTCGAGACGTACGACCCGATCCAACATAAATATTTAAACTATGCACTGTCGAGGGTCGAACGGCACAAACCATAGATGCATCTATTAAACTGCCGAAGCGAACGGCCCGCTCCCATGAGATTATGGTACATAAATCCTGTCGAGGCGATCGAACCAATCCTATAAGAGTGAAATACATAATCCTGCGGAGGCGAATGACCCGATCCCATTAGAGTGAAATATATAATCCTGCCGAGGCGAACGACCCGATCCCATTAGAATAAAAATCTTTGACGGGCCCTTGACCCCACTCACGAATAAATGTGTGAGTTGTAATTTCTTTAACAAAAACCTTTCAATAAAGTATATATATCACAGAAACATGCCGTAAGAGGAGTAAAGTTATTCGGTGACTAATCATGAACTCGTAAAGTCTCTACAATAGCAAGTCTAGTCTCAAGTAAAAATGTAAAACAGAGGAATTTAATAGGCGAGAGAATACTCAAATAGTGCAGCTACATCATGATGTGAACCTAAGCCTACCCAGACAATAACATGAATGTAGCTACGTATGGGCTCTCGTTACCTCGCACGTACGTAACCCCCAAAACAAGTAGCACACATCAACATACAACACCTAGGGGTATTTTACCCCTCACAGAGTTAGACAGGAGACTTACCTCGTCTCAAAGCTTACTTTCCGGTCCAAAATTATGCTTTAAATCCTCAACTCAGTGCCAAACGATCGAAGCTAGTCAAATGTTATATAAAATAGTCAATACATGCTTAAGAGTTCACATCTTAGCTATTAAAGTGATTTTTCCAACCTAAATTGAAGAATTCCTAAAATTCACCCCCAGGCCCATGTGTCCGGATTCCGAAAATTTTCGAAGATAACTACTACCCATAACATCATGAACTCAAATATATGATTTGTTCTCAATTCCATGCACTAATTCGTGGTCGAAATCCAAAAATATAAATTTTTAGGTTTTTTTCAAAATCCCACAATTTCTATAAATTTTCATACTTGAATCCATGTAAAACCCATGTATTTAACTCACAATATGAAGAAATCACTTACCCCATTATAGTTGATGAAGATAGCACTCCAAAAGTGCTCCAAAATCGGCTCCCATGGACGAAATAAAGTGAAAATGAGCCAAACCCCCAATTTAAAGAGAACACACTGCCCAGCGTTCATCGCACCTACGGTGATCTGACCGCTTATGCGGCTCCGCAGATGCGGTCCAAATTACGCTCCTACGGTCCTCACTGCCCAGCCAAGAACTCGCACCTGCAGAAGTCTTTTTGCTTCTGCGGGCATCACAGGTGCAACCTGCTCTCGCGCATCTGCGCATTTTTATGCACCAGCGGCAGCTGCCTCGCTCCTGCACACCCGCAGGTGCGCTGCTCCAGTCCGCTTCTACGGCTGCCCCAGCTCCAATCCATTCTCGCTTCTGCAAGCAATTCACCGCACCCGCGATCTCGCACCGGCGGCCAAAGTTACGCAAGTGCGATTACACCAGAAGCATTAAGCTTCAGAAACTCTTAAGTCTAAAAATCGATAGGTTAACCTTCCGGAATCCACCAGAGGCCCTAGGGACCCCAAAACATTATACCAACAAATCCTAAAACATAATACAAACTTAGTCTAGCCTTCAAATCATGCCAAACAACATCGAAATCATGAATCGCACCCCAATTCAAGCTTAATGAACTTTAGAACTTCAAACTTCTACATTCGATGCCAAAACCTTTCAAATCACGTCCGATTGACCTCAAATTTTGAACACAAGTCACATTCGACATTACGGACCTACTCCAACTTCCGGAATCAGAATCCGAACCCGATATCATAAAGTCCACTCCCGGTCAAACTTTTCAAAAACCTTCAAATTTCTAACTTTCGCCAAATGGCCCCGAAATGACCTACAGACCTCCAAATTCACTTTCGTACATGCTCCCAATATATGAATCACCATACAGAATATTCCCAAACTCGGAATCCCAAACAGATATCGATAACATTGAAATATGCCTCAACCCAATTTTTATGAAATTCTTCCAAAATGCCAACTTCCATAATAGGCGCCGAAACGCTCCTGGGTCATCCAAAACCTGATCCGTACATACGCCCAAGTCCAAAATCATCATGTGAACCTGTTGGAACCTTCAAATCCCGATTTCGAGGTCGTTTACTCAAAAATCACACTTTAGTCAATTCCTCTAACTCAAGGCTTTCGAAATTAGAATTTTCTTTCCAAATCAACTCCGAACTTCCCAAGATTAAATTTCGACCACGCGTACAAGTCATAATACCTAAAATAAAGCTACTCAATGCCTCAAACCTCTGAACGATGCGCTAAAGCTCAAAACAACTGGTCGGGTCATTACAGGAAGATTTCGAGGAATTTGGTGGGTCGATTGCGCGAGGTCATGTCAGTGAGGAAGAAGGAATCTTGGTAGGTTTCCAGGGTTATGTAATGGTAGCTTCAAGATAAGTTGGAGAGCCCCACCGCCTACGATTGGATTTTATGATTGTCTACTTATGAGGTTTCTGGTTATCGCATATTGGTGGGTTATTACGACTAAGGAAAGAGAACATCAGTGGTGATTTGAGAAAAGGATTTGAGAAATGTGTGCTATAATTGGCCTTATCGATTCATGTTCAGTCTTTGGGAAGACTCAGGATTTATGCTTCGTATAGATGTGATGTAAAAGAAAGGTGATTCAGCTGGGTACTTCTTTGGGAGGGCGTTCATATGCTAGCAGAGCCTTGGAGTTTGATCATATTTGGGAACAAGTTAGAGTGGGTGACTCTCAATAACGGTCCTAGTGGATTCAAAAAAAAAAAATTAAAGTGTAGTGCCTAAGAATTTCGAGTCCGTAGAATGGTTAAGTATCGAGCATTGCAGCGGATTACGAAAAGGGGCTTGGAGAGAGTTCTATGTTATCATCGGTCTGCGGTGTAGCACTGGAGGAATAGGAGAAAATAACTTCGGATTCATAAAGGAAATATCAGAATGGGTGTACCTGTTGAAGATGCGGATGTGCGCACAAGGAGGTTATGAGATGATTTGTGGGTTTTGAGACAATGTGGTCTCGTGAAATAGGGTCCTTCTGGATGAGTGCGAATTGGGTCCGTCATGTTTTGAATTGAGCTATTGTTATTCCTAAGTGTGATGACCCAAAAGGTCATCTTTAAATTTAATAAATAATTCTGTGTTCTAAGACCTCCAAAAGCACTATTTATCATTCCTCAACTTGCATGCGCAGTCCGTATAATTTTTCGGAAAGTTTTTATGTTAAAAATGGATTAAAATGTGAAATAGAGCTTTAAAACTCAACTGAGTTGACTTTGGTCAATATTTTGAGCAAACGGACTTAGAACATTATTTTGATAGTTCCGATAGGTCCGTATCGTAATTTGGGACTTGGGCATATGCCCGGAATCGAATTCCGAGGTCCCTAGCCCGAGATATAAAATTTTGATGAAATATTAAAAGTTTGAAAACTTAATAATTTTTAAGAATTTGCTGATGTTGGATTTATTGATACCGGGTCTATATTTTGGTTCCGGGGCCCGGTATAGATCCACTATAATATTTATGACTTGTCTGTCGAATTTGGGTATAAACGGAATTAATTTGACGTGATTCGGACGTCCGGTTGTAAAAATATAAGTTTTAAAGTTTTCTTAAAAATTTCCTTTAGTTTGGTGTCTGATTTGTAGTTCTAGGTATTATTTTAGTGTTTTGATTGCGAGAGCGAGTTCGTATTAAGTTTTTGGACTGGTGTGCATATATGGTTTGGAACCCCAAGGGCTCGGGTGAAATTCGGATCAGGATCGGCGCATTTTGGAACCATGAAATTGTTGAACCTGCTGCTACTGGTTTCCTTCTATGCGATCGCGTGACTGTGTCCGCGATCGCGAAGGCTTGATGGTCACGGATGAAATTTATAATATGCGATCGCATAGTGAGGTTTGCGATCGCATAGTTGCAGCAACTAAGTCACCGCGAACGCGAGGGCCAAGCCGCGTTCGCGAAGAAAGAATGAGCCAGAAGCTGAAGCACAAATTTTGTGCTACGCAATCGCACAAGGTAGTCCGCGATCGCGGAAGGCTGAGAAGTTGTACTTCGCGTTCACGAGAGCACTGCCGCGTTCGCGTAGAGCAAAAGCTGGGAGCCTAAAAATGTGCTTCGCGATCGTGAAGCATTGTATGTGATCGCATAGGGTAAAAACCTGGGCAAACAGAACTTAAGTTCTGTAAATGGGATTTCGACCCATTTTCTACCATTTTCGATTTTGAGCTCGGGTAAGACGATATTTGGGCAATTTTCACAGGAAAACATTGGGGTAAGTATTCCTTATCCTATACAGATTATATTTTATGATTTCATACTCATTTACATCATGAATCCGTGAATTTATGAAAGAAAAATCAGATTTTTATAAAATCTTCCAAAATGTAAAATGAAGATTTGAAAGCCAATCCGATGTCGGAATTTGATAATTTTTGTATGGTTAGACTCGTCTCGGAATAAATGTTCGGATTTTGAAAGTTTTTTCGTGATTCGAGATGTGGGCACCACAGTCAATTTTTAAAGTGAATTTCGGATTTTATCCGAAAAATTAGTAAATTCATATGGAATTAATTCCTATGATTTATATTGAGTATATCGAATTGTTTGTGAATAGATTTGATACTTTTGGAGACAAATTCAAAAGGAAAAGATTTGATTGAATTTGCAAAGCGAGGTAAGTGTCGTGGTTAACCTTGACTTGAGAGAATAGAACCCTTAAATTATTTGTTATGTGAAATGCATGTGAACGACATATAGGCGAGGTGATGAGTGTCTATACGTCGTCAAATTAATTGTTTGCATAATTATTTAAAAATCCTAAATTTATTTTAATACACGAATTAATTGTTATGATAATCGTTTCTCTCCTATTCTTTGTCAAATATTAATTCTTCATTTCTTGCAATAATTGTTACATGCTGATTTGATTTATGTGCATTAATTGCTATTTGACATTTAGCATATTAAATAGTAAACTGTCTATTTTCTCCTTGATTTCCATAATAAATTGCTATTTGTCATTGTTTGTTTTATAATTTAATCATAATTATTGTATGCTTGTTGTTTTAAAATTTTTATATTAATTGTTGTATTTATTGGAGAAATTTCTTCTATAAGAATTGGTAAATGGATATATTGGAGGCGCGGGTTGCACGCCGCAACAGAATTGATTCAAATGAATATATTTGGGGATCGGGTTGCACGTCGCAACAGACTTATTAAAAGTCCATATTCGGGGATTGGGCTGCATGCCGCAACATACTTATTAAAAGTCCATATTGGGGGATCGGGTTGCGCGTCGTAACAGATTTGTTTAAAAGTCCATATTGGGGGATCGGGTTGCTCGCCGCAGCAGACTTATTTAAAAGTCTATATATACTTGATTAAAATAAATATATGGGAGGATTGAAAATGGATATGTTGTGGGAGCGGGTTGCGCTGCAATAAAAATTGATTAAAATAATAATTGGTTATGACTGCTGAGTTGGCTTCAACTATTAGAAATGAGTTACCTCATTTAATTCTATTATTGTGGTTATTACTATTATTGCGTACAGGTTAATGTAAGTGACTTGCCTTAGCCTCGTCACTACTCCGTCGAGGTTAGGCTCGGCACTTACCAGTATATGGGGTCGATTTTACTGATACTACACTCTACACTTCCTGTGCAGGTTTCAGAGTTGGTCCCAACGACGTACCATAGACTTGCTCGGATTTCAGCTTCCAGAGGAGACTTGAGGTATAACTGCATGGCGTCCGCAGCTCTGAAGTCCCCGTCTACTTTACTTTAGATGTGTGTTTGTTTTCAGACCACTTAATTTTATTCAGACCTTTATTTGTATTATTCTAGAAGCTCGTGCACTTGTGACACCAATTCTGGGATGGTATTCATACACCGTTATTTTATGGATTATTTACTACATTTCAGACTTTTACTTCCGTATTTAATTCTTTGTTATTAATCAATTTAAAATTTGTTTTAAAACTGATAATATTATTCTAACGTTAGCTTGCCTAGCAAGTAAAATGTTATGAGCCATCACGGTCCTGAAGGTGAGAATTTCGGGTCGTGACACTAAGGCAAGTTCGGAGTAAATTAGAAGAAGTCGGATCGGTTAGCAATGGTTGAATCGGCATGATGTGGCAATGATCAGTTCCTTCAACATGTTAAGTTTTACAGGTGGTTGTGGCGGTACGTGCAAGGCTTGACAACCACCGTAATTGATTTTACTTGGAGGTATTCGAGTTATTATGGCCTGTTATGTGTAGATGGATCCCGAAAGGGTCATGGTGGATTAGACCTCTACTTGGGGTTATATTTTCTGCGGTTATGAGAATTCGGTCACGTGCTGCAATGGTTCTCCTAAAATGAGTTAAGTGAAAGGTTGCTATATAACGAAGTATTTATTCTATTAATGGATCAGGGTTATTATTGAATTCTTGTACTCTCACGTATTTTCATGTTAGATGCAGTGAGCTGCACGAAAATCGGAAGCTGAGGTTCAAGGTTGCGGTTCGATGTTGACAAGAATTTCACGAGCTCAGACGAGCAGGAAAGAATTCAGATAGTTAGAATCAACTGGTATTGTCTTTAGCGTCACCTGAGATCGGTGTCCTGTGTAAGAGGCTTTGCATACTGATTTGCAGATTCTTGATTTGCTTTACAATATTAATGTGGCCGGTGGTATGGAGGTGTAGACTTATTACCTGGTGCGGAAGGTCGTATGAGCGTATCCCACGGGAAGATTGTATAAGTGGGACATGTAGTCACTTTATTGATTAAAGATTGAAATCAAAGTTTGGAAATTTTTGTACTATCGCTAATGTGAGGGTTTAGGCCTAAAAGGGCGCTCTATTCGGTTGGTTGTGAATTGTGGAAGTTTGTTCCAGATTTGACGGTTGTTCTTGTGTGTCATGGGAAAAAGGGTTATTGTGGATCCTTCAAATGTTATTAGCCCAGTGCGGTACGATCAAAATCGGCTTGAGATCTGTGGATGGATCTAAACGTGAACGTGGGATCTATATCAGGCCGAATGTGTTCATTTCAACATAGCATTATCTACGGAGGAGTCTTCGGGCCTTGGATGTTGTTTCCATTGTCAGCTATTTCGTGTGATCTCTATTGCGCCATGTGGGTTGTGAGACAGTATGGTTATTCACACTCGTATTGAGATCCCATGTAGTTGTGGTGCTGTGAAAGCAGGATGGCTCTCGAGATGCAGGTCCTTTATTGTACCTTAGTCGTGCTTGAGCTTTGTAGCGTATGGCGCCATCTGTCTCCCCAGGGATAGCATTATGCATTTGGCGTGCTTGCGGTCGATATTCAGGCATTTCGTAGGTATGAGCATTCTAGCTCGACAGGCATTTCGTTATAGATTATTATGTGTGGATCGGGTGGCACGCCACCACTGGTACATTGGTTGGATCGGGTGGCACGCCGCCACTGGTACATTGGTTGGATCGGATGGCACGCCGCCACGGGTATGTTATTTGGATCGGGTGGCACGCCGCCACGAGTATCATAGTTGGATCGGGTTGCACACCGCAATGGTATCATGTGTGGATCGGGTTGCATGCCGCAACAACGTGATGTTGAGTACAGTTTCCCATAGCTATTCTTGTGTGTTTTGTGTCTCATTTCTGAGGAAGGTTCTTAACATATTTTCGGTTATTAAATTAGTTACGTGGGTTGAGTAGTTCATTCCAGAGTTCGTTTTCCTTATGTATCACATTCGAGTTTGTAAATTGTTAGCACAATGTGGCATCATATGAGGCTTTTGCATTATCTGAGGTGGCTTATTTCATGAGCAGCTTGTACTGGGTGAAACAAGATTTTTGGACTTGGGATCAGTGCGATCAGATTTATATAAGGCATATTAAAGAGTAAATATTGTTATTCAGTCCAAAATGAGGTACTGGTTCTTGTCGGGAGGAGAGACTCCATAAATTGTGATTCGCCAGGTGGTTATGAGTTCTACACATCTTCTCTATCGTGGATGTATTGCGAGAGTTAAAGCAAGGCTTAATTGGTCATGAGGTATACTACGTGCTTTGGGTCAGTGGAAATTTCAGTTGTTGTGCTTGGGAAAGATTGCCTTGGGCAAATGAGTTACACGGTGCATGGTACGAATTCAGTAAGGGTATACAATAATTTTTTGGTACAATGTGTAGTGATTAATACGGTGTTCGTATGTTGGAAACAGGCCTGGTGGAGAATTGTGGATGTTGGAATTTGACTCTAAGGCTTATTTGACTAAAGAAAAGGGAGGATCTTCAGACTGACTCAAGCTAATGTGCTCAACTGAGTTGTGGTAGCACGGGTAGGTGCACGAGGTGTTAAACAACGATTTCGGACAACTTCAGAGCAGTTCTTAGCACGTTTGAGGACAAACATATGTTTAAGTGGGAGAGAATGTAACGACCCGACCAGTCATTTTGAGATCTAGTGCGTCGTTCGACAGTTTGAAGCCATGAGTAGTTTCACTTCAGGTATTATGACTTACAAGTGTGATCAGAATTGAATTTCGGGAAGTCCGTAGTTGATTTAGAAAAAAAATTCTCATTTCGGAAGCTTTAAGTTGGAAGGTTTTTCTAAGGTGTGGTTTCGAGTAAACGCCCTCAGAATTAGGATTTCAAGGTTCCAACAGGTTCGTATGATGATTTTGGACTTGGGTGTATGTCCGGATCAGGGTTTGGATGACCCGAGAGCGTTTCAACGCATATTGTGAAAAGATGGCATTTTGGAAGGATTTCATAAATTTGGGTTAAAGTGCATTTCAATGTTATTGATGTCTGATTGGGATTCCGAGCCTGGGAATAGCTCCGTATGGTGATTTATTACCCCTTAATAAATCTTGAATTGGTTGTTGTAAATGTATTTTCTCTTTTGTGGAGCGGGCCGAATGCCTCGGTAGCAGATAGATGCATCTATGGTTCGTGCCGTTCGACCCTCGGCAGTGCACAATTTAAATAATATGTTAGATCGGGCCGTACAACCTCGACATAATTTGCGCATGATAAATCTTTAAAACCAATTATAATTGATATTGCTTCTTTGGCTTGAGATATAAATTGTTAAATGATGAGAATAAATTTGGAAAATTTTCTATTAATAAAAGAATTGTCCACTCACTTCTTGTTATTGAGTTTATAGCTATTTCATACAATCCATGCTTAAGTATAATATCGATATTTATTGTTAGCCCAGAGTAAGTATCGGATTCGACCCCCCGTCACTACTTCTTCGAGGTTAGACTAGATACTTACTAGGTACACGTTAATTTACGTACTCATATTACACTTGTTGCATATTTTTGTGCAGGTGCATATATGTCTAGCAGACTTGTGGGCGCGGAGGCGCGGCTATTTCGGGGACTTAGGTAAGCTGCATCCCATGTTGCGAATTCTCAGCACACCGAGTCTCCATCAGAGTTATCTACCCTCTCGTGTCTAATTGTACTTTCAGACAGATGTTGTATTTCTAATATATTTCCTAGTTGATGCTCATGTACTTATGACACCGGGTTTTGGGGGTGATTATGGGCTGTTCAGTATTGTAGTTGTGAAAATACTATCATTTACTTTGTAAAGTCTATCTCTTACTATTTAATTGAAGGAAATTATGATTTTAAAAATACTGAAATGAATAATTAAATTAATCAATTATTGTTGGCTGGCCTGACAGCGGTGTTAGGTGCCATCACGACCTCTAATGGAATTTGGGTCGTGACAACTTGGTATTAGAGCACTAGATTCACTTAGGTCTCACGAGTCATGAGCAAGTATAGTAGAGTCTTGCGGATCGGTACGGAGATGTCTGTACTTATCTTCGAGAGGCTACAAGGCTGTTAGGAGCACTTCCTTTTCTTGATTCCTCATCGTGCGAGTTGATTCCTTTGAGGCTTATGCCTTTGTTTCTTTCCTATTCAATCTTATGCGACGTGAAGCGCTTGTTATCAATTAGGGGTGTTCGTCGGTCGGTACGGTACAATATTTAGATATTTCGGTTCGGTATTTTCGGTATTCGATTTCCTAAAATGCTATACCAATACCGTACCTAATTAAATTCGGTATGGTTCGGTTTTTTTCTTTTCGATTTCGGTTTATTCGGTTCGGTAACTTCGATTTATTCGGTTTAAATACTAACTAGTGCATAGAGTCATAGACGGTAATATTCTTAATTAAAGTACTCAAAAGTACAAACCTAAAAACGTTTGTTGACAAAAGTTTTGTCCAAAACTAGTATATACCAACCTAGAGAGAGAAAACTTAGAGAAATGTCTTGTTGATTGCTTAGAGTTAATTGATGAACTTAGATAATAAAGAAAAATAAAATTTTAGATTTCTTATACTTATTATATAATTAATAAAATATGTATTGTGTAATATAATATATATTTCGGTACGATATCAGTATTTCGATATTTCATTTTAAAATACCAAAAATCGTACCTAATACCAATTTTTTTTTTAAAACTTAAACTAAATACCATACCGAATACCAAAATATCGAATACCGAATACCAAAATTTTTGATTTCGGTACGGTAATTCGGTATTTACCAAATTATGTACGGCCCTGTTATCAATTGGGAATCAAGAAATTTTAATGGCACTACAGATGTAGTGTAGGATGTTTCTCCCTGCATATTCGATTGGGCTAATATCGTCGCCTTGCGGAAGGATATTCTTTTGTTCCAACTCTGTATCGATATTTTCTATGATTTCGAGACTGTGCACGGGTTGCTACGATATCTATGAGTTGTTATAGCACAATATTGATGTAATGGTAGGATACTTGTCTACCTGTTGGGGCAGTGAATGATTCGAAAGGAGGTTTTTCTCAATGCATGATTCAGAGGTTCAGCATTTTATTTTCAGCGGAGAAAAGGCAATCAGGCTAAGAATGGTTAGGTTTGGGTTGATGGAGTAACGAGACTTGATATTTTCGAGCGAGATGTATGTGTGTATATATATATATATATATATATATATATACACACACATCCATTTAGGCTTGTGTAGATATGACTTTAATTGTACATGAACTATTCATTTTGTATGATAAAAATAAAAGTCTTTAAAATGGGTAATTAATTGTTTATTGTTGAGACAATTTTACGTGCTTAGTGTTTTGAATGAATTTTATATCTTCTCTATAGTGCTTTTTGTATGTATTATTAAAAAAGAAATTGAATATTTAATAAAAGTATATGTAATAGCAATACAGAAATCAAAGTACTTAAAAGTAAAATATCGGTAAAGCATGTTATCTCTACGTTCTATTTATACATAATAATTCCTATATTATTATTTATCGTATAATAATTAATTTATTATTGTTAATGCATAAATAAGTATTACGTTGTAAGACGCGGATTATGAGCCTAATAGCCTATGCACCAAACAACCCCTTGCTATTTATTTTTTTTGCTAATCAGAGAATTTATTATTTATGCAGGAAACTAAGAAGTATCAGTACATCATGGGACTAATCTGAACGATGCAGTCCCTAAATAGTCTTTGCGAAATATTAAGAAAGCAAATAAAGGTGGTTCACTCCAAAATGAACCTTTGCGCTCAGCATTTGTATGTGAGTCCCAGGTACTCCCATATTTTGCTAAAGTGTGCGCGACTTGGTTCCTTCACGATAGATGTGCCTAACGGGCGGTTGGCCATTGCTTCGATGAGGAACCTGCAGTCATGTAGAAGATTAACGTAAGCTTTGGTATTACATGTTTGTTGTAATAATGAAATTAATACCTGGCAGTCCGTCTTCACAATTAGTGGTATACGATTTTTTGTAAAAGGAAGTTCCAAACCCTTGATTAGTGCAATAATTTCAGTCTGTAGTGGCATTGAGAAAACTATATGGCTAGAGAATCCATCAATCCAGAGTTACCGTGGGAATCTTGGATGATTCCTCCTGCTCTTCCAGCGTTGGAGTTTTTTTTTGTGTGCACCATCTATATTTAGTTTATAGGTGTTATGTGGTGGTGGGTTTCACTTGATTGGAATTTGATGGTAATCTTTGTTGGGTTTTTTGGTTGGTTAGGTAAAGATATTGCAGTGCATAAACAAAAGTGTTGTCAGTATTTATTGATGTAGAACAATTGTTAAAAATGTTGTGGTTTCGCCTTAGCCAAATATGTCAAAGGAGTATAGGTGTTACAATTGCTAGGGAGATTTGTGTGTTATTGGGTAGGTTAGTGTTGCTTTGCGATGTGCATATATTTTTATCCAGGCTAACGGTGTAGATTCAAGTGTGCTAATGTTTAAAGCCCCCCAAATAGAGATGTTCGTTGGGCTGGAGAAGAAAATGTGGTGTATGTCTTCCTCAATGCCGCAGTGGGGACAATTGTTTGAGGGTATTATGTGCCTTCGGTAGAGTAGTGTGGTTGTTGGAAGACGTTGGTGTACTAGAAGCCATAAGAATGTTTTTACTTTATTGTGGCATTGTGCTTTCCAGATCCAGTTATGGTCAAAGCTTCCTGATATTGGCAGGGGTGTACATGGATCAGGTTGGTTCGGTTTCTATCAAAACCAAACCAAACCAACTATATCGGCTTGGATTGGTTCGATTTTGTCGGATTTTTCGGGTTTTCAGGTTTTTTGTTACTTAAATATTATTTCAGTCTTACTTTGTTAAATATTTGATAAGTAAGTATATATTTAGTAAAAATATAAAAAATTGACAAACATATTATCGATTAAAATATTCTTATGGGAGAATTCTCTTAGTAACACACAATAGTTATTTTTTTTAGTTGTCTGACAATAATTTTTCGTTGATGTACACTTTCAGGTTAACCGAATTTAGTAATTAAACATAAAAATCAATATGATAGATAAATATTAATAAACCCTTCACATTCGACAAAGATATAAGAATTTAATAGATCTTAACATATGATATGAATATGGAAGAATAAAGAGATAGACGCATTTCAATAATACTTGATAAGAAAGTGATCATACAACTCATTATTTAAGGTCAATAAATATGGAACACTTCATATTCTTTTAAAATTTATATCCCGCAAGAGGATCCCAAATATTTCTAGATATTGTTTAAAGAAAATTCGATATAAAATCTTAAAAGTATATATAAAAATTATATATTTATATGTCGGGTTGGTTCGGGTTTTTTTTTACTCAATATCAAACCAAATCAAACCAAACCAAGTCGGATTTTTTAATCGGTTTGGTTTGACTTTTCGATTTGGTGCGATTTTTCGGTTCGGTTTGCACACCCCTGGATATTGGGTTTGTTCCTGAAAGTTGTAGGAATAGCATATATGCAGATTTAGTTGTGAAGACTCCGTCCTCCTTTTCTTTCCAGAAGAAGCATCATTTGCATTGTCGTAAAAAGGAATATATGTTTGTGAGATGAAGTTTGTAATTTCGGGTGGCAGGTGGTATGGTAGTGTATCTAGATTCCAGTTTTTATTAAGGATAATATGCGATAGACATTTATTAAAATCCTCTTTTTCAAGGGGTCCATGTACTAATTCCCTAAGTGTGTATTTTGCTATGATCCTTCTATCTTCCCAAATATTTATGTGTCTGCTAGTGACGACGTTCCATGCTAAACCTTTGGAAAATAGCATGTGGGCTTTCCAAATATACGAGTCGTTGGTTTTATATGTTAGAGGTGTGCTATATCCTCGTCTAAGGTATTTTTCTTTAGGAACTTCTGCCTAGAGGGAGTCGGGGGTGGAGTGAAACCTCCATAGAATACTTGATAGTAGGGCAACATTTTTCCCTTTTGTTTTGTACAGTGCAAGCGCTCCGTTGGTTTTAGGTTTCGTAACTGTGTCTTAGTTGATATGGTGGATTCTTTAATGATCTGTTGTAGCTCCCCATAAGAAGTCATGTTGGATCCTGTCAATGTGATTTCTAATTTTTGCGGGGAGAATATTTATTTGCATTGAGTGCGTGGGGATGGCAAAAATTATTGTTTGAATAAGAGTTAGTCGCCTTGTTAGAGTTAGCAGTTTTGCTTTCCATCATTTTAGTCTAGTGTTCATTCTATCAAGAATGAATTGGTAGTTCGTGCTTTTTGGGTTTAGATTGGTAATAGGGAAACACCTAATCTTCATGTTTAGGGTGATGGATAGGTCAGTTTGGACCTGAGGGTTCGCAATGGAGGAAAATAGCAGTTTTGATTTTGTAAAATTAATTCTTTGTCCTGATTGTTGGAATATGAAATTGAATATATTGATAATAGAGGTTGCGCTAGTAGTATCCGCCTTTGAGAAGAGAATAAGATCATCCGCAAAAAGGAGGTGTGATAGGAGAGGTCCAGACTTGCTTATTTTAATAGGCTTCCAATTAGTAATATTGACTTCATGATCGATGCATCTTGTTAACGATTGCATGCATATTATTAATAGGTAAGGTAAAAGGGGATCACCTTATCGGATGCTCCTACATGGTTTGAAAAATTCTGTTGGTTTTCCATTGGCAATGATAGAGGTCGATGTAGTTGATATGCAATTCATTATTAGGGTTATTAGTTCCTTTGGGATATTTAGTGCTTGCAGCGAGTTTCTGACAAAGGACCATTCAAGCATGTCAAACGCATTTTCAAGGTCAATTTTGAGCATCATTTTCCTAGTACGACCAGAAGTTTTCCTAAATGAGTCGATTGCTTTTTGAATAATTATTGCATTGTCAATAGCTCTCCTTCATGGAATAAAGCTACACTGGTTAGGACTAATGATATCGTTAGGAAAGGATATCATTCGATTTACTATAATCTTTGTAATAGTCTTGTAGATCGTATTGCATAGGCTGCTTGACCTATATTGGGTGATATTCTGTGGGTGCTTTACCTTTGGGATAAGCGTGACGAATGTCTTGTTTATGTCCTCTAGGATCTCAAGTGTATTAAAAGCATTCACACAGGTAACTATGACAGCTGAATTTGTGTCAGTCCAGTATATTTGAAAAAAGAATGGGTGGATCCCATATGTCCCTGGTGCCTTTAGTGGCTTAAATGGATTTAATAACATTCTTAATTTCAGAAATTAAGAGTGGTTTGGTAAGACTTTCCGTGTCTTGTTGTGATAGAATGTTTAGAAGGCTTGGGTTTATTGGAATGGCTTTGGGACAGGAAGTTAGCTCAGTGGTGTAAATTTTATTAAAGTGCCCTAAAATAATATCTTCGATTCCTTGTGGATTGAAGATGCAAGAAATCTTGTTCATTTTGCAAAATGAGATTATAATCTGTAATGACCCGATCGGTCGTTTTGAGCTTTAGCATTCCATTCGGTGGTTTGAGACTTTGAGTAGCTTCATATTATGTATTATGACTTGCGCGTATGGTTGATTTCGATTTTCAAGCGGTTCAGGATTGATTTAGAAGAATGATTTTTGTTTTAGAAGTTTTAAGTTGTAAGAGTTGACCAAAGTTTGACTTTTGGGTAAACGAACTCAGAATCGGGTTTTAATTATTCCAATAAGTTTGTATGATGATTTTGGACATGTCCACAAAGTTTGGTTAAATTCTGATGAGTTTTAGATAAGTTTGGGTTGTATGGTGATTGTTTTCGGTTTCGACGTTGATTTGAGCATAAAGGTTACAACATTCAGCAAACGGCCTTTGATTCGTATTTCGAGTAAACCATTATATCCATATCGCAATTTCGGAACCATGTCAATTGAAATTATCAAGTTTCGACATCATATAATAAATTTATGGTCATTTTACTAAGAATTAGGTTATTAGATTTTTCGGATTAATTACGAAATTGCCACTGATTCATATTTAAAAATATTCACTATTTTCCAATATTGAAACCAACATATCTCTTTCGTTATAAGGACAAATGGAGTGATTCAAAAGTCTAACTTGACTGGAATTTCATGAGGAATCCATTGGATGCATCAAAAGCGAGTTTAGGGATCGTTTGGCATAAGAAATAAGGCAGAACAACTGGGCATTTTTTGCTATTAATGTTGTTGGAATTTTTCTCATTTTGAAAGTTTGGGATCGGGAGAATTCAAGGATGTTCTTCAAGTTTCTTCAATGGGGTAAGGTCTAAACCATAACCTAAGTATTTCCGTTTGATTCATTCCCTTGCTTTAAGTTTTGATCCATGATTTTAATTGAAAACCCATTCAATTGTTTGAATCAAAACCTAGTGTTATGTCCTAAATTTTAAAAATTGAAAATGAGTTAGAGGCGTTTAGTTCCCAATTCCTTTAGGGGTCTTGTTCTCCTATATTTGTCACGTCCCAAATTACCCCCTAGACGAGACTGGCACCCAGCTAGCACCACCTGCCAGGCGAACCATACTTTCATACTTTAACGATTAATTTGCAATTTTTGATTAATTATAAGTATCCAAATAATCTGATAATTAATTATAAATAATTAGTATCTCAAAATATTAAATTAAAACTCTAGCCCAAATTTTACACTAGACCATGGAGCATCTAAGAGAATTACAAAAGACATCATATGAATAAATGATAAAGACTCTTTTGGCAGCCTCCACGAACAATGCGGCGGCTCACCCCAATAACCGAATCAACTCTAGCTAACTCGACATTTATTAACTCTGTCTTCACCAATAGTATCTGCATAGCCATGCAGGTATGGAGTGAGTTATATGTAAATATAACCCAGTAAGATCCTCGACCCGCCACTCTGAATACCTCTGGAACAAGTGTTGAAAAATACAAATACACCACAACAAGAACGATATAGTAAATATGATAGTTATACAATAACACAATGTATAGGTATCAATGGAGTTAATAATCGTTAACTAACAAGAACACACATATCTCAATCCGCTACATACTAAGGGCTTGTCATAACTACAGTGAAAGAATTTAACCAACACCTCTATAAGTCCACAACGGCATCACAATGCCTTAAATATATAACGGAGCATACACAATGCTCCCTAAAGCATACACAATGCTCCCTGAAGCATACACAATGCTCCAAATATATATATTAAGAAGCATAAACAATGCTCGGGTGATATACAAAGGCATACACAATGCCCCAATATCATGGCTCACAACCGTATTAAACTCAACACCATGGCTCACAGCCATATCAGACTCAACACCATGGCTCACAGCCGTATCAAAGTATCAAACTCAACATTATGGCTCATAGTCGTATCAAAGTATCAAAATCAATACTATGACTCACAGCCGTATATAAGTATCAAACTCAATACCATGGCTCAGTACCGTATCTAAGTATCAGACTGTCACGACCCAAAATTCCCACCTTCGGAACCATGATGGCGCCTAATATTTCACTTGATAGGCAAGCCAACGTTTAGTGCACATTCAGCTCCTATCAGTGCACCACCACTCCAGAGTCACTATGGCGGTTATCCGGCCCGTTCGGTTCAGCTTCAGCTTAAGCAGCCACGGTATCAGGATGGGTGTTATGAGTGTGGGAACATTGGTCACATCAGGAGGTATTTCCCTAGGTTTTCGAGTAACAGATCACGGCAGGATTCTCGTGCCATCATACCGGCATCGGTTGCTTCACCGCCTGCTCAGACAGCTAGAGGTGGAGGTCAGGCCATTAGAGGTGGAGGTCAGACCATCAGAGGTGGAGGCCAGCCAGTTAGAGGCCGTCCCAGGGACGCAGTTTAGAGTGGTGGGGCCCAGTCCCAATTTTATGCTTTTTCAGCTAGGCCTGAGGCCGAGTCATCTAATGCTGTGATCACAAGTATTATTCCCGTTTGCCATAGAGATGCTTCAGTTTTATTTGATCCACAATCTACTTATTTCTATGTGGCCTCCTATTTTGCTTCATATTTGGTTGTGCACTTGTGACTCCAGTTCTGGGATGGTATTTAGATATCGCGATTATTATGAATTATTTCAAATATAATTACCGCATTTGTTTTCTTGGTATTAATTAATTAAATTTTTTGTTAAAATGGCTAATTATATTCTAACTTTGGCTTGCCTAGCAAGTGAAATGTTAGGCGCCATTGCTGTTCCGAAGGTGGTAATTTCGGGTCGTGACAGTTGGTATCAGAGCACTAGGTTACATAGGTCTCACGAGTCACGAGCAAACTTAGTAAAGTCTGAAGGATCAGTACGGAGACGTCTGTACTTATCTTTCAGAGGCTATAAAGTTTAGGAACAATATCACTTCTTTCTTATCCTGTCATGCGCTTTTATTCTATCATCGATGATTGAACCATTCTATTCTTATTCTCTCGCAAATGGCGAGGACATGTAATACATCTATCGACGGACAGGGACCAAAGCCCCCAGTGGCAACTATGGCCAGGGGTAGAGGTCGAGGCCGAGGTCATGCTAGAGGTCGAGGTAGAGGTAGAGCTCAGTCTAGAGCTCGAGCAGCAACACCTATTGTAGAACCTCAGGTGGATCTTCAGAAGGAGGTTCCAGTTTAGAATGTACCTATTGGACCAGTTCAAATCCCGGAAGGATTCATAGCTACTCCAGTACTTCAGGACGTTCTAGTCCGTTTGGTGAGTCTTATGGAGGGTGTGGCCCAGAATGGTACATTTTCAGTGGCACCAACCGTCTCACAGGCTGGGGGAGGAGCACAAACTCCCACTACTCCCGCTCCGGAGCAGATGGCTCCCCAGAATCAGGCTCCAGCAGTCCCGCCAGTTGGGGTAGTTCAGCAGTTGTTGCGGCACAGGCTGGTGATAGGACCGCCATGTCTTCTGAGGCCTTATTGAGACTGGATAAGTTCACTTCAGTGGCACACCTTCTGAGGACCCATAGGATTATCTTGACCGCTGCTATGAGGTGATGCGGAACATGGGTATAGTTGAGATCAATGGGGTCGATTTTGCTGTATTTTAGATGACGGATTCCGCCAAGAGGTGGTGGAGAGATTATACATTTACCAGACCAGTTGGATCGCCTGCATTGACTTGGGAGTAGTTTTCACGGCTATTTCTAGATAAATTCCTCCCTATCACATTGAGAGAGGATTACCACAGGCAATTTGAGCGTCTATAACAGGGCAGTATGACTATTACTCAGTATGAGTCCCGTTTTGTGGATTTAGTCCGTCATGCACTCCTTTTACTACCTACTGAGGGAGAGAGAGTGAGGAGGTTTATTGAGGGACTCTCCTATCAGGCTTCAGATAACCAAGGAGACCGGAACTGAGATTTCCTTTCAGGCGGCTGCTAATGTCGCGAGGAGGATCGAGATGGTTCTTGCACAGGAGAGAGGGCAGAGGTCTAATAAGAGGCCTCGTCAGTTCGGTGGTTTAAGTGGTGCCTCGTTTGGAGGCAGGGGTAATTTTGGTAGGGGTCATCCTCCCAGACCGTTTCATTCAGCACTTCAGGTATCCCACGATGCTTCAGGGAGTCACGGTCCTATTATGCTTTACTCTGGGCAGCCAACATTTAGTGCACATTCAGCTCCTATCAGTGCACCACCACTCCAGAGTCACTACGACGGTTATCCGGCTCGTTCGGGTCAGCTTCAGCTTCAGCAGCCATGGTATCAGGATGGGTGTTATGAGTGTGGGAACATTTGTCACATCAGTAGGTATTGCCCTAGGTTGTCGAGTAACAGATCTCAACAGGATTCTCGTGCCATTATACCGACACTGGTTGCTTCACCGCCTGCTCAGCCAGCTAGAGGTAGGGGTCATACAGCTAGAGGTGGAGGTCAGGCCCTTAGAGGTGGAGGCCAGCCAGTTAGAGGCCGTCCCAGGGACGCAGTTAAGAGTGGTGGGGCCCAACCCTGATTTTATGCTATTCCAGCTAGGCTTGAGGCCGAGCTATGATCATAGGTATTATTCCAGTTTGCCATAGAGATGCTTCAGTTCTATTTGATCCAGGATCTAGTTATTCCTATGTGTCCTCCTATTTTGCTTCATATTTGGTTGTGCACTTGTGACTCTAGTTCTGGGATGGTATTTAGATATCGCGATTATTATGAATTATTTCAGACATTATTTTCGCATTTGTTTCCTTGGTATTAATTAATTTAAAATTTTGTTAAAATGGCTAATTATATTCTAATGTTGGCTTGCCTAGCAATGAAATGTTAGGCGCCATCACGGTTCCGAAGTGGAAATTTCGGGTCGTGACACAGACTCAACATCATGGCTCACAACCGTATCAAAGTATCAAACTCAACACCATGGCTCACGGTCGTATAGAAGTATCAAACTCAACACCATGACTCACAGCCGTATCAAAGTATCAGACTCAACATCATGGCTCACGGCCGTATCACGTCATCAAACAACTTATAATTTTTATTTTTTGGTATTTTTCATAAAATAATATATTTGCGACTAGTCTAAGACCACCGATTCTACCAAGCGCACGCTTGTCTCAACACATGGACAAGGCAGAGAAAACACATTTTCAAAACAGGTTTTAGAAAAACAAGTATCAAAACTTAAAGTCCCACTTACCTCGCTAACAATAAGTTTACCAACCTTGCAAAGTCTAGAACGCCAATCAAACAGCTTCAATGGCCTCAATATATGTAAAATATTAATTAACAAGGTTAATTGTGCTAATGGGGTCAAATCTCAATATCCTTAACTTTCAAGTTTAGAGTTGAATTTTAATATTCTACCTATCAAATACCATATATATTTTTAAAAGTAAAAATATATTTCAATAGCTCAATATAAACTCAATATTTCATGTACATATCCAGTATACTAATATTCATGTCCCGAAATAATAATCATAGAGTATAAATCGGAAACAACACAGTGGCTTATAAATCCAACAGTGTCCAAAACCTTGAAAACATAACTGTTGGCTCACGTTAAAATCAGCAACTACTATATACATAATCTAATATTATATTTCAATATCATTACCAAATAACTAAAGCTAATCATTATGACTCCTAGGAAAAGTGTCGAAATTGTGTAGTAGCAGTCTTAATTCTTCTAAAAGAATTGCACAATCAAACCTATCCTGTAATTGCTTAATCTTTAATATGGGATCATGATGACTATAATGTTATAATTCTGTATTGCTATAATAAATAATTAAACTTTTTAAAAAAATAAAATAAAAAGTTAGTAATACTTGTTTAACGAAATAAATTTTGGAAAAAACAGTATAGGAATAAATCGAGCATACTGAATATACAGTGTGTCCTTAAGGAAATTATTCCCCTCAAGTACCCGAGGTGCTGGAATATATTCTCCCAGGATAGAACGATTTAACTCACCAGTGTATTGGTACCAAAAACTCTGATGAACTGCGAACCACTCAATGGTCGTAAAACACACTGAAAAATATTGTGAAGAAGAAGAAGAAGCTCAGAAAATTTCGTAAGGAAAGATTCTGGGATTCAAACCCTATTTATAGAGTTGCTGACATTGTTTTTGAAAAGGTTTGTAACCTTTCAGAAACAGCCATGGCTGTTGGAAAAAGGGGTATTTGAAATATTGCGGGAAAAATGTATTAAAAATAATCCGGGAAAGAAAACGGGCCTGACCGAACCGGGTCGCGGGTCATGGGTTATTCCGGATTGAATTTTTCGTTAATTATTTAATTAATTAATTAAATAATTGAAAGAAATTTTGTCCAAAAAGATTAATCAATCAATCTTTGACCGAATCCGTAGCCGAGCGAGCGAGCGACGACGACAACGCGAGACTTACCTTTGTTTTAACTCTTTAAGAGCTAGAAGAAGAGCAATTATATATATACTCATCAAAAGCCTTTTCTTCCTCCGATATGGGACAATGTCCTTTTCCCAAGGAAAACTCAAATATTTTATTTTTCCTCAATTTCTCATTTACCCTCTTTAAGCTACACACGCTTAAAATCCCAACATATAATTCTCCATATGCAAATACACCACTGTATCGGATAAGAGTAGATATACTACCAGATTATCCAAATCCCTTTTACGAAAGATTACATCCATTGAACAATTTATAATTCAAATAGTAATTGTCTTTTTATTATGGCTACTAAGCATTATCAATCATTAGGTCATTAATGCCATAATTAATCTTAACAAAAAAATATTACAACAATACATATTCAAAGTATAGGTTACTGAACCAAAGTAATCTCATTACCTGAAGCTCTAAAACTCACGCTGCTAGCTTCCAACGCAGCCAGTGAATTCCGGAAAGAAAATCCTCTCTTTCTGTTGAAATTTCCTCGTTAACAGCTATAAGCCCTAGTATACCTATGTCTGCTAAGAAGATCCCTCGTGAGGGCGTTAAAAGGGTAGGCTTGCCCCACATGTATACCTTTTAAATATTAAATTAAAGTTACTTGCTTCTAATTCTTAATTTATACTAATATGTAATTAGCCTACTAATCACTTATTTGATACACTATTTCACTACCTTAGTATTTGACCCAATAACTATAAATAAAGTTAATTTCAATCCCATAATTAATAAGTATATAAAAAAATATTACAGGTTATTACAATATTAGAAGAACGAATACTCGAATTTGGCGAGTTTTGGAGGAGTATTTCAGGAGATATGTGACCCAACTAGTGTGGGTGAAACTTTTGGGTTATGAACACCTAAGAGCGATATTTTGACGAATTGGTTGAGCTATCGGACTCCGATTGAATCAGTTTTCGTTCGTATGAGCTTGTATTGGTTCGGGCTTCGCTCGGGTAAGTTTGGATTCGGAATCCAAGGCAGTGAATTATGTGGAAGACGTGTACTCGAGGTGACGAGTGTGTACACGAGTTTATATGTGGTATTTGACCGGTGTAGACTTCTAGACTTCTTCCATGCATTTAATTTTATTTGTCACAACATGTTATATCTTTCATTGTTGAATTTGCTCGTATGTGCCTTACTTGAAGTTGTTAGTACATGTTCTATCTTTTATTATCAAGTTCACTCTTATATGTCTTATTTGTTAATTATAATTACTTGTTGAATTCACGTCTTATCTGTTACATGCGTTAATTGATAATTGATTTTTGGTAACCGTGTCTTTATTTATAAATTATCATTACTTGCTATTTGATTTTGGGAGTTATCGTGTAATTTTATCACCCGTTTGTCACATTTTGTGTAGCTTCATTATTGTGTTTGGTTTTGTGATACGCCGTAGTTGGTTATAGTTGTTTGTGTAATGCCTATTGTTTGGGGATCGAATTGCACGTCGCAACAATATTGAATTGATATGAAAAGATGTGATATGGAGCGATAAGGACGAACAATATGATATAGGTGGGATCCGGTAACACGCCGTAATGAATATTGTTATTATTGTGTGGGATCGGCTTGCATGCTGCAACAAAAATTATTATTATTGTGTGGGATCGGGTCTCTTATGATTGTGATACCCACTTTTTCTTCGTATAACATTCTTTCCCTTTTATTCCTTTGATGTGACTCTCCCGGCATTACTATATATATAATGTATATACTTGGAGATTCTCTTTAATTTTTTCTTACTCCTAAACTGAAGTATATGTGACTGTTGCTCTTAGTTTCTTACGAGAAATCGAATATATTAATTTTTAAATTTTTCCAAATACGCATATATATTAGGAAACTACTAAAAAGTACATATCACAATGTTATGGTTTGAAATATTTGCACTCTGCAGCGGATATTGTTATTATTGTATAGAATCGGGTTGCACGCCGCAACGGATATTATTATTATTGTATGGGATCAGGTTGCACGCCGCAACAAATATTATTGTGTTACTTTAACATGCCAATTTGTGCCTCCGTTATTTCTTGATAAATTGATTGTCAAGGTGAATTTATGTGTATGGGGTCATTATCTTATATCCGATTGAGTTGTTGGTAATTTAGCAATTTTAAACGAAGAATTCTTAAGGTGTTTCCCTTGTGTGTCTTTCAAAATAAAATTCGTATTTCACTCGGCGTTTTACTAATTTAAATAGTTATCACATTTCTACTTTAATTGGATTCCAAAATTTTACTCATCACCTTATTGTTGTGTACTTTACTTAAAAATTATTATCACGTTTTATTTTTAACAAATTCTATATTTAACTCGTTAAATTTAACTAATGTTTTACTTTATTTAAATACGATAATTTTACTACATCTCATAAATTTCTAAACTAAGCTCATCTGATACTCTATTTGCACAAATCCGACTCTGAATCGATATTCAAAACTCAAAAATTCACTTTAGGAAAGTTTAGACAAAAAATCCCAATTTCTCTTTTGAAACCCTCGATCAAATGTTAAAAACGAAGATAGTTTCATGATGTAAAATTAAAAATGAGTAGAGAACACTTACCCCAACCCACATGGTAAAAATTACTTCAAGAATCACCTCAATCCGAGCTCCATAGCTCCAAATATGCAAAAATGGCAGAAACCTCCGAAATAGAGTACTTTATATTCACCTGACAAGAATACCTTACGCGATCGCGGGACATTCTTCGTGATCGCGAAGAACAAACTCAACAACATCACAAAATACCTTACGCGATCGTGCAATAGCCCATGCGAACGCGATGGTTACCTTCATCTGAGTTATGCGATCACAACAAATACAATGTGAACGCAAAGAAGAAGCAGCCACTGCCCAGCACAGTCCAAACCACTATGTGAACGCGGGATTTCTTGCGCGAACACGATGCACAAACAACAGTAGCCTACGCGAACGCGTCTGAGAACTCGCGAACGCGGAGAAGAAGAAATACTCTGCTCAAATTTTCCCTTACGCGGTTGCACCTCTAAGTCCGCGATCGCGAAGAACCTTTAGTGCACCAGGCTTCAGCAGAAACCAGCAATGCGATATGAAGGAGAAATGGTCCGAAATCAATCCGAAACACGCCTGAGCCCCTCGAGACCACGTCCGAACATTCCAAAAAGTCGCGTATTATAACATGGACCTACTCGAGGCTTCAAATCACACATAACAACATCGAAATGACGAATTGCACCTTAAATCAAAATCAATAAACTCTGAACTTTCAACTTCCAAAATACGCGCCGAAACATATCAAATCAACCCGGAATGAACTCAAATTTTGCACACATATCCCAAATGACATATCGAAGCTATTTCAATCCCCGGAATCACAATCCGAATCCAATATCCTCAAAGTCAACTTCCGGTCAAACTTATGAACTTTTCTAACCTTCAAATTTTCATCTTTTGCCAATTAGTGTCGAATCCTTCTAGAAATATCCAAATGGAAATCCGGGCATACGCCCGAGTTCAAAATTATCATCCGAACCTAACGGAATCATCAAAACTCTAATCCAAGGTCAAATGCTAAAAAGTCAAATTTGGTAAACTCTTCCAACTTAAAGTTTCAATCATGAAGTTCATTCTTCCAAATCGATTCCGAATAATCTGAAAACCAAAAACGATAATTCACACAAGTCATAATGCATCATGAGGAGACACCTATGCCCTCAAACTACTGAGCGAAGTGCAAATGCTCAAAACGATTGGTCGGGCCATTACATTAGTATTGTTATACGTATGCTCGGTAAGGATGAGATAAATGCAGAAGGGTGTTGTCGTGCCATTTGATTTGATATCTTGAGTTTATTTATCACTATATGAAAGCTCTGGATTTACTACCGTGGTTTGATGGTCATCGTTTTAAGGGAAGAATTGGTTGTGATATTGAGAAATTGACAGTAATTTCTTCTAGTAATCATCTACTGCTTCGCATATTTGTTCTCGTACTCTTCTCTGTTATGTTGTAGTATTGTTTCTATTGCTATTCTACTATACATGTTATATCAATGAGTATCTTTTAACTAAAAAGCCTCGTCACTACATCACCAAGGTTAGCCAAGATACTTACTGGTTACATGGGGTCAGTTGTACTCATACTACACTTCTGCACTTTGCGTGCAGATCTTGGAGTTGTTACTGCTGTGCATGGCGGGAACTGGCATTGAAGATGTAACAACCCCCTTTGGGGGGGTGTTACTTACGAAATAAATCTAATTTACTACTTACAATATTAAGAAGATATTAATCCAAAAAGACATTCAGAATAATTTAGTAGCGCAAATAGGCCCATCCGATAAAGGTTCAAAGTGCAATATCTTTGTATACCATGTCAAAATATCAACATAAGGTGATATAACCCATCTTGAATAATCAAAACGTTAAGCAACTTCCTAACAAAATTATACTTTTCGTTCAATATCAGTGCCTGTTCATATTGTACATAAATTTCAAACTAGCGAGTAAAAAATAAAATAAACTAGTCTTCTCCTTTGTACATTTTGACAAGACAAAGTGTAAATTCAGCATATTACAAGACTTGAGTTATTAACACACCCTAAAACAGCAAAATAAGTTACCAAATTCAAGTTACGAGATTTTGGTCTTAAGATCCAACAAGCTTCCAAAATAACATACATGAGTGTGACATATAGATCATGTACAAGTCCCAAAACTATACAAAATCTAGGTGTACATGCAAATGTGATCTCCATAAGTGCTCCAAAAAAAGACTACTTCATAAGACCGTCTTCAAATCTCACCCCGTACATTACCTATGATAGAAAACAACTATCGCTAAGCATAAAGCTTAGTGGCGTATAAACTTTGGGCTTGGAACCATTAAATTCTCCAATTCCCCTTTTCAGTCATAGGTACCCCAAATTAAATATAATTTAAAATAAGTGAACAAATATATCAAAATTATCGAATATAGAACCTTGAAGTGTTTCCAAATATTAATAACAATGTTCAAGATTCAAGAGTCGAGAAAGCGCATACTATCAATCCAAGAGAGTTTGCCAAATATCAATTTTTTGCCCAATATGTACGTTATTCCATCACACTAAGCATAATCAGTTATCAAGGTGGACCAAAGCCCCAAATCAAGTAGAGTCAAAACCCAATAGTCAAGAGAATCAAGAACCATATTAAAAATGGCTTCCTAGTTCGTACTTAACACGTACAAGTTCCATAATTTAAGACAAACTACAAATCCAAAGTCAAGATGGCAAAAGATCTGAATCAAGAGGCATGCCAAGATGAGTGACAAAGTCACTTCCACAAGAAGGATAAATTTCCAACAAGAATGCAAAATAGTCAAGCAAATCCGTACGAGTGGGCGATTTAGCGAATATCTTACAATACTTGATATAACACGAATACAATAATATAAATTGAAGACAAGAAAAATAAAATATCAGGTTATTTCAAAATATTCCAGCAAGTAAAAAGAGTACAAAGTTTATACACAAACCTTGGTGTTTTACCACAAAATAGTTCAACCACAACTTGAGGACGTTCGAATCATCTACGCCATAGACAAACCAAATCCGTCCACTTCCTTAAACACTTCCCCTTAGATTTTACAAGGGTATATATAACTTAAATATATAATTAAATATCTATATAAGTTCAGTGATTTAACATGTCAAGTTAAACATAATATTGGTAAAAATTACCCAAAAATTTTTAAACAAAAATTCTGGACAGTATCACTGTCTTGTGTTGTGACTCAGTTTTGAAGATGAAAATTGACAAACTAGACTGTGTGGTCTCTATTACAGTTGTAGATATATGTCTTACCATTTTAGAAAATCTTGAATCTCCCCCATATCAGTTTTGTACAAAAGGTTATGCTAAAAATTACTAATAGTAGTACAGGGAGGGTTTGTAAAATAGAAAATCTGGGCAGCACCTGCCCTGTACATCATCACCAATTTTCGGGTAAATAAAAGACAACCCAGTTTTGGTGCCTGAATAAGAGTTATATAACTATGAAATATCTTTCTAGAAAAGCTTGGATCACTTAAAGCAGATCCCTATACAAGAAGATACGAAGAAAACACTAATATTTGTTTAGTGTAAAAACAAGTTTAATAATTTACCACAAAAGAGAGGAGCAACTTGAGCTTCACCCAGAACGAGTTTTGCTGGTTGGTTTAGTAAAAAATTCTGATGGTTATCATGAAGTATTTCAGGTGATAAGAAGGGGAGAGGGTAGGGGTTTTCTTTACCATGAAAGAATAAACTATGAGAGGAGGTCCTTAAGGATAGATAAGGATGAACAAAAGGTGGCTGCCCAACTTTTTGTCTTTGGATAAATACAATAAGGGTGGCAGCCCAAAACCTTAAATATCTAATTTATTTAATAGAAATTCATCAAAATAATATTAAGTGTTACACATAGCACCACCATGGAACTTCTTTGTCAATATTAACACAACCTAAAGTAAGAATTTTTTTTATATATTGTCAAATTCACGTTTAGGAAGTATGACGTAAAATCTATCTTCATTATAATGATTCTCAATCGAGAATGTAAATATTAATTAAAACTTTAAGGTTTTACAGAAGATGTAACTGTTGTCCTGGCATGACTACCATTCGTCCTTGGTAGTTTTAGATTTGAGTTCTGTTTATATATAATTCAAACAAATATTGTATTTATTCATCTTATCGGTTTTGTAAATCTAAATCGTAGTCGCTCGTGACTTGTAATACCAGTCCTTGGGAAGTTGTATTGTATAGGGTAAAATATGATATGACACGTGGCTAGCTAAAAGAAGGACACGTGGAATCCAAGTTGGCATGGCTGAGGACCGAACACAGCCACTCCATTTGTTACCGGAAAGGATAACGTTCGTAAAGGTGTATTAAATGTTCTGCGCCCGGTAGCATTTACTAAGGAATATTCTGCAGCATTAAGAGCGACGGTCCGTTACAAAGAATTTGGCATGTATGTTTACCGTTACATCTTCATCAATGACCCTCATAATTGGCATTAAAGGAGAGTATGATCCTAGGACCGTTTCCCCTAGACGTAGCTATAAATAGTGAGCTCTGCTATCATTGTAAGTTGACGAATTTTCTGGTAAAGAACATATACTACATTATGTACAAAACTGTATACAATATCACTTTCTGGCTTTTTGATCTCATCATTGTTGTGTTCGAAAACCGTGTTCACAGAATCATCATCTTTGCTATTTCATTTACATTCTAAGGCTAAGTATTGTGTATTTCTTCGATTATTATATTATTATTTCAGGATAAAATTAGTTCACTTGTCTAGAAACCACGTATAAATTCAATCGTACCGTTTTACGGGTAAACATATATAAATTTCAGTTATTTCATTTATTGGCTTCATATTAATTCCAGTAGAATTGTGTTGATGTATTTGGCTTACCTAGCGGGTCGGGTTAGGTGTCATCAAGACTAGGTGGATTTTGGGTCGTGACAGAAAGTGATAAAAAGAGGTATATCACCGGACGATTCGCTGACGGCGACGACGGGCGATGAACAGGTGGATGAAGGGAGTGAAGGGGGTAAGAGAGGATAAATAAAAGAGAAAGAGAAAGAAAGAAGAAGAAAGAAGTCGGGGGCTAGGATATAAATAACATTTCCGACCGAATCGGTCAGAAACAAAATTAAATTTCAAATATCGTATTTTTTCAACCTATTTGGTCGGTAAGTTATTGACAATTATTATTTTAAATTAAAAAGATTTCGGACCAAATCGGTCGTTAATTTTAAAAAAAAGAATAATATAGTTTATTCTTTCCAACCGTTTTCGTCGAAAAGCGAAAAGTAGTCAAAGTCAATACCTTTGACTTTCGAGCACCGACCGAATCAGTCGCAAAAATATTTTCCGCATTTTTGCGCCAAAATCTTGCGACTAACTTTGTCGGAATATGGTCGAAATATTATAAAAAAATATTTAACATTATTTTTTTTTATTTTCCGACTATAATTTTCAATCGAAAAATTTCGGTCGCAAATTTGACATTGTCTAGTGTATTTTCTCGTATAAACTAAACATAAGGATTGTCAAGAAAGGGTATCCTCTCAACAATTGTCTCTTTCTCTCCTTGCACCATTTTCATTTAGCCAAAGTGGCAGTATTTATCGAACAAGAAAAATAAGAAAGTAAGAAAGAGTGAGGTAAGACATTTACATAAGCATATAACGTGAGAATAATTTAAGATTAATCGTGACTCTACATACAACCATCGTGATACAAAAAACAAAAGAAGGTTGGAAACCTAAATATGAAAAGGTTGCATCGATCATATACCTTAATAATTTTATTCTCTTTCTTCTAAGTCGTGTCTTAATTAAAAGACACGGCATTCAAGTTCAATTTAATATTGATTTCATCAATGTTTTCCAGAATCATATTTTATGCCGATCGAATATGTTGGAAAATATAAGAAAAAATTAATAAATATTAACAGTTAACAATTACAACAATGACTTGAGTCTTTCTAGACATTGCAAACAAAATTATTTTTAGCATTTTGAAATGTTTCCCCAATATTGCCACCAAGAACATACTCAAAAATTATTCATCACCAAATTCAAGTTATGCTAAACATTGTTTACCCAAAAAATAGATAACAATTGAATTTATATGCGGTTCTAAGGATACGTAGTATAATTTGATACAAGTTGAGAAAATATATAAGCGAATATCGAAATTAACTGTAAAAGAAATGAATGCAAACCGAATGAATTAGTTAGCCTAGGCCACCAAGTTTGATCATCCTCAAACTGAATGGAGAGTAAACTGATACAAGAACAAAATGATTGAATACTGAAAACTAGAAGAAATGTTGTATATTGCTTTGTATTCTATGAAAAATGAATGTATGAATGTCTTATGCCCTCTACAAATGATCAGACCTCATTTATATAGCAGGGAAGTTATATTCTTAATACAATTTCTCAATACAGCAAGGAATCCCATGATAGATTAATTAATTGGCCTCTCCTTGATATGCGCCGTGATTTTCGCCGAGATTTTCGCACAATTACGGATATTCCGGCTTTTTATTTTTTTGGCTCGATAAGCTTTCCTTGATTTTGGCCGATCTCGACCTCGATTAGTTTCTATTTTTTGCTCGATCTCGGTCTTGGCCGATCTCGATCTTAGTCGGTCTCTGAGTCTCGAGTTTGGTAACCTACCTTCGCATCATGGCTCGATATTACACAAAGTCGAACCTTGATCTATCATATTCCAATCTCGATTAGTCATACGAAGGACAAACTCGGTTTTGACCGTATACAGACATCATTCCTCATTTGTTGGACGAATATTTAACTGTTCTTAATATAGCACTAGTTTTGTTTGTAATGGCTGTTACTAGTTGTTAATATATATTATTATCTCTCTTTTGAGTTTTGACTGAAAAAGATTAATAATTTGGTTAGTAAACCTTTGGGGCAAAAGTTATGTCCTTTTGTCCAGACATGCAAGAAACTTAAAAAAAAGCTTTTAAATAGACACATATACAAAAGTCTCACAATAGAAAGACCACCTTAAAAGTCCTTACGTGGAGCGAATGTTTTTTCTATTACTAGTTTCTGAACAGTTCCAAACTAATCAATATAAATATTTTATAATGGTAGTAAAAGTAATATTAGAATAGTTTAGCAATTTAGTTTTGGATAAGAAAACAAAAGAATTAATTAAATATGACGAAATCTTCTAACAACACTAAGTAATGAGTGCGAATGATCCATGAAATGGCTTCTTATAATTAAAAGAAAAGAAAAAAGTAAAGGGGAATGACTGTATAATACTTCAAATTAATATTAATGTGCCACGATTTGTCCTCTCAAATAAGATCACTGCATAAGACAATATGAAGAATAATTTCACATTCCTACTCCATATTACATAGAATTGGCTAAAGATAAAAGGATGCTAACTTTGACGCTTACAACAAATGAAAAGAAAATAAAGTTACTATTTCTTTTTAAATTTTCAAAAAGAAGAAAACAAGTGTTTTAATGGTAAGAGCATTACAAAATACTTATAGATGTTAGCTGATCATTGATCACAAGTTAATTACTCTCTAATGATTTTCTGCAACAGATGAAATAATTCTGAGCTATTTATTACGAATACGTTTTCATTCTTTGGGATACAAAAAGACATACAGACATTATGATGTAATAATAAAGATTGCAATCAAACCATTGCTTTTATTTGATAACGCAATCGAACTTACACGTGTGACTCTTTTACATTTACTAATGAAATGTTTCATGTTTGTATTTTGACAAGAAAACTAAAATTCAAAATGACTATAAGAGCTGGTCATGTAAATATATTTCTCATTTGTGGCCATCAACGGCTTCCCACGTTCTAATTTTCAGATTTTACTTTTACTTTTTAGCTATTTATTTTTAAAAAATTGTTATCTTTATAGAATATGTATATTAAGAATTCATTTAGAATGCATACAAAACTGAAAGGTCAGATAAGAGAAAATAAATAAGATAGAATATGGGGACGGTTAAAATTAGCTCTAACATATACATGTATTGCAGCTAATTGAAGAGACTCAACACCATTATCATAGACCATAGTCATTAATTATTACTATTTACTATTGAATATCTTTTCCTTTTTGTTATTTTATTAGAAAGTAAGTTTACATTTTTATATAAAGTTTTATATAGAGTTGTGTTTGATTGAAGGACAAAACTGTCACTCAGTTTTTTATGGACATTTTCGTAATCTAACTTTAATTTTGGAGGCTTCCCACTTATAATATAGTATGATATGATTAACAAGATCAAAGTCTACTAAAAGTCGCTTATGCTGCACAAAGAGGGGTCATCGGCATCCATAATATTCAATAAAAATTTTATATATATATATATATATATATATATATATATATATATATATATATAGTCTCTTTAGAAAATAGTAATACAGTCAAACATCTTCATATATAACAGTCTCGTTTATTTCAATATTTTTTAGCTGTTATAGTGAAGTGCTATTATAAAAAATATATAATATAACATAATATGAAAATTTGGTTCCAACGAAAACTTGGCCATTATAGTGAAATACTGTTATAGAGAATGGTTGCTATAGAGATGTCTGACTGTATATTAGTAGCGGACATCATATATACAAAGTATTTGATTGCGAATCCTTTCCTGTTCTTTATTACTCCTATATTTTATCTTCTCTAAACTTTGGATGCAAGTCCCAACATTAAGACAACTATTTGAACAGTTTGTTGCGTGACTTCATTGTAATTCTTCTACATGGTTCTACTTTATAGTATTTGTTTATTTTTCGATTTCACAATCTTTTACCCTGTCAAAACCAATCAAATTGACTAACGTTTGCATTTTACTGTCTAATAATACAAAACAACAGACCAACAATTCATATAATTACAATTCTTAGCATATTTGTAATGAATTTACAAATTGATGAGGTCACACATGGATAGAGATAAAGATGGAGAGAGATACGTATGTCATGTTGGAAGTCATGAGGTGGCAGGCAGTGACAAAGACTTTAAAAATGCTAAGAGATGTAAATAAATTCTCATATTAGTAGCTAAAAATATTAAAAATCTACATATAAGTAAGATGTATGATGATAAAAGACGTTTTTGAAAAAATAGAAACTATAACTCAAAACTGACAATATCAATACGGTGAGTAGAATGGACTCCAATTTTCACACCTTTAGTGTAGAATGACCATCGATCATTTTCAGCATATTTTGTAAATAACCATTATTCTCCTTAGTTTCTTTCAACTAATCTATCTTATACCAACTCCTTCAAAACCTTTCATATTAATACCTCCTCTTATGATCCCTTCGTTAGGATCAAAGAAAGAAAGTGAACACTTCGTTCATTTCTAAGGACCCAAAAATACTTTCCTAGTTCTCCTTGTTCTAGGCAGCAAAGAGATAACATGGGGAAGAAAGTCATGATGAGAAGTCAAGCTGCTAATTTCCAATTACATAAGATATCCAAGAATAATTCTCATCATAATCACGAGAACAAGAAAGACCTCAACAACTTGATAAAATTCTTGAAACCCAAAGTATATATCACTGATTCTTCTAACTTCAAGAATCTTGTTCAACAACTTACTGGAAATGGAAATAGTCCAATAATATCATCCCCACCTCAAGAAAATAGCCAACAAGTAACCATAGATTCATCATCAGAAGGAAGCCAAGAAATGGATTTGTCTGAAGAATACAGGAGAATTGAGTCATGGCTATTGGAGATGGAGTCATGTTCTGATTATCACTATGTGGGGTACGATTTGCCTTTAGTCCAAGAACAAGTCTCTCTATATGATTGTGATTATGATTTATCCAGTCTTTTGTGATACTGGCTCCCTCATGCTGTGCATATTAATTAAGTGAAATTCATATCCAGCTATAGTTAAGTGTAAAGTGATCCAAGGTGCATATTTTGTATAAAGATAGATAATTGTTGTATATTTATATATGTTCAAGAAGTTTACATATTATACAATCCTGTAGTTGTATATATTGTAAATATCTTGTTAAGATCTCAATCTGATACATCCCAAACTTTGTTCGGCAGTGTCATAACATTTCTTTTGTCATATTATGTCTAAGGATTTTACCAGTTTATGACCAAAATGAAATTAATTATTCTATTTATGAAAGTTTCGATTCCACACTCTGCATTAATCACTAAGGTCCTGTACACTCTTATGCTGAATGATTTTGATAGAGGATTTAAACAACTATAACCTAATCGTTTTTATTATTGTTATTTGACTGACTATTATGTATCTTTTCTATTGTTTAAGCTCGAAAGCAAGCAGAAGAGTAAAAATAATTAATAGTATCATCTTAGAGTTAGATCGTGACCGAAATATCCTGATCGTGAGCGAAATATCATGCCTATCCTACCCAGTAGTCATGGGCGGAGGCAGAGGAATGTGGGGTTCAATTGAACCTCTTTCATAGAAAAATTCTGTTGAGCATACAAGTTTTGATAATTAACAAATGTACATAACATGTACTAAGAACCAGGGTCTTACTAAAGCGTTAAGCTGCAGAATGAGTTAAAGAAGCTATCTATATTAATGAGCAAAGAGCTCTTTATATAGAGCAGAGTTATAGCCAGAAAGATACAAAAGAATATGCGTAAAGATACATAAAGATAAGATGAGATATAAACCTAACAAACTCCTAAAATATAAGTTAACTGAAGGATACAAAAATATACAAATATAGATAAACTAGTTCAAAATCTCCTATGTTAAAGGGACGCTAGTCAAGAGTCCTTTACACGCCCTCACAAGGTGGAGTTTATGTCAACAAGACCCAACTTGGGATAAACACATAGAAATGCAGAACAGGGCAGCGGCTTCGTAAAAACACCTGCAACTTGATCCGCAAAATGAAGATGATAGAGCTCGAGAACCTTGGACTGGACAAGCTAACGAACAAAGTAAAAGTCGATCTCAACATGTTTCATACGGCTATGAAATGTTGGATTGGAACAAATGTAAGTAGTGCTTATGTAGAAATCGAGGAGGACTTGACAACGGGAAGCGAAGTTCACGAAGCAAGTTGGTGAGCCAAATAACTTCATAGGTTAGCAACAATAGCTCTATATTCTGCCTCAGTAGATGATCGAGAAACAAAACGTTGCTTTTTAGAAGACCATGAAATGGGAGAATCACCAAGATATACAATATACCCCGTGATAGAAGTACCAAGTGGGTCACCAGCCCAATCCGAATCAAAATAGGCAACCAATTGAGCAACGGATTTTTTAGCAAGATTAATACCAATATGAGCAGTATGACAAAGATATCTCAAAAGATGCTTGACATCTTTCCAATGAAAAACACCTGGTTGAAGCATAAATTGAGATAATTTACTTACTTCAAAGGCAATGTCAGACCGAGTAAAGGACAGGTAATGAAGCTTTCCAATGACTCGATGATAAAGAGTTCCATCCACTTTGGAATTGTCACGATCCGAAATTTTCACCTTCGGGACCGTGATGGCGCCTAACATTTCACTTGCTAGGCAAGCCAACGTTAGAATAATATTAGCCATTCTAGAATAATTTTTTTAATTAATTAATAACAAAGGAACAAATGCGAAAATAAAGTCTGAAATAAAGTGAATAATCCATAATACTAGCGATGTCTGAATACCATCCCAGAATTAGTGCCACAAGTGTACGAGCTTCTAGAATAATACAAACAAGGGTCTGAATAAAATAAAGCTGTCTGAATGAAAGCACACAGCTAAAATAAAGTAGAAGGGGACTTCAGAACTGCGTACAAAATACCTCAAGTCTCCACTGGTAGCTGAATCCGAGCACAATCTATAGTATGCCGCTGGGACCAACTCCGGAATCTGCACAAGAAGTGCAGAATGTAGTATGAGTACAACCGATCCCATGTACTCTGTAAGTGCTAAGCCTAACCTCGACGAAGTTATGATGAGGTTAAGGCAGGTCACTTACACTAACATGTACGCAATAATAGTAATAACAACAATAATAGAAATAAAATAAGTAACTCATTTCAACAGTTGAAGCCAACTCGGCAGTCATAACCAACTATTATTTCAATCAATTTCCGTTGCGGCGTGCAACCCGCTCCAACAATATAATTCTTTAATAAATATTCGTTGCGGCGTGCAACCCTCTCCAACAATATAAACTTAAAATATAATCCGTTATAGCGTGCAACCCGATCCTCCAATATATTACTTTTCATTTTCGTTGTGGCGTGCAACCTGCTCCAACCATATAATTTAACAATTCTTAAATATAATAAATATACTACAATAAATACCACATTTAGTAAGAAATTATTGGGCAACACGGCACACAATATTTATAAATTATTTAGGAACAAGTAATGACAAGTAGTAATTAATTATGAAAATCAGGGAGAAAATAGGTAATTTAATTTCTAGTATACCAAATGTCAAGTAGCAATTAAGTCACATAAGTCAAATAAACATGTAACAATTATAGCATTGATTCAAGGAATAATATTGAGCAAGGAATATGAGAGAAAAAATTAATATAATAATTAATTCATGTCTTAAAATAATTTATGATTTTAAATAATTATGCAAACAATTAATTTGACGACGTATAGACACTCGTCACCTCAATTAATATAATAATTAATTCATGTCTTAAAACAATTTAAGATTTCAAATAATTATGAAAACAATTAATTTGATGACGTATAAACACTCGTCACCTCGTCTATACGTCGTTCATATGAATTTCATATAACAAATCATTTAAGGATTTTATTCCCTCAAGTCAAGGTTAACCACGACACTTACCTCGCTTCGCAACTGTAATGACCCGACTTGTCATTTTGAACATTTACGATCCTTTCAACTATTTGAAGTCTTCAATAGCTTCATATGATATATTATGACGTGTGTGAATTGTCGGTTTTTATTTTTATGTGTTTCGGGATTAGTTCGGTAGAATAAATTCCATGTTGGAAGCCTTAAGTTGAAATAGTTGACCAAATTTGACTTTTTAGTATTCGACCTCGGATCAGAAATTTTGATGGTTCCGTTAGGACCGGATGGTAATTTTGGACTTGAGCGTATGCCCGAATTTGCATTTGTATAGGTCTAGAAGGTTTCATCACTAATTGGCGAAAGTTAGAAATATTAAGTGGAAAAGGTGTCTTAATCTGCACAATACCTACCTTTGAATGGGTATAACTCTCATTATGTTAAGATATTTTCCATGAATATTTCCCCTACAGTGTAGCTCTTTGAGTCTAGTTTCTAACGCATCAAGTCGTTCGTCATTTGGACATTCCTACTAAAGGTTATGATCAAATTACCAAAGTTAGATTACCCAGTTATTTTGGCGGACAACGAAGTGAGGGTCATTTTGCCAGACTGGGCGCGGATCCTGTCTTCTCTTGTATGCAGTGGACAGCGAAGTGAGGGTCACTTCGCCAGATCAGGCGCGGATTATCTCCAGCTCTTTTTAAGCCAATTCGGGGCTCATTTCCCCCATTTCATTTGGATGAATTTTGGAGGTCTTCTCCACTCTATCAAGACCACCAACTCCTCTTTTCTTCAAGGTAAGCAATCCCCATTATCTTGTTGTGAAATTCCATCATTCCAAAAGGTAATCCTTCACCCTTAGACTTACATGTATGGATTTATTATGAGTATGTGATCAAGAAATAAGTATTAACACTTATTGGATGGTGCTTGGAAGCCATAAATACTTAAACTAGATTATTGGGTGATGTAGAGATTTTGTAATGAATTAATTAGCAAACATTGGGTGGATGTGAGTTCATTGATAATTTTAATGGTGCTAAAGAAGGTTGTTTGTAGACAAAGGACAGTTTAGTATCTCTTGTTGGTGGGAAGGGGGGATTGTTGGATGAAGAAACACCATTACTAGAGGTAGTAAAATGCTATGTACTCTAGGTGTTAGATAAAATGTCTAAATGAGAAAAAATCAGGAAATTTAATTACTAATATTGGTAAAATTATGTTGCATTGTTGTAGATTGAAATTTGTTTAGTGTGGTGGACCATCGTAGTATTATTAAGGGGCGAATTTCAGACTTGAGCCATCCGTAGGTGGCTTCACTCGCGAAGATCATTTAAAGCATTGACTTAATTTCGTCGAGGTAAGTATCTTGCCTAACCTTGAGTGGGGGAATTACCCCTTAGGCATTGAATTTTATGTGGAAATTGTATAATTGAAAACCATGTACGCGAGGTGACGAGTACGTACTTGGTTTAGATGTGCAAATTATATCGGTTGAAATTCGTAGACGCCCTTATGTATTAAATTAGAAAATTGTTGGAACTTAGTAAATCCTTGATTTGTCATGCCTCATTCCTTGTTTGTCGAGTTTGAATTTTATATGATAATTTGGTGTGATTGCCACTTGGATTTTTATGTGAATTTCGTGTGTTTGTTGATTTGATATTTCTTGAAAATAATCACATTATGGATTTTTTCATCTGCAATGAATTAATTAAATAAGTTTAAATTGAGGCATTTATATATTTATCTAAAATTTGGATTAAATAAGGCGATGAGTTATTTTCCCATCCTTGTAGTTATTTTTGATATTTTATATACATTGTGTTGAGCCATGAACTATCTGTTGTGAAATTAATTGACTTTATTGTACCTTTGGAAGAGTTGTGGCCTACGGGCAATTTGTAAATACGAGTTGATGATGATGTGATAATATCATGTGTGAATTGTTGTGTGATTTGGGTTACTGTTATGCGGCGTATAAGGGTGGCATTCCATTGTTGACAAAATGCGGGCATAAGGGTGGAATTTCACTGTTGTTATGTGTATTGGGATATTGTCTGGATGGAGCGATAAGGAAGGCTGTTAAACGGAGCGATAAGGGAGGCTATTATAGGAGCGATAAGAGTGGCTAAAGGAGCAATAAGGGTGGCTATAGGAGCGATAAAGGTGGCTAGTGTCTATAGGAGAGATAAGATGGCTATTGCCAGAGATGATAGGTGATGATGTAAGGTTATTGTGTTGGTAATTTTTATGTGATAATGTGGGGTTATTGCGTTGGTAATTTTCATGTGATGTTATGATTTTTCTTGTGTTTATTTTTATATCTTGTGCAACATGTCTTGTTGTTTCGGTAAGCTTGATAATAGTCTGATCTATGTTATAATTGTGAGCCTATGGCTAGAGCCGAGGCGGATTATGTTATATGGGATCGGGTTGCATGCTACAACAGGTATGATTAGTGTTATATGGGATCGGGTTATACGCCGCAACAGATATGAAATGTGGGCATGAGGTGCCGGAAAAAATATGATAATTTTTATTATTGGGACGTGAGTCAACAGATATGAAATGTGGGCACCAGGTACCGGGAAAAATATGATCATTTTTATTATTGGCAGGTGAGTCAACAGATATGAAATGTGGGCACGAGGTGCCTGCGAAAATATGATGATTTTCATTATTGGCACGTGAGTTGTCCGTACGCTTTTGATAGAAATATGGGCACGAGGTGCCGTGGAAACATGAAAGTGGGTAGAGTCCCGTGTTATGAAAATATAAAAGTGGGCTGAGACTCGTGTTTTATGATTATGGAATGAGGTGCCACATAGTGATATTTATTTAAAAGAAGTATATTCGAAAGATATTTATTTAAAATAAGCATATTCGGAAGGTATTATTTCGAAAGAATTATATGTGAAAGATTTATATTTGAAGGACTTGATTAATTGGTTATACTTGTGTTCCTTATTCGTTTGAGAAATAATTATGGTGTTCTTGCTGCATTGTTGTTTATATCACTGGTTGATTTTTGTTTGCTATCACTGCTAGTTATTTTTCAGTACTATTGTATACTGCTATATTGCCAAGGTTATTTGACTAGTGAGTGTCTTGACTGTACCTCATCACTACTCCACCGAGGTTAGTTTTGATACTTACTGGGTACCAACTATGGTGTACTCATACTATACTTCTGCATATTTTTATGCAGAGCCAGGTATTGGAGATATCGGACTCGGGCAGAGTTAGTGTGTTGATCGCAAGGATTCAAGGTAGAGCTGTTTGGTCATCGCAGTCCCTTGGAGGCTTTCTAATTTATTGTACAGTCAACTCTTATTCGAATAATATTGTATATTCGATCCTTGAGATCATTGCACGTATTCAGTTAGAGTTCGTGACTCAGTATTACCAGTCTTGGGAGGTTGTTATATTTGTTTCAGCTTTTGGTTTTGACACTTGTATTAAATTATATGTTTTAAAAAAGGCTCGAAATGTAATTGTAATCGACTTACCTAGTCTTAGAGACTAAGTGCCATCACGACGCCTATGGTAGGATTTTGGGTCGTGACAGCAACCAAATTGAAGATTCCAATAAAACCATGATTCGCGAATTAGTATCTGAAAGCCTCAAATCTAGTCATAAACAATTCAATATACTCAATACAAATCGTAGGAATTAATTCCATATGAATTTACTAATTTTCTGGATTAAAATCCGAAATTCATTTTAAAAATTGACAATTGGACCCACATTTCAAATCCCGGAAAAACTAACAAAATCTAAATACCCGTTCCGATACGAGTTCAACCATACAAAAATTATCGAATACATCGAATTGACCTTCAAATCTTCATTTTACATTTTTGGAAGATTTTATAAAAATATGATTTTTCTTTCATAAATTCACAGATTCATGATGTAAATGAGTATGGAATCATGAAATATAATCAATATAGGATAAGGAACACTTACCCCCAATGTTTTCCCGTGAAAATCGCCCAAAAATCATCTTACCTGAGCTCAAAATCGTGAATAATGAAAAAATAGGGCGAAATCCCATTTCCAGTACTTAAGTTCTATTGCCCAGTCATTTACTCTATGCTATCGCTGCCAAACTCCCGCGATCACAAAACAAAAAAATTTCCAGCACTTTTTTACTCTATGCGATCGCGGCTATTCTCCCGCGATCACGAAGAACAAATTTTTCCAACAGCCTTCTCTAACTCTTCCTGACAGCCTCTAGTATAATGGTCATAACTTTTTGTACATAATACAAAAAAACAAATGGTTTATTTTTCTGAAAGCTAGACACCAAGATCTACAACTTTCATATTTCGGTTATCTCCTAATTCCTTAAACATTTCAAGATATAAGATGTCAAAGTCAACACTATGCAACACAAATTTCTTCTTCGCGAATTCCAAACATCTTCCAGGATAGCCTGTAGTATACCAACCATAACCTTTTGTACACAACTCCAAATACCAAATGGTTTATTTTAATAAAAACTAAACACAAAGAGCTACAACTTTTATTTTTGGATCATCTCCAAATTCCTTATAGATTGCGAGATATAAGCTTTCAAAGTCGGGTCAGTGCAGCAGAAGTTTCCTCTATGCGATTGCAAAAGGTCATCTGCGATCGCGAAGAACTTGTCAATTTCTCCCATTTTACTCATCGCGATTGCGGAAAATTACCCGCTATCGCATAGCACATTGTTGTAGCCAAAAACCAGGAACTAAAAATGGCCTAGAAATGGTCCTAAACCACCCCAAAACTCACCTAGCCCCTCGGGACCCCGTCCGAAACATAATACGGACTTACTCGGGGTTTCAAATCACGTCAAACAACATTGAAATCACAATTCATGCCTCGATTCGGACTTATGAGCTTCAAACTCTTCAATTTACAAAACTTGTGCCGAAACATGTTAAATGAATCCGGAATGACTTCAAATTTGGCACACAAGTCATAAATGACATAACGGAGCTATTCCAATTTTCGGAATCTCAATCCGAGTCAAATATCAATAAATTCAACTCCGCGGTCAAACTTTGGAAATCTTTAGACTCTAAATTTCTAGTTTCCATTAAATGGCCATAACTTGAGTTAGGGACCTCAGAATTTGATTCTGGGCATACGCCCAAGTCCTAAATCATGATACGGACCTATTGGAACTGTCAAAACTCTAATCCGGCTCAGTTTGCTCAAAATATTGACCGAAGTCAACTTAGTTGAGTTTTAAAGCTCTATTTCACATTTTAATCAATTTTTCACATAAAAACTTTCCAAAAAATTATACGGACTGCGCACGCAAGTCGAGGAATAATGAATAGTGCTATTTGAGGTCTCAGAACACAGAAATAATTTATTAAATTTAAAGATGATCTATCGAATCATCACATTCTCCACTTCTAAAACAAACGTTCGTCCTCGAACGGAATTAGAAAAGTACCTGAGTTGGTGAAAAGGTGTGGATATTTACTCCGCATGTCCGACTCGGACTCTCAGGTAGCTGCCTCAATCGGCTAACCTCTCCATTACACCCGAACGGAAGGATAACTCTTAGACCTCAACTACCGGACCTGCCAGGCTTGAATAGCAACCGGTTCCTCCTCATAAGTCAAATCCTTGTCTAATTGGACTGAGCTGAAATCTAACACATGGGACGGATCACCCTAATATTTTCGGAGCATAGACACATGGAACACCAGATGAATTGCTGATAAACTAGGTGGTAATGCAAGCTTGTAGGCTACTTCACACACCCTTTCAAGAATTTCAATGGGTCCAATATATCTAGGGCTCAATTTGCCCTTCTTTCCGAATCTCATTACGCCTTTCATAGGTGAAACCCAGAACAATACTCTTTCTCCAACCATGAATGCAATATCATGAGCTTTACGGTCGCATAACGGTTTTGCCTAGACTGAGCTGTGCGAAGTCGATCCTGAATAATCTTGACCTTATCCAAGGCATCCTGTACCAATTTGGTATCCAACAACCGATCCTCCCCCGGTTCAAACTAGCCAACTGGCGAACGACACCGTCTCCCGTATAATGCTTCATATGGAGCCATCTAAATACTCGACTAGTAGTTGTTATTATAGACAAACCCCGCAAGTGGCAAGAATTGATCCCAAGAACCTCCAAAGTCTATAACACAAGCGCGAAGCATATCTTCCAATATCTAAATAGTGCGCTCTGACTGTCCGTCCATCTGTGGATGAAATGTTGTACTCAACTCAACCTGCATGCCTAACTCATGTTGTACAGCCCTCCAGAAGTGAGAGGTGAACTGTGTACCTCGATCAAAAATAATATACACGAGCACACCGTGAAGGCGGACAATCTCACGAATGTAAATTTAAGCTAACCGCTCTGAAGAATAGGTAATTGCCACTGGAATGAAATGTGCTGACATGGTCAACTTGTCCACAATGACCCAAACTGCGTCGAATTTTCTCTGAGTCCGTGGGAGCCCAACAACAAAATCCATAGTGATACACTCCCACTTCCACTCAGGAATCTCTAACTTCTGAACCAAACCACTAGGTCTATGATGCTTGCACTTGACTTGTTGACAATTTAGACACCGAGCTACATATTCCACTTATCTTTTTTCATTCTCCTCCACCAATAATGTTGCCGCAAATCTTGATACATTTTGGCGGCACCTGGATGAATAGAATACCTGGAACTGTGTGCCTCTTTAAGAATTAATTCACGATGCCCATCCACATTAGGCACACAAATACGACCCTACATCCGCAAACCTTCATCTTCCCCCACAGTAACCTATTTGGCATCACCGTGCTGCATCGTGTCCTTAAGGACAAGCAAATGAGGATCATCATACTGTCGCTCTCTGATATGCTCATATAAAGAAGACCGAGCGACTGTACAAGCTAGAACCCAACTAGGCTCTGAAACATCCAACCTCACAAATTGATTGGCCAAAGTCTGAACATCTGCAGCTAGCGGCCTCTCACCAACTGGAATATACGCAAGGCTGCCCATACTCACAGCCTTTCTACTCAAAGCATCGACCACCATATTGGCCTTTCCAGGGTGATACGAAATGGTGATATCTTAGTCTTTCAACAGCTCCAACCATCTTCTGTGCCTCAAATTAAGATCTTTTTGTCTGAATAGATACTGTAGACTACGATTATCTATGAATACTTCACATGACAAGCCGTAGAGATAATGTCTCCAAATCTTCAGCGCATGAACAATGGCTGCCAATTCTAAGTCATGAACAAGATAATTCTTCTCATGGACTTTCAACTGCCGCGACGCATAAGCAATCACTCTGCCATCTTGCATTAATACTACACCAAGTCCAATACGAGATGTATCACAATACACCGTGTAAGACCCCGAACATGTAAGTAATACCAATACTTGGGTTGTAGTCAAAGTTATCTTGAGCTTTTGAAAGCTCTCCTCACACTCTTCGGTCCACCTGAATGGAGCACCCTTCTGGGTCAATCTGGTCTTAATAGTTGTTCATAATCAATTACAGAATCGTCAATTAGCTTCATGTTAACAAAAATATTATTTCAAACCTTCACAATACTGATAACGAGATGTGAGGCATGAACACCTCATAATTATTTACCCGAATTAACGAGTCATATTTAACGCCACCTGGGCGGGCACCTACCTCGTAGGTTAAAACTCAATAATTACAACACAAATTTGGCAAGTATGCATAGAGAATTTCATACAATAATTTTTAAATAAGCCTAACATGCATGATTCCCTATTAGTACTATAGTACAAATTTAATTTCACAATGGAGAACTTAAACACAAGAATTTTCATCACAAGGATCTCGTCCTTATATAACTTCCATCGCAGCTCGTAGCCCGGTTTAAACATATCAATTTATATTAAAATGCGAGGATCTCATCCTCAGTTCTGAATCACAAGTCATATGCACATCGTGCCAATCAGAACTTTTTATTTTCTCCTTTTAAATAATTTCTATTAAATAAAATCGCAACACATAATGAACCCCATACCGGTAGGGCATATAATTCATAATTTGTAATTAATTATCCGAAAATTACATCAAAACTTACTGAAATGAGTAACAGAAAGCCACCTTTAGCCTCGCAGCTCTTATTAGTGACCAACACGGAATGATATGCGCAGTTATCTCCATAGAATCTGCCAACATGAGTAAACACATAAATAGATTATAGAATTACCAAGCTCACTCATAAGTGGAGCACAATAGGAGGACTCGTCTCGATACTCAGAACCGAATCAAGTTAAGGAAATTATTCTTTATATTAAATCGAGGTCGTACCTGTAACAACACTATCTGATGTAGAGACCTCAGCCATACCATAATATATATATATATATATATATATATATATATATATATATATATATATATATATATATATATATCAATAGTTGGGCCCCTACCTCTAGGACGCCCTCTACTTGCCAGTCCTCCACCCCTAACTGGTCGTGTAGGTGGTGTAGTAACTGCAATAGGGCATGTAGCCTGAGTGCTTTGATGAAATATGTCTCTCCCAAGTTTGGGACAATTTTCTCATGATGTGCCTAGTATCACCGCATTCATAACAACCCCTTTGCGGGTTTGGCTGCTCATACTGAGTCTGTGCTAGATAACTGAAATAAGCATTGTAGGAAACTCATGTCGGTGGTGAATTAAAAGAACTTACTGGAGTACCCCGAGTAATCTGATGTGCGGACTGGGCTGGGCGACTGCCCGAACCCCCACCATAATGATTCATACTTGCATAGTAGAATCCACTGAATCCTCCAGAACCTCGAGACCTCTTGGTCTCCTTAGTTCCCATTTTCCTCACCCCGAACACGTTTTAATATCTTGGCAATTTCTACCACTAGTGGAAATGAAGTATCAGTCTGTAGCTCCCAAGTCGTACAAAATTTGACGATCATAATTAAGTCCTTTAATGAGTCTGTGACTCACTCTCTGGCTGTAGGAACCAAAGTAGGAGTATGACGGGCTAACTTATTGAACCTGATGGCATATTCTGACACCGTCATGATGACCTGACGCAACCATTCAAATCCTATGCGCCATGCATTACGGAGAGTCCGGGAAACAAACTCTTTCAAAAGTGTTTCTGATAACTGAGCCAAGTGGGCGGTGTTGCATTGGCTGGTATGCCCCCTTCATAGGCTTGCCACGAACACCGGTGGAGAATTATCTCTCTCAAGGCCAATTTCTTTTTTTGTTATGCTGACTCAACACTTCTGAGCTGACCCATTTCTTAAAATACTCTTTGAGTCTTCTTTGGAGTAACCCTTACCCCTATTTATACACAACGATCACAAAAGTAGAGCTCCATATAGACAAATCTTGGCACGAATCACATAGTCCAAAATCTCGTCAACCACTGTACTTCCTCCGAAGCACCCCAAAAACCGCAACCGTGACGTCCACGCTGAGTAGATCTTCTGTAAATTTAAAGTTGTTTCTCTAACGCCTTTGGTACTGAAGTATAGGATTATTAAGGAGGCGGACATACTGCAAGTCCCAACCTTATCCTCTACAAAATCTCAGGCCTTAAACATGTGTAAATTTTGGGGAACCTTTCAGTACCACATATATACATTTTAGGCCAAAACTAATATAACACATGACCCTGCAATTCATCCATTGATAGTGGACTCCCCCACTCGGCGCAAAGTCATAGGTCACAATGTTAGATGATCCACAACATTAACCTTCACAGCTCATATAAATCAACCAGATGCCAAGGTCCGTTGCACCCCCCAAATTATTTACTAGGTTATCTCTCAATACGTCCGCATCTTCAATCGAAACCACACGTTAAGGCAATGTTTGATCATCTCTAGCTCCATCGTAGTCCGTCTGCGGCATCACGAACCGCCGATGCACAACTGATACCGAGTGCGCAATGTCATACATGAGTGGATATAAAGGAATATGAGATATATGCTTCAAGCTAAATCAATATCGCACGATAAGGAATGAAAGAAGTGGAATTATTCCTAAACTCTGTAGCCCCTTGAAGATAAGTACAAACGTCTCTGTACCGATCCTTCAGATTCTACTAAGCTTGCTTGTGACTCGTGAGACCTAAGTAACCTAGTGCTCTGATACCAACTTGTCACGACCCGAAATTTCCATCTTCGGGACCGTGATGGCGCCTAATATTTCACTTACTAGGCAAGCCAATGTTAGAATAATATTAGCCATTCTAGAACAATTATTTTTTAATTAATTAATAACAAAGGAACATATGCGGAAATAAAGTATGAAATAAAGTGAATAATCCATAATAGTAGCGATATCTGAATACCATCTCAGAATTGGTGTCACAAGTGCATGAGCTTCTAGAATAATACAAACAAGAGTCTGAATAAAATAAAGTTGTCTGAATGAAAGCACACAGCCAAAATAAAGTAAAAGGGGACTTCAGAAATGCGAGTGCAGTGTAGCTATACCTCAAGTCTCCACTGGTAGTCGAATCCAAGCACAATCTACAGTACGCCGCTCGGACCAACTCCGAAATCTGCACAAGAAGTGCAGAGTGTAGTATGAGTACAACCGACCCCATGTACTCTGTAAGTACTGAGCCTAACCTCGACGAAGTTATGACGAGGCTAAGGCATATCACTTACATTAACCTGTACTCAATAATAGTAATAACAACAATAATAGAAATAAAAGAAGTAACTCATTTCAACAGTTGAAGCCAACTCGGCAGTCATAACCAACTATTATTTCAATCAATTTTCGTTATGGCGTGCAACCCGCTCCAACAATATAATTCTTCAATAAATTTCCGTTGCGGCGTGAAACCCGCTCCAACAATATAATTCTTCAATAAATTTTTATTGTTGCGTGCAACCCGCTCCAATAATATAAACTTAAAATATAATCCGTTGCGGCATGCAACCCGATCCTCCAATATATTGCTTTTCATTTTCGTTGCGGCGTGCAACCCGCTCCAATAATATAATTTAATAATTCTTATATAATAAAAATAGTCCAATAAATACCACATTTAGTAAGAAATTATTAGGAAACAAGGCACACAATATTTATAAATTATTTAGGAACAAGTAATGACAAGTAGCAATTAATTGTGGAAATCAGGGAGAAAATAGGCAATTTAATTTCTAATATATAAATGTCAAGTAGCAATTAAGTCACATAAGTCAAATAAACATGTAACAATTATAGCATGGATTCAAGGCATAATATTGAGCAAGGAATATGAGAGAAATAATTAATATAATAATTAATTCATGTCTTAAAATAATTTATGATTTCAAATAATTATGCAAACAATTAATTTGACGGCGTATAAACACTCGTCACATCGCCTATACATTGTTCACATGAATTTCATATCATTCAAGGGTTCTATTCCCTCAAGTCAAGGTTAACTACGACAAATTTCTCTCGCTTCGCAACCAAATTCAAGATTCTAATAAGCCCTTGCCTCGCGCATTAGTGTCTGAAAGCCTCAAATCTAGTCATAAACAATTCAATATACTCAATACAAATCGTAGGAATTAATTCCATATGAATTTACTAATTTTTTGGATTAAAATTCAAAATTCATTTTTAAAATCGACAGTGGGACCCACATCTCGAATCTCGAAAAAAAACTCACAAAATCTGAATACTCGTTCTGATACGAGTTCAACCATACAAAAATTATTGAATTCCGACATCGGAATGACCTTCAAATCTTCATTTTATATTTTTGGAAGATTTTATAAAAATCTGATTTTTCTTCCATAAATTCACGGATTCATGATTTAAATGAGTATGAAATCATGAAATATAATCAATATAGGATACAGAACACTTACCCCAATGTTTTCTCGTGAAAATCGCCCAAATATCACCTTACCCGAGCTCAAAATCATGAATAATGAAAAAATGGGGCGAAATCCCATTTCTAGAACTTAAGTTCTGTTGCCCAGTCATTTACCCTATGCGATCACGGCCAAACTCCCGCGATCGCAAAGCACAAAAATTTTCCAGCACTTTTTTACTCTATGCGATCGCGGCCATTCTCCCGAAATCGCGAAGAACAAATATTTCCAACGGCCTTCTCCAACTCTTTCGGGCAGCCTCTAGTATAATGGTTGTAACTTTTTGTACATAACTCTAAATAACAAATAGTTTATCTTTCTGAAAACTAGATACCAAGATCTACAACTTTCATGTTTTTGTCATCTCCTAATTCTTTATATATTTCGAGATATAAGCAGTCAAAGTCAGCCCTGTGCAACATAAATTTCTTCTTCGCGATTTCCAAACATTTTCCCGGACAGCCTGTAGTATACCAACCATAACTTTTTGTACACAACTCCAAATACCAAATGGTTTGCTTTTATTAAAACTAGACACAAAGAGCTACAACTTTTATTTTTGGTTCATCTCCAAATTCCTTATAAATTGCGAGATATAAGCTTCCAAAGTTGGGTCAGTGCAGCAGAAGTTTCCTCTACGCGATCGCGAAAGGTCATCCGCGATCGCGAAGCAGTGGTCAATTTCTCCAATTTTACCCATCGCGATCGCGGACAATTACCCGCTATCACATAGCACACTGCTGTAGCCAAAAACCAGCAGCTAAAAATGGCCTAGATATGGTCCGAAACCACGTCCGAATATTCCAACAAGTCCCGAAACATAATACGGACTTACTCAAGGTTTCAAATCACGTCGAACAACATCGAAATTACAATTCACGCCTTGATTCGGACTTATGAGTTTCTAACTCTTCAATTTACAAAACTTGTGCCGAAATATGCTAAATGAATCCGGAATGACATCAAATTTGGCACAAAAGTCATAAATGACATAACGGAGCTATTCTAATTTTCGGAATCTCAATCCGAGTCAAATATCAATAAAGTTAACTCCGCGGCCAAACTTTGGAAGTCTTTAGCCTCTAAATTTCTAGTTTCTGTTAAATGGTCATAACTTGAGCTAGGGACCTCGGAATTCAATTTCGGGCATACGCCCAATTCCCAAATCATGATACAGACCTATTGAAACTGTCAAAACTCTGATCCGGGTCAGTTTGCTCAAAATATTGACCGAAGTCAACTTAGTTGAGTTTCAAAACTCTATTTCACATTATAATCAATTTTTCACATAAAAGCTTTCCGAAAAATTATACGGACTGTGCACGCAAGTCAAGGAATAATAAATAGTGCTATTTGAGGTCTCGGAATACAGAAATAATTTATTAAATTTAAAGATGACCTATCGAGTCATCACAGGAATCCTCATGAGAAGTTTCAAAGGTACATATAGATGTCATGGGTGTGAGAACGCCTTTGCATTCAGACATGTATTGATTTGTTACCAAGCACTCCACCCATTTCTATTCCACCCTATCATATGGCTCCAGCAGAGTTGAAAGAGTTAAAAGAACAGTTGCAAGAGTAGTTTGATAAGGGATTCATTCGGCCCAGTATGTCGCCTTGGGGTGCTCCAGTCTTATTTGTAAACAAGAAGGATTGTTCTATGCGAATGTATATTGATTATCTCCAGTTGAACAAGGTTACAGTGAAGAACAGGTATCCATTATCACGTATTGATGACCTATTTGATCAGCCTCAGGGTGCCAGAGTCTTCTCTAAGATCGACTTGCATTTAGGCTATCATCAGTTGAAGATTCGGGAGCCATATATCCCGAAGACTGCCTTCAAGACTCGGTATGGTAATTATGAGTTCCTTGTGATGTCTTTTGGGCTGACCAACGCCCTAGCAACATTCATGCACTTGATGAACATTGTATTTCAGCCATATCTTGACTCGTTCACCATTGTGTTTATTGATGACATTCTGGTATACTCCCGAACCCGGGAGGATCATGAGCATCACCTGAGGACTGTGCTTCGGACCTTAAGAGAAAAGAAGTTATATGCAAAATTTTCGAAGTGTGAATTTTAGCTAGATTCAGTGGCATTCTTGGGTCATGTAGTATCGAGTGAGGGGATCAAGGTAGATCCAAAGAAGATTGAAGCAGTGCAGAATTGGCCCAGACCATCCTCAGCTACAGATATTCGGAGTTTTCTTGGCTTGGCAGGGTATTACCGCCGATTTGTAGAGGGCTTCTCATCTATTGCAGCACCTATGACCAGGCTGACCTAGAAGGGTGCTCTATTCAAGTGGACAGAGGAGTGTGGGGAGAGATTTCAAAAGCTCAATACTGCTTTGACTACATCCCCAGTGTTGGTATTGCCTATTGGTTCGTGGTCCTATATGGTGTATCGTGATGCGTCGCGCATTGGTCTCGGTGCGGTGTTGATGCAGGACGGTAGGGTAATTGCCTATGCGTCTATAAAGTTGAAGGTGCATGAGAAGAACTATCTTGTCCACGACCTCGAGTTAGCAGCTATTGTTCATGCCTTGAAGATCTGGCGGCACTATTTGTATGATGCCCCTTGTGAGGTCTACACCAATCACCGGAGTCTACAACATCTATTCAAACAGAAGGATCTTAACTTGCGGCACCGGAGGTGGTTGGATTTGGTTAAGGACTATGATATCACCATTCTATATCAACTCGGGAAGGCCAATGTGGTGGCCGATACCTTGAGTCGCAAGGCGGAGAGTTGTTTAAGGACTATGATATCACCATTCTATATCATTCTCAGAGTATGGCTCCAAATTTGAATTTTGATGTCCAGACTTGATCTTCGACCCCCCAACACGATCCCGGCTTAATCCCTTGGTCGTTTACTCAAACTTCTAAGCTCCAAATAGCTCGAATTAGCTCCACAACATCTACATAACTCAGAATTACTCCTATAAGGCATAAAACACATAATAAGTGCAAAATACTACCAATTAAAGCTCAAAAACAAATAAAGTGCAGTGAATTAGAGCGCAACAAGTGACTAAAACACGAGATTATAGCCTACCGTCAACACCAACACACTTAAATCATTGCTCGTCTTCGAGCAATCAAATTACACTTCATATAGACACGTACTTTTTCAACAACTCTCATAACTCATCATACCAAGAATATTTAAAACAGATTAAGCACAATACCGTAACATCTTCGCCTTAAGATTTGACTCAAAAGCACCACACTTTTTTTACAACCCGCTCACTTACTCTAACACAGAGATCAACGACATTACCTTTCCTTTATGAATCAAGTGCCCTCACACAACAATAGAGAGTAGTTCCACACACAATAAAATTTAAGAACAATCAGGAACTCAAGATAGAAAGAATTCACTCACTCTCAGAAGTAACATTTATATGCCACAAAAGACGTACCATAGGATTGCCCGTAGTGTACTACTCTATTAATTGAGCTCACTCAGTCAAGGATCAAGTAAGACTTTAATTGGTTGTAATGTAAGCTGCGGGATGGGTAGGATACATTTGGATATAAGAGTGACTATACCACCCAAAGCACTTTAATACATACAATTAACCTTTCAAAATCCCACACTTATGTCAAACCATAACTCCACATTCACATCAATATACATTAACTCCCTACTTGATTAAGCACAAATACATCAAGAGTCACCACAATCAAGAAATATTTTACACAACAATACAACTATTTTTTCTTTCCTTTTTCAATTCAAGTGGCTTTTACTTTTTCAAAACAATGCACATTTTTCTTTATTTCAATAATTTCACTCAAAAGCCAAACCAACACCCCGCACTTCAACTTTTACAAAGTTCATGACAAATTCAAGTGCTCACGAGAGGTAAATGGTCAATTCAAATAAATGGTCAATTCAAATAAATGGGTAAGGTTTGTAATATTGTTGCCAAAGAAACAGGATTACATGCTCAAAAGGGGTTAACTACGATACATAACAATTAGATGGGTAAAAGAATATATCTGGCTCAACAAAGAAATGTCTATATCACTTCCAAGACTGAATAAAACTACTATTTCGCTTTGCAAACACACGGGACAAGTTCTAGCCATCAAATGCAATGTACAAAATACACAAAACCTCGAACACACATAGCACATAACTCACTCAGGATTGGACTATTAAGATACTCTAGTCAAAGCAGTTAAGCAAAGTTAAGATCATACAATTTAAGGTACTTATACAAGAGTCAAAAACTGAGCCTAAGCATCACAACTAAAGCATTCACTATTCTCAATGTATAATAAAGTCATGAGATATTGCATGAAATTCAAATCATAGCACAAGGTTTTCTACTCCTAAAATAATAAAAACTAACTACACCCGGTTCAAACAAAATCCTTAGAAAAGAATCGCGACACAAAAAAAACCAAGGGAGACTTGTTACACTACCTAACAAAAGAAATTTTTTTTGTCTTTTTCCTTTCGACTTTAATCCCTCAAGAAACCTGTCGATAATATCCATCATCGGAAAAAATAGAAAATTTTAAAATTTTTATGATTTTTGATTTTTTTTTCTATCTCCAACTACTACAACTAACAAAAAGAAAACTAATATACATACATACAAATATCCCCCACCCCACACTTTAAGTTATGGCATGTCTCCATGACACACAATTAAAAAGCACAAGGTAAAGGAAACTTCCCTGAATATCTAGTCGGGGTCTGAGTCGAAGTCGGGCTCCATTCCTCGCGCCCGAACTAATGCATACATCCATGCAGACAGCTTCTTCTCAGCCTTCTTGGGGTACACTCCACACTTATCTTTCTCACTCACTGCAGCCTTCTCTTTCGAGCCTTTCACTTTCCACTCAACACTCGCAACTGGTTTTTCCTTTTGTGCCCCATTTTCTACATCCATCATAAAAGTCACAGTTTTCTCACTCACTCTAAGCATGAGTTTTCTCTCTTGTATATCTAATATTTCTCTCCCCGTCGCTAAGAATGGTCTTCCTAGGATGAGGGGGGCTCCTTATTTTCCTCCATATTCACCACTATAAAATCCACAGGAAACACGAACTTATCCACCCGAACTAATACATCTTCCACTATCTCCTCGGGTATTAAAGTCGTTTGGTCTGCCAGCTGCAAAGATATTGGTGCCGACCTTATCTCTCCAATCTCCTTCTTCAGTTTTCTATAAATAGATAGAGGCATTAAATTAATTGAGGCACCAGAATGACATAAAGACTTATCAAAATTAATAGTTCCTAAAGAGCAAGGTATAGTAAAACTCCCTAGATCTCCAAACTTTTATGGGAGTTTATTTTGCAATATCGCACCACAATGCTCTGTGAGCTTGACCACTGAAGTCTCCTCTACTTTCCTCTTCTTCGTAAGGATCTCTTTCAAGAATTTAGCATAAGAAGGCATTTGTGAGAGCACTTATGTGAATGGTAAATTTACATGAACCTGTTTCAGCACATCCAGAAATCTCTCAAACTGTTGTCCAGCTTTTCTCTACATAACTTTTGAGGGAAAGGTAGCACAAGCAGATGCTTGCTCTCCTCATGTTCCTTCCTTCTCGATTTTTTTTCCTTCTTCTTTTTCTCAGCTTTCATCGGGCCTTTCTTCTTGTCCTCCCCACTTTTCAGATGCTCCCCACTTTCTTTTTCAAGTCTCACATCTTTTTAGATCGGGGTAGGATCTTTCAACACTTGCCCACTTCTCAAGGTTACAACATTCACTGTTTCTTTGGGATTTCTTTCAATATCAGTAGGGAGAGTGCCTAGAACCCTCTCAAAGAATATTGTTGCAATCTGTCCCACTTACTTCTCTAAATTTAGAATTTCTGCCCCTTGCACTTCAATATTTCATCAGTTTTCACAATGAAGGCCTTCATGAGATCTTCTAGACTAGACTGATTGGGTTGTTGAGGCTGAAATCGCTACCTCGGCTAATTCATAAAACCAGGATCTCTTTATCCCTAAAATTTGGGGTTGTTTTGTTTCCATGCATTAGCGGTACCCCCAGGTGAACTCCATGAAAATTTGGGGTGCTTCTGACCCATTGCATTAAAATTATAATTTCCCACAGTATTCAGTTTCTCAGTTGAGACTTGACACTCATGAGTAGGGTGTTCTCTTCTGCATATATCACAAGCTGCGCGGGGCTCATTTTGTATTGAGGCTAAGGTCAGCTTTCGTATTTCTTTAGACATAGCATCGAGTTATACATATACAGATGTGTTAGCATCAACTTGGCGAACACCAGTTGATCTTATTCTTTCAGCAATCTTAGAGGGCCACTGATTAGCATCTTCAGATAACTCATCAAGAATTGTAATTCTCTCTTCTGGAGTCTTATTCATCAAAGGGCCTCCAACTGCATTGCTCAATGTTCTACGCGAGGCCGGTGTCAATCCTTCCCAAAAGTCCTGGAGTTGCATCCAGAGTTCAATTCCACTATGTTGACACTTTCTAACAATCTCCTTAAACCTCTCCCATGCTTCAAAAACAGTTTCAGTCTCTTCCTGGCAAAAGTTATGGATTTCTCTACTAAACTTGCCCGTATTAGCTGAGGAGAAATATTTATCAAGGAATTTTTTGGTCATCTCTTCCCATGTTCTAATTGATCCCGTGGGCAAACTTCGAAGCCACTGCTTTGTATCATCTTTAAGTGAAAAGGGGAATGCCCTTAAGTACACTGCATATTGCGACACCCCATTGTATTGAAAAGTGTTCATGATCTCCTTGAGATCCATTAGATGTGTGTTTGGATATTTGTTCATCTTTCCACTGAAGACACAACAGTTCTGAATGGTTTGATGCAACCTTTGCTTCAACTAGAAATTGTTAGCTATAACTGGATCGTCTAACACTTGATAAGCCTTGATTGTAGACCGGTCTAGCATAATCGCCCAGTGATCTCCCAGGTATGGGAGCTATATTTCTGAACTGGTCTGCAGTCAAGGGTTGATTTTGAGCAATTCTCCGACCCCTCTCTTCTACATAGATAATCTGTGCATCTCTAACAGTTGCTTCTTCAGCATCCCTTGTAGCTTTTTCTCGTTGTTGGGCTGCCTCCCTTGCAGCCAAATTCACATTATCATCACCGTTTCCAGTCATAATTTCTTTGGTTGAAGACTGCCCAACCTTTTCTAAGGTGAGATCTCTTTCCTTCCTCAGCTGTCGCAGTTGTTTTTCTATCTCAGGCTCGTATGGTAGCACTTCTTTCGCAGAACCTCGAGTCATGCACTAATCTAAACCTGTAACCTACGCACAGTCAACGAACATCAAACATATAAAGAGAAAATAGAAATAAAATGAAAACAAATTCCTGAATTAGCACTACAAACTATTTCAAACACTATTGATTTTCAATACCCGGCAACGACGCCAAAATTTGACGAGCGCAAAACACATACTTAAATTGTGCTCGCTAATCAAATATAGTATAGTATAATATCGTATCCACATGGATTAGATTTAAACAGTATTCTCGTAGTTTCTAGCTTGATTGCTATACAATATGATCAACAGTTGAGATTTATAAAATGTTTAACTAAAATTGACAAAAAATCTAAAGCTATTGACTAATGACAATCGAAACAAGGAATAAGCAAAGAAGGTTATCAATGGGAGAAGATATGGTTTTGATAGGATAGGTGCAAGATAATTGTTCAGGATCTAATTCTAGATAGTTCGCTTCCAATGTTCAAGTGAGTCTCTCGAATTCACTCAATTATTAGTTCTAACGTTCAGTAAAAACTCCTCTCTCGATTAAGTCTTAACCTCACGAGATGAACCAATTTAAGCACGTGAAGATATGCAAGAATGCGTAGTGGATTGGTCTTTAGAAAAACCTCTTTCGATTATTCTCCTAACTAGGTTTAATCAATGATTCAATTAGCCTCTTTTGATTACTAAGAAGAATTAATGAACTCAACCAACAATATAATGCAAAGATATCACAAGTTATACCTCTCTCAATTAGATGAACAGGTGAATATAGATGCAATAATTAAATCATCCAAAAATGCTTCAACACATAAAACTAGAGTTATAACCCACAAACAATCATCAATACACCAAATCCATCAAAACCCTAAATGGAACTACTCCATATATATGGAGCAATTCATCACAAATAAAATTAAATTATAGAAAAATATAAATTCAATCCAAACTCGGGTCTTGAGTGAGGAAGGAATGATGAAATCCTTGTGTTTGTGTTCTTCCAACTCCTCCTTAGCCTCCTTAGGTCCAAAGTATGTCCAAAGTAGAGAAAATAATATTTTTTCATGTATTTATACCAAGTAGGATCGGGCCCATACGAAATCACCCTTTCCTAGCCGAAATAAGATTTTCAATCTGTAAATATTACACAGGTGCGCCGCATGGGGCATTAGTGAGGAAATCCAGAGAGCTCAACTTCTGTCAAGTAGCCAAAAATACACTGTTGTGGCGCCCCACGCGCCGCAGTAGTGCAAAATTCTCAGAGTAAGGCTCCAAACTTGATTTTTTATGTCCAGACTTGGTCCTCGTGCCCCGAACATGATCTCGGCTTAATTTCTTGGGCTTTTACTCAGACTACAAAGCTCCAAATAGCTCGAATTAGCTCCGCAACATCTACATAACTCGAAATCACTCTTACAAGGCATAAAACATACAATAAGTGCAAAACACTACCAATTAAAGCTCAAACACAAATAAAGTACAGTGAATTAGAGTACAATAAGTGACTAAAATACGAGATTAAAGCCTACCATAAATGTTCTATTGGCTTATGCTTTATAATACTCCCCCGAGTCCATGTGGCAAAGTTTGGAGTTTTGAAAATTGTGTTCTGTCTCAAATTATTATGTCGTATTTCTTTTTTACAAGAATCATTATTTAAGAGGAAGGTTGGACTATTTTATCCTTATTTATATCTTAAAATATAATCTCTCTTCATTGAATATTTATTCTTTTTATGTATTATCTCCATCATCAAGAATAGTTTTTATTAAGTGTAAAATAGGAATTATTTTGTCTTGAACTTCTAAAATAAAAAATAATTTGAGATAACTATTTTTAGAAAGATAATTTGAGACGGCAGGAGTACAAGTGAAAGATATTTATATGGATATACATCATCATTAAGTTAAAAATTAAAAGGTTAAAGTTGAACGGTTATCAAAATTAGAAAGTTACTCCCTCCTTCCCAATTGATTTTTCTTTGGCCACAATATTTTTATGCCATTTAAATATTTTAAATTATTAATTATTATGACTTATAATACTTTTAATGTAGTTTTCGAGTATATAAATTTTATTTTAAAAGACTAAAGAATTTATGCCTTAGTTGCAGTTAAAATTTAAAAGTTTGACTATCGAAACTCGAATTGCATCAAACAAATTGGGATATAGTAAGTATCACTCCCAGTAATGGACTAAAAAAATTGCTACATAAGTAGAATGGAGGGAGTACATATTATATAATATATCACTATCTTGCATATTATGTATCTATCTAGGAAAAATGTAAGGATGTCTAGGGGAGGGTATTATGCGTTCCCATACCGGACCATACCGCTCCGGATTAGGATAGGGGTGAGGTATTTGGGTAAATGGTAAGAGTAATGGTAGGGTACCGAAAAATATATCCTTAGTACCGGTCCGATTGGTACCCCTAAGGTACCAGACTAGTCCATACCGATACACGTACATGTACCCATACTGGTACCCTTAAGTTTTTTTGTTTTTTTTAAAATGTGATCGTTTTTGCACCTTAGCCAACGGTTATTTTTTAAAAAGAAAATAGCCGTTGGCAACGGCCAAAAGTGGATATTTTTGCCTCCCTAGCCCCCTAACAGTCTCCTACCCCTAATTTATATTTTTTAACCTCAAGTTTTTAACCTCATATTAATTTTCCTGTAAACTTGTGTTGCTATTTATTGTAATTTTAATTATTTATTACTTAAAATAGCTCCTAAAGTGTTAGAAAAAGTGTGTAATAGATTGACTACGGGTAATGTTAAGGAGTGGGTCCTTATTTTGAAGTAAATCCTAACCAGTCCGAGTTTAGGCGTTACATACAAGAAACGTATAATCTGATTTTCAAGGTTTTTCTAGAACAACTGTTAGAAATAATATTTGCAATGATGAAGGAAATAAAGACTTGGTGAAATATTGGAAGAGAAGAAACTTTGGCCTTCCAGAAATAATTCAAGAAGACGACGATGCCTATAATAAATTAAATACTATCTACCGGAGACAGCGGGGACGCAAAAGAACAAGTGCTATCAATTTCAAGCGAAAAACCAATAGAAGTTATTTAAAAAAATTGTAAATTGTAATTTTATTTTAATAAGTATTGAAATAAAAGTATTGAATTTTTTTCATCCATTAAAGTTTATTTGTATCTAAATATTATTTTATTTTATTTTTAATTTAAAATTACCCTTAAGTACCGATACCCCGTACCCTTAAATTTCCTTTAAGAAAAGTACCTTTAAAGAACCTTCCCCTTAACCTTTAACCCTTAAGAACCCAGTACCCTCCCCTAGACAGCCCAAGGAAAATGGCCCAAAATACTCTCAACTATGAATTACTTGACAATTTTGCTCCATGTTTGGTTTTAGTTTCATATATACTCTTATTGTTGATGGATTAGCTCAGATTGCTCCTCAATTCTAGGAAATAGAATAAATTTGTCCTTTGTTTGAATCTGATAAAAAATATAAAGCTCAAATTATATATATATATATATATACACACACGCTAATTATGAATAACTTGGGAATTCAAAGATTTGCCATGTGTCCATGATTATACAGAAAGCTAACCAAGTGATGATGGATGCTTTCGCAAAAGTTGGACGAGGACTTAGGAGTCGTTTGGTAGGGTGCATAACAATAATAAGAATAATGATGAATATGATGTATTAGTAATCCTTACATTAATTATGCTGACATATTTCTTATTTATTGTTTGGTTTGATACATTAAATTATTGCATTATTTCTAAAAAAAAATTGTTTGTTTACGGAAATACCCTCATAACGAGTCCATCACTTTATCTTTTTTAAAGAGACATATGTTGAGGAATGTTTTTATATGAAAAAGGTTTTAAAAAATTATTTTATTTGTCTACCTATATTGTAGTATAGAACTAAATATTCATTATATAATAAAAAAAGAAATATGCTAAGTATTTATTTATTTACTAGGGATATATTTTTTTTTCCCTTTCTTAGATTATTAGGCAAAGAAAGGTTGAATTAAAAAATAAAAGGAAAATGAGTTGATTACAAGTGCATTCCAGTACGTAGTAATAGAGTACAGATTTATAAATTTATATGCGGGAGCAATTTCAGTATCAAACTATACATCAAGCTTGCATTAATATAATAACATGTTTTAATTAAGCATAAATTTTGAAGGGTAATTTTGTCTTTACTAAGCTAATGCATGCATTAAAACTCATTCCATTGTTAATACCATAGTTTCTGATGCATTAATTATGCATAGGATAATACCAAATAAGGTGCATAACTAATGCATGGGTTCAAAAAGTATACCAAACAAGGTATTATTAATATACAAAGCTACTTCATGCATTATTTTATCTAATGCATCCTACCAAACGACCCCTCAGTGACATCTTTTTGTCTGCGAGTTCCTTGGTTTCTCCTTCGGAGGAAGAATCCCCTTTGTGTAATACCACTGATGTAATCTCTGATATTATCTAATACTGTATGAATATTTTATTCAGCAAAGAAAAGTGTAGAAGAAATTATGTTAAAAGACCTAATTTTGTTTCCTTGTCAAAGTAATAGCTAAGGATGGGTGCAAGTATATGCGTATGCTATCCATTGCCATCTTTAGATAGTAAAGAAAATGATGTAGTACTTACTGGTATTAGTAGGAAAGATGTACTTACGAATTAACCTCTTACTTCAACAAGTAAATATATTGTGAAGTTCAAAAAAAAATATCTTGCGTCTTGAACACTTCATTAGGTGTCAAGTAAATGCCAAAGTACACATTAAAATAGCATGTTACTTATCATTTATTAAAGATTATCAATTAATGCTTTAATGACCTAATTGTATAAATATTTTTTATACTGTCACTGCCCTCGTGAAGGCAGGATACTTTGTGCACCGGCCACCAGACTGCCCTTTAGTGCACAAAACTTAAACTCCCGTTAGAACTATAATTATTCCGCTCTTCCCATATTACTATAGCAGGACCAAGATCTTGTTATAATTGCCTTTGCCATAGGCAAGAGCAGGCTTAAAATCCCTCCAACCGCAGTTCCACAATCTGAATATGAAGAACTTTATAATACTTAAAAATGATAACAACAGAGCATAATTAAGCCTAAAACATTATTAAAATGCAAGAAGACAGAACAGAATAAGATCTTAAGGATCGGTTTATTGATTATCGATGTAATGTTCAGAAGACGATCTTGGTAGAAGAAGCATGGCGCACCGGCAAAGGATATATGAGAAAACAATAAAGGACTGCTAAAACCAATGCATGATGATGTTAACTGATATGTACTCTGATTTTTCACTGATGGCAATATGCTGAATCCTCATATTTTCCATCCCACCTATAGATCATATCACGCGCAACAATGAAGTTACCAACCAGTCTTTATATTTCATATACTCTTTAAGAAAGCACAATTGTATATAGCGTGGAAATTAGAATTGAACCAGCCATACCTGCACTGTTCATTTTCTGGAATATTGAGCTCCAAATCTTCTTCAAATGGCTCAAAGACGAGGTTGACTCGTTCATCGTCCAACTTTTCAAGAGTCGGGGGGTCCCACTGACGATGATTGCAGGTAGATAGTAATGTCCCAGGGGAAATGGAGCAAAGAGAGAGCAGAGTTAGTGTAAGGCTCTCAACGATACTTCTAGGTGCCAAACCTCAACTCTTTAATAAGTGTTGCAATATATAAATCATCTTTAAAAATGTTTTGGTTTCACAAAAATTAATAATGCAACATACTCACAAACACAAAAATGTCCCCTAAAATAAGTGTAACTCTGTGTGTGTGTGTGTGTGTGTGTGAGAGAGAGAGAGAGAGAGAGAGAGAGAGAGAGAGAGAGAGAGAGAGTCATACTTTTGGAGAGTTATCCTTGTCAATGGTAAGAGCCCTGATACCCTTCATAATATGAAACGAAGTGCATATTAGATTCAAGAGGATCAATGTATGTCCAAAACTGAAAAGCAATTCAGTGGTTACCTCATAGACATCACCAGATATTCTTGCTCTTAGTATATTGATTGTAAGTCTGAATTCTTTCTTCAGACATTCAGACAAAGTTTGCTTCCTCCCTTCCCGAATCTGAAAATATTCGAGCATATATAAAAAGTTGCCAGACTACACAGTATGATAGAAATACTAGAAAACTATGTTACAAACTTAAACAAGAAAAATGCAAGTGAACGTGTTTTCCCCTATTTCATTTTATAAGCCAAAAAGACCAATGATGCAATTTTCATGTTACTCGTTTTGATGAAAAGGATTAACAAGAATCATAAGGAATTTGAAAAGCTCATCAACTGAAACTAAAAATGGATCACAGAATTTTGGTTAACGATACCAACAAGTTAAACATATCTACCTTTTTTCCACACTGATTCATAAAGTCAAGCACGGCAGTGCACATGAGTGGAAAAAACTAAAAAATACTGTATAACTGATGTAAAGTTTTACCAAATCTTTCAAAAACAATTACTGTCTACAACCTATTAGGAGAACAGATGTTAGCACAAAAGCCTGTCTCACAATAAACCTAGTAATAGCAGGAAGTGAAATGACCATACTCTGCACCATAAGTATTCAAATGAAACATCAATATTTTTGTCCTAATTCAAAGTTGGGCGCTATTTGCATGAGTTTGAATGTCTTGGATCCTTATACGGGGAGTACTAGCTTAAAGTAGATAGAGTATTTCAAAATTAGAGAAATTGCGAAGTGCTGCATCATAATATACAAAGGGTATCGGACCATTTCGAGGTTTTACACTATTACTGGCTATAAGGAATTGTGCACAGTGTTGGCTGCTTTTGTAGTAAATATATCGGAGGAACTAACCGATCTTAGAGTAATTTTTAGTCCTGCCGGGGATGATCTTTTTAGGCCTTTAAGCACCGGCACGATCCAGCTGTTTCCTTCTTTGCCTGCCTCAGCTTCCTGAAAAAGAAAGGAACCGTCACATTGTTTGTATACAGCACAGATCATCAAGTGAACAATGCCATGAAAAATTGTCTTACGAATGAACTAATAATCTCTGCAACAGAATCCTTGGAGAAGCACTCATCAATTATTGCCTGCCTGCATCGTTAGCTAATATAAATCACTCTTGATTTCCTAAAGCAAAGAGTACAGAGTGCAGTAATTAAGATATTTTACTTTTTTAAGACACTTTCTTCATCGATCTGAACATCGGTTGAGAACTCCTTGATTGCAGAACTGACAACAGCCTCGTCGCCAGTGTTTAAGCTTAATAAGTGCTTTTCTAGCTCCGGCAGTTTCTGACATATTAAAAAAAGAGAATAGAGTTAATATATCTCCACGCACACAACAAAAAATATAATCTCAAGACATTTGCAAAATTTAACATCGTTTAGTTTTTTATGTTTCTCACTATTATTCAATTAACTGTCGTGCATTTCATCCATCTGGCAAGGGCAATGTTAATTTTCTCCGTATAGTTGGATGTGCCCAAGTTGCTGCAAATCATAAGTCCTTTTCTGAGCTATTATGTAGTAGTTTTTATGTGATTCTGGATTTGAAGAACATCATATTAATAATATACACAAATTCATCAGCATATAGTAGACTCTAAAAAACTTCTGTCGCTCAATAAGTTCATCAGCATATAGTAGACACTAATGGTAAGCACCCTCCACTTCCAACCAAGAGGTTGTGAGTTCGAGTCACCCCAAGAGCAAGGTGGGGAGTTCTTGGAAGGAAGGATGCCGAGGGTCAGTTGGAAACAGCCTCTCTACCCCAGGGTAGGGGTAAGGTCTGCGTACACACTACCCTCCCCAGACCCCACTAGTGGGATTATTTTTTTATTTTGCACCGGGTGTCCGAGTCTCTTTGAGCCCCGACTAATCCCGGGGGTGCACAGGTCCTCGGCAAGGAGTTTCCCGCAAGTGCACCACGGTTAATTCAGGTTTTACCCAGTCCGATGGCCCTCAGAAATTGTTTGCACCCAGTGGGTTTCGAACTTGAGACCTTGAAAGGGAGCAAATCCCAAGGCTCAAGTCAATTGCCACCAGGCCAACCACTAGTGGGATTATACTGGGTTGTTGTTGTAAAAAACTTCTATCGCTCAATAAATTCATCAGCATATAGTGGACTCTAAAAAGCTTCTGTCACTCCACCCCCGCAGGGACAGAGAACCGGTCGCTGTCTCGGCTGTGCTACTGGAGGCTCTGGGAAAGTTGGAATAGGAGATGTCACGAAATGCCTTGCTCTTCGGGGATGCCCTCAGCATCGAGGAACATTTACTAGGGTGTATCTATGACTCTGTAACTCACTAGAGGCCCGGGAAACAAAGAGAAGATGTGTATGAACGAGATATTCAGCAACAAGAAGAAGGAAAAGGATTATCGGTTCAAGAAAGTAAGGTGCCCCTGATCGAGCCAATTTGCAAGGTTTTTCAGATCCACCAGTGAGATACACACAAAATACAGAAAGTATTTTAGGTCGTTCTAAATTTGCAGGATATCAAATTGACCATGTAATATATCTCTGAGCTATTAGCCAAAAGTTCTTGACTGAGCTAGAATGCCAAAGAATTATAAACTTAAATTGCAATGAGAAGTAAAAGTCAAAAAGAAAATACTATAAGGATGTAAAGACAATGCTGAAACCTGGAGATCCATGGCATAATCTGCTGGAACTTCCAGGTTGAAAAGCAGTGTTAGTTTATGCATAAAGAGGATCTATACAACGAAACAGAGTTATTGGTATTTCGTCTATCCGATGTATCTTAGTAGCAGAGGAAAAGGAAACAAAAGCGATTCTCGTAGTGATGGCGATGGAAGCAACCTAAGTTGAGGTGGTTTCTTTTTCCATGTTGCTATTTTTGTGAAACACTGTATTCTGATGACTGTCTGGATATTCCAGTTAAAGCTTATGGATGGTCTATTACATGACAGGATATTCCAGTTAAAATGCACGCATGGTCTATTATGATTTTTTGAAAAATAAAGCATTTTATCATTCATGAAATAAAAGCTTGCTTTTTGCAATTTGTTCGAAAAAGAAATTTGTCGATTGGACTCACCTCCAAAGGGACAAAATGTGTTGCAAGTCCAGCAGCAACCAACTCTTTACCATTCAGCCTCGCTCCTGTTAACCCCAAGTATTCCCCTACATAAAACAGTAAATGTATTACTCAATTCTCCTTTTGGTTTTCAAATGACATAAATAAGATCCTTTCTTGTTCCAATGCTATTTGAATGCTTACCCAATCTACCAGGAAGCCGAGAAAGAATGTATGAGAAACTACAGTCCGTATGGAAGCCTATACTTGCTTCAGGAGTTGAAAAAACCTATAAAATGAGAGAGATGAAAATAGCTCATGCTTTACCTGAAAATTTTAAATTACAATATGCGAATATATGCGAATATATACGAACTGTCTTTTCTGTCACGACGGAGAACTTCATCGGAACCATTAAGGATGCACCTCCACCCATTGATATTCCATGAACAAGAGAAACCTGTACAGGACATAAACAAAAAGTTGCAAACAATATTTTAGAATCAAACTGCTCTCTTCTATTCAATATAAGGATTTTAGAAGAGTATTGGAATGCCCACCGTGGGTTTTTTATATGTATGAATGCGATTGCAGAGCCAATACATTCGATAAACAACTTCGAGGCAGGAATCCTCTGTGAAGTACAAGTTCCAAATGCAAGTCAACAAATAGTAATTCAATAATTTAAAGTAAACAGCTGAAACTTTTTTGTGTTACAAAGTATTACTTGAATTCCTGCCATCATAGAACATTTTCAAATCCCCACCAGCAGAAAAAGCCCGACCAGCTCCCTATTTATTTTTAAAGAAAAGAGAAAACAAGGTTAAGAAACATTTTCATAATCCCCAGCTCAATCATTTGTTAGCAGTAGCTATTATGCTAATCTGGTGCTAGAAATCACTAGAATTCAAGAAACAATAAAATTCAAAATTCTGGAGAGTAGAAAGAGATTTAAACCTTGATGATAACAAGTTTTGCATTCTCATCTTTCTCCCACTTCTCCAGATTCTCTGCCAGTAGTTTTACCTACTTAAAGGAAATAAAAACAGTCAGATTATAAAGATAATTAAGTAAACCTCTATGATAAGTACTACTAATTGGTAACCTAATAAAAATGGTACCTAACAGCTTATTTGGATGGTTGTTATGTATTGTTTCATAATGTATCTTATGGTATTGTATAGTATTGTAATGTGTCGTTTTGATGTATACAATATTTGGATAGATTGTATTAGCGGCTGTCGTTTCATGATGTCTTGTACCAATAATATGAAGAATAAACTTGCAATATTACAAAGAAAAAGTAAGGTAAATATAGGATAAAGGATAAAATAAGATTATTTAAAAATAAGAAAAGGCGATACGAGAGAAGAAAAAAAAAAAGGTAGCGACATGACCCCACCAATCTGATGTAACTTGTTATCCAAGTTAAACTACACTCATGAGAGTATAAAAAATCCTTACACCGTCCGTGCGTATAAGTTAAATCCAATTAAAAAAGGTGTGTAACTGGAAATAGATCTTTTCAAGAATTATTGCCTAGGGTAAATTATAACTCATCTCTGATTCTGCAACATACCACTTTGGATGAAATGACATTCAATTGCTTGGGGCGATTTAAGGTCACCACTCTGACATTTCCAACTTCTTCAGACACAACAACCTGAAGAAACAATCAAGATTAACAAGATCCGCCACCAGATTATTAACTGTAAAATGTAAAGAAACTTAATTTAAATCTTTAAATTGAAATTTCTAATTACCTCTCCATCTGGGGTTACTGTTTCTTGAGCCATGATTAATCAAAAAGTTACAGCACAAGAAAAACCTTTACAAAAAAGCAGAAATTTAATCAAAACAATTTATGCAAGCTAAAGAAATGTGATAGCTGATTTAAGAAGATTAAATTGAAGACCTTAGAAATTAAGAGGTAGTATATTATACAACTAAATTACAGTTACAAAAAGAAGTTGAAATGAGTCAAAAAAGTTAATGGGAAGAAAAGGGTGAGATTCTACTTACAAGGATCAAATTAGGATGTTTTTGAAAGTGACTTAAAAATACAAGAAAGAAGAGCAGCAAATACAAAGAGAGTTGTTAAAGCTGGAGAAGAAGGGACTGGTAAGCTTACTAATTTAGGTGGTTGGTGGGTGAGTTCCTTCGCAGTGTTTGGTAACACCATTACCTACCACTGTCCCTTTAACTTTATTTTTATTTTTATTTATTTATCTGAATTCGCACTAGTTAAAATATATTAAAGAGGAAAGTTCTTTTATCAAAGTTTTTATTATTATCAAGATGAATTTGAGAGTTCTAATTAAGGATAGATAATTTGATATATATTATCCATGTTCTTTTAAATTTATGAGCAACTCTTTTCTTCCTACCAACACGGTATTATTATTATGGGTCGTGATTTCACCACTTTAGTATAAAAATAATTTTTGGAATAAAATAATCTTGCACATAATTGTTATCCCATACCACCAACCAAATGACAATTTATGAGTGGACGATAAAAAAAAATTAAACAATTTAGCACGTTTTTTTATTTTATGGAAACAAAATAAATATGTTGGCATCATGGATTGTGAATCCTTACTCAAATTTAAAGGGATTTGCCGTCATACCCTATATTTGTGCCACCTTTTAACATGTATCCTATTTTTAAAAATTATTAATTTGGTACCCGGTTGACAAAATATCTATAATAATATGACCATTATACCCCTGACAAAACATATAAAAGATGCATCACGGATAAATCACTTTACGGTTCTCCTCCATCACTCCGTCCCTCCTCAGATCTTCTCTCGCATCTGCCATAATCACGAAACCAGAAAGTTGAACCAGATTCAAATTCAAAATTACAAAATACATTGTAAGTATTGCAAATCATCTTCAGAATTCAAATTAGTTTTTGAAGCTGATTGATCTTCATGAATTCATCATGCTTTTTAAGTTTTAATTCAATCAACCCATATATTTTAATCACACTTGCTTGGAGTTATAGAATAAATTTGTTTCTGGATTCTGTTAAATGCAGGACACATAGGCATTCAACAGTTTTGTCATGAGGACAAACATGCTGAAGTTTTTTGTTTGTTTGCTAGAACATGATATTAAACAAGCTGAGTTTTTACATAATTTGCTAAACTTTCACACCAAAACACTGAAGTTTTTGTCTTGCAGTATAAAAAAGCTGAAGTTTTTTAGTTCATTTGCTAATACTTCAGCACTAAAATATGCTGAAATTTTGTCCTGGATTCAATAGTTTTGTCATGAGCTTTTTCCGAAACTTCAGCAGAAGATGTTGAAGTTGTTTAGTTCATTTGTAAAAATTTCAGGACAAACCTGCTGAAGTTTTTCTCATGCACTATGTAATTTTTTAGTGAATTTAACTAGCTGAGTTTTTATATAATTTGCTAAACCTTCATACCAAAATGCTGAAATCTTTGTCTTGCAGTATAAACAAGCTGAAATTTTTTAGTTCATTTGCTAATACTTCAGCATTCAATATGCTGAAGTTATGTCCTGGATTCAATAGTTTTGTCATGAGTTTTTTCCGAAACTTCAGCAGACGATGCTGAAGTTGTTTAGTTCATTTGTAAAAACTTCAGAACAAACCTGCTGAAGTTTTCCTCCTGCACTATGTAATTTTTTAGTGAATTTAACTAGCTGAGTTTTTATATAATTTACTAAACCTTCACACCAAAACGCTGAAGTCTTTGTCTTGCAGTATAAACAAGCTGAAGTTTTGTCCTGGATTCAATAGTTTTGTCATGAGCTTTTTCAGAAATTTCAGCAGAAGATGCTGAAATTGTTTAGTTCATTTGTAAAAATTTCAGGACGAAACTGCTAAAGTTTTCCTCCTGCACTATGTAATTTTCTCCTGCATGCCGAAGTTACATTTCGTTCATGCTTAAGTTTTGTCTAGCATTAAATAGCTTTTTCATGAGTTTTTTTCGAAAACTTCAGAATAAACAAGCTGAAGTATTCTAGTACATTTGCTAAAACTTCATCTTAAACGTGCTTAAGTTTTTCTCCTGCAGTATGTAATTTTCTAATGAATATTTTATGAGCTTCACACTTAAATTCTTTTGTTCAGTTTCCTAATACTTGACACTAAACATGCTTCTGCAGGATGAGCTCGATTTGCCTCGTTATTACTTTCAATGGGAGGTGGACTTTTGATTTCAAATACTTGAATCATGATACAAAACTTGTTCTACTTAATAAACAAATATCATTCAATACTTTCCAAAAGAAAATTAATGAAGTTACAGATATTGATTCAACCAAATATTCACTAAAGATATGGTTTGATATCAAACTAAATACAATAATGTACCTGTGATTAAACGTAATGTTATTGGGGAACAAACAGTTAAAAAATCAAGAAGAATCAAAACCCGTTTGATTTCAGAGAGAAACAAATCAAAAAATGCGAAGAACGGGAGAAGAGACACAGAGACAGTAGAATGACGTATATTTGGAGAGAGAGTAGTCTTTTAATAAAAAAAGGGCAAAATTATCTTTTTAAAAGATTTTTAATAAAAAAATGAGTACGGATGCAAATAGAAAAATAAAGCGGGTACAGATTAAAAAGGGGCGACCAAATAAGGCGCCCCATGCAATTTTTACAATTTAAAATGGTTTTGTTAGCTGCCAATAGGGGTGGGCATTCGGTACTTCGGTTCATTATTTAAAAATTTCGGTTCGGTATTTCGGTATTCGATTTATCAATTGTGTATACCAAATATCGTACCAAAGTATTTCGGTACGGTTCGATATTTCTTATTTTGGTTCGGTACGGTTTAAACCAAATCTTTACTGTCTCCCCCACTCCATTAACTAATGTAATCCATGTTGTTTGAGATTCCACCAAAGATCAATCTTAAGTTCTCAGGTTGTGTACAGAGAAGAGACGAAAGGCAATACACTTTGAGTTTGAGTAGAAGAAGATGAGTCAATGACTGTAGGAATGCAATTTGCCTCCACGAATTGTTGTGAGATTTATAGTCATTAGTGTGTGAAAATGATCCAACTAATATGTTCTTTAGTCGATGAGTTTCATTCTTGCTTCAAATTGTTAAACTAGGTTGTTTATCTTATGTATCTTATTCTGTGAATGATTCCCGCTCTTTGTGTAATTTTTGTTATTTATTTTGAGGCTTTATAGTAAATACTATAATCTGTATGTTTTTCTTTATCGGAGAATTTTTAGTTTGTTCAAGGCAGGCATATTTTTTGGTTTAAGAACTAATACAAGTCAGGAGCAAAGAATGATTGTACCACAAGACTTACAACAGTAACATGTTGGAATCGATTGTCACTCATGAACAAAATCATGTTTGATCATACAATTAAATATTTCCTATTATGTCTTTTTAGGCGCTCATCTCGACCAATACTATATAGAGAATGGTTGTCACTCATGACTAAGCCTAAGGGTAAGGGATTAAGGAATTAGGGGTTTTGGACTTTTGGGTGTGGGCTTAGGTTATTGGGCTAAAAAAATAAAAATAAAGTTGGGCTTGGACTAAACTATTTCGGTATTTCGATATACCGAAATACCATAATATCAAAAATTCAATACTGTATACCGTACCGAATTACCGAAATATCAAAAGTTTTGTACCGAAATACCGAAAAAATCAAAACCGAAATACCAAATTAATTCGGTTCGGAACGAAATTTGATTTTTCGAATTTTATGCCCACCCCTAGCTACCAATGCAAAATTGAACTGGCCCAGGCCTCGAGACGGAACGAGCTCTCCTTGATTAGTTCACACTTCACAGCAATTTTGTGTGGTCAATTAATAATGCGTTACATAGGTCGGGTTCAAGTTTTTTAAAAGGATTTTTACCATCCTATACACTATTTGAAACCTTATTACTCTTCCTACTCAAGTTTCAATTTAATTACATGGTCATATACAATTTATCAATTATATACAAATAAGTTTTAAATGAGTATCCCTTTATATTAGGAATTGAATAAGGAATATCAATTATTTTCTTATCCCTTTATACTTATCCACTCTCTCTCTCTTCGTCTCTCTCCGTCTCTGTCTCTGTCTCTGTCTTCGTCTCTCTACTCTCCTTCTCTGTTTTTTTTTTCAATTTTTCTTCATTCGATGTTCTCTGTTTTTTAATGCTTTCTTGTTGTATAGAGTTTAATTGGAATTCATCAATGGATTTCAATCGTTTTAACTTAGCAATTTTCTTTCATGTTGCACAATTGGTGTTCAAATTGAAATTGTCAATCAATAAATTTTAAAGGTGTTTGACTCTCCACCATTGACAACTATTAAAAAGTTTTGAAACTTTGAATTCGAATTTGGGTTTTCAAAAATCATTATTTGTTTGGATTGAGTATTGTTGCAAATAATTGAAAATATTGTTTGGAGTTTATATCTCAATTTTGAGGGTGTTTGGTGAAGATTAGACTTGATTTTGGCTGAATTTCAGATTGAAACTTGAAGAAGAAGAAGAAGAAGACGACGACATGACATACAATATACTTACGAAATTGTAGTATAATTGTATATAAATTGTATTCTGTTATAGTTATATATTTTTTTTATTTGAATGTTGTATGAAAGTTGAACAATAGTTGTATAATGTATGAATCGTTGTATAAGATTTATATTTAAGTTATCAATATAATCTTTTTACATAAAGTTATTGATATGTATCAAAATTGTATTAAGAGAGTAAGTTTTGATTGGAATTTTAGAGAGGAAGAAGCACACACCACAGACAAAATATATAAAATCAGATACAAAATATATACAAAGACATATTGTATAAAAATTGTATTTAAGTTGTATGATATTATAGTTGTATATAACTGGGTAGAAATAATATATGAAAATTGTAGATAAGTTGTATAATATATAATTAGTTGTATGAAATTTATTTTTACTATATATAAATCAGATACAAAATATACAAAAGACATATTATATAAAATTTGTATTTCCTAGCGATGGCATAGCATTTTCTGAAGACAAAGCAATATCAGATGACTGATGTCACTCCAATTGTAGCTTACTCTAGGCTTCATTAAAAAATGCAAGGTGTTAATTCATGCAGACTTTTAGATAAAATGGTGTTATTTAGACAGGTTAATAGCTTTTGAATGCTTTTGCGTTTAAGGTAAGTCTTCTGCTGCACTCTTCTAATTCCAAAGTATGTTGTGCTCTTTCTTATGTATCTTCCCTTCTTATGATATGGTAAAAATTAAAGATGAGTAAGGTTGAGGTTTAAAATTTATTAAGCACCTTGTCTGGAAATAGTTAAGTGAAGTTCCCTTATATAAACAAAATGGCCAATAAAAGAAAACAAAAAATTCAAATATTTCGTTTGGTGGGTATTATTAGTATGCTTTCTTCTGAACCTTACCAATGTTTCTGGACCTATATTCACTTCTTTATGAATTATGATGATGGATGTAAAATCTCCATTTGCTTCTTAATTTCTTCCATCTACTGCTTATCTGATGTATGTTCATCTGGTACAGCTAATGAGAGCACAAGGAAGTGTGTTATATTTTACACAATTGGAGAGTATCTGCTGCTTATATTGGCAATTGGGCTTCAGGTTGTGTATATCTAACAACTGTTTAGCAAGTCAGTTGGCTAGGAAATAAATATTGTATTTAAGACCGAAACAATTAGCAAATAGAAATCTCTAAAGAGAGAAAAAAGGAAAAGGGTATAACTAAATCCCTTGATTGAAGACACTAATAATTGATTGAGAGTCTTTTAAGGTGGATTGTATATATTTTGTAGCTAAAACTTGTTTAGGTCGGGTAAATATAAAAACTTGGACATTTTTCGTAATAAAGTTTCAGGAACGAAAAAAATCCCTTTTAAAATATCGAGCCAAATTAATTATGTCGGGTTTTTATATCTCGAATTTTCTCGGGTTTCAGGTTTTCTCGATTTTTTGGATTTTTTTCTCCGATAAAATTTTCATAGCACAAAACATATAACTTGTGCTCCAAATATCTCTTTGGTCTTAGTAGGATACAACTATATAAGGTATTACCCTAAAAAATAATACATAATGTGAGATAAGTCATGACATTGTACTAAAATATTCAACAATAAAGAAAATAAAATTGCATTGAAACAAATATTGCCAATTAATAAGTTATAATGAAAATGAACATAATCTAAAAGTAATATGTATGATATAACTATATAAAGTGTTAACCAAGAAAATAATACAAAATAATATGAGATGAGTCATGACATCTTACTAAAATGTTCAACAATAAATATAATGGAATCACATAAAGCCACAATGAAAATGAACATAACATAAAAGTACTAAATCATGCTAAAAAAATTACAAATAATAAGTACTAAGTATTAATTACATGACTAAATTTTTATTATTTAAATCAATGCAAAACAAAAAAATTAAATATCCAACACTATTGTCATTCTTAGTAATGAATTGAATTTCTTTTGTAAGCATTAATATTAATTTAATTTTGATTTGGACGTTATTTGAGTTCTTAACATATATGGGCTATAAAATATATTGGACCATTCAAAAACTTTAAGTCCAAGCTCGAAATAAAGAGAGAACTATGAAAAAGTTTAAGAAATATTTAAAAATTACATTACAATAAATCTTTTTATGTATAAAATATTTTAAAAACTTTTATACATGTAATGTTGGGTTGGTTTGGTTTCAGTTTGACTTTTTTTGGTTCAAACCAAACCAAGCTAATTATGATCGGGTTTTTTTTTTTTTCAACACCAAATCAAACCATGGTTGGGTTCTTTTTTTCGGTTTAACTCGAATTATCGATTTGGTATGGTTTGTTGGTTTACTTTGTACACCCCCTACAAACTGATATAGGGATCTTTACATAAATATTCCGAGAAATTTGTTGTTTATTTTTTCTAGTTAATATATATATATATATATATATATATATATATGTTGGTTATATTAGTTTAAATAATTGAGTGCGCGGCTGTTGAAATTAATTCTTGATTGAGAACTCCAAGTTTTGCTTTATAACACTAACTTTTTTGTGCTTTACGATATTACGCTTTTTTTTCTTATTAAAATATTAAAATAAAGAAGGTAAGCGTAATATCATAAATCACAAAGAAAGTCAATGTTATAAAATAAAACCTGGATGGATGTCTATGAAGTCATCCATTTTTATATTTATTTTGCTGAAGAAGTTAACCCTTCGTTGATTAAGGAGGAAACTACATAAATTTGCCTATTAAGCCCAAAATTATTACCCGTTATTCGTCCTAAACATATAACCCGACCCACCCAATTTCCTTTCCCTCTATAATTTTTCTGAACAGGCATAGTCTCACACCCAAACATTCCCTTCCCATTTCATAAACCCCACAACTTATCTTTTAAATGGATGAAAACCTAATACACACCCATACATTTCCCCGAAACTTTTTTTTCATAGAATTTTCTACATAAATTTGAAGAACAAATTTTTATATTATTTTACATCAGTATCACTCTAAAGTTCTCTTTCTATAATAGTACATTTCAAAATTCTCTCTTTATAATAGTGTTATTTTTTTCAAATTCCTTTTTTTGTGTATTTGCTTGTGTTTCTGAACACATGTGTTGCTGTAGTTATATATTAAGCTCCACAAATCTGAATTTCTATCTGTTTTTGAAAATCCACTTTTGTTGAGCTTGAAGTTGTTGAATTTAAAATTTTATTTTGATAATTTGTTATTTGATTCGAAGTGGGTGATATAAATAGAGTTTGTAGCACCTTCAGGAAGTTCATACTGAAATTTCATCGTATATAAAGCTAATTTGAGGTGATTGAGATTAAATTATTCAGCTAAAAATCGAATAAGAACACATTTATTCAACAATATACATATGTGGTATATAATATACAATAAGAATATACAAGTATACAATGATAGTATTGTATACGGGTGAAACTGAACCCATGAGACGCCTCAGTTTCCGATGAAGTAAACAGAGCGAGAGACGTGATGGTAAGGAACCAGAGTCGAAGCAAAGAGATCCTCGAGCCGGGATCTGGGCAAAACGCTTGACCTCGGGAGTATCGGGACCATGACCCCCAGGTTCGAATCACAAAGGCCTCGGAGAGCATTACCAGATAATCGAGCACGACCAACAAAAGACCATGATATCCTTGACCATCCGGATGTCACGGTGTGAATCTCGGCGCGTATCGGCAGAGAACCGGTGATTAGCTAAATAGAAGGTTTTTACCTTTTATGGAATTGTACTTAGTGTAAAATTCCCCTACTATATAAAGAAGGGGGGGTCTGATTATTCATTAGGGACACTATAACACGCACAACAAGAAAATATACTTTTATTTTCTTCGTTATTCAAAGTTCTTATTTTTGTTCATCAAATCACCAGTAATGTGATTCCGGGATCGAAGGCAGGCATTTCATTAAGCTGTTACTAAGTTCGGGATCACTACTCTTGATTGGTTTGACAATTTATTATATCCTTTATCTATTTAATCTAACATAATTTATCGTTTGTATCGAATTAATCCACGTATCCTTAAAATCACTCACAAATTTAATTGTTATCCGTTTTTTTAGGGTAAACTGTGATGACCCGATAGGTCATCTTATGTTTTAAAACTTAATTCTATGATCCGAAGCCTTAAAAAATCTCATTTTTACCCTCCTCAATTTGCGTGCGAAGTCCGGGCGTGCTTCCGGAAAGCTTTTATGTTAAAAACTATGAAAAATATAAAATTTTGCTTTAAAAACTATTTGAGTTGACTTCGATCAACAGTTTTAGCAAACAGACCTGAATTCGTATTTTGACGGTCCTGGTGGGCCCGTATCGTAATTTTGGACTTGGGCATATGCCCGGAATCGAATTCGAAAGTCCCTAGCCCGAGATATCAGACTTTGTTGAAGTATGAAAGCTAAAGGCTTAATGAATTTGAAATGTTTAACCCATAGTTGACTTTTTGGATATCGGGTCCGTATTTTGGAATCCGAACCTAATTTAAGGTTTAAATCCCAATTTCTCAAAAATCTCTAACTCTACCCAAACCCCCAAATTTTTACCATAAAAGCACTAGATTTTAGGTTAAAAACTTGTGAAATGCAATGAAAGATTGAAAGAAAATGGGTTAGAATCACTTACCAATAATTTGGGGAAGAAGAAGTCTTGGAAACATCGCCTCAAATGTTTTAGGTTTTGAAAATTTGAGAAATGAACCAAAAATTCCGTTCAAAGTCATTTTGATTAGTTGCAGGTGTCACATTTGCGACCTGGGGTTCGCAAATGCGAAGGTTTCCACATTCCTGCTATCATCGCAAATGCGAAGAAAATAGCGCAAATGCGAGCCTGGCCACTTCCGCAATTGCGTCCAAACGATCACATTTGCGATCCCTACCTTCCCCAGTCCCACTTCGCAATTGCGAAGGATTGTTCGCAAATGCGAAAATCATGAGGCCGAGCTATTCTTCGCAAATGCGAGAAATAGCTCGCATTTGCGAGATCAGAGGCCTACACCAGAAACTGAAATACCAGCAATGCTCTAAGTCCAATTTTCACTCCATAGCCTATCCGAAACTCACTCGAGCCCTCGGGGCTCCAAACCAGACATGCACACAAGTCTAAAAACATTATACGAACTTGCTCGCGCGATCAAAATGCCAAAATAACACATAGAACTACGAATTAAATACCAAATCAAATAAAATTTTCAAGAAAACTCAAATGGTTGGTAATTTCACATACAAGTCATAACCAACTCCGAAACTAAATATGGTATTAGATATATACCGGGTTCCGGAACTAAAATACGGATCCGATATCCAAAAAGTAAACTATGGGTCAAACATTTCAAATTCATTAAGCCTTTAGCTTTCAAACTTCAACAAAGTCCGATGTCTCGGGATAGGGAGTTTTGAATTCGATTCTGGGCATACGCCCAAGTCCCAAATCACGATACGGACCCATTGGGACCGTCAAAATATGAATCCGGGTCCGTTTGCTAAAAATTTGACCGAGGTCAACTCAAATAGTTTTCAAAGCAAAATTTCATATTTTTTTTACAGTTTTTAACATAAAAGCTTTACGGAAGCACGCTAGTACTACTTACGCAAATTGAGGAGGGTAAAAATGAGATTTTAAGGCTTCATATCACAGAATTAGGTTTAAAAACATAAGATGACCTATCAGGTCATCACATTCTCCACCTCTAAAATAACTGTTCGTTCTCGAACGGACATAGAAAAGTACCTGGATTGGTAAAAAAGTGGGGATATCTACTCCGCATGTCCGACTCGGACTCCCAAGTAGCTGTCTCGACGGGCTGACCTCTCCACTACACTCGGACTGAAGGATAACTCTTTGATCTCAACTGACGAACCTGCCGGGCTAGAATAGCCACCGGCTCCTCCTCGTAAGTCAAATCTTTGTCCAACTGGACAGAGTTAAAATCTAATACGTGGGACGGATCGCCGTGATACTTTCGGAGCATGGACACAATATTTAACTAGCGTACCAAGCTAGAAACCATTATCCATAGCCTCACGAACTAAAATATATAATTTATTCTCAATTTCAGGCCCAAATTCGTGATCAAAATCCAAGAATATCAATTTTTAGTTTTTTTTTTCAAAATCCCAAATTTTTACAAATTTTCATATTTTTCGCAGTTTTTAACATAAAAGCTTTCCGGAAGCACGTCTGGACTGCGCACGCAAATTGAGGAGGGTAAAAATGAGATTTTTAAGGTTTCGGATCACAGAATTAGGTTTAAAAACATAAGATGACATATCGGGTCATCACATTAAATACTGGATCTCTGAATCATGCATTGAGTAAACCTCATTCCAAGTCATTCACTTCTTCGACGCATAGACAAACATCCTTCCATTACACAAACACGGTACGCATCACAATATACTGTATAAGATCCTGAACCTGTGGGCAACACCAACACCGACACTGTAGTCAAAGCGGTCTTGAGCTTCTGAAAGCTCGTCTCACACTCGTTTGGCCATTTAAACGGGGCACCCTTCTGGGTCAACATGGTCAACGGGGCTGCTATAGATGAAAATTCCTCCATAAATCGACGGTAATAGTAATCGGGCTCGGGGGTGAATGGATAATCGGGTTTTGGTCCGAATTTCGGGTTGGACCAAGCAAGCTCGGGAGTTGACTTTTTCAATAATGACCTAAATTGAATCTTTTGCAATCGTGGGTGATCCCTAAGGGTAATTTTGAATCATTTGGTTGGTACTTTGCTAGATATTGTTGGTTCAGAGGCTGGTTTGAAAGGCAAAGCTGTGATTGAGCAGTGAGTAGTCTTTGGAGCGAGGTAAGTGTTGTGTGTAACTTTGACTTGAGATAATTAGGGACCCTCGGACTATTTGCTATGTGAAATTCATATGAGCAGCGTATATGTGAGGTGACGAGTGCTTATGCGACGCCAATTTATCTGTATCCCCTATTTTCCCATTTTCTCATATTATCTCTTTCCCTATCTTAATTGTTACATGATCTAATTGTGTTCCCATGCCTAATTTCTACTTGTTAGACATTGTTTCCTCTTGTTCATGATATTGTTCTTTCCATAGTTTTATTTTCTCCTATTATTTGCTTACGCTGGTTTATCGGTACCTTTTGTTGTATACTCTGAATTGGTCTCGCTGTGTAGTAATACTTATGTGAACTTTCATGACGTACACGTTTCCTATTTGTTTCGGTTTGGTGTTTAAGTATTGTGGAGGGCTTCCATGATTTGAATTGTGAATTTATTGTGTGTACTGAGCACTTGATGTTGATACGGTGGGATCGGGTTGCACGTCGCAACAGGTGTAATAAGGGTGGATTTTTTGGTGGCATAAGGGTGAACTATGATTGTGTTATTATGATACAGTGGGATCAGGTTGTATACCGCAACAGGTGTAATAAAGGTGGATTTTTTGGGGGCATAAGGGTGAACTATGATTGTGTTATTGTGATACGGTGGGATCGGGTTGCACGCCGCAACAGGTGTAATAAGGGTGGATTGTTTGGGTGGCATAAGAGTAAACTATGATTGTGTTATTGTGATATGGTGGGATCTGGTTGCACGCCACAATGCTTTTATTTATATTCACTGTTGTTTATGCTATTATGAGGAAATAAGGGAGGAGTATGAGATGTACGGTGGGATCGGGTTGCGCGCCGCAATAATGTTTTCATTTCATGAGCTATGTTGGTTTTCTCATAATAGCAGGGAGGGTCTGAAATGATCCCAGTGGCGGCTACTTTAATTTTATTTAGTTGTGTATTTTCATTAAGACAACTTTGTATTTATTTTAGACCCTTGTATGTATTACTCTAGAAGCTCGTGCACTTGTGATATCGGGTCCAGGGATTTGTACCAGATGTTTCTACGGTTTTAGCTTCCGCATTTATATTTGGATCATTGCAGTTAAATCAGTTCTTTTTCATTAATTAAATTTAAATTGTTAAAAAGGATAAATTGTTCTAACGTTGGCTTGCCTAGCAAGTGAAATGTTAAGCGTCATCACGGTCCCGACGGTGAAAATTTCGGGTCGTGACATAAACACTTTGGCGCCCACCATAGGGCTAAGGATAATAGTGGCAATTTTGTACAAATTTTCATAACACACCCTATTTTACACTTGTTCTTTGAGTTTTTAATTTCAGGTCAGATTAAAAATGTCGAACTCCCAATCTGCCCCTTTGAACGTGGATGCTGAGTCCGACCACCATGGCAAAAACACCGTGGTACCCAGCAACGAGGTACCCCATGTTGACCCTAATGGAGTTCCAGTTGCCGATCTGATCGATGCTAACTCACACGTGGCTATTGAAGCACACTTGCCTACTGACCCCGAAAACAGCCTTCGTGGGGGATCCCGGTCGATAGCCCAAAGTACACACGGCGGTGAAGGTGACGGGATCAACTTGCGCGTGATCTTCGAAATGTTACAGGCTCAACAGACAGCGATAGCCCAGTTGGAGAACCAAAGTCGAGCCCCCAGCAGCGTTGAGCCCGGACTGTCCTGGGAAAACGCCCTAAGAAATGAACCGGCCATGGAAAGGCCAGGTGAATCAGAACTCGGGACCAACCCCGAGATCATAAAGATGCTTGAGGAACTGACAAAATGGGTCAAATCAGGAGAAAAGAAAATCGAAGCGAATGACAAAAAAGTGGAGACATATAACTCCAAGGTCGACCAAATCCCTGGAGCACCACCGATACTGAAGGGCTTGGATTCCAAAAATATTGTCCAAAATCCTTTCCCTCCGAGCGCAGCTCCGAAGCCGATCCCAAAGAAGTTTCATATGCTGAAAGTTTGAAATATTATAGGACAACCGATCCCAACGAACATGTGACCTCTTATACGTGCACCATCAAAGGAAATGACTTGGACGATGATGAAATCGAATCCGTTCTGCTGAAAAAGTTCGGAGAGACCTTGTCAAAAGGAGCTATGATATGGTATCACAACTTACCCCCTAATTCTATTGACTCATTTGCTATGCTTGCAGATGCTTTTGTAAAAGCGCACGCCAGGGACATCAAGGTCGAGACCAGGAAATCAAACCTTTTCAAGGTAAAGCAACGAGATAACGAGATGCTCAGGGAATTCGTATCGAGTTTTCAAATAGAATGGATGGACCTGCCTTCGGTCGTAGATGATTGGGCCGTTCAGGTGTTCACCCAAGGAATCAATCCCCGAAGCTCATTGGTTTCACAGAATTTGAAGAAAAATTTGTTAGAATATCCGGCAATAACTTGGGTTGACGTCCATAACTGGTACCAATCAAAAATCAGGGTCGAAGATGACCAACTCGGGGCCCCTTTCGGGTCCATTTATCCTATTAGAGCTGGTGACAGATCCAAAAGAGACATTGATCGTGAACCAAAATCGAATAGAAACCGGTATCAACCATACAATGGATATCGAAGGGTAATGGGTCCGGACGCAACATTGTGATAAGTGTAAGAAGGAGCAACCAAGGTCAGAATAACTGGGGACTCATGAGCAAAAGAGGTTCTAAGGAAGCACCAGGGTTATCGGAGTACAACTTCAATGCCTACATTGCCGCCATCGTATCAGCCATCGGACGCATCAAAGATACTAAGTGGCCTCGACCATTGCAATCTGATCTTGCCCAAAGGGACCCCAACCTAATGTGTAACTATCATGGCACTCAGGCCATATAACCGAAGACTGCCGAGAACTTAGAGAGGAAGTAGCCCGGTTATTCAACTAAGGACACCTCCGAGAGTTTATGAGTGATTGAGCCAAAAATCACTTTATGAATAGGGAGTCTAACAAGTAGATCGAACAAGAGGAACCTCAGCATGTCATTAACATGATCATTGGTGGGGTTGACGTCCCCCAGGGGCCGATGTTAAAGCGCACTAAAGTGTCCATTACAAGAGAAAACGGACTCAAGATTATGTACCGGAGGGAACCGTATCTTTCAACGATGAGGATGTTGAAGGTATCGTGCAACCACACAATGATGCACTGGTAATATCTCTACTCATATATAAATCTTGAGTTAAGCATGTGTTAATTGGTCCAGGTAGCTCGGCCAATATCATCAGATCGAGGGTCGTGGAATAGCTGGGTCTACAAGACCAAATTGTGCCTGCAGTTCGAGTTCTAAACGGGTTTAACATGGTATGTAAGACCACTAAAAGGGAGATAACCCTGCCGGAACATTTCAGGAAACAAAGTTCTATGTGATCAAAAGAGATATGAGATACAACGCTCTATTCGGGAGGCCTTGAATTCATAATATGAGGGCAGTACCCTCGACGCTACATCAAGCGTTAAAATTCCCCACACCGAGAGGGATCAACATGATTTACGGAGAGCAACCGGCTACAAAAGATATATTCGCGGTAGATGAGGTGGTCCCAATATCTACACTCTCAACATCGAAGAACCCGAGTTCGGTTACCAAGGAAGAAACCAAATAGCAATCACCGATATCGGCCCCCGACCGAACCAGAAAAGCAGGGGACGAGCGAGGAGGACGATTACGGAGTCCCAAAGTCTTTCATAGCCCCTAACGATTCTGATGCCATGAGGCTTATTCACGATACCGGCCCTCGACCTAACCAGAAAAGCAGGGGGCAGGGCACGGGGCTTATTCCCGAGCTCAGAAAAAAACTCATTGAATTTCTTATAGCTAACATGGATTGCTTCGTTTGGTCCCATCTTGACATGACAGGGATCCCGCTGGAAATAACTACTCACAAGTTGAGCTTAGATCCGAGGTTTCACCCAGTTAAACATAAGAGGAGGCCTCAGTCTGAAGTCAAGCATGCATTCATCAAAAGGCGAGGAAACCTTCAACATACTGAAGAAATAAAATATGAAGCTGAACTCGGAGAAATGCCCATTTGGAGTCGGGTCCGGGAAGTTCATCGGATTCATGGTGTCCAACTGGGGAATCGAGATCAATACCGACAAAATCAAGGCCATAGAAGACATCATCGTGGTGGACAATGTCAAGGTCGTTCAAAGTCTAACCGGGTGCATAGCTACCTTGGGTCGATTCATTGCACGGTCCTTCGATAAGAGCCATCGGTTCTTCTCGTTATTGAAGAAGAACAACAACTTTTCGTGGATTTCAGAATGCCAGCAAGCCTTGGAATATCTCAAACGGTACCTTTTGAGTCCACCTTTACTTCATACACTGAAGGCAGTCGAGCAGTTATACCTATACTTAGCGGTATCTGGGATAGCGGTGAGTGGAGTCTTAGTCCGGGAAAAAGAAGGTATGCAATTCCCTATATATTATGTTAGCAAGACTCTAGGCGAGGCCGAAACGAGGTATCCTCACCTAAAGAAATTGGTGCTCGCTTAGCTAAGCGCCTCCAGGAAGTTAAAGTCATATTTTCAATACTATCCTGTACGTGTCGTGACCACTTACCTATTAAGGAACATAATGCACAAACTCGAGCTCTCGGGGCGACTGGCCAAATGGACCGTGGAAATTAGTGGGTACGATATTGAATACTGATCCCGAACCGTAATCAAATCTCAAATTTTGGCAGACTTCGTGAATGATTTCACGCTGGCCTTAATACCCGAAGTCAAAAATTAATTGTTGTTAACCTCGAGGACCTCCTTGGGGATCTGGACACTCTTTACAGATAATGCTTCGAACGCAAAAGGGTCTAGACTTGGCATCTGTTGAAGCCTCCCACGGGTAATGTAATTAGGCAATATATTAGAACTGTGAAATTGACTAATAATGAGTTCGAGTATAAGGCCATGATTGCACGTCTCTAACTGGCTAAAAGCCTGTGGCCGAGGTGATCGAAGCCAAATGTGATTCCCTCCTTGTGGTGAATCAAGTCAATGGTACATTCGAAGTGAAAGAGGAACGAATGCGAAGATACCTGGATAAGCTACAGGTAACACTACATCGATTGAAGGAGTGGACCTTGCAACATATACCCCGAGATCAAAACAACGAAGTTGATGCTCTAGCTAACTTGGGGTCATTGGTTGATGAAGATGAATTCAGCTCGGGGACGGTCATACAACACATGAAATTAGTAATGGAAGAAGGCCACGCCAAGATACACTCGACAAGCTTAACTTGGGACTGAAAAAACAAGTATATAGATTACCTGAAGACTAGAAATTTTCCCTCGAATCCTAAAGAATCGAGAGCTCTGTGCACGAAGGCGGCCAGGTTCAGCCTGTCCAAAGATAACACCCTGTTCAGAAGAACGTTCGATGGACCACTCGCCATATGTCTGAGACCGAGAGACACCGAATACGTTTTGAGGGAAGTTCACGAAGGCACATGCGGGAACCACTCGGGGGCCGAATAGTTGGTTCGTAAGATAATCAGAGCCAGCTATTACTAGACCAACATGGAGAAAGATGCGAAGGAGTTCATGCAGAAATGCGGCGGCTGTCAGAGGTACGCACCGATGATCCATCAGCTTGGGGAGCTATTGCATTCGGTCTTGTCACCCTGGCCATTCATGAAATGGGGAATGGACATCGTCTGTCCCCTGGCATGGGCACTCGGTAAGGCTCAATTTATATTATTTATGACTGACTATTTTTCTAAATAGGCTGAAGCTCAGGCATTCGAGAAAGTCAGAGAAAATGAAGTCATTGATTTTATTTGGGACAACATAATATGTCGATTTAGAATACCGCCCGAGATCGTATGTGACAACGGGAAGCAGTTCAACGGCAGTAGGGTAAGAAAATTTTTCGAAGACCATAAGATCAAAAGGATCCTGTCAACACCCTATTACCCTAGTGGGAACGGGCAGGCGGAGTCTACAAACAAGACCATAATCCAAAACCTTAAGAAGAGATTGACCGACGCCAAAGGAAAATAGAAGGAAATTTTGCTCGAAGTCCTGTTGGCATACCGTACGACTTCAAAGTCTAGTGTCAGGGACAACCCATTTTTTTGGTCTACGGTGACGAAGTACTAATACCGGTCGAGGTAGGAGAACCGAGTTACAGGTTCCAATATATAACCGAAGAGTCAAACGGTGAGGCCAAGAGCACGAGCCTGGAATTATTGGATGAAAGGTGCGAGGCCGCCCTCGTTCGGTTGGCCACCCAGAAATAACGGATTGAAAGGTATAATAATCGCTCTCCGACACTTAAGTATCGGGGACTTAGTGTTAAGAAAGGTGACACTGAACACCCAAAACCTGAATAAGGGGAAGCTGGGACCGAATTAGGAAGGTCCATATTGAATTATCGAGATTACCAATAAAGGTTCATACAAACTCGAAGCGGGGAACGGTGAGCAGCTACCGAACAACTAGAACATAACCCACCTAAAACGATACTACTGCTAAGGTACGACCCCATTCATTCTTTTTATTATTATTATTATTATTACATATATTGCAAATTGGACTAACACTTGCAGTCAACAGCCAAAGGAAGGTGTAGTTGTTAGACCTGAAAGCAGGCGTTGCACTCTTTTTTCCTTAAACCAGTTTGTCCCAAATGGGTTTTCCGGCCGGAGTTGATGTTCATATCAACAGTATCCGAGCCCTCTCAACGATCGACCTCGAATACTGGGGGCCATCACCCTCGGATAATGATTTTTAGCAAGGAAGGAAACTTTATGCTTGAACAATCTGGACTCGGTGAATAGGATTTATTTTAAGGGCCAAACAATCAAATGAACCATGCATGCATAGATCACCTAAGTCATAACACAAAGCTTATACACACTTACAATCTTGTATATTGCACACAGGAATGAAAGAAAGTTTATACCTTGTAGATACATATTTTGTCCCTTAAGACTATTACATTTTGTTCCTTAAGGATATCGAGCCCAAGGGCCGCCTCTATCCAGTTCCAATAGATCACCCCCACTTGGGGACTGCAGTCCAAGGCAAGCTCAAATGGCTCGGGCTATCAATGCCCGGAGGCACAAAAGCCTATTAGGCAGTGCCTAAACTTAAAAAGCTACAGCCACCCCCACTCGGGGACTGCCGTCCCAGGCGAGCTCGGACGGCTCGGGCTATCGAAGGCGGAGGCACAAAAGCCTATTAGGTAGTGCTTAAACTTAAAAAGCTACAGCTACCCCCACTCGGGGACTGTCGTCCAAGGCAAGCTCGGACGGCTCGGGTTATCGAATCCCGGAGTTACAAAGCCTATTAGGCAGTACCTGAACTTATAAGGCTATGATCACTCTATAAATGGCCTAGAGACGTCCGAAGCCCGTAATCAAAACATAAGGCCTTCAAAATTCCAAACTGACTCAAAGGATACCCTCGGCAAAATTAAAGTCTAAATATTCTGAACAAACACTTTCGAGGAAATCTTCCAGTAATATCGAGCTCCAATGAGTTTTAAATGAAACTTACATAAAAACAAGTCTTGTTCGGGCCTCCGAACAAACAACCTATTACTGCATTTTATCCCGTGCTAAGGCATTTGAAATCTCTACAATTATAAAAAGAATGCTAAAGGTAATACACTTGGAAATTCCCAAGAGGAAAAAGAACCTTGTATATACACATCCCAAAATATCTTTACAAAGGCCAATGAAAACAGCCTCAAAAAAATAAAAATATAAAATGCAAAACAAAGAAAACTTCCTAAGGCACCTATGCCTGATCTCCGCCGAAACCCGTCTCATCATTAGAGCCATCAGAGTCTTCTCCATCTTCGGGTTCACCGAAGTCCTCAAAGCCTTTTTCACCCTCAAGCTCGGCCAGCTTCTTGGCCTCTACCTTGAGCCTCCGTCCTCTTCAATCTCGACCGACAGGTCGAAACCTCAGGCATAAATCTCCTTGAGGGTCTCCCTTCGAGACATCCGCTTCACGTACTCAACGGTAACTTTCAGGCGAGTCTCGGCCACCTCAATATCAGCCCTGTACTGGACCACCATCTCTTCAGCATCATCCCTGGATTTTTCTGACTCAGACCTCGTTATTTCGAGCTCCTTGCCAAGGGTATCACGTTCAGCAATGGTCGAGCCCAGTTGAGCTTGGAGGTCCTCGATTCGCTGAGACCGTGTATCGGCTTTCTCTTTCGCCACTCGGAGGTGGACCTCTACTAATGCTAGCTGCTCCCGGGCAGTCTCCTTCTCCAAAGCCAGTCGGTCCATTTTTCCTTTCCAGACATCGACCAAGGCCTGAACATCGTTCATTTTAGACGGTAGCTGGTCGATCCGATCAATCTTCTGATGGACCTGCGAGTTTTGGTCGTTAGTCACCATGGCTAAATCGTCATTGCTAACTTCAAAAATCTTTACCTATTCCACCAAGTCGGCATGCTCCTTCTGAACCGCCTCCAACTCGGCCTGAAGACTCTTGACGACACCCTCGTGTTGCTCACTGAGAAGCTTATACGTGTCGCTCTTCTCGGCAAGCTCCTTGGCCTCAACCTCGAGTTGGTTAACCTTGGCCCGGTACCAGAGTAAACTTTCATGATGGAGGACCGAAGCCTGCAAAAATATAAAAAAGAGAAGACGTGAGAAATATCAATAACTAAGTCAGAAGATGGAAGAATGTAACGATGCCTTACCCAATTCAGTGCCTACTACACTTCGTTAAACAAACACGGCATATCCACCTCACTCATTTTCGCCTGGTCGTGTTCGGTTACCAGGCACCGGAGGTAGCTCACCACTCCAACGGGGTCAGAAAGAACCCAGGCATCCTCTGAGACGGTGATGATTATTTACCTCTTACGGCCAGGATCCATGCTTGGGGCGGGGAACTGGTTGATCAACTTTGGGCTCAAATTTAGTCCATCAGTTTCTACAGATGGCTGCTTCCTCGGCACCTCCCGGTGATCCAACCCAATGAATTCTTCCAAAACGGCCGAGTCTACACCCTCGAAAAAAGAACGAAAGGGATTGTTCGCACCATGAGCCCCTTCGTTGGATCGCTCATTCGCTGTTCGCGCCCCTTCGAGCATGTATTCGGTATAAGATGGAGACCCTAAAATATCTATTACACTGGGTGCCTCCTTCGGGGCATGGCTGATATCCCGGGAAGTCTCGGCTCCGATATCCTCATTGACCTCTCTAATCTGAAGGAGATCGGCCTCCTGAATCTCCCGTTCAACAGCCACTCACTCTTCGAGGGAGATCGGTTTACGGGCCACAAATATATCATCCTCTCCGGGGTCATCCCCAAGCCGATAAAGCGAGTCCGAGTCGGGTGCTCGAGATCCATAACTCTCCTTTGGCTTGAGGGTCAACCTTCTCCTTGGCTTCTTCATATCTGAGCTCAGGGAAGTTGGAGCCTTTCTTTTCTCCTTCTTTCCCGCAGCAACCCCAAGACGAAGGGATCAACGGACAAGTCCTCATCCCCTACTGGAGGCCTAAGCTCAATGGTCTTAGGCAGGCCTGCAAAAAGAATAGAAAGGAAACGAGAATGTGATGCTAAAAGAGGAGCCTAATGTTACTTATCCAAGAAAGAGATCTTACTGTGATAACAAGCCTCCCAACGCCCTTCGAGAGCTCGCGCCATGAGTGCTCCGAGTAAGGCATTTGCAAACAAATACCCTCCATCCACTCCTTGAGCCGAGGAATGGCGTTTGGGACTCGAGCAATAGGTGCGCCACCGCAAATACTGGTAAGGAAAAAGGAGATGAACGCAAAATCGACATTTAAAGGAATGTTGTGCTTATGTGTTACATTCCACTTCTCGGAGAAAGGCCTATATTCGGCAGGAATCAAGTCTGAGGTCCTCACTCGAATGAAGCGTCCCTGCCAGCCGCGGTCCCAGTCCTCATCGATGATTGAGAATGGGGCTTTGCTAGCCCGCCGTACGAGCTTTATCAGTCCCTCTCAGAATATCCGCGGACTATACAGGCGGAGTAGATGATTGATGGTAAATCGACATGAGTCGATTTTGTCGAAAGAGGATTATGATCCTCCACAACAACGGGTGGATCTGACCGAGGCATACTTCATACCTCCTATAGAAATCCAGAATGACCGGATCCACCGGGCCCAGTGTGAAGGGGTAAGTGTAAACACTCAGATATCCCTCAACATGGATAGTAATGGCTTCCTTGGGCCCGGGGATTACTATGTCCTTATCCGCCCAACTGAAATCCTTTCGAACCGCAGGGAGGACTTCTTCGGTGATGGAGCAAATGTACCTAGATACCGCCTCGCATCGGCCTTGCATCGACGAGGGATTTTCAACCTTAAAATTATCCGCGATCGAGCACCCCCTGGGGATGAATATTTTCAAGGAAGGCTCGGGAGTCAGTTCATCGGTAGCCACACGCAGAGTGGTTCTCTCGAGGACGACCACATCGGGTGTGGTCTCCTCGACTTCGGTGGTTAGTTACGAAGAAGAAAAAATAACTTTTTGGGGAACGGTTTTGGAAGTTTTCTCCATTATTATCTGGATAAAGTCTGAAAAATATGATGAAAGGTTGGAAATGAAGAGTAAAAGCTTTACTGAGAAAATCAGGTATGTTGGTTTGGGTAGAAAATGATTAAAGCTTGCAATTTACTGAGAAATCTTGAATAACGGAGGTAAAAAAAGTTGGAGTGTGAAGAAAGGCAGTAATATCCTGAAGATTCGAAGGTAGAAGCTTGGTCAAAAGGTAAAAACTAAACGAAGGAGGGGAGTATTTATAAGGGCTTCGCGCCGTTTCATGTCCAGGGATGGCCCGCCGATGGCTGACACACGTTTGAAGTCATTATGACGTGACTGACAGTAGTTTCGGGACCATGACCCCTAATTTCGAATCCCAAAGGCCTCGGAGAGCATTACAAGATAATCGAGCACGGTCAATAAATGCCCGTGATATCCGTCACCAGCCGGATGTCATGGCGTGAATCTCGGCACGTATCGACAGAGAACCGGTGATTAGTTAAATAGAAGATTTTTACCTTTTATGGAATTGTACTTAAGGTAAAACTCCCCTAGTATATAAAGGAGGGTCTAATTATTCATTAGGGACACTGTAACATGCACATCAAGGTAATATACTCTTATTTTCTCCGTTATTCAAAGTTATTATTTTTGTTCATCAAATCACCAGTAACGTGAGCTCGGGATCGAAGGCAGTCATTTTGTTAAGCTGTTACTAAGTCCGAGATCACTACTCTTGATTGGTTTGAAAATTTATTACATCCTTTATATGTTTAATCTAACGCAATTTATCGTATGTATCGAATTAATCCACATATCCTTAAAACCACTCACAAATTTAATTGTTATCTATTTTTTAGGGTAAACAAGTATACTATAATAGTATATAATATACTGTAGTGATATACTATAATAATTTGCAATATATTACAACAATATACTACTATCATTTATTGAATCATCTGGGTGCTATTGTACAAAGCTAAAATCGTGATTATTGTTGGAATTTGGTTGCTAATAATTGAATAGTTGGAGCCACCTCAAATAATTTCAGTAGCTAGTAGTATTGTCACGACCCAAAAATCACACATGTCGTGATGGCGCCTATCCCGATACTAGGCAAAGCCGACAACATGTGTGATTTTTGGGTCGTGATAAGTTAGTATCAGAGCTTAGGTTACATAGGTCTCACGAGTCATGAGCAAGTTTAGTAGAGTCTTGTGGATCGGTACGGAGACGTCTGTACTTATCTTCGAGAGGCTGCCGAACCCTTAGGAAAATTTCACTTTCTAGTATTCTATCGTGCGGAATTGATTCAGCTTGAAACATAATTCTTTGAATTCCTTCCATGCATTCGTGTGCGCATGTGAGCGCTCAGTATCAGCTGTGTATCGCTGGCTTGTGATTCCATGAATGAGGTTCGAGATGAGTATTCTTGTTTTGTTGATGGGCCAGTCTGGAGGACTTGAGGCTAGAGTTAGACCGCAGCTTATGCTCGGTAGTTTTGATTGTGAGAACTAGTACAATTGGACTTATGTGTTCGATAGTATTCTATGAGTGGAATTTGTGGTTCGATGAGCGGTTGAATGACTATATGATAAGTATGTTGTGAATGCGGGATGTGTTCAGATGGATTGAATGAGACAAATAAAGTTTACTTGTGACTCAAAAGTTTGCTATTGGGTACTTGATTCCTATTTTGATGTGACGTACAGTCTTGAGTTGTGAGTCCATCGAGGGATCTGTCATGATGTTTAATTGTGGAGCGAAGTAGATCTTCATGTCGTATTGATGAGTTCTAACTCAGAAATATTAAGTGATTCCATGGTAATTGTGGCTGCGAAAGGGTATAGCTATATGTCAATTTGAGGCTAAGCAGGTGGGTTATCTCCTGCGGAGTAATCTATGTAGGTATGTTCCTTATAATGTTGAGTGTAGAGTTTCTTTTCTACTAGCTAGGCATATTGTTGAGATTTGAATTTGAATCCTGTTGAGAAAGTTGACGTGACTGTCACGAGAATAAATGCGAACTTAGCGGATGATTGGGGTATTTTATGGTGAGTGTTGCATAAGCTTGAGAAGAATTTTCATTGAACTGACTGTGGTATTATGGCAGTAATAAAGTATGGTATTGTGAGTTATGGAGTGTTTTGTTGTATGGCTTTGAGCCAAGTGGGGGAGCCTGCTATTGGTAATTCAATTTCATAGATATATGTTAAATTTTAGTTTGGGTCTGAGGCATACTTGTGGGTTAGTTATGACTTGTAGAGGTGGAGATCGAGGATGACTCGGGTAAGGAAATTCCTAGATACGGGTTACATTGTACTTTATGAAAATATATAAATTATGGAATGATTAAGTTGTTATTTTGAAGGATGTAGTGCGCACGAATTATGAATTTAATTGTTTGTGTTAAGGCAAGGTTACTTCTTTGAGTGTTGAGTGTGCTAAAGGAACACGTGTCTTTCGGCCCATTTGGGCGGAGCAAATTAGATTTGAATAGAGTGGATGACTCTCGAGAGGGTTCTAATGGATTCAAAATGTATATGTGGCAATTGAAAATTTTTTGAATTTATATATCACTAGAATCAGTTACTTACACTGGATAGTATCAAGGCGTACAATAATTCTGTTTGACAATGGATTCTACATTTCAGTATAAGAAAGGAAAAAGGAATAATTTTAAATTCACATAAGGTCCTTAAGAGTGGGTGTCTCGGTTGTGGTATTTATGGAGATGCTTAAGAAGAATATAGTGAGCTTTGGGTAAGGATCGTAGTGTTCTAACAAGGAGAAGTGTCAACTTGAGGGTAATTCAGAAGAAACTCGAAGAAAAATAGGACAACTGGGTAGTAGGCTAGACGAGTATGGTAATGATATGTTCGGTTCTTTTGGGGTAATTATGATGTGGTGAGACTTTATAGATATTTTGGTGGCAATATTCTTGGGTTTGGTGACCTGCGTGGATTGGTCGAGTTAGAGGAATTCAGTTTTGATAGCTTGGTTATGTGCAAATGGATTTGAAAGTGTTCTTGATGGTTTCTACCATGGTTTGAACTAGATATTTCTACCGGTGTAGGAGACATGTTGTGCATTGTGAACTCCTCATGGATGAGAGGAAATGGAAGGTTTATAATTGATCGGGTATGTAATATGCTTGTGACTCAGAGTTAATAAGGAGATTCTCGTGCTTGTCACATGAGGGCATAATAAATGTGGTGTGTCGTGCGAGATTAAGACTTACATATACAAGATGGTAGTTCATTCTGTAAAGCAAAACCACAAATTATGGACAGAATGGTCAATTTCAGATGTTTAGACGGATATTATAACTACTCGGTAATCCCTGAGAAGGGTGTGCATTTCAAAAGGGTCATTGTGTTTTGACTTTCGGTTATCATCGGTATTGCGATATTCACATAGTTAATAGATTGTTGATATTCCAATTATTGCTATATGACACGGGAGGAAATGTGAAAGTATTCCTCATGGGGTGATCGTGCGTGAAAGATGTGTTAGTCATTCGAGTGCTGGAGTTGGGACCAGTCACGGCGATTCCTGTGTTTTATGAAAGTGGAGACTGGGGTTCTGAGAAGCATATTGTTTCAGGTTTGTGGCCTGTTTGAGGTATATATATATATATATATATATATATATATATATATATATGTGTGTGTGAGGTTTGAGCCCATGTGCGGGCATCGGGGCAAGTATTCAGACTTGGGAACATGTTTAGACTATGATATGCCTAGAGTTAACGGTTAAGCTTAAAGTATGACGTTTCTCATATTTGTACCTTTGTTGAGAACCATCTCGGCTATACTTGAGGTTTCAAAGAGGTTAATTCCTTGAATAAACTGGGTAGTTACTATTTATGCGTTCACTTGCCGATTTGAGTTGTGATAGTGCACTTTGCACATGCCTACTCTATGGCGTGTTATTTATACCAGTCCAGGAGCATGTGAATTTTATTTAATTTATCATAGACATGTGTATTTATTTGGTTTCTCCTATATGATATGCTTGTACTGGAGGCCTGCGACCATGCCAGGCAGATTATGTTATTGACACGTGAGTTGTCCGTGCGGATCCATATATTGATACGATAACACGTGAGTTGTCTGTGCGGGTTGATCTTAATGTGAGCTCTAGGAGAGCTGGTTACCTTTATTAGATTCGAGTGTCTTGGTTTTGCCATGTATGGTAAGCTCATAGCATGTCGATTGTAGAAGTGCTTGTTGAACTTGTGAAACGGTTCTCTTCTTTGAAATGTTTTTCTATTTTTGGGTACACGGATTGCGCAGTTTACAGATTGGATTAGATTTGTGTGGCATGTTTGTGGGATAGTTGTGTTTAATAATATATGGTCATTGGACCTAGAATGAGTACTATCGGGTTTAATTATGGTATATTTGGGAGGATGACATTGAAAGTCGACTTAGAAAGTGATTATGGTTTTGGTTGGGGCAATATAACTCCATGACTTGTTGATTTGATAAGGGGTTATGAGATTCCACGTGTTTCTTTTATTATCAGCAGTGTAGGAAAGTTTTGGAACGAGGTTTTGTGGGATGTAGGGTTTAATATAGTACTTGGTTGGTTTGGAGTAATTACCGATATCGGAAATGGTGCTGCGAGTATGCGAGTTGTGTGATATATTATGTGATCACATCGTGAGTTATGGCTATGACTTGATACAGTTTGTTCGGACTTATACAGTGTGTGGATGTGAGATTCGGGTCTTGAAAAGAATTCTGGATGTTATAAATGAGGCTCCAAGGTTTTTGGGCTAAGGTTAAATTAATGATTTTCAGTTATGTTGTGTTGTCAGGCCTATATAGAATATGATGATGTGGGATCACCCCCGTGTATGTGCGTGGTAAGGTGGAATAGTGATTCGAAGGTTTAGGAACGACTCTTAGCACGCAGTTTACATCACAGTTTTGGAGGGCAGTACAACGAGAATTAGGTACACAGGTTCAACTAAGTACAACATTTCACCCTCAGATGGACGGATAGTCCGAGCGCACTATTCAGATATTGGAAGATAAGTTACACGCTTGTGTTATAGATTTCGGGGGTTCTTAGGATCAATTTCTACCACTGCCAGAGTTTGCTTACAATAACAGCTACCAATCGAGCATTCAGATGGCTCCGTATGAGGCTTTATATGGGAGACGATGTCGGTCTCCGGTGGGTTGGTTTGAGCCGGGTGAGACTAGACTATTGGGTACTAATTTATACTTTGGAGAAGGTTAAATTGATTCAGGAGTGGCTTCACATGACGCAGTCTAGACAGAAGAGTTATGCTGACGGGGAGGTCCATGATGTTGCTTACATGGTTGGGGAGAAGGTTCTTCTAAAGATTTCACCCATGAAGGGTGTGTTGAGGTTCGGGAAGAAGGGCAAGTTGAGCCCTCGGTATATTGGGCCTTTTGAATTACTTAAGAAGATTGGAGAGCTGGCTTATGAACTTGCATTTTCACCTAGTCTATCAGGTGTTCCATGTGTCCATACTCCGAAAGTATGTTAGGAATCCGTCTCATATTTTGGATTTCAGTACTGTACAGCTGGACGGTAATTTGACTTATGATGTGGAGCCGGTGGCCATTTTAGACCGACAGGTATGAAAGTTGAGAAATAAAGAAATTACCTCTGTGAAAGTATTATGGCGAAACCAACAGGTTGAGAGGCCACTTGGGAAGCCGAGGAGGAAATGAAGAAGAAATACCCTCATTTAATTTAATAGTCATGTATTTATAAATTGTGTTCTACGAAAATGCTAAGAGTTACCTTCTATGAATTATGTATCAACTGTATAGCTGTTGTTAAAGGTGTTCTGTTTTGGTAGTATACTACTCGTGAGGCCACGATTGGAATTTTTTTTAATGTTATGTTGCGTCGTTGGTTCATGAATATGTTGTTAGGACTAGTTTTGGTGATTCTCTAGCAGGTGGTTAGGCCAATTGCAGAGGACACTCTACCGAAATTTCTGAAAAATTTGGGAGTTAGCCAAATTTTGGGGCCTTAATGAATTTGAAATGTTGGAAGAATATCTAAGATCTATATGAAGTCAAGAACGATTAGAGATAATGGTGAAGGTGAAAAGAGAATAATATTGTGCCTAATAATGACTTGTAAACATTCGAGGACGAATGTTCTTAAGTGGGGGAGAATGTAACACCCCGAAAATATTTTTAAGTGTTTTAAGGCCATTAAGAAGATTGGCGGGTGCTAATTATATCAATTCGGGTATGAACAAGACTGATAATTTAAATGATATCAGATGATAATATATGTATGAGGTGCATTAAAAAATGATTTAGGGTCTAAGAAGAGCCCTAACGCTAAGTCAAGTTGAAAATTATATGATGAGATAAAGTTTCAAGTGAGTTTGCACAAGATCTAAATTCAAACGAGCATAACTCTCACGATATGAAGAGTTATATGGTGTATAACCTATCATATTAAAGCCCTTTGAGTCTAGTTTCCAACGCGTTAAACCGTTTGTCATTTGGAAATTTATACAAGAGGTTATGACCTATTTACTAAAGGGTGACAGAAGAGCTATGCGAGTCTTGCGTAGCCTACGCACCATTGCGTAGGCAAAATCAACATGGAAGTGAAGGGGAGGGTTAAGCTGCATAGCCAATTTGCGTAGGCTACACGGCCAGCCTACGCAGCTCATTTTCTATAAAACAGGGGAGGTTCGGGGAGAGAGAAAAAGATAATATTTTTGGCTAAGTTTTGGATTCTAGAGAGAAGGTGGGGCATCCTCAACCCAAATACACATCAAAGGTGAGTTAAATAATATTTTTATAATGGATTAACACTAGTTACTGGTAGTATTAACATCTACATGGATTGAAATTCATAGGGATTTTTTTAATCTTCAAGAATCATTCAAAATAGTTCGAGTTAGGGTTTGAGCTACTAGAGGTAAATTCTCCACCCTACACTTAAATACAACTATGGATTAAGTATTTGAAATGTATTGTGAAGTAGAAAGTACCAATTGGTTGAAGAATTATGCTAGTCCTTGAAATGGGTATTGTGAGTTAGGGTTCTTGAATGGAAAAGAAGATGAATAGTGAATTTTTGAATCTTGCTAGGATGGTTGGTGATTCTAGTGATTCAATAGCTTAATAATGATTAAATATTAAATCATATAACCTAGATTGGGGCTTAAAGGCCAAGGATGAAATTTATTAAGGATAAAAGGGATATGTATGGGTGAATTGGGCTTGTTGAAGACTTTAATTAAAGATTTGAGGGTCGAGTTGATCCCGGAATTTGGTGAAATTTATATGGTTGGACTCGTGGTTAGATGGGCGTTCATATTTTATAACTTTTGTCGGGTTCCGAGATGTGGGCTCCACGAGCGATTTTTGGATGAAATTTTGGATTTTTATGGAAAAATTATATTTTCATATGGAATTAATTCCTACAATTTTTATTGACTGAATAGAATTATTTGTGACTAGATTCGAGGCGTTTGGAGGCCAATGCACGAGGCAAAGGCATAGCGGAATAAGAAATTATACGGTTTGAGGTAAGTAACAATTTTAAATTTGGTCCTGAGGGTATGAAACCCTGGATCATGTGTTATGTGATTGGTTTTGAGGTGACGCACATGCTAGATGACGGGCGTGTGGGCGTGCATCGTAGGAATTATGACTTGGTCAAATTCCATGGAACTGTGTAATTGAATTATCTGTTGATATCCGTACATTCTCTACGTGTTAGGGAAAATTGAGCTGAGACTCGTATTAAAAATCATGTTTTGACATATGCTGTTATTATTGGTACCCATCGGGTCATTTATGTGGTTGAATTTTATGTTCAAATTGTAATTTCACACTCAGTCATGTTTATTCATTTCATATCATATCTCAGTCTCTATTGCTATTTATTAAAACATCATATTATCAATTTTGGGATGATTATCATGATTTCTAAGAGTCCGAGAGACTGGAGAGGTTGATGACTGAGTGAGGCCGAGGGCCTAATTGCGATGATATTTATGGATCGGTCTTCAACATGTTTTATTGATTTATGCCATGATTCCCTTGACACAACGCTTGGGCTGAAGGATCCGTGATGGCGCCTATCCTGATACTAGGCAAGCCGACAACATCAATAACCCACAATTTCTTTTAAATGCGAAAAATATAATAATTAATTTAAGAGAAAACCCCACACATACTGATATAAATACACTCCCAAAACCTGGTGTCACTGAGTACATAAGAATTTATATATTACAAGTCTGGGAAACCTGGTCTATAATAATCCGAAACCAAATACAATAAACAAAAGGGTAGAGAGGGAGAGACAAGGTCTGCGAAACATAGCAGCTACCTCTGAATCTCCGAAAAATCAACTGTGTAAAATAATCAACACCCACTGTGTCCGGGATCACTGGATCTGCACACGAAGTACAGGGTGTAGTATAAGTACAATCAACTCAGCAAGTAACAATAATAAATAAGGAAATATAAGTAGTGACGAGCTTCTCAGCTAAGTCCAAATACAGTACTTCCCAACATAAAATGGTAGGCATGCTCTCAAGTTCAACATTTAAGATTTCACTGAAATTTCATAACAAATTTGGCCTAAACAAAAAATAATATTTTTTTGAAAATTTTAAAATAATAATATATGATAGCTGAAATGCAGCAAATAATGAAATCAATGCATCCTCTCAGAGAAACAGTCACTCAGTCCTCTCATTCACTCCAACCTCACAGTCACTCTTTCCTCACAGTCACTCATTCCTCACATTCACTCATCACTCGACACTCGCACTCAGTAGGTACCTGCGCTCACTAGGGGAGTGTACAGACTCCGGAGGGGCTCCTTCAGCCCAAGTGCTATATCAAGCCAATCATGGCATAAATCAATAAAACATGTTGCGGCGTGCGACCCGATCCATAAATATCCTCACAATTAAGCCCCCGGCCTCACTCAGTCATCAACCTCTCCAGTCTCTCGGACTCTTAGAAATCATGATAATCATCCCAAAATTGATAATATGATATTTTAATAAATAGCAATAGAGACTGAGATATGATATAAAATGAATAAATATGACTGAGGGTGAAATTACAATTTGAACATAAAATTCAACCACATAAATGACCCGGTGGGTACCAATAATAACAACATATGTCTAAACATGATTTTTAATACGAGTCTCAGCTCAATTTTCTCTAACACGTAGAGAATGTACGGATATCAACAAATAATTCAATTACACAGTTTCATGGAATTTGACCAAGTCACAATTCCTACGATGCATGCCTACACGCCCGTCACCTAGCATGTGCGTCACCTCAAAACCAATCACATAACACATGATCTAGGATTTCATACCCTCAGGACCAAATTTAAAATTGTTACTTACCTCAAACCGTATAATTTCTTATTCCGCTATGCCTTTGCCTCGTGCATTGGCCTCCAAACGCCTCGAATCTAGTCACAAATAATTTTATTCAGTCAATAAAAATTATAGGAATTAATTCCATATGAAAATACAAGTTTTCCATAAAAATCCAAAATTTCATCCAAATATCGCTTGTGGAGCCCACGTCTCAAAAACCGACAAAAGTTATAAAATATGAACGCCCATCCAACCACGAGTCCAACCATACAAATTTCACCAAATTCCGACATCAACTCGACCCTCAAATATTCAATTAAAGTCTTCAACAAGCCCAATTCACCCATACATATCCCTTTTATCCTTAATAGATTTCATCCTTGGCCTTTAAGCCCCAATCTAGGTTATATGATTTAATATTTAATCATTATTAAGCTATTGAAGCACTAGAATCACCAACCATCCTAGCAAGATTCAAAAATTCACTATTCATCTTCTTTTCCATTCAAGAACCCTAACTCACAATACCCATTTCAAGGACTAGCATAATTCTTCAACCAATTGGTACTTTCTACTTCACAATATATTCCAAATACTTAATCCATAGTTGTATTTAAGTGTAAGGTGGAGAATTTACCTCTTGTAGCTCAAACCCTAACTTGAACCCTTTTGAATGATTCTTGAAGATTAGAAAAATTCCTATGAATTTCAATCCATGTAGATGTTAATATTACAAGTAATTAGTGTTAATCCATTCTAAAAATATTATTTAACTCACCTTTGATGTGTATTTGGATTAAGGATGCCTCACCTTCTCTCTAGAACCTAAAACTTAGCCAAAAATGTTATCTTTTTCTCTCTCCCCGAACCTCCCCCGTTTTATAGAAAATGAGCTGCGTAGGCTGGCTGCGTAGCCTACGCAAATTGGCTACGCAGCTTAACCCTCCCCTTCACTTCCATGCTGATTTTGCTGCATAGCTGTTCTGTCGCCCTTTAGTAAATAGGTCATAACATTTTGTATAAATTTTTAAATGACACACGGTTCAATGCGTTGGAAATTAGACTCAAAGGGCTTTAATATGATAGGTTATACACTATATAATTCTTCATATCTTGAGAGTTATGCTCGTTTGAAGTTAGATCTTGTGCAAACTCACTTGAAACTTTATCCCATCATATAATTTTCAACTTGACTTAGCCTTAAGCTCTTCTTAGATCCTAAACCATTTTTTAATGCACCTCATACATATATTATCATGATCAATCGATATCATTCAAATTACGAGTCTTGTTCATATCCGAATTGATATAATTAGCACCCGCTAATCTTCTTAATGGTCTTAAAACACTTAGAAATTTTTCTAGGGTATTACAAGTATGTACAGAAATTTTTATTTCTTGGCGCTCACCGACATCTAGTCACAGAGCTTGTGTAGCAGGTTCTCAAATGCTATGAAAAGGTCAGGTGTTATGTGCCCTTTTCTCTAACGTATTCTCTTCTAAATTCCATGCATGAATAAAGTGTGATCCGTGGATTTAAATAAGCAAAACAAAAATGGTCTACAATTGAAAAGGCTTGTGTTTGGAAATTAAAAGCTTAATACATTATTGCGGGTAAGAATTAGAATCTGAAATTGAAGTCAGTTCATTTAGAACTGATTTGAAGTGGTTTTGATGGATGCTTAAGCGTGTTTCAACTTTAATAAGATAGTAGCCTTAGGGCCATATTTGGTTGTTTAAAATATGGTGCACCTTTCAGCCTTTTAAGCTTAAATAAGTAGTTATGTAATTATTTAGTGGGTAAGATTCCCTTCTTAATGGGTAAACCAGGGCCATTATTTTGGGGATTTGCAGTCGTGTCCTATATTTGTGCCACCTTTTAACATGTACCATATATTTTAAAATTATTGATTTGATAGCTATCTCACAAAAAATTCGTAATAATATGACAATTACACCCCTGACAAAAGATATAAAACGATCTCCTCCTCTCCTCTCAACAACTTTATAAAAAAATCATAAGCTTATCCAGATTCATCTTCAGAATCACACTTGCATGAAGTTGTTTCACCTTGAAGCTAAAACTTCATGCTAATATAGCATGTAGTTTTTTCATGTTGAAGCTAAAACTTCATGCTAATATAATATTAAGTTGTTTCACATTGAATCTAAAATTTCATGCTAATGCATGCTGAAGTTATTTAGTTCATTTGCTAAAATTTCAGACTAAACATGCTTACGTTATTTAGTTCATTTGCTAAAACTTCAGACTAAACATGCTTAAATTATTTAGTTCATTTGCTAAAATTTCAGACTAAACATACTTAAGTTTTTTTCTTGTAGTATGTAATTTTCTAATGAGTTTTTGCTAAAGCATGCTGAAGTTACTTAGTTCATTTGCTAAAATTTCAGACAAAACATGCTGAAGTTACTTAGTTTATTTGTTAAAACTTCAGACTAAACATGCTGAAGTTTTTTAGTTCATTTGCTAAAACTTCATATCAAAACATGCTGAAATTTTATAACGCAGTCTACAGTTTTGTCCTGAGTTTTATCCGAAATTTCAGTCTAAACAACTTCAGCTGAAGTTTTTTAGTTTATTTGCTAAAACTTCAGTCTAAACATGCTTAAATTTTTGTCCTGCAGTTTGTCAATAGGCTTTTATTAAAAAAGGGCAAAAAGGTCTTTTTAAAATGCTTTTAACGAAAAAATGAGTACAGATACAAACGAAAAAATAAAATTGGTATAAATTAAAAAGGGGTGACCAAACAGGGCGCCTCATGCAATTTTTACATTATTTTAACTTCTATAGGTATTCTTGATTTTTTTCCTTGATTAAGCTACAGACTCGAGTCGACCATTGGACAATATGGGCCCAGTTTTCACTAGAGTCATAAAGGCTCAATTATGGAATATTTTGTAACTGATCATTGAAAATAGGAAATTTTACCACCTATAGCAAAGATATACACCATATTTATTATAAATCAAAACTATTTTAAAATATTATTTTCTATAGATATCTTTTATTTTTATAGCAAAATAGATATTTATGGTATACACTACCGTTAAGGTTAAACACGCTATTTATATTTTTCTCTCTCTCTATTTCAGTTATTCTCTCTCAAAATTTCCACTATCAACGTTTCTCTCTCAAAATTTCTCTCTCCATGATCTCTCTCTATCACAACAAGATTGTGATGATTGTTGAAGCACGATTCTCTCTCACATTCAAAATTTTTGCTCCAAAAATTCGTGGTATATGTTATAATTTTTGGCCGGTTCACGCTTCTTCTTTTTCTCTTCACTCTATTTTTTTTTTATTTTCACCATTGTTAGGTTTTCAATAGAAAACTTCAAATATCGTCTTCAATGGCTGATTCAACAACTCCGAAGAGGGTTACACGAGGTATACCCACTAAAGCACTCAATTTTGGTGCGCCATCTTTAATTTGCGAATCACTCAAGAGGAACCTGTATTTGCAGGTTCATCAGCAACCATAGAAGCCGAAAGGCGGAAAAAAATACGCAATGACCCTATGAAATGGTGTAATGCTTTCCTTCATCATTCACCATGTGCAAGTATTCAGTTGATGGTACAACCTACATTAAACAGAGAAATAATGTATTGGTCTATGAATACATGAAGTACATACAATATGCATGAATCCAGGATATTAACATTGAAATACACTGAATACAAACATTAAAATAAAAGAGAATATAAACAGTGAATACATTTAATTTTGAAATACAATGAAATACGATAAAATACATAAAATACAAATAGAAATACAGTGAATACAACCAATGAAATATACTGAATACAACAGTAATAATATGTTTTAGGAATAACTAAAATAATGTTAATACAAATACATTTGAATATACTGAATACAAAATAGTGAATACAATAAATACAAACATTGAATCTAATGAATGCAACAGTAAAAAACAAATATTGAAAAACACTAAATACAACATTTATATACAACTGAATACATGCAGTAGGTTAATTACAACTGAAAAAATTCCTATCAATGACAGTCAAATCAAAACCTCGAACTATATCAGAAAAAAATTGACTGAATCTCTGAAGCTCTGGAGATTGTGTTATGTTGAAGTTGAATATACAATGCTCTATTTTTTGTGTTTAGCATCTGAAAAATCATTCTAATTAATTGGGTTGATAATGCGGCGTGTTAGAATTGATTTTGTTGAGTTATATTAGGAGTGTATTACACTAATTGATCCTCTTTTCATTATTAGACAGCTGTACAGTCCTATTTTTAAGGTGATTATCATTATTGTATTCATGAATACATGGCGCAAATATATGTGAATACAGTCGCGTACAACTGCAACCCTCTATTTTTTAGGCAACTTTTGTTACTGTATTCAATGAATACAGTAACAAGAATACAACGAATACATTACTGTAGCAACTGAATAGTAGTTACAAGAAATAATTATATATAAAAAATTAATAACTATTAAACAATAGTGATTTCTAAAAATTCCTCTTAAAAATATTAGATGGGCTAGTCACTTCGCGGACCGGCTCTCAGAGTTTAGCCAACTTTATAAATGTACTAGTAAAGTAGCCACCGATTCCTTTAAATTAGATAAACTTGACGTTTTTGCTCCAACTAAAGCACTAAACAATTCCAGTAATCTTACTGGAGTTCCTAGTTTTTTCGGGTAGACTCCAGCATATTTTACTAGAATTTAAAAATGTTTGCTAGATTATTCATGGGGTTCAAACCTTTATAAGTTCAAAACCTAACAATAATTCATGGAGTTCAAACAGGGGCGGATGTAGCATATACTCCGCGGGTTCAACTGAACCCATAACTTTCGACGCGAAGTAAAAATTTATATGTAAAAAATTATTAAAATTACAAAAATAGTAGAGATGAACCCATAACTTTAAAAATATAATAGGTTCAATGCTAAAAATTTTAAAAGTTGAACTCATAGAGTTTAAATCCTGGATCCGCTTGTGAGTTCAAACCTTCTATAAGTGTGTAATTTTCTTGAAGTTTTGAAAACCCAGCAATGATTCATGAAGTTTAACCATTTATAAATTCAAACTACCATTTATCTGTCTTAAACGTCTCACATAATGAGGGATGTAGGGGAACTATCATGTAAAAGTTTTGGGAGTTACGAAGGAAGCTTTGAGCTCACGTTGGTTATGGTTTTTCAGTTTGCTAAAAAAAGTCTTTATACCACAATCTAATAGGTCCATCAGTTGAAAGGAAAATAAAAATAGGACCACTTACTAAATAACTGATATAAAAGAAATAATCGGCGAAAATTTCTACTAAAAACTGACTAGTCAATAGTTTGTGCTTTCACTTAAATCTGGAGAATGGCGTAGCGAGCAACATGATGGAGACGAGAACATTTATTAGATGTGATAAATATAGAAGGAAACAAGACTACTAGACTGACTCAGGAAGAGTCGAGGGAAATACTGAAAGATACCCTTGAGTCAATGAAGATACTCGAGAAGATTCCTCGTTCATATGACTACACTAGTTAATATACTCCGCTTCGCGTTGTTATAAAGATTCATGTTTAAATTTATTAAACCCTCCTTTTTATGATAATATGATGCTTATAAGCAACATACTTTGAGTTAATTCATAAATTTGAACTTAGAGCAGATACTACTATATATATTTGTAAGTTACAGGAGCTTTTTAACTTTTTTTCTATAATTAAGAAAGTTGAGTATTAAAATATATAGAACTCAAATTAATACCAAAGTTACATTAAGGGAACTCAGCTTTTTACCGGGGTTTATAATGGTTTGTTAAAAATATATGTTTTTTAAGAAAGATCACTAACACCAGTTATCACATGTTCAACAAAACGAAGCACCCAATTCCTTTGATTACTTTCCCGAAAACCAAATGCTTTCAATCTAGATGGAGGTTTTAGTAGTTGTGATAAAACTCTAAAGGGTTGTTTCCTTTAACCATTTCCGTAAGCATATTCCTACTTCCTGTTGCGCTATTTGTGGCATTATATATTCTGTCCTGCACCCAAAACAGTATAATTGTTTTACAAATTAGAAAAATCGATGCTCCATAAAAAACCAGATAAAACTTAATTACGTGGCCACCTTCTTACAGCCATGCTATTATTAAGACTTAGAGCAATAGGAAAGATTTTTTGGGGAAGTGTGAAACTAAATTCTTTTTTTAATCTATATGAAGCATTCACTCATGTAGCTATCCTTCTTGCTCATCATAGAAGCAATTAAGTTGTAAAAGATAAATATATAGACAAAAGCTTTATGCCCCATAACCAAGTTTTCCATGAAAAAGAAGGTTGAATGACATATAATGCGATTTAGAATCATCCAAGAGAAAGGAAACGAATGAAGGAAGAAAGAAAACATCATACCAACAGCACATGACTACGTACTATCTATGTTATTGCCTGTAGTGCCTTCCTCTCAACGACTCTACGTACTATATATCTTTTTTTCATCTTATCATTTGCTTCAATCCTCAGAGTTGAGAAGATTAATATAATTACTTTGCACTCTTCTCCAGTCTCCAACTGGCCACCACCCTTATCTTCTCAGATAGAATTTTACAAAAGAAATTTTTTGCTACATTTCATGATGCTGCGGAAAAATAATGTAAAAGAGATTTTATCAACTATAAATGATTTAAAGAAATAAATTTCCCAAAAATATTAATTAGTACAAATAAGTATGCAAGCGCCATCATAAAGAGCCTACAAAACTCATCAAGGTTTGGGATGATCGCCCTAAATTACAGTATGCATTTGAAAATAAACATTCTAATCAAGTAACCCAAAAGCAACTAATAGACTCCCTGGTATAATTTTGTATGGAATTTTTCGCAAACCATTTTGTGCCGTACCTGCAAAGAAGGAAAAATTGGGGATATTTTCACCCGTGGAAAACTTAATATATCAAAAATCAGAATATATTAAATCAACGACAATCCTGCATAAAATAATAATTTTGTTAATATATTCCACAAACATTCAACAATATTTGACTATAGTGCCAAAACAAGCCTTGCGTAATGAAGCAGAAGGGTGTGAAATAGGCAAGTTTAACTTTCATTGAATAAAGACGTTTGGACTTTCAAACATATTAAGAGACGTTAGTGAAGAGATAAAAGCAAAAGGTTAAGAAAACAATTATTTGTAATTTTGTAAGCAAACGGGCAAGTTCAACTTTCATTGAATAACGCTCGTTTGGGGGTGTCATAATTGGTTTCTTAATGAGAATGAGAAAAAGGACGTGACTTTTGGTTTTTGAAGAAGCGACTTTTGGATTTGTAAAAATAGCAGATTAACAGAAAAATAGGATAAAAGCCAAATAATTGACAAAAAAGATAATTGGGTTTCTGCACAATGAGGCTTGCCACATCACCGGGACAATGTCCCTCAATTTTATATATATATATATATATATATATATATATATATATATATATATATATATATATATATATATATATATATAGATTTTTTATATCAAACCATAATATATTAATACTGGTTTTCAAAATCGATTTGATTTTGTTTTAAAAACGAATATGTTTATCTTGCAAAAATAGCAAATTAATTTGGAAGACAATGTTCGTTTTCTTGGCGCACCTTATAGAGGGATCGGAAAAATCTTATCCAAACCTGATATTTACATCGTCATTTCAAAATTACTAAGTACTAGTTACTTATAAAACACACTGGAGTTACATTAAAATTATAATGAAGCTGTAAACAACGAAGAAAAATATGCGCGAACAGGTCACAATATGCGGCAAAGAATATTGCTAATCTAGAAAAAGCCTTGGAAATTTAGGAGTTTTTTTGGGTAACTAGAGTTGATGATATTTTAGAAAATTATGAAAACAAGGAAGGAAAATATTGAAAGAGAAAAATATTTAAAAAGGAATATTCTTTCATTGGTTTATTTAGTCCTTTAAGCACTCTACTTTGTTAACCCTCTGAACACTCTCAGAGAGTTGAATTAGTTAAACGTTACTATTGTGCTAGAAATGTAGGGCCTCAATTTCAAGTTGGAAATGACATTCGTCTTTATCTTCATCTTCTTATTAAAAAAAAAGGATAATTAACTACAAATTGGGACTAGTAAAGCCTATGCATCAATTGAGTTTATATTGCGTTTTATTAATTATATATATATATATATATATATATATATATATATATATATATATATATATATATATATATATATATATGAATATATGGCTATATTCAGAGGCGGACCCAGGATTCATTGGTCACAAGGCGCCATGACATTCAATATAAATTTATTTACTCATAAAGATTAATATGGGGATCTATGCTAATATCTGATTATTTTTTGAAGACATTTGCAAGTATACATAGAGGTTTTACCAAAGTTTTCAGAACCGAACTAGAAAACCGCACCAAACTGAAAAATCAAACCAAACCGATTTAAAAACCCGACTAGATTTGGTTTGGTATTGAGCAAAAAAACCACAAACCAAACCTACATCCTACATATAAATATATGGTTTTTATATATACTTTTAAGATTTTACATAGAATTTCCTTTAAAAAATATCTAGAAATATTTGGGATTCTCTTGCAGGATATAATACTTAATAGAATATGAAGTGCTCCATATTTAGTAACCTTAAATAATGGGTTATATGATCAATTTCTCATCAATTGTTACTAAAATGCGTCAATCTCTTTGTTCTTCCATATTCATATCATATGTTAAGATCTATTAATTTTTTTTTTATATTTTTCTAATATGAAGTGATTATTATTATTTAGGTATCATATTGATTTTTATGTTTAATTACTAATTTAGTTAACTTTAAAAGTGTACATCAACAAAAAATCATTGTCAAACGACTAAAAAAATAACTATTACTATGTGTTACTAAGAAAATTCTCCCATAAGAATATTTTAATTAATAGATAATATGTTTGTCAATTTTTTATATTTTTACTAAATATATATTTACTTATAAAAAATTTAACAAAGTAAGATTGAAATAATATTTAAGTAACAAAAAACCCGAAAAATTCGATAAAACCGAACCAATCCAAATCGATATAATTGGTTTGGTTTGGTTTTGATAAAAATCAAACCAACCCGATCCATGTACACACGTCAAATCTATAGTGTGCGTCCGCCTCCGGCTACATCCACTAAAATGAATATAAATGTTCAAAAATTACATGTCCCTTTGAGTTTTGACATCACTAACAGGCCTCTCTATATCATAACATTTGAGAACAAATCCTAGTAATTCTCGGAAAGTAGGAGGAAATTAATTAAATGAATTACACTTTATTGGCCCGTTGAAGACGCCGTTCTGGTTTTCCATCTCCTTTCTCACGTCAACATATTATGCAACGACTCTTCTTTCACGGTTGATTTCATGAAGGTAGACTTATTGACCTTTAAATTATTTATTATATCATCTTCGTAACAAAGGCGGATCCAGAACTTAAATTTAATGAATTTTAATAACGATCTTAAATTAATATACAATAATTATTAGATACATTTAAAATACGAAAAAGGACCAAAAATGCCCCTAAGGTATTAAAAATGGCTCAATTTTTTCCTCCTTCCACCTATTGGGCTATAAATACACTTAACGTTAGTTTTTGGGCTCAAACTTACCCTTATATCTAATAAAAGGGCTAACAATACCCATAACGTATTGAAAATAACTCAGAAATACCTCATGTTAATCTTTTGGTCCGCAAATGCCCCTAACGTTTGTTTTTGGGCTCAAACTTACCCCTATATATAACAGAACTAACCTGGTCAATTTTTTGACTTTAACTTCGTCATGTGCCATTTTTTTAATCCGTCACGTGTATTATTTGTATTAAATAAACCCACATGTATCTTTTAAAATACGGTAAAGGATCTGATATGCCCCTCTACTATCATCAATAGTTTAAATAAGCCCCCCGTTATACTATTAGAGCAACCAAGCCCCTAACGTTATATTATTAAACACAAATATCCTTATTTTAACAGATGGGCCACGTGGCAACACCAAAATCATCCGGTTAGATTTAGTATAGATCCGACCCAACCCATTACCCAACCCGATCCAACCTTTCTCTAAAATATGGACTGTCACAGACCATTTGGTCAATTTTTCCTTTTTCTTTTCACTCTCTCGAAGCTCTAAGAGACTGGCGGTAGTGGTAACTCCAAACTGCCGATTTCATATGATCTTGGTGTAAAGGTCAGTCTTTTCTTCATTAAATTGCTTGATTTTAGTATTTGTTGATCAATTTTGCTGATTGCTTGCTATATTATTCTTATTTTTAGTATTTTTGTTTCAGTTTTGAGGTAGTCCCGATTTTTAGTGGTTGCATGCTTTAGTTATGCTAATAAATTCGTATGGGTATATATCAAGATGAATTTATTGTCTTCTGATTTAGGATTTTTTCTCAAAGGTGGTTTCTTAAGTGGATTATGATTTGTTTTTTGTCTTACTGGGAAAAAATGCCTTAGTTTTCTGTGATTTTGACTGAAATTTAATGCTTTTTCTTTGTTTACTAGCTAAGGTGGTCCTAAATGTAGGACCCTTGAATGCAACTGCTTCATTAAACTATTCAGGTGGTTGGATTTTAGTGCATATTTGCTCTCTTTGTCAATTTTTTATGAAGGGGTGGCCCATAAACTGAACTTTTTGTGGATTCTTTTGTACATGTTGTATTTCTTTATTCATGGGACCCTCTGTCTCACATGTCATTTTCTGCCTATATTTATTCCTCTTTTTTTACTTTCAGCTTATATTGATTCTTTTACTGTTTGCTAACTATTCTTATTTTCTATATTTACTAGATTATTGGAGATGGTCTTAGTTGATTTAATATTCAATTATGAAAGTGAATGGGTTATACATCCTGAAGTTGTGTACACAAAGAATAAAATGTACACTTTATCAGGGTATGATTAAGACTTGCTTTCTTATATAGATATAGAATCTGAATTCATAGTTGAGCTAGGGTTTGTAGGGGTTCAATAACTTATAGTTGTTAGACCTTCTAGTAAATTGTATGAGGTTCAAGGGGATGTGGGGATTAGACAGTTGATATCCTCTCTTTCTAATGAATATAATGTAGTGAACCTATATGATGTGGATGAATGTGACCCCCTATTAAGTGTATTCCCAGTATTGTTGATTATGGTGAATCATATTCTTGTTTAGATGAGGCTGGTACTGACTATAGCTTAAGTGAATTAGGATCTGACTCTAGTTCTGATTTTGAGGGATTTGATTCTGAAGGATATGATTCTGAAGAATTACATTGACTCAAAACACAAAAAAATAGACATAACTGAGAATCGGAATGATTACAAGGAGATATATAAAGGCATGGTCTTTAAGGACATACCAGAATCTAGGAAGTTTATGAAGTTGTATGCTCTAGCCAACAAGAAAGTCTTAAAATTGAGGAAGAGTGACCTAAGGAGGGTTGGTATAGATGCATTGTGGGCTGTCCCTTCGTTTGTTTAATATCCAAAAATGGTAATGCAGGGGTTACTGTAAAGACATTAGAGTCAGAACATATTTGTGGCACTGCATATGATAATAGTAATGTTGATTTCAATACCATTGCACATTACTTTAAGAGAAAGTTACAGGATAATCTTAAGTATAAGGTAAGGGAGATGGTACTTGATTTGAAAAGGATTTTTGAGTTAAATATGAGTCATGGGAAGTGCAAGAGGACAAAAAGAATGATATTGGAGACCTTAGATGGGAGTTTTACAGATGAGTACAACAAACTTGATGCTTATACCATTGAATTGAGGGAGAGTAATCCAGGCAGTGATGTAATGATTAACATTTCAAACAATGCACTTGAAAATGGGAAAAGAAGAATCTTGAGGATGTATGTTTGTTTCAAAGCTATGAAGATGGGTTTCAAGTTAGGGTTAAGATCATTTATTGGTGTAGATGGCACATTTTTAAAAGGGAAAGCCAATGGTCAAATTGCTAGTTGCTGTTGGACAGGATGCACAAAACCATTTTTATCTTTTGGCATGGGCAGTTGTTGATAAGGAGACAAAGCATTCTTGGAACTGGTTCCTACAATTGCTTCAGGGATCTCTAGACCTTAAGGAAGGAGAAGGAATCACCTTCATGTCAAAAATGCAAAAGGTAATGTTTCTGAATTTTTTTTCTTTCTGTTGTCTAGTTTTTGTCTAGTTTTTGTTGTCTACTTCTGTCTAGTTTTTGTTTTTGAATTTTTTCTTTATGCATGTTTTCCGAATTTGTTATAGGGATTAATTAAGGCAATTAAAACTGTTCTACCACAAGCACATCATGCTGAACTTGTACCTATTTATGTTTTCTGACTTTATTTTTTAATAGCAACCAAAGGGAAAGCAACTAAGCAAGGGAAAACAACCTTTGAAAAGGACAAGAACTTTGTTAGATTCTGAAACAGAAGATGAAATACACTGTTCAGCACCACAATGACTCAATCAAGTCAGAAAAATGGATTTAGCTTCATGCCTACATCTAGAGTTGGTCAATCAAGTATGGTTCCAAATTTCTCATAGATAGAACATGATGAAAATGTTGTGGTTAGGCCAATAGTGATATCAGAAGTCAAGACAAGACTTCAACCGAGGCAGCAGGTAAACTTACCAGCTGGGACAAGATCAATCAACTTTACTGGTGATCACACTGGTGTTAGTGAGCCCACAGATCTTTCATATTCACCAGCAGGCCTGATGTGGAAGGGTAAAGCAGCTACAACTCAAATCAGTTAGAAAAACAAAGGCAATAGAAGATTGGGAAGCTGAAGATAAGAAAAGAAAAATGATCAAGTTATTCTATGTAGTTTTGTGTTTATTTTGGGATGTAATTACTGCAAACTTAATGACAGTCTCTTGTTTAATGTTCTGTTAATATTGGTATTGGTAACTGAATTGGATGTCATAGTATGATTTAAGTTGTGTTAGTTTTTGGGATTATAGTCTGACATCCAATCATCAGTTTCACCTACTAACTTTACTATTTTTGGTGATATGTAATTACTGCATTGACAGTACTTCTGATATGTAATTACTACATTGGTGATAACTATCCAGATTTTACTGCATCATAGACTGAATTAACTGCATTAAAGTGGATGCCCAGATTTTTACTGTTAGTGAAATGCCCAGTTTTACTCTGCATTAGAGCCATAACTGCCTAGTTTTTTTACTGCATTAGAGCCATAACTGCCCAGTTTTTTACTGTATTAGAGCCATAACTACCCAGTTTTTTCTGTTAAAATCTACATTATTCTGTTAAACTGGGCATTAACATGGCATATGAAGAACTATATTTAGTGATTACAACAAAGATGACCAACACAATAAATCCGAAAATGAAAGGTATACTGTACTACATAAATGCCATAGTGCACTACACAAAATGCATTCATGAAAATATGGATTACAACCAAGCTGACCAACACAAAACATTCATGAAAATCAGGATTTTATAACAGTTAACTTTATCAAAGCCCTACTGCACTACATAAAATGCAAAATTCATTTCATCAACAATGCCACAACAAATCCGACTAACAGTGCAAATGCAACCATAATGAACATCTTCATGTGCATCACTTTCACTTCCATCTCCCTTGCTTTATTCACTTCAACATCATTCATAGCCTCCAAAACATCAACCTTTTTCATCAATTTGTCCCTTTCAAACTTGCACGCATCCAACAACATATTCAGCGTCCTGATTTTGACATTTGCAGCATCTAATTTAGACTTGAAATCGTTGATTACTATCAACGCTTTGTCCGAGAGGGCTTCGTCTTGCCATTCCCAATATCTACATGACTCGCCCTTACAAATACAATCAATAACTATGTTAAAGAGCAGAAAAAATAAAACATTAAATGCATCGACGAGTAATGAATCACCAACGAAATTCACACTTACTTCAGGTTTAGCACACTTGTAGAATCTCCTTCCGGGGTTGTTTGTAGTCGTCAGAGTGAAGTTTTTCGCAATCTCCTCACAGTAGCACCTCCTTCTCGATGTAACACTAGAACTAGACATCGAACCAAGACTCAGATGTGTTGGTCGAAGAAGAACAAAGAAATTTGAATGAAAAGTTATAGCATTTGAGTTGTGGAAGAGAGGGAGGGACATCTGCAGATATGAGTGAACAAATTATGGTTCACACATTAATAAAGGTGAAAGGTCTAGTATTTTAGGGTCGGGTTGGGTAATGGGTTGGGTCAGATCTATACTAAATCTAACCGGATAATTTTGGTGTTGCCACGTAGCCCATCTGTTAAAATAAGGGTATTTGTTTATTTCCGCAATACCAATATGGTACCTTTAACTACCCCAACTCCTATCTGAATATTTCTCAAGGATTACAATGTCATAACTGCGAGACTGAATTCACCATATTGGGTTTCACTATGCTTATCTTGTACGATCTGCCGATTTATCTGTATCCTCTTGTCTAGCCATAACTAGGCTTTCCCTGAATCAACTACTAACTACTCGTTGGTCCATTCTCATATCTATATTCCGTGTAATCTCTCATGGGATATGTCCTTTGTCTTAACTTACCTCTCGCACTGGCTCCTTATGTATCAAGTACTCACTCGTACTTATTTATCAATAACATCCTGATCGGGAACCCTTACTTCCCCCTCCCCCCCTGACATCGTGCTTGCGTAATGTTCTGGAGCCGTAACCTATCTGTGGGATTTGAATAAGTGCAACCTCATCCCTTTCTCATTTTTATCGCATTATTCCTTTACTATTTCATAGTTCCCTGAACCATATAACTCCTACTTAATACCATATCACACCATCTTTCCCCCTCTCTTCATCTTTGGCGTCTTTTCACATATTCACTAACTCTTACTCGCCTTGCGGAAATCCTTCTATATCACGGATAACGAAAATTCTTACTCACGAGGGTGACACCTAGTGTAAGTGGCACACTTAGTCCCTTAAGCTTAACTCTGCTCACAGTGCTTACTTTAGGAAAACGTCTTCTTGAATGAACTTTAAAGGTTATTCTTTTGTTGTCCCTTCTATTATTGCCGGAACGCTATCTCTGAAATTCTCACGATGCCAACTATTATAAAATCCTTTAGTCCCTAATTCATGTTCAGTTTATCTTATTCACTGGCCTACTGATTTCTATTACTCTGGGGGTCTAACTTGTCCTTCTGGTAATTATGTTGGAGTCACTAACTCATTTCTCGAAATGGGGATATGACTTTATGGATTATACTCTTTTATTGCCTCAAGGTCTGTCACCTCTTATCTTTTCCTTCACTGGAATATAGACTCTGTCATCCTGTCATATTTTGATTTGTTGTTATTACTCACTTATCACATCATGCTCATGATGCTTCATTTACTCTCTTCTTATCTTCATGCTAAAATTTATGTCTATCACTTTATTCTGAAAGCTTTAACAAAATATTCTTTTGCTTTTAGCTCCCCTTGCTCCATCCACTAGCTCTTCGGGTCGCCTAACATTCTCTCTTTACTGGGGACGGGAGTCATACTAAGGTAAATATTTATCCCTTCTAGGATTCAAGTACCTATCTTTGTAGTTTTTTGAACATTCTAGTATTCATATCTAGCTGTACTATTCTAGAATACACCATCTGGTGTCTCACAAAAAGAGTATAATGGCAGGGGCTTGGTTACTCTAATAGTATAACAGAGGGCTTATTTAAACTATTGATGATAGTAGAGGGACAGATCAGACCCTTTTCCGTTTAAAATATCCAACAATCCTGACCCACTCCTATATATTTGGACGTTCGGCTAAAAATAATTACATTCGCTAGTTAAATATATAAAAAATATACATTGATTATATATAAAAATATGTATATTATACATTAATATTTTAATATATATTTTACATGATATTATTTTTAGGAGAAATTATACGGTGTAGTTTTCCCTTCAATTTTTTTAAATCTTAACAAGTTTAACAAATATAAATTTTAATTTGCAAACATTAAAATGATAATGTTCTATTTATATGATTCTAAAGGAGAAGCAAAGAAATATATGGAAAAGAAATTATTTAAAACCTTTAATTATATACATATCCAACTGGTTAGCACATAAATGGACTTCACATGATCTTTTCAATGGAAACTAAAAGTGTTTTAATATATAATGATAGAGCTAAAATATTAGCAAAAATTATCGTTCCATTATCAGATTTTCTTAATAAATTTGAGTTATGGATCATAATTAATAGGAAAAACTACACAGTATAATTTCTCCTAAAAATAATATCATGTAAAATATATATTAAAATATTAATGTATAATATACATATTTTTATATATAATCAATGTACATTTTTTATATATTTAACTAGAAAATATAATTATTTTTAGCCGACCGTCCAAATATATAGGAGTGGGTCAGGGTCATTGGATATTTTAAAAGATACAAGTGGGTTTATTTAATACAAATAATACACGTGACGGATTAAGAAAATGCCACATGGCGAAGTTAAAGTCAAAAAATTGACAAGGTTAGTTATGTTATATATAGGGGTAAGTTTGAGCCCAAAAACAAACGTTAGAGGCATTTGCGGACCAAAAGATTAACGAAGGGTATTTCTGAGCCCTTTTCAATACGTTAGGGGTATTGTTGGCCCTTTTGTTAAATATAGGGGTAAGTTTGAGCCCAAAAACTAACGTTAAGGGCATTTATGGCCCAATAGGTGGAAGAAGGGAAAAATTGAGCCATTTTCAATACCTTAGGGGCATTTTTGGCCCTTTTTCGTTTAAAATATTTATAGATATTTAATTGACTTTGTAATACATATGTAGGGTCTAAGAAAAAACTATTAAGTTTACGTGAACATTGTTTACCCTCAAAATCGAGTAACAATTGAATTTGTAAATGGTTTTAAGGATATGCGATCTAACTTTATACAAAACGATAAATCAGTTTGCGATTGAAATAAGTAATGGAAAAGTAAATACAAACAACAAGAGTTGAACGGTCTTAGCCTTGGAAGATTAGCCACCCTCGAGCCAAAAGCTCTTTTATCGATATCACAACAAAATAACAAGAGAATAATAAGAACTTTAAAGAGAATAATAATATATTGCTTTGGGATGCATGTTACAATATTTTTTCCTGAACAATCAGACCCCCTTTATATAGTAGAGAAATCCTACTTTAGGTACAATTCTATAAAAGGTAAAAGATCTCTTGATTCGCTGATTTTCGATTTCTTACTAATACGTGCCGAGATTCCCGCAGCAATATCCGACCGGTCGCGAATATTTCGGTCTTCTGTTACTTAACTCGATAATGTTTCTCCGAGCTCGTTCGAGGCTAAGGTCGACATCGGACTCACTACTCCTCGAAGGCAGGCGTTCCGACCTCGGGTTCTAGCTCGATGGGACTCGAGGTCGATCCTCAGTCTTTGACTGCCACGTTCCAAGACCAATCTATCAAGTTGTACTCGATTTCGACCGCATACAAACATATAACATGTATACTAGGTACTCCCCTACTTCATAAGTCATAACGATTAATAATGTTAATCACTTCATTGTCCTCTTCTTCATAGCGTGTTATTTACGACTTGCTAGATAGGAGCGAGTCCCAACTATAAATACCCAGAAAATACAATATTCTCCTCAGTACAATTTCCCAAGAATTTCAAAAATTACAACCTCTCTTTACGATTTCATATTTATTCTTAAAGCAATTTTCCCTTCTAAACACAGAGAATGAAGGTATTTATGCCTATATTTCTTTTAATCATTCGAATTAGTAAGGGTTAACTGAACAAAAGTACTTGGCAGAGTGGCAATACTTCTTTCATTCTGCTCATTGTTAAGCTAACTTTGGATTATTTCATTTACTAATGTATGCTCTTAAAAATTGAGCAGCAAAAGATTGTTATTAGGTTATGCACGAATGGAAATGATCAGAAATCGCGATCCAAGGCCTTAAAGATTGCCGTTTCTCAGCGAGGTACATGTCTCATTTTAGCTTTCCACACGTTTAATATTTCTAAAATATAGTCAAACATCTCTATAACAGTCTAGTTTCGAATTTTTTTGGCTGTTATAGCGAAATACTGTTATAGAAAACATATAATTATAACATAACATAAAAATTGGTTTCATAAAAAACTAACTTTTATTATAAATGACTTTTGTACAGAGGTCGGAGTATATATATCTACCTTTATATACACTAATTGTTACCCCGAAACACTATAAGTACTATTTTTTTAGCTCATTGTTAGAGCTGTCACTGATTTTCTGAATTCATATAGTGTTGGTTTTTAAATTCTTACACAAATAGCCGGTCAAATTCACTACTACTTTTCCTAGCTAATATATATAGATTTTATATATATATATATATATATATATTATATATCCGCCGGGTATTTTTAGTGTAAGCCGTTGGGTGGACTGCTATCTAGATCAATTCTTTTCTATTTATATTTTACTAATTTGATTATATTTTTCTATGTCATGTAGGTGTGGAATCAGCAGCAATGCAGGGAGGAGAAAATAACCTGTTAGAAGTGGAGGGAGTGCAGATTGATGCAGTGAAACTAACCAAATTGCTTAGGAAGAAATCGAAGCAAGCAGCAGAGCTGTTGAGTGTTGGCCCTGTTGACAAGAAAGATGGTGACAAAAAAGAGGGACCAAAAATGGAAGTTGCCATGATGCAGTGGCCATCTTATAACTACCCATATTACGTTGTACCTCAATTTCCACTTTATGAAGTTAGAGATTCATATCAAAATGGCTGCTCCATTTTGTGAATCAACGGCGTATACATGATTTTATGTAAGCAGTGTCGGTTTGTTGTTGCAAATCAATTACTATACAGATTGGAGTTGAGGCTAATGGGGTTGATAGACAGTAAAACTTTTGGAACGGATAGGTTGATATAGTTGTGGTAAAATAGATAACAAAAAAATAGTTATCCATCCGTATTATCCACTAAAAAATGGACTGGATAATGAACTTTTTAAAAATGAGTCAAATATGGATAAAATTCATATTATCTAAATATCCACTTAGAAAATAGATAGCTAATGAGTTTAATTTTTACATTTGTAAAGACTCAAATTAGCTATATCCATATTATCCGTTGATTAACCCATTTTCTATCCGTATTAAATGTGGGTCGGATCGGATAATTTTTATCCGTTTTTGCATTACCCGTTTTCGATCCACTCATATCCAACACGACCCATCCGTTTGCCACCCTTGTTTGATATCAAGAAGAAAGGTGTGACTTTTTCTTGATAATAATGTCACAAGTAAACATGGGATGGTAAATAAAACTACAAGGCCGTGAAATTGACTAAGTTTCATGAATAAGTTCTACTTCTGGAAGGTTTAAATTATGCAACTTTGAAGTAGTGTCATCAACTCATCATCATGTGTTTCATCTGTTATAAATTAATAAATGTTTTGTAACATTTTCATTCACCATATTTTCTCCTATAAAACTCAATCTTTGATTGCTCCAACCTATTAGTTTCCTTTGTAATTTTTAATCACACCATTAGTAGAATAGCCGGGCTTGGTCTTATATCATATTTCTTTTTTACCAGTACTAGTAATTCTCAACGCCATTGGACTGCCTAAGTTATGAACTTGTTCCTTTTCTTCATAAGAGATAATAATTAATAGGAGAAGGGAGATTACTTAATTCGAACTTGTGAAACTGCAGTTAAAATCGTATCCACTCAAGGCTGCCTCTATAGGACATAACATATTTGTTCCTAATAAACAATAATTCTTTTCACAAGTTACGGGGTACTGAACTAATTAAATATTCTAAGAGCAAGCCGTTATGATAAGTATATAATTTTTGTATCTGGATATTGTATAGTTTTGTACATCATCGTGTTAAGGCAACCGACAACAACGGGTAGTTGTGTTGATATTGATTTGGTAACAAAGAAAGGTTAATATATAAAAGTTAAATCCTTATGATAATTACAATAAAATAGCAAAGCCATTACTTAATGCAAAAGAAAAAGGAGACTTTGAACAAACCTGTTTTTTGGTGTAGTCATAAAAGGAGATTATGATCATTACCAAGTCCAAATTGGTCTGCCTGTCTCCTTGGGGCCAACTAGGAATAGTGTCAATATTTTGACAATGCTCTTCTTAGTTGGCATCCAGGGAGCCAGGCAGAACAATTTCATTTCTTGGATTGGATATATATATATATATATACACACTCAGCTGCTCTTCACCAATATTACTGTCTTTATTCTGCAAAGTCACACCAGTGGATGTAATTTTAGCAAGTGTTACTATTAAAAAGTGAACGAGAATAAACAATATTATCTCTGGTCTATATTATCTGTCTTTTAAGATTTCTTACACTTCTTAATTAAGAACGATAGCTAATAGTAGTTGTATTTATAAGAGTATTTGTCTAAACAATAGTATATCTGTATTAAACTTCTCGCATAATTAACACTTCACTAATTTGAAGAAATAAATACTATATTTTTTATTTCCCTAAAACATCAATAATTTCCGAAAAAATTTAGTTTTCCGAAACGACAAATAATATGGACCAGAATAGCATCGTTTTTTTCTTCATTCTTTGCTTAGTGAAAACTTTCTCTGGGGAAAAATATGCTAGAGAACTCGTTAAGAGTACTTAATAGTCAAGAGAAGAAAAATAGTCACGAAATAAAGGGACACTTAGATTTACCTTATTTTGTAGCTCTTTCTCTACGTAATTTACTTCACTCGTTATCGAACTAGGCTTGAATATATTGATAAGTAAGCGAGAGAAAGAATACACTAAGAAGTAATTATTCAGTGAATACTTTCTAAGAAGGAATTGGCAAAATATTTAAAGGTCTAAAGAGAAGGCAAGACAACACAAAATCCAATCATTAGGGTCGAAGACAAGTCCCTTTAGGCAGCAGACGGCAGATATGGCTACAACATGCACAAGTATAATCAATATTATAATTTAATGGATATATGGTGATGAAACCAAACAAGTTTTGTGTTGTTTTCTGGGTCTTCTAAGAGATTTGGCCTTTTGCTTTTGATTCGAAAGATTATCTCACTAGTCCCATCATGATTAACTTAGACAAAATTATATTAGTTCAATTTAAAAATATAGTTGAAGAGTTAATCTAAATAGGTGTACATTCAATCGCTCAAACTAAAAATGGAGTCAGAATATACTATATATATATATATATATATATATATATAATATGTGTATAATCGTATATAATTTATATATACTAATTAGAAAAAGTAAACCGTGAATCCATAAATATATATTGTGACTAATTAATCATTTGGTGCCATTGCTTATTGAATGGGATGAGTTTATTGAATGAGGAGTTGAGCATGACTTAGGATTGTAGGTGTGGCAATGGGGCGGTGCATCTACAAGTGCGAGTGTAGATGCGGGACGGATGGATGCGAGTGAAAATACAATACGGGATGGGTTAAAATTTTGTGGGTTAAGATACAACCTGCACCGCCCCACACCGTTTGCGGACAAGGCCAAAGCCACTGCATTGGACAAATCCAGCCTTTATTGGGGCGTTTGACGGATACTTTCATGTGCAATAATAATTAGTTAATTAAAACCGGGCACTTAAACTAGTGTGCGTAGGTTTGTAATATTTTTTTTTTTGATCATTTAAAATTTAACTGGTATCCCTCTGTCCTATTTTATGTGATGCATTTTGATTGAGCATGAAATTTAATAAAGAAAAAAGACTTTTGAAATTTTGATATAAAATAAATTATAAATTTTGTTTGGTATAAATCATCTCATTAAGGATAAATAGGAAGCTTAAAGTTAATTATTTTTAAATATAAAAATATATCATTATTTTTAAATATAAAATATATACCATTCTTTTTTTGGACAGATTAAAAAAGAAAGTGCATCACATAAATTGACCAAGAAACCTAAAAAATAAGGCAGTTAACTGGTAAAGTTGAAGGGGAGCCTTGGCGTAACTGATAAAGTTGTCGTCATGTGACCAGGAGGTCACGAGTTCAAGCTGTGAAAATAACCTCTTGCAAAAATGCATGGTAAGATTGCGTACAATAGACCCTTGTGATCCGGTTCTTTCACGGACCCCGCACATAACGGGAGCTTAGTACACCAGGCGTGGAATTGTTGTTACTTTTATATGTAGAAATTATTTTACTCATCCTTCCAACTAGTGGCGGAGCCATATATGATAGAAGTGGTTCATTAAAAAATTATACTATGCAAATAAAATCAAAACAAATTGCTCTGTCCATCAATTTTTTCAATTCTCTTGATATTAGTGAATTTTTTAAATATAGTGATAAAAGTAGTTCAAACATGTGCCTTAAATGGTCTTATTTTTGCAAATCACCCAACATTCAAAGGTGAAAGTTCATGTATCCGTCCATATTAAACTAAGGTAACATTTGGACATAAATTTGGTTGAAACTTGAAAAAAGAGTTTTTGATGTTGTGTTGAAAAATAATTTTTGGAAGTTAAAGTTGTATTTGAACATGCATTTTATTTGGAAAAAAATTGAAGTTTGTGAGTGAAAAAAAAAATTATCCAAAGATTGTCCTAAACTAGTTTTTGGGAACTTGATTTTTTTTAAAAAAAATGATCATATTCCTTGAACAAATAGTGTTTTCAAATCTTTTTGAAAAAAAGTAACCAAAATCTATGGCCAAACGGGATTGGTGGTGTCGCCATTTTCTCGGATTAATGTAACTTCATGTAAAAGATGAAAACTTTTTTGCTACAACGTTTATGGCATTGGCGGCTCAGAACAAAAAATCTATTAATATTAGCCCAACTTATAAAATATATCAATATTAGCCATACTATGCATAAAATATTACTAATATTTGCGACTATTTGTATACTTGAGAAGTGGGTCTATAAGAAAATTTCTTTCCTTTGAGATATACCCTTCTCTGTGCCCAAGTCAAATGATGACATTTGTACACTTAATTCATAGAACTAACATTTAACATTTTTTCTCTCTGTGGCAATTTGCAAGCCTTTATGCAATAAAGAAATTAGAATCAAGCATATGAATTTTGAGCGACGCTTGAGTTTAGCTCCACAACATTTCTCGGACCCAAACTTTAATGTGGGATTTCATCTTCAATTAAATTCAACCCTAGAATTTAACTAGCTTTACAATGCCAATATGAACAAATTACATAAGATTTTCTAGCTTCAAGATGCATAAATAGAATGATGTTAGTACTTAGTGGAGGTCGAATTATTAAGCTGACGAGGCCACAACCTTATAATACATGGTCAGAAAAGTGATGAGAAAACACTATTTGGTTGTTTGAAAAGTAAAGAAAATGAGCAAGAACTCAATTGAAAGTCATTGAAGAAACTTGGAGCTTGGGTTAAATTTTTTGAATATGTGTAGTTGTGATTTGTTTCAATTAGGTGTTATTGGATTATGTCCTAAATATCTTAAAGAGTTTGAATCTCAATTTCGGGATGGCACGGAGATTTAAGGTGAGTTGAGTTATCATTTGAGTTACCATTCAAATAAGTTTTTGCATGTATCTTCTGTATATATTCTGTATATCCTATATGCATTCTTGTATATTATTTGTATATCTGTGTATATCTATATATACACGTGTGAGATACATGAGTTACATGTTTGTAGAGAAAATTTTCAACTCAATTTTCTGCGAGTTTTGATTTCAAATCACTTTCAATCTTTTTCACATATTTTATATTGCCTCATATTCAATGAATTCCATCCATACCCATTGAGAATTTCTTTTCCCTAGGTATTTCGATTGTTGTATGTCATTGGTAGTTTTTGTTGGTAAAAAATGATTAAATATCATTGTATGGCTAAACTTCAGTAATTGCGAAAAGTGGTACATTCTCACATGTAATGTACGGATTCGACAGAACTCAGTAAATTTTGGTTCAACCATATATATTTGTTGAGAATCCACTGAATATGTATTTATAACTTTAGAACCCACAAAATTCAAATCTTAAATCCACATCATGCCATGTGCATATGATTTATATAACGTATATCCTTGCTTCTTTTCATTCTAAATCATTTTAATATAACATGTTGAGGTTAGGTTTTTAACTAATACGCTATGCCCAAATATTGGTGGCACACTACAGTGATTTAAGGATTCGATTGATCACTAATATATAGTCAGTCGACATTAATGGCTTTTCATGTGCCCACTGGAATCACAGCTTTTAGATCTTCAAATACTAGTGATACGTAGAAGTGTTCAAGAAAAATTGTAAAATGACGTGAAAAGCTAACATGTATTTGACTTGTTTGGTTTGCATTTAGAATTTGTTTTGACAATACTTAGTTAGATTTGGTATTGAATCAATAAAACTGAATATGAAAAAGATAAGACGTATAGTGTCTTGACAATCTATATATATATATATATATATATATATATATATATATATATATTGGAACGTGTCAGAAAATGATACTGAATCTGATAGGTCTTTTTTCGTATATGTTCTATTTCCAGTCATATACTGGTCCAATTCTATAAGGATAGGAATTCATCAGTGAAGGATAATCCAAAGTAGTCTAGACCTAGCTCTTAATTTTGGTGTTAATAAGTACATACACAACACTTTAAACTCTATAAAATCTTCACTTGTTACGGAGAAATCCTAATATTTAATTTTCTGGTTATGTTAAAAGGCAAACAAATCTAGTTGCTTATTGTTTGACAAGAGAATCTAGAAATTATACTAGTCCTTTATGTTGGAAGTATGCCCCTAGTTTTATTATAAACTGGTTGGTTGCTAATTCACCTAATAAAAGTGTGACACCCTAGGCGAATCTCACATCGACAAAACACAGGAGAGATGCTGGGTATATAAGTAGATAAGCCTTAGACTGTTGTGACACATTTTAAACCCATGAGGGCCTAGGCCCAGAGGAACAATATTACTAGCGGGCGAGGTTGTTACATATGGTATCAAAGCCACTCCGCGTGCAACCTTGAACGGTGGTGGGGCAAACCTCAACGAGGATGCTGAGTCCCTAAGGGAGTGTATGTGACACCCTAGGCGAATCCTACATTGACAAAACACAGGAGAGATGTAGCTCCAGTTGGGGGCAGGCACCGAAGGCACCTGTTGTTACCCCCGAACTTCAGGAGACTTTAGCGCAGTTCCTGAGCATGTTTTAATACAATATGTTTATGCAGGAATCGGGTCTTCGGGAAATGATCGGATGGTGAAAATTTTGTTTCTAAGGTTTATCGGTATGGGTGGAAGGAATAATCTTCACTTGAGAGGGTATTGTCGGGCTTATGAGGATTGGGGTGACGTGGGATCACCCGCGAATATATGTATGGTAAGTTCATTCAATGATTTCGTGTCTTCGGACTGGTTCGTGGCATGTTCGAGGACGAACGTTTGTTTAAGAGGTGGAGAATTTAATGAACCGACCGGTCGTTTTGAGAATTAACATCCCGTTTGGCGGCTTAAGGTCTCGAGCAGCTTCGTATTATGTATTGTGATTTACGTGTGTGGTCGAGTTCGGTTTTCAGATGATTCGGGATCATCATTTGGAAGAACACTTCTTGTGTTAGAAGCTTAAGTGAAAAGAGTTGACCAAAGTTTGATTTTTACGAAGACGACTCTGGAATGGTGTTTTGATTATTCCAATAGATTCGTATGGTAATTTTGGATGTAGGTGTATGTCCGGATTTGGATTTGGACGTCCGTAGGCTGATTTAATGCGTTTTGGCGAAAGTTGGAAAGTTGAAGGTTTGGAAGGTTGAGAGGTTTGACCGGGAGTTGACTTTGTTGATATCGGGTTCGGATTTTAATTATGGGAGTTGGTATAGCTCCATTGTGTCATTTAGGACTTGCATGGAAAATTTGACGTCAATTCGGGTTGATTGGATATGATTCGGTGCGAATTGTAGAAGTTGAAAGTTCACAAGTTCTTTAAGTTTGATTTGTGGTGCGATTCATAGTTTTGATATTGTTTGATGTGATTTGAGGCCTCAAGCAGGTCCGTGTTATGTTATGGAACTTGTTGGTATGTTTGGACAGAGTCCCGAGGGCCTCATGTGTGTTTCGGATGGGCTACAGGCCATTTCTTCTTATTTTTGGACTGCTAGTTGTTGTTATCTTGTGTTCTTCATCACGATCGTGATGAAGCAATCGTGTTCACATGTCGTTCTATGTAAGCTTGCATTTTTGTTCGCGAGGCTTTGAGGTTTTTTGTCTTCGCGTTCGCTTCATGGGATACGCGATCACGTATAAGGAACTGGAAGGGGCATCACGTGTCTTACTCTCCACGTTCGCGAGGTTATTAACGCGTTCGCGAAGGGTGATGGAGATTGTGTGCTACGTTCGCGACTGTTTTCACGCGTTCGCGTTGGGATTTTTGGCAGCTTATATTTTTGTGCTTCGCGATCGCGAAGCATATTCCGCGATCGCGATGAGTAAATTACTGGGCAGAATATAAAGTACTCTATTTCGTGTGCTTTTGGCATTTTATCACTTTTTGAGTTAGAGAACTCGGATTTAGGCGATTTTGGAGGGGATTTTCATGCTTTGGATTGGGGTAAGTGTTCTCACCCGGATTTGATTATATTTCATGATTCCATCTTTGTTTTTAACATTAAATTAGTGATTTGAGTTGGAGAAAATTATATCTAAAGGCAAGGCTAAGCCATCCGCCCTTCATTGCAGGGTAAAAGGGGAAACGGTTCCCAAGGGGTGGATTTTTATAAAAACATTCATCAATATAAATTGATGATTTGAAGGATGATTTGATATCGGAATTGGATAATTTTGGTATGGTTGGACTCATAGGAATGGGTGTTCGGGTTTTATGAATTTTGTCACGTTCCGAAGTGCGAGCCTGGGCTTAACTTTTTGGGTTGACATTTTAGTTTTCATTAAAGATCGAAGCTTTATTATCCGGAATTATTTTTTATGATTTTTATTTATGATATTAAGTTATTTTAGCTAGATCTGAGCCGTCTGGAGGTTGTTTCATACGAGGAGGTCATTTTAGAGTATTGATTTAGCTTCTTTGAGGTAAGTATCTTGCCTAACTTTGTGTGGGTGAAATTACCTCTTATGATTTGAGTTGTGGTGTTATTTGTGTTATGTGAAAGCCGTGTACGCGAGGTGACGAGTGCGTACTCGGGCTTATATGTGGAAATTGACCGGTTTAGACTCTTAGGCTTCTTTCGTGTATTTATTTGGAGTTGTTAGCACATGTTATATCTCTTATTCGTCATGTTTACTATCACATGCCTTATTTGAAATTGTCATTACATGTCACATCCTTTACTTGTCAAGTTTGTTCTTATATGCTTTACTTGGAGTTGTGACTTCTTTAATTATTGAATTTTTCTTAATCGAAATTGTTGTTACATACTATCCTTTTGTTGCCGGGTTATTCTTATGCATTTAGACGTAGTTGCTAGTTCATGCCATCTCTCTCATTGTTAGCCTATTTCATACACTAGAATCCGAAGTTTACCATTTCATGAAAATACTTTTATTATCGAATGTATCCTTAAGCAATTAATTAAAGTTAAAGTTATTGAAAGTATTTAATCTATTTTAACTGAAGTTGTGTTTAAAGGGGGTGTTGTTCATTATTTAGATATTTTCCCGTTCATTTTATTGTTATTGAGATTCTATATACATTGTGTTTGAGCCGTAGGCTATTTATTGTGAAAATATTAATATTGTTGGTTCTTTTGGAAAAGTTGTGGCCTATGGGCCCTTATGGTACAAGTTGATAGGTTGTGTTGTTGTGATGTTAGCACATGTAATTGTTGTGTGGATTGGTTGTTGTTATGCGGAGCATAAGGGTGGCATCTCACTGTTGTTGTTATGCGGGGCATACGGGTGACATCTCATTGTTGTTGATTGTACGGAGTGATACAGGTGGTTATTGCGTTATTCGGGCGGAGCGATAAGGGTGGCTATTATGCGAAGTGATATGGGTATCTATCGGAGTGATATGGGTGACTAATGATACTGTTAGTGTGGAGTGATATGGGTGGCTATCAAAGTGATACGAATGGCTAATAATACTGTTAGAGCGGAGTGATACGGGTGGCTATCGATATTGTTAGGGCGGAGTGATACAGGTAACTATCGGAGTGATACGGGTGGCTAATGATACTGTCAGGGCGGAGTGATACGAGTTGCTATCGAAGAGATAAGGGTGGCAATGTCAGGGATGATGTGTGATGGCCTGGGGGCATTATGTTGACGATATTCGTGTGATGGTATGATTTTCCTTGTGTATGTTATACATCTTACATGACTCATTGTATTGCTTTCAGTGAGCTACTCGATATCTTTGATATTACTTGTTGACTTGAGTTGTACTAGTACACTCGCACGAGCATATACCATAGCCTGCCACTTATACCAGTTCGGGAGTATAAAACTTAATATTTATTGATCATGCCCATGTATCCTTGTATTATTTGCTTTCATGTTGATATTGAGCATGTGACCTTGCCGGGCGGATTGTGAATTGTGAGCCTGTGATCATGCCAGGCGGATTGGGATATTGATACGTGAGTTGACATATGGGCACAAGGTGATGTGAGCATATGGTTTGTGGTTTGATACTCGTGACCTGTGATTATAAGACGAGATGTCTCGGAGTAATTTCAACCGAAGTTTTGTTAGACCGTCTTGATTAATCGGTTGTCATTTGTGTTCCTTATTTGGTTTCAGTGGCATTTTCACGGCAGTCTTAATACTTTACTGTTTATATCATCTATTGACTCTTGTTGCCATTTACTGATTTTTGCCTTTATTATTAGCTTTATACTTCTATACTGCACATGTTATTTTGACTAGTAGGTGTCTTGAATTGTACCTCATCACTACTGCACCGAGGTTAGTCTTGATACTTATTGGGTACCGATCGTGGTGTACTCATGCTACACTTCTGTACATTTTTGTGCAGAACTAGGTATTGGAGATATCGGACTCGGGCAGAGTTAGCTAATTAATCGCGAGGATTCAAGGTAGAGCTGCTTGGTCGTTACAGTTCCTTGGAGTTCTTTCCTTTCATTATAATGTCAGCTTGTTATTTGAACAGTACCGTATGCCGATCTTTGAGATCTTTCTACGTATTCAGCTAGAGTTCGTGACTCTGTATTACCTAATCTTGGGAGGTTGTTATGATTATTGCCGCACAGACTTATTTCGCTTTTGTACTCTATTTTAAATTATCATTGTTAAAACGGGCTTAATCGTTGTCAGTAATCAACTTACCTAGTATTAGAGACTAGGTGCCATCACGACGCCTGCAGTGGAGTTTTGGGTTGTGATAAAAAGTTTTCTTTGAGTAAAAAAAATAGATAAATAGAAGTGGAAGTTGGATTTGACTTGACTTGGTCTAGAAGCTCAAATGATATTAACAATTATAGAAGTAAATGATTCTTTTCTTACTCTTTTTGTGGTTATAAAAAAATTAAATTATTAATTCGTTTGACAAACTATCGTTTACTTTTAAAAAAACATTATACTAAAAGATTTGGGAATGGAAAGAGCAAATAGTGATTTAAGTGAAACTTCAACTCATATATCATATATATGGTGTGAAACTTTCACCGGTATCACTTGCGATGGTGACACGATATCTTTTATTTTGTATTATTATAATTTGTACATTAGAGTTAATACCCTAAAACCAGTCTAAACTATATAACATTTGTCAGTTGCCTACCTAGACTATCGTTTGTCCCCGAAAATCCCCTGAACTATATCCCTTTCATAATAAAACCCCCTCATCGCATTCTTACTAGTGCGTATAATACACGCTCCAAATTATTTTTAAAATCTGCCATGTGGCAATCTACGTGGATATTTATTTATCTTAATCTAAAAAACAAACTTAATTAATATTTTAATACTCTTAATTATATCATTGTAAAATATTATATGGTAAAAAATAAAAAATAAAAGGGGGCTAGGGTTAAAACTAGTGGGTCAATTGTAAAAAAATTATTTTCTCTTTTGTAACGACCCGACTTGTCATTTTAAGAATTTATGCCCCATTCAGCTAATTAAGGTCCCGAGAAACTCCGTAATACGTATTATGACTTGCGTCTGCGGTCGTTTGATTTTCGGAAGATTCAGAATTTAAATTGAAAGAACAATTCTCATTTTTGAAACTTAAATGAAAAGAGTTGACCGGAATTTTACTTTTGAGCAAATGACTCCAGAATAAAATTTTGATAATTTCAATAGGTTTGTATGATGATTTCGGACTTGGGCGTATATTCGAGTCGAGTATCAGCTGGCCCGGGAGTATTTTGGCGCCTATTACTGAGGTTTGGCATTTTTAAAGTTTAAGAATTTCCTAAGTCTGGGTTGAAGTGGATTTTGATGTTATCGATGTCCGTTTGGGATTCCAAGCCTGGGAATAGCTCCACATGGTGATTCTGCTCTTAGGGGAGCGTCCGAATGTGGATTTGGAAGTCTGTAGGTCATTTCGGGGTCATTTGGTGAAAGTTGAAAATTTGAAGGTTTTTGGGAAGTTTGACCAGGAGTGAACTTTTTGATATCGGGGTCAGATTCTGATTCCGGAAGTGGGCGTAGGTCTGTAATGTCAATTATGACTTGTGTGCAAAATTTGAGGTCAATCGGATTTGATTTGATAGGTTTCGACGTCGAATGTAGAAGTTTGAAGTTCTAAAGTTCATAAAGCTTGAATTGGGGTGCGATTCATAGTTTTGATATTGTTTGATATAATTTGAGGCTTCGAGAAGGTTTGTGTTATGTATTGGGACTGGTTGGTACGATTGAACGGGGTCCCGGGGGCCTCGGGTTTGATTCGGGGTGGTTTCGGACCAAGTTTGGATGTTTTCATGTTGCTGGTTCTAGTATTGTTCTTTGCGTTCGCGAGGAGCCTCTCGCGTTTGCGAAGAACGATTTTGCTATTGGGACTTTATTCTTCGCGTTCACGAAGAGGCTCTCGCGTTCGCGAAGAAGAAATTTTTATTGCCCGTCGTCTGACTTTGGAGGCTCATATCTCGCAATCTATAAGGAATTTGGAGATGATCCAAAAATAAAAGTTGTAGCTCTTTATGTATAGTTTGCATAAAGGTAAACCCTTTGTCATTTGAAGTTGTATACAAAACTTTATGGTAGATTCACTACAAGCTGTCTGGGAAGAGTTTCGAAATCTCTATTGCAGAGGGCTGACTTTGGAAGCTTATATCTCGCAATCTATAAGGAATTGGGAGATGAGCAACAAATAAAAGTTTTAGCCCTTGGAGTCTAGCTTTTCGAAAGGTAAACCATTCATCATTTGGAGTTTTGTACAAAATGTTATGACAATTATACTAGAGGCTATTTGAGAAAAGTTTGAAAATAGCTGTTGGAGAATTTGTTTATCGCGAACACGAGGGAAGGGTCGCGAACGCGAAGAACAAACCCCTGGGCAGCAGAATAAAGTCCAAATTCGTCTCATTCTTCTATTTTTGGACCAAGGAAGCTCGGGTGAGGTGATATTCGAGAGTTTTTCATGGAAAATATTGGGGTAAGAATTCCTAACTTGATTTTGGTTAAATTATATGAATCTATTATTGTTTTTATCACTAAATTAGTGAATTGGGTTGAAAATGGTAGAAATCCTCTAGACTTAAATTTATGATTTGAAGGGCGATCCATTATCGGAATTTGATAATTTTGGTATGGTTGAACTCGTATCAGAAGGGGTGTTCGGATTTCGTAAAAATTCTGTCGGGTTCAGAGGGGCGAGCCCCGCGTTGACCTTTTAGAATAAAATTTTAAGTTAGTATTTTATTATCCAGAATTATTTTCGATGAATTTTAATGAAGTTATACAATTAATTTGGATAGATTTGAGCTGTCCGGAGGTCAATTCAAGCAAGAAGGCTATTTTGGAATATCGGCCTAACTTCAAAAAGGTAAGTATCTTGCCTAAACTTGAGTGAGGGAATTACCCCTTAGGAATTGAGTCTTATGTGGACGTTGTGTGATTGAAAGCCGTGTACGCAAGGTGACGAGTACGTACTTGGTTTATATGTGCAAATTATATCGGTTAAAATTCGTAGACACCCTTATGTATTAAATTGGAAAATTGTTAGAACTTAGTAAATCCTTAAATTATCATGCCTCATTCCTTGTTTGTCGAAATTGTATTTTATATGATAATTTGGTGTTATTGTCACTTGAATTTTTATGTGAATTCCGTATGCTTGTTGATTTGATATTTTTCTTGGAATTAAATTCATTATTGAATTCTTATATGCAAATAATTAATAAATAAGTTTAAAATGAGGCATTAATTTATATTTATTAAAATCTGGATTAAAGAAGTCGTTGTCCTATGCTGAGTTACTTTTCCATATCTGTTGTTGTTTTGAGATTTTATATACGTTGTGTGGAACCTTGGGCTATTTTTGAGAAATTTATTGATTTTACTCTATCATTAGTATTGGTTGTGGCCATTGGGCAAATTGTGATATGAATTGATTGTGATGTGTTGTCGTGATAATATTCTGTGTAAATTGTTGGGTGATTTGAGTTATTGTTTTGAGGATTGTCACACCTCCTTTTTCCCTAGGGGATAGGGGAGTTTTCCAATTAAAGTGATATTATTCTAAATGAGATTATTTATTTAATTCAGAGTCGCCACTTGGAATAATTTATAGTTTTCCAAGTCACCGGTGTATTTTAACATCCCAAATCGAGAAAATTTGACTCCATTTAAAGTCTGCGAAAATCAGAAGACCGGGTAAGGAATTCTGTTAACCTGGGAGAAGGTGTGAGGCACTCTCAAGTTCTGTGGTTTTAGCACGGTCGCTCAAGTATTAATAATTGGTCTAATCATCCGATTTAATACATATTTGAAACCTATTGTGCATTTTATTTTTACCTTTTAACCGCTTTTAGTATTTATGGTATTTGTTTGAACAAGTCGCGATGTCACGCACTCGTTGACTTTTATACATACTGCGAATCGTGCCGCGTAAAACGCACCCGCGATTTACAATATATTTATTATTATTATTTGAAGTTGAGGTCAAGTCACGTGAAACGCACACTTGAGTTGGGATTTACATATCATGACCATGCCACGGGAGCCGTACCCATGACCACGATAATTTATTAATCGCGCCTAAAGCAAACAACGGTGTTCATAAGTGATTATTTTTCTAAGTATACTCCTAACGACCCGAATAATTAAATGTGAAGCAACATGAGAATAACAAAATCTTTCTTAAGCTCGAATTCCTTTTCATTATTAACCAAAGCCCCAAATTCAATTTTAAACCAAAACATGCTCCAATCGATCCTATTACTGAGAGTCAAAGTAAAAGAGCAATAAAACTACTTCAAGCTTGAACTCAAAATATAGCCAAGTCCAAATTTATTTTTAACTCGCAATCCAAAACTTGATTTTAATTCTAATTACTGTCATGACTCATTTTATGCTCTCGGCGAATTTTTAGTCCAAAACAATTGACCCAATAAATCACATGCATTCACCCTTTTAAAATGGATGAAACTAATTAATTCATGTTTGTACCCAAATAACGTATCAAATGAAAACTCAACAAAATGAATCCAATCAAGAAAATCTTAAACAAACAACGAAATAGCAGAACAATTATAAATCATCAAAGATTGATAACAGGACCACAGAGAGAATATTTAGAAATCAGAGTAAGAAATAGACCTCAAACAGAGCTTTGCCATTAACGAGAGTCTCCAACTTTACAATATCTATTTGGATGCAAAATTGCTATAGCAAGCAACGACGATTGGAACGTGAACCGCGGACGCCGGACGGTCCTTGAACCGGAAATCTCACTGATATGAATTTCTTTCGTTTAGATACCTCGCGGAAAAACTCGGAACTCGATAATGATGAAAGCTGGAAAATAAACTGTTGGTGTCTGGGTTTTATTTGAGGTTTTACCGAGATTGTGACTGGGTATTCATGGTAGGGAAGGCTAAGAGACGACAGTCTACTGGTGGTGTAAATAGATCTGCTATGGTGGTTCTAATGGAGAGAAGAATAACATAACAATGGCTTTTTGGTAAAAAATAGATGAGTTGGTGGTTTTGAGGTGTTGGGTTGACGGAGATGCAGCGATGATATGAACTGGTCGAGCCTGAGGCGTTAAGGATTTCTCACTACTCTCATCTTTCGTGCTATGTTCCTGTTCGTCCTCCCCGACTCTATTTTTCGCTCACTCTCTATCTCCCGTGCTCTCACTATCTATCACCTTTTTGTGTGTTATATGAGTGGAAGATATATAGGTGTAGGTATAGGGATTAATTGATGGCCAAGATAAAAAGTATGTATGTGCATGTGAGTTTTGTGGAAGAGCATGTGAGTTAGTTACAAAAGATAAGGAAGAATCTTGCCACATGGAAATGACTCATTGGCTTTTGCTTTAATTAATATTTTTTCTTTTCTTTTAAGAGTGTAAAATAAAAATACTAGCTAAATATCTTAAAATCAAGAACATATAATTTTTTGTAATTTTTAATTTTCTTAAATAAAACCTATAAAAGTGAAATAAAGCTAAAATATCAAGATTAAACTTAAAAGATATTTAAATGCTAAAAAGTGATGAAAAGAGTTAAATATGGTCAAAAATTAGGTGCTCATAGCATGCCCCTCTTTGCGTGGAAACATGAAGAGTTTTCAGGCAAATATAAGGTGAGCAATGTGGCTAATTTTTTACCAAACCATTATTCAAAGGGAAACGAAATAAAAGAAAAGAGTGCAAGAATGAAAGAGTGCAACCGAGTCCTGGTTTTGGACAACCTACATATCCCGGGTTATAAGGGAATTAGGTCGTGTGTAGTTCAAGGAGTGAATGAAGTGATGGAGCATGTGGAGAGGATGAGAGAGTCGAGTGAGATACTGTTCGAGGCTCCGGTCCGCGGTCCCTGCCATTGCATCATAAATTGAAAGCAAAAAATACAGCAAAAATAAAAGAAAAATACAAGAACCTATCTACTTCTTGTCTTGAATCTTCCTCGAATCTCCACTTTATCTTTCAACATGAAACTGAAAACTCAACCTTATTTTTGCAGGCGGGCTCCTGCTGACTTGAATTTGAAGAAAACTAGAAATTGGCCTTGTTTTGCAGGCGGGTATCCTGCTGCTTGCACTTGAAATAAACTTGAACTTGGAGTAAACTTGAGTTTGCAAACCCTGTTCTTCAGGCGGCTCGTGCTACTTCTGATTTGAATTGAAAAGACTGGAGGTTAACCCTATTCTTCAGGAGGGATCCAGTTGCCTCTGACTTGAACTTGAAAATAAAAAGTTGACCCTGTTCTTCAGGCGGGCTCCTGATGCTTCTCTAACTTGAACTTGAAATGATTTTCCTCATTCTCCAGGTGGGCGCCTGCTACTGACTTGAACTTGCAACGAATTCTGAAATGAATACCCTCCAGGTGGGCGCCTGCCATTGACTTGAACTTGAAAATGAATTCCCTCATTCTCCAGGTGTGCGTCTGCTACTGACTTGAACTTGCAATAAATTCTAAAATGAATACCCTCGTTCTCCAGGTGGGCGCCTGCCATTGACTTGAAATTGAAATGAATTCCATCATTCTCCAGGTGGGCGCCTGCTACTAGCTTGAACTTGAAATGAATACCCTCGTTCTCCAGGTGGGCGCCTGCCATTGACTTGAACTTGAAATGAATTCCCTCATTCTCCAGGTGGACGCCTGCTATTGACTTGAACTTGAAATGAATTCCCTCATTCTCCAGGTGGGTGCCTGCTAATGACTTGAAATTTGAACTGAATTCCCTCATTCTCCAGGTGGCCACCTGCTAATGACTTGAAATTGGAATGAATTTCCTCATTCTCCAAGTGGGCGCCTGCTACTGACTTGAACTTGAACTAACTCTGAAGAGAATTCCCTCGTTCTCCAGGTGGGTGTCTGCTAATACCTTGAACTTGAAATAAATTCCCTCATTCTCCAGGTGGATGCCTGCTAATGACTTGAAACTTGAAATAAATTTTCTCATTCTCCAGGTGGGCGCCTGCTAATGCCTTGAACTTGAAATAAATTTTCTCATTCTCCAGGTGGGTGCCTGCTACTATCTTGAAACTTGAAATGAATTCCCTTATTCTCCAGGTGGGCGCTTGCTAATGACTTGAACTTGAAATAAATTCCCTCATTCTCTAGGTGGACGCCTGCTACTAGCTTGAAACTTGAAATGAATTCCCTCATTCTCCAGGTGGGCGCCTGCTAATGCCTTGAACTTGAAATAAATTCCCTCATTCTCCAGGTGGGCATCTGATACTAACTTGAAACTTGAAATAAATTTTCTCGTTCTCCAGGTGGGCGCCTTCTTATGACTTGAACTTGAAATGAAATTCCTTCATTCTCCAGGTGGGCACCTGTTACTGACTTGAACTTACAATGAATTCTAAAATGAATACCCTCGTTCTCCAGGTAGGTGCATACAATCAAAACAACAAAATGAACAAAATATTCTGCCCCAGTTTGCACTATGAAGATTTGTGAGTTGTTAGCAGAATTATAAATCACCTACACTATTGATGAAGGATGAAATGATGAGAGAAAAATTAAAGAATTGACTAGGATGTGCGTCTCCTGTGAGTAAAACCAAGAAAATTTTGACTAGCAAATATGTCTGCTTAAAAAACCCGAATGACCCAAACTAGGAAGTGTGTCTCCTAGGGATGAACTCAAACGACCCAAACTAGGAAGTGCGTCTCCTAGGGGTGAAATCTCAATTTAGGAAGTGTGTCTCCTAAAAGTATAACCTGAAAGACCCAGACTAGGAAGTACGTCTCCTAGGGGTGAAACTTGAATGATCCAAACTAGGAAGTGCGTCTCCTAGAGGTGAAACTTAAATGACTCAAATTAGGAAGTGCGTCCCCTAGGGGCGCAACTAGAATGAACCAAAACTAGGAAGTGTGTCTCCAAGATGTGAGATTGCGCTTAGAGAAAACTATGAACTGAGCTTAACTAAACTAAAAACTGACCCTATTCTCCAGGCGGGACCCCTGAACTTGAGATTAACAACTTAAGAAAACTAAAACTGACCTCTTTTCTTTTAAATCCAGACTTCTTTTTTTTAATTATCCTAGGAGAAAATTCATCAGACTAGGTTTTCTAATTTATTATCTTAGGAGAAAGATTCATCATACTAAGATTTCTATCCTAGGAGAACATTCATCAGACTAGGTTTTCTTATCGTAAGAGAAAGATTTATCAGACTAAGACTTTGTATCCTAGGAGAAAATTCAACAGACCAGGTTGTTTTATCTTAGGAGAAAGATTCATCAGACTAAGATGTTTATCCTAGGAGAAAATTCATCAGACTAGGTTTTCTTTTTTTGTTATCTTAGGAGAAAGATTCATCAGACTAAGATTTCTATCCTAGGAGAAAATTCATCAGACTAGGTTTTCTTATCTTAGGAGAAAGATTCATCAGACTAAGACTTTGTATCCTAGGAGAAAATTCATCAGACTAGGACTTTTTATCCTAGGAGAAGAAATGTGACGAGCAATGGCAAAATTTTATGCACACTAGAAAGACAAATAAAGGCAAAGATTTTAGAAACTTCCCTTTGTCAGATCTTTTTTTTTATTTTTTTTTTGAACCACTTTCCTTGCACTGCTCTGTTCCTATTTCAAACAAAGAAGATTTGTCAGTTTTAAAAGTGGTGGTCAGTTTGTGGCCTTGAGTCTTGGGCGACTTGGCTTTGGGATCATCCAGCCTTTGGAAGAGCGACTGCATTGGTAGTTGGCTGCACTGCTGGGAGACTCTGTTGCTTACAAGGGACCTTTACTTTCTGTATCAACCCTGATTGTTTCGCTCCCAATACCATTTGTGTTTTGTGGTTTAATTAGCCTTATCTAAAAAAAGAGATTTCTTTTCTTTGATAACCTTTTCTGATATCTTGAAAGGCCTTTGCTTTTGGAGCAATTTGTCTGTCATAGAGAATCACAACTGGTAAGTGCCTTTTGCATGATGTGCGTACTTCATAGTCCTTGTTCGGTACTACAGAGAATCCCTGATTAACCTTGAGGTTATCTTTGTTTGCTTTAGCCAAGTAGGCTGATAGGAGTCTTTTGGTGGGGAGCCTTTGCATGAATCCTCAAGGTATGTTGACTGTAACAACTGAATGTACTGGCCAAATTTACTTTGTGCAACTGAAAAGCTAGTAGCAGATTTTGAAATCTTTTCTTGCTTGTTTTGACAAGGACTGACTCAAAGTGAAGGACATAACGATGCAAAGAAACAATATTAACAAGAAATGCCCATGTCGGGCAGGACAGAAGGAAGAGTTTTTTTTCCCAATAACTAGCCTTAATGATCATGACATGCATTTTGGACTCAACGGCCTGATCTATCAAACTGATCTAATCTTTCCTTTTACCATTCCTATGATATTTGAAGTCGGGCTTGTTTGTGCCAATTCTTTGCATCAGCTTCACGACTCACTTTCGACTAGTGGTGCCCCGAGGGATTTTCACCAACAAGTCTCTCTTATTTCTTTATCTCTATTTACTGTCGTCTTACAATGCCCGTGAGGGTTTTCACTAGTAAGATTATCTCATGTTTTCTTCTTTATTTTTCTTTTTCTTTTGCTTTCTTGTGTGAGCAACTTGACAGTGTCCTATATCGCGTGACAACCATTGCTCATTGCATGCTTCTCTTGACATTCTTGAAGACTTATCGGGAGGTCTTATTAGGAAGGTTTTTGGATAGGGTTGGAAAGAAAGGATGGCATGAAAGCTCCAAGTAGACTCAATATGATGGGTTGTACACTTACAACTCTTGAAATCGACTCTTTTAAAAAAAAATAAAACAAACTCATGCCCCAGTTTTAGATACTGAGATTTTTGGATTTTTTTTCTTTTCTTCTGAATTCTTATTAGGTTAGACCGAACCGTGTAAGGCTGCCTACGTATCCTTTTTTTAAAGGAATCGGGTCAAACGTAGTTCATATATTTGACCTAACTATTTTTTTCATCTTTCTTTCTTTTCCTTTGTCTTCTTTTTCCTTTTCTTTTTTTTTCTTTTTGTTTGTCCCAACTTCTATTTTTTGGGGGCATGGACCTTTGACTGTTCTTTCTTTCTTCTTTTGTTTTTTATTTGAACTTTTTAAGAGTTGACCCAGTTTGTATTCTTGGGGTATGGACTTTTCTATTCATTTTCATTATTTATTTTTGACTTTTAACCCGAAATTTGATTCCAAAAGAGGGTGGTCAAAGAAAATAACACAAGCTCAAAAGGGGTAGAGAAGGGTATAAAGTATTTGAATAGCAGAAAAAGGCCCCCCAGCCTCGAGAACGCCAATCATGTTAGCCCTTCACAATCACGACATTGATGGACATGTTTCTTTCTGGGTCTTTTTCAGTGTAAAGTTGTATGAGCAATACGTTCCTCGTAGTGCATGACCCTTGTCAATTTGGGTGACTTTTCTTGGATTTTGTCTTGATGTAGAAGATGCATTTTGCCACTAAACTGAACCATTTCTTATTGTCTGGAATACACCTTCTTTTGAAAAATACTTTATATCTCTTAGTGCAAAATAGACTTCAATCCGGCTGATCATCCTTAAGCCCGATCTTCTCAATTATTCAAAAGGTCGAGATCCCGAACTTTCATGAGCATGACTGCTTTGGTTCCATGCAAACTTGACTCATTCTTATTTTCCAAATATTTCATTTCTTTATTCATATTCAAAAGTGTCTCTTTCTCACTTATCCAATTCAAGACTAAATCAGTTTTCTAAGATCTGGCCAAAAATTCTGCATGCATGTCATGTCACTAGAACTAGTGTGAAAAGAACTATGCACAAAATGGATACAAAATGACTAGCTTTTTTTATTGAATAAAGGATAGCAGGGTCCTATAACACAATAAGAAGAAGAAAAGACGACAAAATAAGCTACCATGGCTAAAAGAGGAGTTACTTTCCAGTTACTAAGCGGCATCTTAGCCACAAATTTGCACATCAGCACTACTACGACATTCAACCCTTTTATTCCTTCTGATTCAGCACTCAAATTTTGACTTTTTGATCAAAACATTCCCAATATTGGTTGTCGGATTTCAGGACTGACGACATGGGAAATTTCAAAGTGACTCATTTACTAAAGGACTTGGAAAAATTCTCACGTCTCCCCATCATCAAATCATCTTGAGCAGGCCATGTCTTGTTGCTCAAATCTGGTAAAGTCAACCCCACATTTGCCACCATATTTGATTTTTCACCGCCAACTTGCCTACTTGCCTTTTCGTGACTTTGGATCAACAACAGTGGTCCTTGTTCCATTGGTTGAGAAGATGCTTTTATTTTCAAGGGATCTTGGATTATTTTTGTGGTTCGCCATTACAAACCAACAAACCGACCACCTTTAACTAGCTTTTATTTCAAAACAACAAGCATGTTAGAATAAACATTCTCTTTCTTTTTTCCTTTTTTCTCTTTTTTTTTGTTGTTCTTTTTTTTTAAACACCATTTGATCGAACCTGATGTGGGTTGCCTACGTATCATGTGGGAACATGAATCAGATCTTGCGTAGTTCGGGAAGATCATAAATAAGGTAAATAAACTAACTCTTTTTGGATTTTGATTTAATTTTTTTTTAATTTCCGAAAGAAAGACTTATAAAGAAGAAAGAAAATATTTTTGGAATTTAATTTTTTTTTAAAATTTTTTTTTGAAAGAAGGACTTCAACATTAGAAAGAAAAATATTTTTTGGTTTTTGGTTTTTTTTTTTTTTTTTGGATTTTTGGGAGAAAGACTTCCAAAAAAGAAAAAAAAACATATTTTTGAATTTTGGTTGATATTTTTTTGAATGAAAGGCTTCTATAAAGGAAGAAAATATTAGTTTTTTGAACTTCTATATATTTTTTATTTTGGGAATTTCAAAAGAAAAACTTCTAAAGAGGAAAGGAAATATTCTTTTTTTTGGATTTTTGGACTTTTATTTTGAATTTATGAAAGAAAGACTTCTAAAGAGAAAAAAAATATATTTTTGAATCTTGAATTTCCTTTTTAATTTTTGATAGAAAAACTTCTGAAATATTTTTGGATTTTTAGAAGAAATTAAAAGAAAATATTTTTTGATTTTTTTTAAAAACAAAACAATTAGGGTATCAAAGAAAGGCTTTTCTAAAGGAGGCAGTAAAAGAAAATATTGTTGGATTTATTTTTTAAAATTGTGGACCGGAACTGATGAGGTTTGCCTACGTATCTCATATTCGGTGAGAATCAGACCCGCGTAGTTCGTCAGAAGCGGGAAATATTTCAAAATCCCAGTCTATTTTTCAACATCTTTTGAGTAAAATTTAGACACATTTCGATTTTTTAACAAAGGAATTTTATGTGAACCGGGTGAATTTTACTCTTTTAGTTTTTTCTCTCTTGATTTTTTTCATTTCTTTCCCTGTTGTAGAAGCCGGTCAGCATGCAAGCCGAACAAACAAATACACAAGTAGCACGTAAGATGCATCAGGATAGTCTTTTAATATTGGGTACACCTGTCCTAGACAGACCCAATCCCTGTGTTGAGTCCCCAAAGTCAAGTGCACGTGATGCAAACAACGTTCCTACTAGGGATCCGGCATGAGGCTATGTTATTCTAGGTTTAAATCCTGGGGTGTGTTGTTCTAGACCTAGCTTACCCGAGCGGACAACTCGAGCCGGGGGAGGGGGGGAGGGGGGGAGGAGGCAACGTACCGGGAACCAAAAGACCATCCGGCTTTGTAACTGGTCTGGTCCTCATTCTAAATTAGGGTATGACACTAACAGAAAAGAAGTCACACCAGCGTACACTTCCCAGAAGATTTAGAAGACTCAAAGAGAAGAAGGGTTTTGTAACAGTTTTATATACAGTTCAAGCAATATTAAAGCGGTAAAAAGCGCCATTTAGCACATTACGCTCAAACACGTAAAAAAATCAGATAATAAATAAAAGCCAAATATAACCGTTATTCTAAACTCGAATTCTGAACCCTGAACCAGAGATTCTAGGTTCGATCCCCAGCAGAGTCGCCAGAATTGTCATACCTCTTTTTTCCCGAGGGGATATGAGAGTTTTTCCAATTAAAGTGACATTATTCGAAATGGAATAATTTATTTATTTCAGAGTTGCCACTTGGAATAATTTATGGTGTCCCAAGTCACCGGTGTATATTAACATCCCAAATCGAGGAAATTTGACTCCGTTTAAAGTCTGCGAAAACCAGAAGATCGGGTAAGGAATTCTGTTAACCCGGGAGAAGGTGTTAGGCACTCCCGAGTTTCGTAGTTTTAGCACGGTTGCTCAATTATTAATAATTGGCCTAATCATCCGATTTACCTTTTATCCGCTTTTAGTATTTATGGGATTTGTTTGAACAAGTCGCGATGTCGCGCACTCGTTGGTTTTTATACATATTGTGAATCCTGCCGCGTAAAACGCACCCGCGATTTACAACATGTTTATTATTATTATTTGAAGTTGAGGTCAAGTCACGTGAAACGCGCACTTGAGTTGGGATTTACGTATCGTTACCATGCCACGGGAGCCGTACCCATGGCCACAATGATTTATTAATCGCGCCTAAAGCAAACTACGGTGTTCATAAGTGATTATTTTCCTAAGTATGCTCCCAAAGACCCGAATAATTAAATAAGAAGCAACATGAGAATAACAAAATCTTTCTTAAGCTCGAATTCCTTTTCATTATTAACCAAAACCCCAAATTCAATTTTTAACCAAAACATGCTCCAACCGATCCAATTACTAAGAGTCAAAGTAAAAGAGTAACAAAATTACTTCAAGCCTGAACTCAAAATATAGCCAAGTCCAAATTTATTTTTAACTCGCAATCCAAAACTTGCTTTTAATTCTAATTACTGTCATGACTCATTTTATGCTCTCGACGAATTTTTAGTCCAAAACAATTGACCCAATAAATCACGTGTATTCACCCTTTTAAAATGGATGAAACTAACTAATCCATGTCTGTACCCAAATAACATATCAAATGAAAACTCAACAAAATGAATCCAATCAAGAAAATCTTAAACAAACAACGAAACAACAGAACAGTTATAAATCATCAAAGATTGATTACAGGACCACAAAGAGAACATTTAGAAATCAGAGTAAGAAATGGACCTCAAACAGAGCTTTGCCATTAACGAGAGTCTCCAACTTTACAATATCTATTTGGGTGCAAAATTGCTATAGCAAGAAACGACGATTGGAATGTGAACCGCAGACGCCGGATGATCCTCGAACCGAAAACCTTACTGACACGAATTCCTTTCGTTTAGATACCTCGTCGGAAAACTCGGAACTCGATAATGATGAAAGCTGGAAAATAAATTGTTGGTGTCTGGGTATTATTTGAGGTTTTACCGAGATTGCGACTGGGTATTCATGGTGGGGAAGGCTAATAGACGGCAGTCTACTGGTGGTGTAAATAGATCTTCTATGGTAGTTCTAATGGAGAGAAGAATAACATAACAATGGCTTTTTGGTGAAAACTAGATGAGTTGGTGGTTTTGAGGTGTTGGGTTGACGGAGATGCAGCGATGATATGAACTGGTCGAGCCTGAGGCGCTAGGGATTTCTCACTACTCTCATATTTCGTGCTCTGTTCATGTTCGTCCTCCCCCACTACTCTCTGTCACGACCCAAAATCCCACCACAGGAGTCGTGATGGTACCTAGTCTCTAAAACTAGGTAAGCCGATTTCTATCACATTTTGAAGCCATTTTATTTTTGAATTAAATAAGTAACCAAAACTAACAGCGGAATAAATATGAATATACAACCTCCCAAGACTGGTAGTTCTGATTCACAAACTCTAACTGAATACATGGAATGATCACGAGGACCGAATATACAATACTGTTTGATTAAAAATTAACAGTACAATGAAATGAAAAGACTCCAAGGGACTACGACGACCAAGCAGCTCTACCTTGAATCCTTACGATCCCACTTTAACTCTGCTCAAGTCCGATATCTCCAATACCTGGTTCTGCACAAAAATGTGCAGAAGTATAGTATGAGTACACCACGATCGGTACCCAGTAAGTATCAAGACTAACCTCAATGGAGTAGAGACGAGGTACAGTCAAGACACTCACTAGTCTAATAACCTGTACAATATAGCATGCAAAAATAATAGAAAACAAATAGCAGTAATAGCAACATCAATCAACTAGTGATTTAAACAGCAAGGTAACAAGAACACCATAAATATTGCTCAAACGAGTAATAAACACAGGTACAGCCAATTAATCAGGTCCTTCAAAATATACATCTTTTATCTAAGTTATTCAATAAAAATCTCTGGAATATAATCCTTTTCAATAAATATATTTCTGAATATAATTCCTTCAAGTAAATATCTTTCGAATATAATTCTTTCAAGTAAATATCTTTCAAATGTAATTCTTTCAAGTAAATATCTTTCAAATATAATTCTTTCAAGTAAATACCTTTCGAATATAATTCTTTCAAGTAAATATCTTTCAAATATACTTCTTTCAAGTAAATATCTTTATAATATAATTATTTCAAATAAATATCTTTCTAATATAATTCTTTCGAATAAATATCTTTCAAATATACTTCTCTCAAGTAAATATCTTTATAATATAATTCTTTCAAATAAATATCTTTCTAATATAATTCTTTCGAATAAAAGTCACCATGTGATACCTCATTTAACTTTCCCGGCGTGAGGAATACATTCAACATATCACATCAAATGGCCCGGCAATACCTTCATGCACTTAGCTCATTCTAACCCAATATATATATATTTGATTCAAATCAATTGGCACGGCAACACTCTTCGTGCATTTTTATCTTCCTCACTGTGAATACATATAATAGTACCAACTAGATGGGAGAAATGCCAATAACAATAAAAGAAATAAAGTGGAGGCACACATGAAGCAACAACGATTACAAGTCACACAGAAAACATATGTGCACAATAACATCTCAAGATAAAGGTATGAATGTATACACAACAAAAGGATATCACAATATAATGTATGTCTCTCGCCCTAGCCTGCACGGAAACACCCTTCGTGCCATGAATATATGATAACATAAAAATAATTGCACGGCATCACCCTTCGTGCTTTTACTCTCATCCTCACCTGATAATATAAATGAAATAGTACGGCATCACCCTTCGTGCTTTACACTCTTCCTTACCAAGCACATGTATATCATTAACAAGCAAGGTAGGAAGCATAAATAACATCAAGGAGAGTGTTTAAACCACAATACGATATAACAATTCATATCGCAATTTCTGCTGACCATAACCAAATTCCAAATATGTAGCAGAATCAATAAATTTGTCAACAAATAGCCCAAGGCTCCACACAACGTATAATAAACCTCAAACAATCAACAGAGGTGAAAAATACTCAGTATAGGGCAACACCTTCATTATTCCAATTCATGATAATTATATTAACTCCTCAATTTAAACTTATTAATAAATATTTGCAGATAAGGGTTCCATCATGGATTTAATTCCAAGAAAATATCAAATCAATAAACACACGGAATTCACGTAAAATCCAAGTGACAATAACACTAAATTTATTATATAAAATACAAATTTGACAAATAAGGAATGAGGCGTGATAATTCAAGGATTTACTAATGCCAACAATTATCTAATTTAATACATAAGAATGCCTAAAACTTTAAACCAAAACAATTTGCACATATAAGCCCGAGTACGTACTCGTCACCTTGCGTACTCGGCTTCACATTTCACAAATGGCACATAAGACTCGATGCCTAAGGGGTAATTCCCCCACTCGAGGTTAAGCAAGACACTTACCTTTTTGAAGTTATGCCGATATTCTAAAATCGCATCCTTTCTTGAATTGACCTCCAAACTACCCAAATCTATTCAAATTAATTGTATAACTCCATTAAAATTCATTGGTAACAATTCCGGATAATAATATGTCGACTTAAAAATTTATTCCAAAAAGTCAACAAAAGTCAACGCGGGGACTCGCCCCTCGGAACCCGATATAATTTTTATAAAATCCGAATACCCATTCCTATACGAGTTCAACCATACCAGTTTTATCAAATTCCAATAAAAACTCGACCTCCAAATCTTAAATTTTTTTTTTTGGAAGATTTTTCAAAAATTTTGATTTCTTCTATTTAAATCCGAAATAAATGATGAATATAACCATATAATCATGAAGTATAATCACTTTAGGATATAGGACACTTACCCCAATCCATATGGTAAAAATCGCCTCAAAAATCGTTTCAATCCGAGCTCCATAGCTCCAAATATGTTAAAAATGGCTGAAATCTCAAAATATAACTACTGCCCAGGTATTTACTCTTCGTGATCGCGACAAAATTTTTTAGCCCCGAAATTGCTCTTCGCGATCGCGGAAAACCAATCGCGATCGCGAAGAACAAACTCCCCAACTCTTTCGGACAGCCTCTCGTATAATGGTCATAACTCTTTGTACAAAACTCCAAATGATGAATGGTTTAACTTTCTGAAAACTATATTTCAAGGACTATAACTTTTATTTGTTGCTCATCTCCCAATTCCTTATATATTTCGAGATATAAGCTTTCAAAGTCAGCCCTATGCAACAGAGATTTCTAAACTCTTCGCGGACAGCCTGTAGTATATCTACCATAACCTTTTGTACACAACTCCAAATGACAACGGTTTACCTTTCTAAAGACTACATACCAAGGGCTACAACTTTTGTTTTTGGATCATCTATAAATTTCTTATTGATTGTGAGATATAAGCTTTCAAAGTGGGGTCAGTGCAGCAAAAAATTTCCTCTACGCGATCGCGAAAGGCCTTCTGCGATCGCGATTCACTGGCCATTTTCCCCCATTTTGTGCTTCGCGATCGCGGTCAATTCCACGTGATCGCATAGCACACTGCTGTAGCAAAAAATCAGCAGCTATAAATGGCCTAGAAATGGTCCGAAATCACCCCGAAACTCACCCGAGCCCCTCGGGACCCCGTCCAATCACACCATCCAGTCCCATAACTTAACACGGACCTGCTCGAGGCCTCAAATCACATCGAACAACATCAAAACGACGAATCACACCTCAAATTAAAATTTATGAACTTTGAACTTTCAAATTCTATATCTTGTGACGAAACACATCAAATCAATTCGGAATGACTTCAAATTTTGCACACAAGTCATAATTGACATAACGAAGCTATTCAAATTTCCAGAATTGGCTTCCAACCCCGATATCAAAAAGTCAACCCCCTGGTCAAACTTTCCAAAAATTTGACATTCATCATTTCAAGATTAATTCCACTATGGACCTCCAAATAATTTTTCGGACACACTCCTAAATCCAAAATCACCCAACGGAGCTAACGGAATCGACAGAACTCCATTCCGGAGTCATCTTCACACATTTCCGACTATGGTCAAAATCCTAAGACTTAAGCTTCCGTTTTAGGGACCAAGTGTCCCAAATTATCCTGAATCATTCGGTAACTGAATTCAACCGCGCACGCAAGTCAATACACATAATACGAAGCTGCTCAAGACCTTAAGTCGTTGAACGGGACGTTAATTCTTAAAACGACAAGTCGGATCGTTACACTCTCTATCTCCCGTGCTCTCACTATCTATCCCCTTTTTGTGTGTTGTGTGAGTGGAAGATATATAGGTGTAGGTATAGGGATTAATTGATGGCCAAGAAAAAGAGTGTGTATGTGCATGTGAGTTTTGAGGAAGAGCATGTGAGTTAGTTACAAAAGATAAGGAAGAATCTTGCCACATGGAAATGACTCATTGGCTCTTGCTTTAATTAATATTTTTTCTTTTCTTTTAAGAGTGTAAAATAAAAATACTAGTTAAATATTTTAAAATCAAGAACATATAATTTTTTGTGATTTTTAATTTTCTTAAATAAAACCTATAAAGGTGAAATAAAGCTAAAATATCAAGATTAACCTTAAAAGATATTTAAATGCTAAAAAGTGATGAAAAGTGTTAAATATGGTCAAAAATTAGGTGCTCACAAGGATATATGGGTGGTATTTCAGTGTTGATATTATGTGGGTATAAGAGTGGCATTTCACTGTGGTTATGTGTGTTGGGATATTGTCTGGACGAAGTGATAATGGTAGCTATTGATATTGTCAGGGCGGTGTCACGACCCGAAATTTCCCACCGACGGGACCGTGATTGCGCCTAACATTTCACTTGCTAGGCAAGCCAACGTTAGAAAAATCGTTAAACCAATTCCTTATTTTCATTCAGTAAATAACAATAGTTAACTAAGATGAAATATAATAAGGGCGGAATATCATAAAACTATATTAATAACTACCACCCGGATCTGGAGTCACAATTCACGAGCATTCTAGAATTTACTACAAGTAATAGTCTGAATGAAAGAAAACAGTAGGACATAAAAGATAGGCGGGGACTTCAAGGTCTGTGAACGCCGACAGATCTACCTTGAGTCTCCGGACAACGGACCGGTAGCAAATCTTGATCAACCTGAGCCGATATCAAAATCTACACAGAAAGTGCAGAGTGCAGTATCAGTACAACCGACTCCATGTACTGGTAAGTGTCGAGCCTAACCTCGGCGAAGTAGTGACAAGGCTAGGACAAGACACCCACATATAACCTGAACAGTATAATCATGCTAGTGGCAACAACAGTAAATAAAGTAATAACGCACAAATAATGGGAAGGGGACATACAGTGGGGGAATACAACATAAAGAGTGAGAATAATGAAAAGACAGAATTAAATAGAAAATCCTTAAACGAATTGAGCAATTAAAGGGCAAAGGAAAACTGCACGGCATCACTCTTCGTGCTTTTACTCTCAACCTCACCAAATAAATAAATTGAACGGCACGGCATCACCCTTCGTGATTTTACTCTCAACCTCACCAAATAAATAAATAAATAGAACGGCACGGCATCACCCTTCGTGCTTTTCACTCTTACTCACAATATAAATAATGCATGCACGGCATCACCCTTCGTGCTTTACACTCTTTCTCATAATATAAATAATGCATGCACGACATCACCCTTCGTGCTTTACACTCTTCCTCACAATATAAATAATGCATGCCTCACAATATAAATAATGCATGCACGGCATCACCTTTCGTGCTTTACACTCTTCCTCACAATATAAATAATACATGCATGACATCACCCTTCGTGCTTTACACTCCTCCTTTACCAATCACAAAATCAATAACAATGGATAGATAAAAGTATCACAAAGAAACCAGTATTTTACCCATAATCAATACCACAATGTAATCTCAACCTTGAATCAATATTCGAAAGTTACCAAATCTCAGCGAAACCAGATATGAGTCACCCATCATTTCAAATAACCCGATAAGCATGGATAGTAGAATTTAAGGCTAGAAAATAGACAAGAATAGAATTTCACTCGCATGCTATGACTCGACAACGACGCATAGATGCTCGTCCCCTCACCTATACATCGTATTTAACAACCAAACACGTAGCAAATGAACACATAATACATATACCCTCAAGCCAAAGTTACACACGATACTTACCTCGCTCTGAAGGCCACTTAATTCTCAATCACAGCTTTTCCTTTGGAATTCACCTCCAAACCACTCGTATATATTCATAAATGACTCAATAATATCAAATATTGCTAAAGGAATTAATTATTTTTCATAAATTAAATTTCCCAAATTTTTCTCCAAAAAGTCGAAAAATCGACCCCGAGCCCGCTTGGTCAAAACCCGAGGTTCAGACCAAAATTCTTTTACCCATTCACCCCCGATCCCGAATATGTAATTAGTTTTGAAATCCGACCTCAAATTGAGGTCTAAATCTCCAAATTTCCGATATCCCTAGTTTCTACCCTAACCCCTAATTCTACCATAAAAACTCTAGATTTTAGGTTGAAAATTCAAGAAATATAATGGGTAATTGAAAGAAAATAGTTTAGAATCACTTACCAACAGTTTGGGGGAAGAAATGGCTCTTGAAAAATCACCTCTCACCGTTTGGTTTTTGAGAAAATGAATTTTTGGCTAAAATCCTGTTTTTGGATTCTGTTAAGTGCTGGGTGACAGTGTTCATCGCGTTCGCGAGAGCACTGTCGCGTTCGCGAAGGGTACTGGCTGCCAAGCCTACGCGTTCGCGAGACCCAGCTCGCATTCGCGATGGTTACTCCCCCCTGGCCTTCCCATTCGCGAGGCATTTCTCGCGTTCGCGATGAAGGAATGGCTGACTCCCCCTCCCCAATGCCTAACACTATGCGTTCGCGATGGGCTTGTCGCGTTCGCAAAGGGTAACGCCCCCATCGCTTCGTGTTCGCGACCAAACTTTCGCATTCACGAAGAAGAAATCTTCAGCTGCCCAATTTACTCTTCGCGTTCGCGAGAGTACCTTCGCGAACGCAAAGAAGGACATGCCAGAACACCTGCTGCAGCAAAATACCAGATTTCCAAAGTCCAAAACATCCCGTGGCCTATCCGAAACTCACCCGAGCCCTCGGGGCTCCAAACCAAAAATGCACACAAGTCTAAAAATATCATACGAACTCGCTCGCGCGATCAAATCGCCAAAATAACACACTAGAACTACGAATTTAAATTCTCAAGAACACTTTAAAATTTCTATTTTCTCAATTGGACGTCTGAATCACGTCAAATCAAATCCGTTTCTCACAAAATTTCACAGACAAGTCTTAAATATCATAATGAACCTGTACCGGGCTCTGAAAGCAGAATACGGACCCGACACTAACAATACCAAACATCAATCAATTCTTAAAAATAATTAATTTTCAGACTTTTAATTTTCATCAAAAATTCATAACTTGATCTAGGGACCTTCGAATTTGATTCCGGGCATACGCTCAGGTCCCATAATTCGATACGGACCCACCGGGACCATCAAAAAATGGATCTGGGCCTGTTTACCAAAACTGTTGATCGAAGTCAACTAAAATCAACTTTTAAGGCATAAATTCTTATTTTCATCAATTTTCAACATAAAAGCTTTCTGGAAACCTGCCCAGACTTCGCACGCAAATCGAGGAGGGTAAAAATAAGATTTTTAAGACCTAAGAGCACAGATTCGAGTTCTAAAATATAATATGACCTTTTGGGTCATCACAGGCGGAGGGATAAGGGAGGCTATTATATGAGTGATAAGGGATGCTATTATAGAAGTGATAAGGGTGGCTATTGTCAGGGAATATATGATGATGTAGAGTTATTGTGTTGGTAATTTTTATGTGATGATGTGGGGTTATTGCTTTGGTAATTTTCATGTGATGTTGTGATTTTCCTTGTGTTTATTTTTATATCTTGTGCAACTTGTCTTGTTGTTTCGGTAAACTTGATAATAGTCTGATCTATGTTAAAATTGAGAGCATGTGGGTATTGCCAGGTGGATTATGATATATGGGATCGGGTTGCACGCCGCAACAGGTATGATTATGTTATATGGGATCGGGTTGCATGCCGCAACAGGTATGATTAATGTTATATGGGATCGGGTTGCACGCCGCAATAAATATAAAATGTGGGCACGAGGTGCCGGGGAAAATATGATGATGATATTGGCATGTGAGTTGTCCGTGTGGTTGTGATAGAGATATTGGCACGAGGTGTCGTGAAAATATGAAAGTGTACTGAGACCCGTATTTTATGATTATGAGATAAGATGTCACAAGGTGACTTTTATTTGAAAGGATTATATTCCAATATTATTTGAAAGAATTATATTCGAAAGACATTTATCTGAAAGAATTATATTTGAAGGATATTATTTGAAAGAATTATATTCGAAAGATATTTATTTGAAATAATTATATTTGAAGGATATTCAGTTAGAGTTCGTGACTCAGTATTACCAGTCTTGGGAGGTTATTTGTAATTATTTCCGTTGTTGGTTTCGATTATTTATTAAAAGATATTGTTGGCTTGAATTGTAATTATAATCGGCTTACTTATTCTTAGAGACTAACTGCCATCACGACGCCTGTGGTGGGATTATGGGTCGTGATAAGTTGGTATCAGAGCTCTAGGTTCATAGGTTCTACGAGTCACAAACGAGTTTAGTAGAGTCTTGTGGATCAGTTCGGAGACGTCTGTACTTATCTTCGAGAGGCTACAGAGCTAGTAGGAAATATTTTCACTTCTTTCATTCCTTATTGTGTGGTATTTATTCAGCTTGAAGTATATATCTTATGTTCTTTTGCATCCACTCATGCATGAAATTGCGCACTCGGTATCAACTATGCATCAATGGTTTGTGATACTACAAAGGGGTTATAAGGGTGCCACGGTTTCTCAACCATTGCTATAGTGTCATCCAGATCTAGGATGCGAAAGTATTGAAAGATCATTCAGTGGTGCACATGGGGGTGCAGCAGGTTCTGACATCTGGTTGATAAGTATGATCTTAAAAAGGTTTAATTAATTGCCTAATCATCACAATCGTGGTAGGGTCACGAGGTGGATGTAGATCTGAAGATAGTTGGTAGTATTAGAGACTATGTAGTTCGTATGGGATTTCCATTTAGTGAAAGGTACATATTAGCAGTCAAGGCACTCGAGGAAGCAATTTTGACTATCACGAGGATGACATGCGCCCAATAAATATCTTGATGTGTCTTATGACTGGTGACGTACGAGCGGTGAAGGTTAGTATTGTGCATCATCGGACTGTGTCCTATGGCTTCGCGCCAAGTGAGGGGAGTCCTCTATCAACGATAAGATTGCGGGGGTCATGTGTTATATCAGTTCTGGCCTGAGATGTATATATGTGGTATTGAAGGTTCTCCAAAACTTGTATATGATTAAGAGCTGAGATTTGTATGGGATGATGTTAGGACATGCAGTATTCTCGCATCCTTAATAATTTTACATTTTAGTATCAGCGGGGTTATGGAAACAATTTCAGAATACTCGAGGTGCTCCAGTAAGTTCTTTTAATGCACCACCGGCACGGGGTTCCTATAATGGTTATTCCAATTATTCGTCACAGACTCAGTATGAGCAGCCGAACCCGCATGGGGGTTGTTATCAGTGTGGTGATACTAGGCACATCATGAGAGATTGTCCCAGACTTGGGAGAGGCAGAATTCATCAGAATTCTCAAGCTACAGGCTCTATTCCAATCACTACCCCACATGCACAGTCAGTTAGGGGTGGAGGACAGGCGGGTAGAGGGCGCCCTAGAGGGAGAGGTCCGACCCATTGATATAATTGATATGGTATAGCTGAGGCCACTACACCAGATGGTGTCGTTACATGTATGATTTAATTCGTAATAGAGGATGCACTGTTCTTATTTTGATTCAATTCTAATTATCGGGGTGACACCTCCTATAATGCTCCATGTATGGTGAGTTAGTGATTTTGTACACCACTCACGTGTTTATCCCTGTTGGGAGATTTGATGATGTTAGCCCGTGTCTATTATTTTTATTTTTATTCACTATTGAGGGCTATAAGTCCAAAAATGACTTTCTATTACTCACTACAGTGGGTTTTAATGTGATTTCCAAATAATTAATTTCAATTTTATGAATTATATGCCCTATTGGTATGGGGGTTCATTATGTGTTGTGAAAACTGTTTATGAAATTTATTAAAAAGAAAAAATAAAGGGAATGGAAAATTTCAGTTGGCACAATGTGCAAAATACCTGTGATTCAGAGATGAGGACGAGGTCCTCGCATTTTTATATAATATGAAATATTTAAACCGGGCTACAAGCCGCAGTGGAAGTTATATAAGGACGAGGTCCTTGTGGTGAAATATTTATGTGTTTAAATTCTTCCTTTGTGAAATTTAAATTTGTACTATAGTATTAATAGGGAGTCATGCTTGTTAGGCTTATTCGATAATTTTGTATGTATTTTCTGTGCATATTTACCCATATATATGCTGTAAATATAGAGTTTTAACCTACGAGATGAGTGCCCAGGTGGCATTAAATGTGACTCATTAATTTAGGTAAATAATTATGAGGTTTTCATGCCTCGCGTGTTGCTGTCAATGTTGTGAAAAATTTGAAATGAGATTTTGGTTAATATAAGATTAATTGAGAATGTTGGAATTAATTATGAACAATTATTATGACCAGAGATGTGATTATGGGCATACATATAATGTGTGTGTAGGCACGAAATTGCTACCCTTGGTTGAGACTAACATCGTGTGTTAATATGGAACATTAGGCCTTTTGAAATTAATTGGAGTGTAAGAAATTGGCTTTAAAGTTTATAAATGAGAGTAAAAAAGGAATAATGTCAGTTGAGATGGTGTTGTCGGACCCATGTTAAATTGCGGGGACGTAGAATCACTCGCGAGTATGTGTGTAATATATACTCAATAATTTAATGTCCTCAAAATAATTCTTGGCACGTTCGAGGATGAACGTATGTTTTAAGAGGGGGAGAATGTAACAAATCGACTTGTCATTTTAAGAATTTATGCCCCATTCAGCTACTTAAGGTCCCGAGAAACTTCGTAATATGTATTATGACTTGCGTGTGCGGTCGTTTGATTTTTGAAAGATTCAGAATTTAAATTGAAAGAACAATTCTCATTTTTGAAGCTTAAATGAAAAGAGTTGACCGGAGTTTGACTTTTGAGCAAATAACTCCGGAATGGAATTTTGATAATTCCAATAGGTCTGTATGATGATTTCGGACTTGGGCGTATGTTCGGGTCGAGTATCAAGTGGCCCAAGAGTATTTCGGCACCTATTACTGAAGGTTGGCATTTTTAAAGTTTAAGAATTTTCTAAGTTTGGGTTGAAATGGATTTTGATGTTATCGATGTCCGTTTGGGATTCCGAGCCTGGAAATAGCTCCGCATGGTGATTCTGGTCTTAGGAGAGCGTCCGAATGTGGATTTGGAAGTCTGTAGGTCATTTCAGGGTCATTTGGCGAAAGTTGGAAATTTGAAGGTTTTTGGGAAGTTTGATCAGGAGTGGACTTTTTTATATCGGGGTCGGATTCCGATTCTCGAAGTGGGAGTAGGACCGTAATTTCAATTATGACTTGTGTGCAAAATTTGAGATCAATTGGATTTTATTTGATAGGTTTCGGCACCGAATGTAGAAGTTTGAAGTTCTAAAGTTCATAAAGCTTGAATTGGGGTACGATTCGTAGTTTTGATGTTGTTTGATGTTATTTGAGTCCTCGAGCAGGTTCGTGTTATGTATTGGGACTGGTTGGTACGATTGGACGGGGGTCCTGGGGGCCTTGGGTTTGATTCGGGGTGGTTCCGAACCAAGTTTGGGTGTTTGCATGTTGCTGGTTGCTGGTTCTGGTATTGTTCTTCGTGTTCGCGAGGAGCCTCTCGCGTTCGTGAAGAAGGATTTTGCTGTTGGGACTTTGTTCTTCGCGTTCGCGAAGAAGGAGTTTTTGTTGTCCGTCGTCTGATTTTGGAGGCTCATATCTCGCAATCTATAAGGAATTTGAAGATAATCCAAAAATGAAAGTTGTAGCCTTTTATGTCTCGTTTTCAGAAAGGTAAACCCTTTGTCATTTGGAGTTGTATACAAAACGTTATGGTAGATTTACTATAGGCTATCTGGGAAGAGTTTCGAAATCTCTGTTGCATAGGGCTGATTTTGGACGCTTATATCTCGCATTCTATAAGGAACTGGGAGATGAGCGACAAATGAAGGTTATATCCCTTGGAGTCTAGTTTTCATAAAGGTAAACCATTCATCATTTGGAGTTTTGTACAAAACGTTATGACCATTATACTAGAGGTTGTATGAGTAGAGTTTGATAATGGATGTTGGAGAATTTGTTCATCGCGAACGCGAGAATTTGTTCTCATTCTTCCATTTTTGGACCAAGGAAGCTCGGGTGAGGCGAGTTTTCTAGAGTTTTTCAAGGAAAACATTGGGGGTAAGAATTCCTAACTTGATTTTGGTTAAATTACATGAATCTATTGTTGTTTTTATTACTAAATTAGTGAATTGGGTTGAAAATAGTACAAATCCTCTAGACTTTAATTTAAGATTTGAAGGGCGATCCGTTATTGGAATTTGATAATTTTGGTATGGTTGAACTCATATCAGAATGGGTGTTCGGATTTCATAAAACTTATGTCGGGTTTCGAGGGGCGGGCCCCGCGTTGACTTTTTAGAATAAAATTTGAAGTTGGTGTTTTATTATCCGGAATTATTTTTGATGAATTTTAATAAAGTTATATAATTAATTTGGATAGATTTGAGCTGTCCGGAGGTCAATTCAAGCAAGAAGGCTATTTTGGAATATCTGCCTAACTTCAAAAAGGTAAGTATCTTGCCTAAACTTGAGTGGGGGTATTACCCCTTAGGCATTGAGTCTTATGTGAAAATTGTGTGATTGAAAGCCGTGTACGCAAGGTGACGAGTACGTACTTGGTTTATATGTGCAAATTATATCAGTTAAAATTCGTAGACACCCTTATGTATTAAATTCAAAAATTGTTGGAACTTAGTAAATCCTTGAATTGTCATGCCTCGTTCCTTGTTTGTCGAAATTATATTTTATATGATAATTTGGTGTTATTGTCACTTGGATTTTTATGTGAATTTTGTGTGCTTGTTGGTTTGATATTTTTCTTGGAATTAAATTCATTATTGAATCCTTATCTGCAAATAATTAATAAATAAGTTTAAAATGAGGCATTAATTTATATTTATTAAAATCTGGATTAAAGAAGTCGTTGTCCTATGCTGAGTTACTTTTCCATCTCTCTTATTGTTTTGAGATTTTATATACGTTGTGTGGAGCCTTGGGCTATTTTTGAGAAATTTATTAATTTTACTATATTATTGGAATTGGTTGTGGCCATTGGGCAAATTGTGATATGAATTGATTATGATGTGTTGTCGTGATAATATTCTGTGTAAATTGTTGTGTGATTTGAGTAATTATTATGAGGATATAAGGGTGGCATTTCACTGTTGATATTATGTGGGTATAAGGGTGGCATTTCACTGTAGTTGTATGTGTTGGGATATTGTCTGGACAGAGTGATAATGGTGGCTATTATACGGAGCGATAAGGGTGGCTATTGATATTGTTAGGGCGGAGGGATAAGAGAGGCTATTATAAGAGTGATAAGGGTGGCTATAGGAGAGATAAGGGTGGCTATTGTCAGGGTTGATATATGATGATGTGGAGTTATTGTGTTGGTAATTTTTATGTGATGATGTGGGGTTATTGCGTTGGTAATTTTCATGTGATGTTGTGATTTTTCTTATGTTTATTTTTATATCTTGTGCAACTTGTCTTGTTGTTTCGGTAAACTTGATAATAGTCTGATCTATGTTGAAATTGGGAGCCTGTGGCTATTGCCAGGCGAATTATGTTATATGGGATCGGGTTGCACGCCGCAACATATATGATTAACGTTATATGGGATCGGGTTGCACGCCGCAACATATATAAAATGTGGGCACGAGGTGCCGGGGAAAATATGATGATGATATTGGCCCGTGAGTTATCCGTGCGATTCTGATAGAGATATTGGCACGAGGTGCCGTGGAAATATGAAAGTGGGTTAAGACCCGTATTTTATGATTATGAGATAAGATGTCACAAGGTGACTTTTATTTGAAAGGATTATATTCCAAATATTATTTGAAAGAATTATATTCGAAACACATTTATTTGAAAGAATTATATTTGAAGGATATTATTTGAAAGAATTATATTAGAAAGATATTTATTGTAAAGAATTATATTTGAAGGATATTTAATTGAAAGAAGTATGTTCGAAATATATTTATTGGAAAGGATTATATTCTTGAGATTTCTATTGAAAAACTTATAGATGAAAGATTTATATTTTGAAGAACTTGATTATTGGTTGTACTTGTGTTCATTACCTGTTTGAGCAATATTTATAGAGTTCTTGCTGCCTTGCTGTTTACATCACTAGTTGATATTGTTGCTATCACTGCTATTTATTTTTCTATTATTTTTGTATATTATATTGCACAGGTTATTAGACTAGTGAGTGTCTTGACTGTACCTCATCACTACTCCACCGAGGTTAGTCATGATACTTATTGGGTAGCGACTGTGGTGTACTCAAACTATACTGCTACACATTTTTGTGTAGAGCCAGGTATTTGAGATATTGGACTCGGACAAAGTTAGAGAGGGATCGCAAGGATTCAAGGTAGAACTGCTTGGTCGTCGCAATCCCTTGGAGTCTTTCTATTTTATTGTACTATTAATCATTATTCAAACAGTATTGAGTATTTGATCCTTGAGATAATTTCATGTATTCAGTTAGAGTTCGTGACTCAGTATTACCAGTCTTGGGAGGTTGTTTGTAATTTTTTTCGTTGTTGGTTTTGATTATCTATTAAAAAATATTTTTGGCTTGAATTGTAATTATAATCGGCTTACTTAGTCTTAGAGACTAAGTGCCATCACGACGCCTGTGGTGGAATTATGGGTCGTGACATCTTTGCTCTCATATGAGACTTTCCTCTCATTAGATAATGGCTACACCTTCTCTTAATAGCGATTTTCTCAATTAATCTTGGTTCTAACCTCAATTGCTTTCTCTATTCTTATTTTTATTCGAACATCAATATAAAAACTAGGGTTATGCTCCTGAATCGATATAGAAGATTAGGGTTTTGACAAGAAAGAGAGAATTTCAGATGAAGAAATGGGGAATAAAGGTGAAAAAATTGAGAAGAAAGGTAAAAAGATGAAGGAAGGTAAAATATAAAGAAAAAGAGGAGAAAATAAAAATAAATATAAATTTAAATAAAGAAAGGCTAATAAGCCATTAAACACTGCCATGTGGGCCATTTTAATGAAATTTTTCCGCATTCACGCGCTTTTAGGCGATTTATCACACACATTATGCTACATAAGCGACAAGAGGGTTTTATTACAAAGGAGGATATAGTTCAGGGGGTTTCTGGGGATAAATGATAGTTTAGGTAGGCAACTGACAAAAGTTGTATAATTTAGGCGGGTTTTAGGGTATTAGCTCTGTATATTACGTGCCAGAACTTTGAATTATAATTTTATATTTTTCAATAGTTCAATTTTTTTATACTAACAATATCAAATAATCTTAATATTGTCATGTAACTAAAAATATAACTATAGGTTACCGGTGTAAATATCTAATTTTTGCTCTTTTTATTTCTCCTACATTACATTGTATTTAGGTTTATTGTGTGTGTTTATAGAATTTAGCATTATATTATTAATTAATTAATTAAGGGGTTTAAAGGTTTGGATTAATGCCATTTTCAATTGAGTTATGCACAAACCAGGTCCAATTTTTTAGCCCAATTCGGCCGATCCAGTCCAATTGTTGGCTTGCCAAAACCCGGATCAAAATGACGTAGTTTCATAATAAAACTACGTCATTTTGTTTAATGAATCAAAGATCCAATCTCATTCATCCATGACCCTCTTGATCCAATGGCCACCATTCAATCTCTCTTCTAATATTTAAAACCCAAATTTTCAAATTTTGGCCCCCATTTTTGCCTTACCTTCTTCTCTCCTCTTTCTCTCTTCACTCTCTCTCACCCTCTCTCTGCGCAGCCACCCTGCTCCGCCACCGGAAATTGCCTACTGGCGGCGGCCCGCCTCCAATCCGCCCCAATATTGCACCATACAATTACCTCAACCCCCTCTTTCTAAATCTCCAACCCAAATCCCTCAAAACCCGCTCAAATTCCACGATTTTTATATCTAGGAAACCCCATCCGCCGTCTATTTTTCCAAAATCAAAGAAACTCCGGCCACTACCACCCAACAACACATACATGAATGAATAGAGTTCCGCGAGACCTATCCTTTCCTACACATTTCATCCCAAAAAACTGCACCACCACCAGCCAGTCAACCCCCGCTGCCGCGACCACCCCAAGGTCACCACTGCCTCATTTTTTCTTAGCCCACTCGACCCAAAGACTCAAGTTCCCTTCTAGTATGATGCCAAAACTTACTTGTTTTGGGGTGTTTGCTAAAAGGGAACTTGTGTTTTGGGGTCGGACAGTCACTTCTTGGCATCTCCGACGTCTTCTCGTGGCTCGAACAACTTCAAGCACGCTCGTTAGGTATAATTGTCATCTCTTTAATTAATTTCTGATTTGTTTTGTAGTAGATTAGTTTCTGATTTTTAATTTTTCTATTTTGGTTGTTTCTTGTTAATTAGAGTTTCAAGTTAGGTTTATTTAATTAGTTATCTCTATTTAGATTAGTTGTTTGTTAGATTGTTATTGATTTAAACATGATCTTTAGTATATTAGTTAAATCGTTCACTTAGTTAGTCGATTATTTAGTTGTTGTTAGTCATTTGTCCGATTGTTAACGATGCTCATTCTGTTTTGAGCATTAAGTTTGTGAATTTAGTTGTTTGTTTAGTAATTAGATTGCACAAATCAAATTCATTCCAATCAAGTTAGTTTAAATACTTAGTTCGATTATATTTTTAGTCTCGTTTATGTTTTGTCAGTCCATAGTTGTTTAAGTTTGATTTGTGTTGAGCAAGTAGTTTATTGTTGATGGTTAAAATCTGAAATTTAAGTTATTTTATCATAAAATAGGGTAATAGTAGCCTACTTTTTACTAGTAGGGTGGCTGAAATGATATTTTTTCTCCTTGCTTCTAACATAGCAGATTTTCAGGTTGTCCTTTCACCTTTTGGACAGATTTTGAACAGTGTTTAGCACACAAAGTTAGTTGTTTGGACAGACTTTTGGTTAACTAAAATCTGTCCAAAAATCTAACTTTATTTGCCTATTGAAAGGGCTGATTTTCTCCTATAAAGGAGACTCTCTTACACTTAGAATACAGATCCTTACTCACTGAAAAAGGGATCACACATTCTATGACACTTGGATAACATCTTTAGAGTTATTTGAATACACAAAAACTTGAGAGAAAAGTCATCAGCTAAAAATATCTAATTGTAAGCTGAAATTGTGAGGTTTGTGAAGGTTTCTTAGGGTGAAAAGCTTTCAAAAAGATAAGTCTTTTAGAGCTTGTTCTGGGCTTCTACTCTAAGATTTTTGGGTTGTTCAAACGTTCATCTTACTGCTGTTTCCTTGATGTTCTGCTGTTGTTTCTTCTCGCTTTTCACTATTGTATCGTATTTATGCTCTTCAGATAACTTTTGAACTTTTGTAATGCAGATTTTCATAGCAATAAACCAAGATTTGAACCTATTTTGACTGTTGGAATAGAGCTGAACTCATTTGTCCATTTGTTTAGCAACCATGTGAATATATAACTGCTAGTTTGAAATTTCTCCTTACATGTTAGGTGAAACACCACTTTGTAGTTTTATTTAGTTATTGGAAAGATAAGCTACCATAGACTGACCACTATGGATTGGATGTGAATATTTTTCTTTTGTTTCTTTTAAATTTTGGAGTTCCAATATACTGGTAGGTTGTTTGAGTCTTTGCTATCATTATATCCCTTTTGCATTGATAAAGTCCCATTTGAACTATGAAGCTATTTTATTAAAGGAGACAACCCATTTGCCTATTTCTTTCTATTGTGCCAATTTAAGCAAAAGTGAGCATTTAGAAGTTTCCATCAGTCCACTTTATAATTGTTAAGTAAAAAAAATGAGGTTGTTATTGATTTAGAGTGTTTGTTAGTATTTGAATGATAGAAGATAGCTATTTTATCCAACTGAATGTGTTGGATTTAATTTTGACATATGGACTGTGACAAAATTTAGTTAAAGAAAATTAAGAAGCCATTGATCACTCTTGCTGAGTGTAGGGAATAGTATGCATAAATGAAATTAGATTTAATAAAAAGGGGGCATGTTAGACCTTCAATATACATGGGATTGGTCTTAAATCATAATATATTGGGTTGGGTTTAATAAATTGTATATTGGCCCAATGCCAATAAATAAGCTGGTGGCCCATATTTTCTTAATAAGCTGGTGGCTCATATTTTCTTTTAACAAGTTGTTGACACATTCTTTTATTTAGTTGAGGGTTACTTCTCTTTTAATAGGAAGGTGGCCCATTTCCTCAAAAATGAATAAAGCTGGTCCAAACTCGTGTGCCGTGTTTTCTCCAAATAATAAATTCAAATCAGTTTATTTATTTATTTATTTATTTATTATTTAACTAATTAGAATAATTTAATCACTTCCTAATTAATTAATTTAAATGCTAGGCAATTAATAGGCGCGCTTTGACTTCGCGAAATCGCTTGTATAGCTTGATGTTTAACATTCAATAAATTAGTAAAATAACCTCATACCATACCCCATTAGTTTTAGTTAATCCTTTGCTAAAATCGCGAATTCGCTTGCGTCGCGCGATAAGTGACTTTTAATAAATTTTAAAAAAAAATAATTTTCTAAAATATAGTAATTTCTCAAAAGTACTACAAATAATTGATTGTCATGATTTCGAATTCGCTTGCGAGGCGCAATTATGATAAGTTAATTAATTTTGTTATTCGATCACGCATTCGCTTGCATAGCGTGGTTATGACAACATAATATTATACAAATCATTTTGTTTAATAATTCTAATAATCAAGAGATAAAAGCGGATAGGTAAAACATGAAAGTCATATAAATCATAGTTTGTCCAAAATTAATTCAAGCCATGTTTTAAGTCAATACAGTGACCGTGCTAGAACCACGTGACTCGGAAAATGTCTTACACCTTCTCCCCGGTCAACAGAATTCCTTACCCGAACTTTGTTTTCGCGGACCGATAAAAATAGAGTCAAACCTTCCTTTGATTAGGGATTCAAATAAAAGGTGACTTAGAATACCAAAAAATAAATTCCAAGTGGCGACTCTGTAAATAAAATAATCCCTACTCAAATTAGTCACTTTAATTGGAAAAACTCTTTAACTCACAATCCAATACACATAATATCTTTTTGGAGGGTAGAAAAGGGGTGTGACAGCTCTGGCGACTCTGCTGGGGAATAACCAGAATTCGAGCTTGCACATGTTGACTTGTTATTTGGCTTTATTAATTTTGTATATATTGCAATTTATTTGTGCCTAATGTGCTACCTGTTCGCTTTTTACCGGTTTGATATTGTTGAACTGTACATATAAACTGTCTTCTCACGCACCCTCTCTGAGTCTTCTTGAAAATAAAAATTGGGCATTTGCTTGACATAGCCCGCTTTCTTTGAGATAGTCGAGGTGCTTGTCACCCCGGTGAAGGATTTTTAGTCACACATGTTTTAGGCGGGGAGCACCACCAGCTAAGTCGGAAAGCAATGCTACCGGTACGCTGATCCTCCTCGGCTCGAGTTGTCCGCTCAAGTAAGTCAGTCTAGATACCTTTTCCAATAGGATTTAAACCTAGAAGAACAAACCCCATGCCGGATATCCCTAGTAAGTTTGCTTTATTTGCATCACATGCATTTGACTTAGCAAAACTCGGCACAGGGGTCGGGTCTGTATAAGACAGGTATCCTCTTTGAGACCATCATGTTCACTTATGTGCTACTCGTTACATCATTTGGAAGGCTTGCTTGCATTGTTGACCGGGTTTAGAAAATTAGTTGAGCGGAATTATTTTAAAAAACAAAATAAATAAATAAATCATTCCCCTAGTTTAGTAAAATAATCCATTTTTACTAAGATTTTGTAGTAGTCTGGCGTGAGGAGTAAAGATTAATTTTTATAAAATTCAAAAGAGAAAAATACTCGGTTTTACCGAACTACGCGGGTTTGATTCTCACTGGATGCGAGATACGTAGGCAACCTCCATCGGGTTCAGCCCACATTTTTCAAAAATAAAATGCTTTTTTTGTTACCTTTTACTATTTTGTCCTCTTATTCCGGCCGTTTTGCAAAGACAGCCTTTGAACCTCTCCCGGGACTACCGAAAGGCCGTTTTCATAAAAATATCCTTTTAATTTATTTTGTCTACTTTTTATCATTTTGTCCCTATATTTGGCCCTTTTTGCCGAGACATCCTTTAAGCCTTTCGTGGAAGTATCAGAGGGTTATTTTCGTAATAATAGCCATTTTTCCTACTTTTATCATTTCACCTTTTGTGTTGGCTAATTTCAAAAAAAAAAAAAAGATCAAGTCTTATTACGTTTTTATCTTTTGCATATAGTTTAGGTAAGTCATGACCCCATTTTGTCTTATTCTTAGGTTCACCATGAATTCTCCACAAAGAAGCAGTCAGAAAAGGGTAAGGGACGAGACATCTCCTATGTTCTTGATAAGAGATAAGACCCCTAGTAGTCTCCGTAATTGGTGGCTTGGTTTTCTACATGGGAACGGAATCAAGTATTTAAGCACCTTAGATTCCTCCCAAACATCATGGGAATTAAGCCTAACAGAGATTTAATCGAGTCCCTAGTGGGTTTTTGGGACCCCGCAAAATAATATATTCAGGTTCAAAGATTGTGAAATGATGCCTACATTGGAAGAATTAGGTGGGTTTATCGGATTGGGGAGAGACCTTCGTGGGAAAAATCTTGATGCTCCCAGAAAAATTGGTGTGAACAACTTTTTGAAAAGGTTATGCCTCCGTCGAATTCCAATGGGTTGCTTGGACGAAGGTTGGGTTCCGCTGGAATATTTCTATGACAAATTTGGGGACGAGAAAGGGTTTGAGAACTTCTCGGGCACAGAATTTGTCAACTAATTGAGTTACGACGCTTGGAGGGAGTTGAGAATCTTCGCGTTCATGATATCATTTCTAGGGACCATGGTTTTTCCAGAGCGTGGTGGGCGCATCAGAATTCGATTGGCTGCGGTGGTCTCATATTTGCAAAGTAGCGAGGATCATACCATTCTTCCCATAATTCTGGGAGATATCTTTCGAGCTTTGACCCGTTGCCAAGAGGGTAAAGATTACTTCGAGGGATGCAACATTCTGTTGTAGATGTGGTTCATAGAGCACCTTTATCATCATCCAATAGTAGAAAATTTCAATGATAATTGGCTAAATTACATTGGATGTCACCCGGACAGGGCCGCGAATTGTAATCTTCCAGAGGGGGTGAGGGCCTAGCGAACATTATTTGGTTCATTAAGTGCTGATAGAATCACTTGGAACTATTATTGGTTCCCTTCTGCCAAGGTCATGCATATGTCGACATATCGCCCGTTCTTTATACTCATGGGTTTCATAGGCTTCCAACCCTACGCACCCCTACGTGTCATGCGTCAGCTAGGAAGAGAGCAAAAGAGGCCCCCGATTGAACGCATGCGTACCTTTGTGTGGGAATTCAAGGGAGAGGAACTTCCAAGGGAGACATATGCACAAAAGGTTTGGTTCGGTAGTCGATTTTCCGACTTGGACGAGATGGTAGCTGATCGTGAACGTGGGGAGGTAAGCTTCGCATACCTTAAGTGGTTTCACAACCAGGCTATCCCGGAGCAAAGGCTAGAAAGAGCCATACGGAACACATTTGATTGGGAGGAAGAGATCAAGGCCAGAGTTAGAGAAACCGGAAGGGAAGTGGAACAAGAGTACCAATCCTGTATTGACATTTTACAAGAAGATAAGGGCATTTTGGAAAAAGCCATGGACGTACAACAGGCTGATTTCAAGCAGGAAAAGGCTCAGTGGGCACAAGAGAGGCAAGCACTCAAAGCTCAATTTAGACAGAAAAAAGTGATCACTACCGCTCAACAACATGAAGAAAGAGAAGCCTAGTTTAAGGTGGTCCGGGATCATGAGCGCAAAGGTTTTGCTCCGTTAATCCAAGGTCTGAGGGATCAGATAGGGGGAGTTGAGTCAAACAAGGAGCGCCAGATTACGGAGTTTGAAATAGAAAGACATCACTACCAAAGTATGATCAATCGGTTTGAGGGAGAGTCACTAGAAATTCGGCGCTAGAGCGATATGTCTTTGGAGCGCGAGCATGATGCGCTGGATCTAGCTGAGACCCCTGGTCAGCAAAATCAAGAGTTGCATTTGGCTCAAGAACATATTAAGGGAAAGATCCTCGAGGTATCCACATACACCTCCCGAGCATGCAGGAGTTGCCAGGGAATGACGCCTGAGCGGTTTGCAGAAGTATCATTGAACATCGCCCGTCGCATATCTGCAGACCTAGAGAGTATATATCGCGATGTTGGGGGTCAGCCGCAGGAATAAGTGCTTTGACTACAGGGATGCCGTTGGATTCTCCCGCAGAGATCAGAGTCTCCTTTTGCTTGGCCGTCCATTTTGATTGTTTATTTATTGTCATTGAGTCTTTAAGAGTCTTTTGGTGTGTTAAGTATTGTTGTTTTGTTTTTTATCTTAAAAAATCTATTCTTGTTTAGATGTTCGTCTTTTGGTAATTTTTGTTTTTTTTTTGGGTCTTGTATTAAAAATAAAAAATCAAAAAAATAATAGAAGTTGAAAATCAATGAAAAGATTGGTTTCAGAAAAATTCGAAAATGGTCATGTCCCTGAACTACGTAATGATCTGATTCATGCGACGACATGATATGTAGGCAACCGACAAAAGGTTCGATCAAAATATTTTTCAATGATTCTAAGATGAGGGATCAAAATGAGGCATGAGTGAAAAGTAAAAAAAAGGGGGAGAGAAGAAGATAAAAGCGTCAATAAGAAGCAAACTGATAAGCTGGAATGAAACATGAAACCTCCAAAAGCATGTTAGAAACAATGACAATGATAGGAGCATGGCATATTACGTGTGATTTATATCTATAAAATGCTTAACCCTAACACGTTTGCTAACTCTTATATAGTAAGCTTAAGGTGGTTGGTTTGTGGTGAAACTGGCAACACACCATTACTTCACCAGATCTAAGGGAATAGTAGTAATGGCCAACGATGATGAGATCGAGCTGGTCAGTGACGACCCCCAGGGTCAGTCAATTGAGCAAGAGTCAGAGGAAATAAGAAAATTGAGACAGCAATTGTCTGATGTATATCAAGCTTGGGTGTCTGGTCAGCCTCCACCTTGGGGACCCTTAGAGGGAACTTCCACCGTACCCCTGGCTACTCAACCACCGCTCCATGCAACGAGCGACCACATTCTACCACCAGAGTATGTTCCAAACTACAGCCTCCACGCTGCTCCTGGTACCTCTAATGTGCGACCTCTAGTCGCACCGGTCAGGAAAACTCCTCTAGTCATGTCTGGTGCACCGGTATACATTATCCCTCCACCACCTCCTGTGACAAGGCCAATCAACTAGCCACCATCTCATGTTTATCATGGCCAATATTACTCTCCAAATATGGCTTTCGGGGTCTCGGCTCCATATAATCAGACTCCTCAGTACGAGTCACCAGTGGAAAATGAAAAGTCTGCCAAGACGGTTGAGCCGGATGAGATGGACAGGAAAATGAAAAGTCTTGAACAGAACATAAAGAACATACAAGGACTAGGTGGTCGCAAAAGTGTTTCGTTCAGTGATTTATGCATGTTCCCTCACATCCATTTGCCACCAGGGTTCAAGACCCCAAAATTTGAGAAGTATGATGGACACGACGACCCTATCTCCCACTTGAAAAGGTACTGCAACCAACTGAGGGGTACAGGTGGAAAAGAAGAATTGCTTATGGCTTATTTTGGGGAAAGTCTTGTAGGGGTAGCCTCCGAATGGTTCATTGACCAAGATATCTCTCACTGGCATGTCTGGGACGACATGGCCCAGGCCCTCGTCAAACAATTTCAATACAACATTGATATTGCGCCGGATCGTAATTCCCTATCCAATATGAAGAAAAATCTGACTTAAAGTTTTAGGGAGTATGCAATCAAGTGGAGGGAGCAAGCGGCTAGGGTTAAGCCACCCATGGATAACCATGAGTTGATCACTATTTTTCTGGAGGCCCAAGAGCCTGATTACTTTCAGAACATGATGTCCGCAATGGGTAGACCTTTTGCCGAAGCGATCAAAATAGGAGAGATGGTCAAAAATGACCTCAAGACTCGCAAAATTGTAAGTAAAGCTGCTCTCAAAGCCACCATCCAAGCTATCCAAAATGGGTCGGGAAGTTTGGCAAATAGAAAGAAGAGAGATGAAGGGTCCATGATGACTTCGGGATCCAGGGAAGTTTAAAGAGGGGCATCGCACCCTTATGTGCAAGTTCAGCAGGGACTATCCAGCTACCCTCAACATTACTATCCCCCGCCAACCCCCAATTACTCAGTACTCTGTGGTCCCACCACAGTATACAGTGTTTAATGCTCAATCCTATGCTCGGCCTCCCAATCAACAGGTACGGGCACCGGCTCAAAATTTTTGGGCACCTTACAATGTTCGTCCCGGAGAGGATTATGGTTGAGAGTAGAGGCTGGTGGAAAAATTCACTCAATTGGCTGAATCATACTCTAGTCTATTCTAGAAGCTAAAGCAGATGGGCATGATTGGACCCATCGCTCCCCACCATATGCATCCCGAGTCACATGGATTTCAAGAAAATGCCAGATGTGAATATTATTCAGGTGCCCCGGGGCATAGCACTGATGATTGTTAGACTTTGAAAAGAGCCGTAGAAAGACTCATTGTTGAAAAATTAATTATAGTGATGAATGGCGAGGACCCTCCTAATGTAACCAATAACCCGTTGCCAGTACACAATGATGTTCATTTTGTGGGAATGATTGGCCGAGATCAAGAATACAAGCCGGTTGGTCAAGCAGAAATGACAGTGGGAACGATTCAAGAGGGAACCAAACCGGAAGTAAGTCCAAGCTGCGATGCGCCGTTCATTGTGAAAGGCGCCCATAGCTCAGAGAGGACAACTTTATTTGTTCCAAAAATCTCGAGGTTGGAAGTTCGCTCCAATGTTCCAACCCCAAAGTTATATGTCCTTGGAGGTCACCCCATCACAAAGTAGAAACAGGGCGGTACGACGGGTATAACAGAGCCGATCATAATCAAGCCTGCCACACAACCCCGTGTAACAAACACGAAAACCATTCCTTGGAACTACAACAAAACTGTAATAACCTACAAAGGCAAGGAAATCATTGAAGAAGTGTGGGAAATTGGAGGTTTGACTCGATAAGGGAGGTGTTACTCTCCAGAAGAGTTGAGGAAGGCCAAGCAAATCATAGAAGGCCAAATGCCAATAAAGAAACCGATCACTGAAGAAGAGGTGGAGGAGTTTTTGAAAATGATGAAAGTTTAGGATTACTCAATCATTGACCAGCTGAGAAAGACTCCTGCCCAAATCTCTCTGTTATCTCTGCTCATACACTCAGGAGAGCATGCCCGTGTACTAATCAAAATCCTGAACGAGGCACATATCTCAGAGAAGACCACTGTGAATCAGTTAGAGAAGATGGCCAATAGATTGTTTGAGGTAAACAGAATTTTCTTTACTGATGATGAACTTCCTGATGAGGGAGCCGGGCACAATAGGGCTTTGCACCTAATTGTCAAATGTGAGGGGCATTATGTAAAGAGAGTCATGGTTGATGAAGGCTCGAGTGTAGATGTATGCACTCTCTCTACCTTGCAAAGCATAAAGATCAATACAGATAGAATCCAACCCAACAATGTTCGCATCCAGGCTTTTGATGGCTCAGCGAGAGATATCATTGGGGAGATCAACCTCACCATGACGATTGGGCCTGTTGATTTTGAAATTGTCTTCCAAGTAGTGGACATGGAAACTTCTTATAACTTTCTTATTGGAAGGCCATGGATCCATACGGCCCTAGCTGTGCCATCCACCTTGCATCAGATGCTCAAATTTGAGCACGACCTGCAAGAAATTATTGTTCACGGAGAAGACGAGTCATCCATTTATAAAGACCAGTTAATCCCATGTATTGAGGCCAAGGAAGGATGTGAGTCTATTGTCTATCAGGCTTTCGAAGTGGTTTCTGTGGACCATGTCGAGGAAAGAAAGCCTATTCTGCATCCTCGTCTCCCCGCCATATCTTTAATGGTGGCTGCACTTATGATGAGACAAGGTTATGAGCCAGGAAAAGGCTTGGGGGCATCATTGCAAGGAATTTCAGAACCCATTTCTCCGTTCAGTAACAAGGGTACTTTTGGTTTAAGCTTCAGGCCAACACAAGCAGACGAAGACAAGGCCAAGCACCGCAAAAAGTATGGATGGGTCTTGCAACAACATATCCCTCACATTTTCTACACTTTTGTCAAGCCACCACTCCAAGGCGGTCAAAATTCCTCGGCGCACGCAAACATTAATGAAATTTGCCATAGCCTCAGCCAGATGTTTTCTGAAGTGAATATGATCCAGGCTGGTGAAGGCACTAGTCGTGACGATATGCAACTAATTGGCCCAGATACCATGCTCAACAATTGGGAAGCAACTTCACTCCCCACAAGGAAGAAGTCTTGGTAGTTTGCTTTTGCAGCTTCTTTTTTTTTACTTTGGATTACTTTCAGGGTTGTAATCCAAACATCTCAGTATGATTGTTTTGTTGTTAACCCTTCTATCCTTTCAAATTCAATAAAATGCAGTTCAGTTTCGTATTAAGTTTTGTATATTTTCCTTTACCTAATTCCTGTTATTTTGTTTCCATTTCAGTTTTGTTAATGACTGCTTTAATAACATGACATGCATGCGGAATTCACGCCCAGATCTTAAAAAGCTGTCTGGTTTCGAAATAATGCATCAAGAGGTTGAGTATGTTGAAGATGAGGTTGTTGAGGAAATAAAATGAGAGTAGGAACAATTTAAAAACAAGCCTAAGCCCAACCTCAATGAAACTGAGCCAATTAATATCGGAAGTCAGGAAGAAGTTAGAGAAACAAAGATAAGCATTCACGCTGAACAAAAAATCAGAGATGCCTTAATTCAACTTTTATTTGAATACACAGATATGTTTGCTTGGTCTTATGATGATATGCTGGGTTTAAGTGCTGATCTAGTGGTTTATAAGCTTCCCACATATCCTGATTTTCCACCAGTCCAACAAAAATAACGAAAATTTAAAATGGACATGAGTGATAAAATCAAAGAGGAAATAATGAAGCAATTGAGCGCCAATATAGTCAAAGTCATACGATACACCACCTAGGTGGCAAATGTTGTGCTTGTGCCAAAGAAGGACGGAAAAACCAGAGTCTGTGTTGACTACAGGGACCTGAACAAAGCAAGCCCAAAAGATAATTTTCCTTTACCAAACATCCACATACTTGTAGATAATTGCGCTAAGCATGAGATACAATCTTTTGTGGATTGCTATGCCGAATACCACCAAATTGTAATGGATGAGGATGATGCAGAAAAGACCGTTTTCACCACTCCGTGGGTACCTATTATTACAGGGTCATGCCATTCGGTTTAAAGAATGCAGGGGCAACTTACATGAGGCCCATGACCACTATTTTTGCATGACATGATGCACAAAGAGATTGAAGTATATGTCGATGATGTCATCATAAAATCAAAGACACAGGTTGATCACGTGCACGATTTAAAAAAGTTCTTCGAACGGCTTCGAAGGTATGACCTTAAGCTCAATCCATCCAAGTGTGCATTTGGGGTTCCATCTGGGAAACTCCTCAGTTTTATAGTCAGACGGAGATGTATCAAATTGTATCCATCTAAGATAAATTCCATTCAAGATCTGCCACCCCCGAAGAACAAAACGGAGGTCATGAGTTTGCTCGGGAGGTTGAACTACATCAGTAGGTTCATTGCTCAGCTCAAAACCACATGCGAGCCCATCTTTAAGTTGCTGAAAAAGGATGCTACTACCAAGTGGACAGACGATTGTCAAAAAGCTATTGACAAGATCAAATATTATCTGTCAAAACCCCATGTACTGGTCCTACCTGAACCTGGTAGACCTTTGTTTATATATCTATCAGTGATGGATAATTCCTTTGGATGCGTTCTGGGGAAACATGATGCGATAGGCAAAAAGGAATAGGCAATCTTTTATTTGAGCAAGAAGTTCACCAATTACGAGGTTAAGTACACCCTTTTAGAAAGGACATGTTGTGCCTTGACTTGGGTCGCTCAAAAGCTGAGGCATTATATTTTGGCCTACATAACTTACCTCCTATCCAGAATGGATCCCTTGAAGTACATCTTCCAAAAGCCAATTCTCACTGGCAGACTCACAAGATGGCAAATCCTGCTCACAGAGTTTGACATCATCTATGTCACTCGCACCGCAATGAAAGCACATGTTTTGGCAGAGAATCCAGTTGATGATGATTACAAGCCACTTAGCACATACTTCCCAGATGAAGAGGTCAATTCAATAGAGGGGGTAGTTCCGAACGACAATTATGTATGGAAAATGTATTTTGATGGGGCTGTCAATATCAAAGGAGTTGGGATCGGGGAAATCCTCGTCTAACCTATTGGACAACATTACCCTGCAATAGCATGACTTCGGTTCTTCTGTACTAATAATACGGCAGAAGACGAAGCTTGTATCATGGGTTTGAAAATGGCCCTCGATCTGGATGTGCATGAACTATTAGTTATGGGAGATTTTGACTTGCTTATCCGGCATGCCCAAGGCGAATGGGAGACTCGAGACATCAAGCTTATTCCATACAGACAATGCGTACAAGATCTGATCAAAAGATTCAAATCCATCGAATTCAGGTACATTCCTAGGTCTCACAACGAGCTAGCCGACACCTTGGCTACCTTAGCCTCAATGCTCCCTTATCCGGGCAACACTCATATCGATCCACTAGAAATCCAAGTTCAGAATCAACACGGTTACTGCAATACAATAGAGACAGAACCAGATGGTGAACCATGGTATTATGACATAAAACGATTCCTGAAAACAAGAGAATACCCATAGCATGCCAAGGGAGATCAAAAAAGAACTATAAGGCAGCTCACCAGTGGTTTCTTCCTGAATGGGGAAATTTTGTACAAAAGGACCCCAAATTTGAACTTGTTGAGATGTGTAGATGCTACAGAAGCTGAGCGGATCATGAGTGAAGTGCATTCGGGGGGTATGCGGACCTCACATGAAAGGATATGTTTTGGAGAAGAAGATTCTGCGGGCAGGGTATTATTGGCTTACCATGGAGCGAGATTGCTTCAGTTTTGTTTGCAAGTGTCACCAATGCTAGATTCATGGTGACCTGATTCACTCGCCTCCTTCGGAGTTGCATCCCATGTCCTTTCCTTGGCCTTTCGTTGCTTGGGGAATGGATGTTATTGGGCCAATCAAGCCAAAGGATTCAAATAGGCATAGATTCATTTTGGTTGCAATTGATTACTTCACTAAGTGGGTGGAGGCCGTCACTTTCAAAGCACTCACCAAGAAAGCAGTGGTAGACTTTGTTCATTCCAACATCATATGTCGCTTTGGTATTCAAAAGACCATTATCACTGACAATTTAGCCAATCTAAATAGTCATTGGATAAAGGAGGTATGCGAGCAATTTAAAATTGTGCATCGCCATTCTGCCCCTTACCGACCAAAAGCCAATGGAGTCGTTGAAGCGGCAAACAAGAACATCAAGAAGTTTCTTAGAAAGATGATCCAAGGTTCTAGACAATGGCATGAAAAGTTACCTTTTTCTCTTTTGGGATACCGCATGACTGCTTGCACATCTATTGGTGCAACTCCTTATCAGCTGGTATACGGAACGGAAGCTGTAATACCGGCCGAAGTCAAAATTCCCTCTCTTCGGATCGTTGTAGAATCGTAGATTAAAGATACATAATGGGTAAAGACCCATTTGGAACAATTGAACCTGATTGATGAAAAACGGCTAGCAACAGTAGGTTTTGGCCAATTATACCAGCAAAGAATGGCACGTGCTTATAATAAGAAAGTGCGTGCACGGCACTTTGAGGTAGGTCAACTCGTTTTGAAATGCGTTCTTCCACACCAAGTAGAAGCTAAAGGAAAGTTTGCCCTGAACTGGCAAGGACCCTACATCATCAAGAAAGTGTTACCAAAAGGGGCCTTGCACTTGGTAGATGAAGAAGGACGGGTACCAGACATGACGATTAATGCAGATGCGGTCAAAAGATATTATGTTTGATATATACCCACTGCAGAACTTTTACGTATTATTTTCTCAAATCGAGATGACGAAGGCTATTATTAGTCTCTATCCCAAATAGTAGTCACCCTTTTGTTAACCCTTTCGAGCCATATTTGTCTTCTTCATTTTTCCTCTTTTGGAACACGTGTACTTGTAAAAAAAATCATACAACAAACCTTCTGAGTTGAGTGAACTACGTCCGACCTGATTCCAAAAGGATACGTAGGCAGCCTTACCCTGGGTTCGGTCTCATCTCAACAAAAAATCCATATTCCCAATACCCCAAAACTGGGGCAGAAGTTTGTTTTATTTTGCGGGTTTTTTATGTAAAAATGGTTCCAAAAGTTGTAATTTAGTTCAAGGTTCTTTTCGCCTTTTCCCTGTTAGAAACTTCTGATCGATCTTTGAGCCGAAAGGGACACCTTTTGTTTAGACATAATTCCCTTTTCGCTTTCAATTTCTCTTCTCCTTTTTCCCATAATTTTTCTTTGAGTCCCTTTCGGTCTAATCTTGCATCAAAAGCAAAGAAAAAAATGGTTGTAAAACTGGCTATAGTTTCCCCGTAATATCGAACACAATTTGGAGCATATACGACATTGACAGAGGCAGGAATCCATCTGTGATCTCTTTTAATAAGGCAGACAAAGTGTCTCAAAGAAACTGAAAAGGTCGCCTAAGCAAGACTTGCTTCATGTGAAAAGTTGATAAGCACTACAGACACAAATTGATTCTGGGTTCAAGACAACTAAGTTTGATTTTAAAGGAAAATTTCCTTGCCTTAGGGACAAGGATTAGCGGTACCATAGACATCCGGGTATGAAACAGCCAGGGGAAACGTCAGAAAGACAATGTCTCCAGAAAGCGATACAGAGTATCCGACCACCTCGGTACCACACTGACAAAATTAGTTCTTTAACAACGGAATTGCCGTGAATTCAAACTACTCAGGGCATCAAGGCCACAAACCGACCACCACTTTAAAAACTCACAAAATTTTCTTTGTTTGAAGCAGGATCAAAGCAGTACAGAATGGCGATTCTCAAAGGACGAATGTCACCAAACGTAAGGTCCTTAAAATCTCCATTTTTCTTTTTATTTGCAACATGCATCACTTCTATTCATACCTCCCATTTTCGTAGCTTAACCCAGGTAGAACCTTTTCTCCTAGGGGGATCTAACTCATAGTTCTGGGAAGAAATACTCTTCGCTCAAGATGTTTTACATATCTTAACTCAGGTAGAACCTTTTCGCCTAGAGGGATTTAGAACTTTATCCGTAATACAGGGTACCAACCCCTAGTTACATTCTTTTTAGTAATATAGGGTACCAACCCCTAGTTACATTTATTTTCAGTAATACAGGGTACCAACCCCTGGTTACACTTCTTTTTAGTAATACAGGGTGCCAGCCCCTGGTCACATTCCTTTCAGTAATGCAGGGTACCAACACCTAGTTGCATTCCTCTTTAGTAATACAGGGTGTCAACCCCTGGTTATATTCCTTTTAGTAATATAGGGTACCAACTCCTTGTTACATTCCTTCTCAGTAATACAGGGTGCCTACCCCTAGTTATATTCCTTTCGGTAATACAGGGTACCGACCCCTGGTTACACTTCTTTTCGGTAATACAGGGTACCAACCCCTGTCTACACTCCTTTCGGTAATATATGGTACCAACCCCTAGTTACATTCCTCTTCAGTAATACAGGGTACCAACCCCTGGTTACACTTCTTTTAGTAATACAGGATACCAACCCCTGGTTACACTCTTTTCGGTAATACAGGATACCAGCCCTTGGTTACATTCCTCTTTAATAATACAGGGTATCAACCCTGGTTACATTCCTTTCAGTAATACAGGGTACCAACCCCTGGTTATATTCCTTCTTAGTAATACAGGGTGCCAACCCCTGGTTACACTCCTTTCAGTAATACAGGGTGTCAACCCCTGGTTACACTCCTTTCTGTAATACAGGGTACCAACCCCTGATTATATTCCTTTCGGTAATACTGGGTACGAACCCCTGGTTACACTCCTTTCGGTAATACAGGGTACCAACCCCTCGTTACATTCCTTTTGGTAATACAGGGTACCAACCCCTGGTTACATTCTTTCCTAGTAATACAGCGTGCCAACCCCTGGTTATATTTCGTTTCAGTAATATAGGGTACCAACCTCTTATTACATTTCTTCTCGATAATACAGGGTGCCAACCCCTGGTTACGTTTCCTATCAGTAATATAGGATACCATCCTCTAATTACATTCCCTTTGGGCAACAGAAGTTACTACCCCCCGTGGTTGCATATCCTTACATAGCTAGTTTATACTACTGTCTTTATCTTACTTTCAACAAATTAGATTGTTTATAGCTTTCTCTAATAACTCACAAAGTTTTTCTAGTGTCAAACTGGGGCTGAAAATTTTTATTCATTTTGTTCGTCTTTGATGGCTTTACAGGACCCAGCCATAGAGCACAGATTGCGATGACTTAAAGCTTGCAGTTCTAATTTCCATCATAAGAAAGAAGTCTTTCGATCGCAAGATGGTTGGAGTCAGCTTTGATAATGTGTCAACAACTCGGCGCCTCAAGATCCATCATCTCAAATTCGGATCAGGAAAGCAAGCAATCGAGAATAAGCCATAATATTTTCTTCAAAGAGCATCAAGATCCAATCTAAGGTCAACACAAGCGAGCAGGTCAAGAATCAAGATTTGACTCCACAAGACACATAGATAGGAATTTTGTAACTCTTAGTTTGTAGACATGTAGTTCTCTTCTCTTTTCCTTTTGATGTAAGCAGCAAGTAACAGTAACAACAACAACAACAGCAGTCTTAAGTCCAGTGTCCGGTAGTCCCAGCTACCAAAGTTTTCCAGAACTATACTGACCTGATTCCTTTATAGTCAGGGATATGTAGGCAACCTCGGAAGCAAGGTTCGGTCATGTTTTTCAAAAATGCTTTCATTGGAGTGATACACGAGAAACATTAGCCATGGAACTCACTTCATTTGCACGAAAAACTCTTCGTGTTCTCGAGCAAATAGGGGCAGCTGTAAATATCTAATTTTTTTTTTATTTCTTTAATATTATAATATTTTTAGGTTTATTGTGTGTGTTTTTAGAATTTAGCATTAGATTATTAATTAATTTATTAAGGGGCTTAACGGTTTGGATTAATGCCATTTTCAGTTGAGTTATGCACAAATTAGGCCCAATATTTTAGTCCAATTCTGCCGATCCAGTCCAATTGTTGGCTTGCCAAGACCCGGATCAAAACGATGTAGTTTCATAATAAAACTACGTCGTTTTGTTTAATGAATCAAAGATCTAATCTCATCCATCCATGACCCTCTTGATCCAATGGCCACCATTCAATCTCTCTTCTAATATTTAAAACCCAATTTTTCAGATTTTGGCCCCCATTTTTGCCTTACCTTCTTCTCTCCTCTTTCTCTCTTAACTCTCTCTCACTCTCTCTCTGCGCCGCCACCCTGCTCCTCCGCCAGAAATCGCCCACCGGCGGCGGCCCTCCTCCAATGCGCCCCAAAATAGCACCATACAATCACCTCAACCCCCTCTTTCCAAATCTCCAACCCAAATCCCTCAAAACCCGCTCAAATTTCACGATTTTTAGATCTAGCAAACCCCATCCGCCGCCTATTTTTCTAAAATCAAAGAAACTCTGGGCAGTGCCACCCTACAATACATACATGAATGAATAGAGCTCTGCGAGACCTATCATTTCCTACCCATTTCACCCCCAAAAATCGCACCACCGCCAGCCAGTCACCCCCCGCTGCCGCGACCACCCCAAGGTCACCACTGCCTCATTTGTTCTTTAGACTACTTGACCCAAAGACTCATGTTCCCTTCTAGTATGATGCCAAAACTTACTTGTTTTGGGGCGTTTGCTAAAAGAGAACTTGTGTTTTGGGGTCGGACAGTCAGTTCTTGGCATCTCCGACGTCTTCTCGTTGCTCGAACAACTTCAAGCACGCTCGTTAGGTATAAACGTCATCTCTTTAATTAATTTCTGATTTTGTTTTATAGTAGATTAGTTTCTGATTTTTTATTTTTCTGTTTTGGTTGTTTCTTGTTAATTGGAGTTTCAAGTTAGGTTTATTTAATTAGTTATCTCTATTTAGTTTAGTTGTTTGTTAGATTGTTATTGATTTAAACATGATCTTTAGTGTATTAGTTAAATCGTTCACTTAGTTAGTCGATTATTTAGTTGTTGTTAGTTGTTTGTCCGGTTGTTAACGATGCTCGTTCTATTTTGAGCATTTAGTTTGTGAATTTAGTTGTTTGTTTAGTAATTAGTTTGCACAAATCGAATTTATTCCAATCAAGTTGGTTTGAATACTTAGTTCGATTATATTTTTAGTCTCTTTTATGCTTTGTCAGTCCATAGATGTTTAAGTTTGATTTGTGTTGAGCAAGTAGTTTGTTGTTGATGGTTAAAATCTGAAGTTTAAGTTATTTTATCACAAAATAGGGTAATAGTAGCCTACTTTTTACTAGTAGGGTGGCTGAAATGGTATTGTTTTCTCCTTGCTTCTGACATAACAGATTTTCAGGTTATCCTTTCACCTTTTGGACAGATTTTGAACAGTGTTTAGCACACAAAGTCAGTTTTTTGGACAGACTTTTGGTAAACCAAAATCTGACTTTATTTGCCTATTGAAAGGGCTGATTTTCTCCTATAAAGGAGACTCTCTTACACTTAGAATACAGATCCTTACTCACTGAAAAAGGGATCACACACTCTATGACACTTGGATAACATCTTTAGAGTTATTTGAATACACAAAAACTTGAGAGAAAAATCAGGAGCTAAAAATATCTAATAATAAGCTAAAATTGTGAGCTTTGTGAAGGTTTCTTAGGGTGAAAACTCTTTCAAAAAGATAAGTCTTTTAGAGCTTGTTCTGGGCTTCTACTCTAAGATTTTCGGGATGTTCAAACGTTCATCTTACTATTGTTTCCTTGTTGTTCTGCTGCTGTTTCTTCTCGCTTTTCACTGTTGTTTCGTATGTCTGCTCTTCAGGTAACTTTTGAACCTTTGTAATGCAGATTTTCATAGCAATAAACCAAGATTTGAACCTATTTTGACTGTTGGAATAGAGTTGAACTCATTTGGCCATTTGTTTAGCAACCATGTGAATATATAACTGCTAGTTTGAAATTGCTCCTTACATGTTAGGTGAAACACCACTTTGTAGTTTTATTTAGTTATTGGAAAGATAAGCTACCATAGACTGACCACTGTGGATTAGATGTGAATATTTTTCTATGAAGCTATTTTATTAAAGGAGACAACCCATTTGCCTATTTCTTTCTATTGTGCCAGTTTAAGCAAAAGTGAGCATTTAGAAGTTTCCATCAGTCCACTTTATAATTGTTAAGTGAAAAAATTGAGGTTGTTATTAATTTAGAGTGTTTGTTAATGACAGAAGATAGCTATTTTATCCAAGTGAATGTCTTGGATTTAATTTTGACATATGGACTGTGACCAAATTTAGTTAAAGAAAATTAAGAGGCCACTGATCATTCTTGCTGAGTGTAGGGAATAGTGTGCACAAATAAAATTAGATTTAATAAAAAAGGGGCCATGTTAGACCTTCAGTATACATGGGGTTGGTCTTGAATCATAATATATTGGGCTGGGTTTAATAAAATGTATATTGGCCCAATGCCAATAAATAAGCTGGTGGCCCATATTATCTTTTAACAAGTTGTTGGCCCATTCGTTTCTTTTAATAGGTAGGTGGCCCATTTCCTCAAAAATGAATAAAGCTGGTCCAAACTCGTGTGTCGTGTTTTCTCCAAATAATAAATTCAAATCAGTTTATTTATTTATTTATTACTTAACTAATTAGAATAATTTAATCACCTCCTAATTAATTAATTTAAACGCTAGGCAATTAGTAGCGCACTTTGACTTCACTGAATCGCTTGCGTAGCGTGATGTTTAACATTCAATAAATTAGTAAAATAACCTCACACCATACCCCATTAATTTTAGTTAATCCTTTGCTAAAATCTCGGATTCACTTGCGTAGCGCGATAAGTGACTTTTAATAATTTTCAAAAAAAAAGTAATTTTCTCAAATGTAGTAATTTCTCAAAATTACTACAAATAATTGATTGTCATGATTTCGGATTCGCTTGCGAGCCGCAATTTTGATAAGTTATTTAATTTTGTTATTCGATCACGCATTTGCTTGCGTAGCGTGGTTATGACAACGTAATATTATCCAAATCATTTTGTTTAATAATTCTAATAATCAAGAGATAAAAGCGGATAGGTAAAACATGAAAGTCATATAAATAACAGTTTGTCAAAAATTAATTCAAGCCAAATTTTAGGTCAATAAAGAGACTGTGCTAGAACCACGGGACTTGTGCAAAGCCTTACACATTCTCCCCGGTCAATAGAATTTCTTACCCGAACTTTATTTTTGCGGACCGATAAAAATAGAGTCAAACCTTCCTTTGATTAGGGATTCAAATAAAATGTGACTTGGAACACCGAAAAATAAATTCCAAGTGGCGACTCCATAAATAAAATAATCCTTACTTAAATTTGTCACTTTAATTTGAAAAACTCTTTAACTGTAATGACCCTACTTGTCGTTTTAAGAATTTGCGCCCCATTCAATGACTTAAGGCTTCGGACAGCTTCACAATATGTATTATGACCTGCGGGTGTGGTCGAGTTTGATTTACTAAAGATTCGAAATTAAATTAAACGAACAATCCTTAATTTGAAGCTTAAATGGAAAGAGTTGACCAGAGATTTGACTTTTGAGAAAACGACTCGGGAATGGAATTTTGATGATGTCAATAGCTCCGTATGGTATTTTTAGACTTAGAAGCGTATCGGAAAACTTATTTGGAGGTCTGTAGTGGAATTAAACTTGAAATGCCGAAAGTTAAATTTTTGGGAAGTTTGACCGGGGGGTTGACTTTTTGATATCGAGGTCGGAATTCGATTCTGGAAATTTGAATAGGTCCGTTTTGTTATTTATGACTTGTGTACAAAATTTAAAGTCATTCCGGATTGATTTGATATGTTTCGGCACAAGATATAGAATTTGAAAGTTCAAAGTTCATAGATTTTGATTTGAGGTGCGATTCGTCATTTTGATATTGTTTGATATAATTTGAGGCCTCGAGTAGGTCCGTGTTATGTTATGAAATTTGTTGGTATGTAAGGACAGGGTCTCGAGGGCCTCAGGTGAGTTTTGGATGCTTAACGGATCGAATTTAGATTTGAAAGAGGAGCTGAAACAGCTGGGCTGCTGGTGTGATTGCACCTGCGCGAAAAAAGGGCCGCAGGTGCGAGCTCGTGGATGCGAGAAATGAGTCGCGGAAGAGGAAAATTCATGGGCTGTCCAGGCATCGCGGGTGCAAAAAATATGCCGCGGATGCGAATGCCGCGGGTGCGAAAAATTGGCCGCGGATGCGAAGGCCCAAAATTTTCCGCGGATGCGAAGGCCGCGGGTGCGAAATATTTACCGCAGATGCGAAGGCCGTATGGTCATTTCTACTACATAATATTACATTATCATTGAATAATCCGATTAGATTGCATGTTTTTGAGGTGTAAATCGGGGGTTTGAACTTAGGGATTTGAAAACGAAATATTAAGATTTGGAGGTCGAGTTGTTATTGGAATTCGATAAAATTGGTATGGTTGAACTCGTATCGGAATGGGTGTTCGGATTTCATGAAAACTTTATCGGGTTCCGACGGGCGGGCCCCGCGTTGACCTTTGTTGACTTTTGGCAATAAAATTATAAGTCGACGTATTATTATCCGGAATTATTTTTGTCACACCTCCTTTTTTCCGGGGGGATAGTGCTAAAGGAGTTTTTCCAATTTAAGTGACATTATTCGAAATTGGATTATTTATTTAATCAGAGTCGCCACTTGGGATAATTTATGGTGTCCCAAGTCACCGGTTTATTTTAAATCCCAAATCGAGGAAATTTGACTCTGTTTTACGGTCCGTGAACACAAAAGACCGGGTAAGGAATTCTGTTAACCCGAGAGAAGGTGTGAGGCACTCTCGGATTTCGTAATTTTAGCACGGTCGCTTTAATCATACTTGGCTTAATTAATTATTTAATTACTCATTTTAGAACCTATGTATATTTATATTTTTACCGCTTTTAATTGCTTGATTATTCATAATTATGAAATTATCTTGAAACGAATCACGCGTACGTGTATTCGTTTTGTTTGGTGTGTCAAGAATCATATCACGCGTACGTATATACAATTAATAACACTTTATTATTTTTAAGATTGTTTCGCCCAAAGTTGCGCGAACGCATACCTTGGTATTAGTTTTGGGAATCGTAATTATGCCACGCGAACATATACATAATCACGATGATTCAATTGATTAACACGTGCCTAAAGCATACTAGCATATTCAAAGTATTTCATTTATTTATCTTTTTAGATTTGAGATATTTATTTCTATATTAATATTTTTACTTATTACAACGAATTTTGAATTAGTTCCTAACTCATCTCGCTCGCTCACAATTTCTTTTACCACTCTTATTTTTATTTTTTTATTTTTTTACAACAGACTTTAAATTAACTCGTAATCCACATTTCTCACTCACTTATGAATATTTATTTTTAGTTCTAACTAGCAAGCCATTATTTTATGATTTGGGATAACTATGAAATAACTTAATTAATTAAGAACATTCTCGTAGCAACTGCTAAATTCACAACAAAGTATAGGATGGAACAAAATAACCCAAACAATTAATTCACATAAACCATAACAGAAAACATAAAAATAAATACATTAGTTGAAATAAAATTAGGAGCAAGTTATTTAAGAACAAGTTTCTCAACTCACACATAAAGTCACTTATCATTACAAAGAGCTACATGATTTTTTTTTTAACATATGGACACGGTATAAAAGAAACTAAACTATAAACCTAAATTGAGAAATTTAAATCGTCGTAAATCATAACACTTAGTAACAGAAAATTTAAAGTATTATGTCAATTCCATTTATGAAGATTAAACTACTACTAAAAAAAAACTTTGAGAAAATAATATTAAGCCCAATAAACTTTTAGTGAACTTAACGATTCTAAATACATCGGCCGACGTTCTTTTTGTTCTTTTCCTTTTCTTTTTTTTATATATATAAAGTGTAAAATGAAATATCATGAGATACCTAGTCTATCTAAGAGAATATAGCGAGACATTTCCTAAGTATCTTCTAGTTCAAATAAACAAATGGATATCCGGTCTCATAAACTTTCCTTCAAACTCAAATATCACGAACACAAACGAAACAAATACAAAATAAATTTCTCATAATAGAAAGAATTATTTATTATTAATTAAAGATTATGTAATATACCACAAAATTTACGCCAACATCTTTTAATCTAATAAATCATTTAGAAACATGAACTTTCTTTATTAAAACGAATATCTAAAGATTTAAACTAGAGATACTATTAAAGCTTAAAATTATTTCTTTTTTTACTTAGCTTTTATTCTCATCCCAAACAAACATGTAAACATTATAAAGATGAAAACAACGAATTTTACTCAAAGACAAAAGAATACAGAGAAAAAAAAAATAAACTTGAATTGAACAAATCTTCATATCGTCCATCACACATAACAATAACAAGAATTAAGTAAGTATGCTGACCTTTGAAGCAAAATATTTTCTTAGAAAATCCAACGAATGTAATAATATTCGATGTCGAATTTGAAAAGCGACAACGAACCGCGAACAGAAAAATCACGGGCTAAGCTCTCCTCGGTTAATCTCTAAGGAAACAGAACTCGAAAGGAACTTTCACTCCAAACTCAAATACACTTCTCCATCGTGCCTTCAAATATCATTACTAACTCTACTTCTAGTTTTTTTTTTTTTGTTTTCCTACAGCTCATGAAAGACTGAAACTAGCCAAAAATTTTCTCTCCAAAAAAATCCAATATTTCTTGAGGTCTTCCTTTCTTCCCCCCCCCCCCCCCTTCCTTGTCCAAGTGAGTGCTATTTGTATAGAATGTGTGTCAGATCATGGGATTGGATTGAGGGGATATTTGGGATGTGAGGAGTGGGACGTGAGGAATTTAGAGATGAAAGGAGTGAGTAATGGGGCTGGGAGGAGGGAATCATGGGTGTTAGTTAGGAATTATTTGAATTTTAAAAATAAAAATAGAATAAAAATCAAACAAAGTATGTGTGCATATTATAAATAGTGAGTAACATGTGGTGATAGAGAGGGGGGGAAGACGTGAGGAGTTCTGGAGAAAAGTGGGGAGTTTAGCAAAGTTAACTAAATTAAGAATATGATTTTTGACTCTTTTGACGTTAGCTCCACTTCCCTTTTTTTTTTTTGTCTTTTATTTTAAAAGATAAAATAAATTATAAGGATAAGAAGATTAACCAACATTTCTTACAATATAGGAAAATTAAATATTTACATGTAACTTAAATGATACTAAGAAAAACTTATTAAAATTCTAATAATAATATTAAAAAAAATCATATACCTCCTATATATATATATATATATATATATATATATATATGTGTGTGTGTGTGTGTGTGTGTGTGTGTGAATGTACATATATAATTTTTTATTTTTGATGATTTTTTTTTTTTTTAGTATGAAAAAAAAACTATTAAGAGTGAGATCAAAGTTTAAGATATTAAGATTAGACCTAAAAGAAATATTTATGCTAAAATAGTATAAAATTTGGGTGTGGTAAAAAAATTAGGTGTTCACAGCATGCCCCTCTTTGCTTGGAAACATGAAGAGTTTTCAGGCAAAGAAAATGAACAAGGTGACTGATTTTTGACCACCCTATTATTTAAAGGGGAAAAGAAGTGAAAAGAAGGCGTTGCGACCGAACCTTGGTTTTAGGCAGCCTACATATCCCGGGTTATAAGGGAATCAGGTCACGTGTAGTTCAAGTGGAAGAAGAGTGATGGAGTATGCTTAGATGGAGAATCGAGCGAAGTTCCGTTGAGGTTCCGATCCGCGGTTCCTACTATTACAGGAAAATAAATAGAAAATTACATACTCTTGAAATCTAAGAGTTATAAAATTCCTATCTAAAAGTCGTCTGGAGTCTAGTCTTGATTCTTGAGTTGCTTATCCCATTGACTTTAGACTAAAACTTGATGCTCTCGATGCAATAGACTATGAAATATTCTCACAAGCTTGTTTCTTGATCAGATGATGAGAAGATGGATCTTGAGACTCTATGTCTCCGCATGCATTATGTCAAAGCTGGTTGCTGCTGGTATTGAGATCAAACGTTCCACTTTCTCTAGCGAGAGCTAGAGTCTTTTCTTGCACATCCAATCCGTACTTTGCATAAAAACCTACAAGCTATGAGAAACAAACAAAACGAACAAAAATTTTCTGCCCCAGTTTGCACTAGAAAATTTTTGTGAGTTATTGAAAATAGATTAAACTATCTTTGCTATTGCAGAATAAAGAATTGAAAAAGATGTATTTTTTTTTAATAGGGGATGTCATACCCTATGTTAATAAGATGGAAGGCAACCAGGGGATGTAGTACTCTGTGTTGACAATAAGATGAGGCTCATGGTGTTCTGAGATGCTACTATGGAATGTCGTACCCTATGTTGGCAGAAAGTAATGCATCCAGGGGATGTAGTACCTTGTGTTGGCGATAAAATGAGGCTCGTGGCACTCTAGGATGATACTAAGGAAGTCGTACCCTACGTTTGCAATAAGAAATGCAACCAGGGGATGTAGTACCCTGTATTGATAATAAGGTGAGGCTTTTGGCTCTTTAAGATACTACTAGGGAATGTCGTACCCTATGTAGGTAGAAAATAATGTGACCAGGGGATGTAGTACCATGTGTTGGAAATAAGATGAGGCTCGTGGCACTCTGGGATGCTACTAGGGAATGTCGTACCCTATGTTGGCAATAAAATGAGGCTTGTGGCGCTCTGAGATGCTACTAGGGAATATCGTACCCTATGTTGGCAGAAAGTAATGCAGCTAGGGGATGTAGTACCCTGTGTTATCGATAAGATGAGGCTCGTGGCACTCTGGGATGCTACTAGGGAATGTCGTACCCTATGTTGGCAATAAAATGAGTCTTGTGTCTTTGAGATGCTACTAGGGAATGTCGTACCCTATGTTGGCAGAAAGTAATGCAGCCAGGGGATGTAGTACCCCGTGTTAGCAATAAGATAAGGCTTGTGGCACTCTGGGATGCTACTAGGGAATGTTGTACCCTATGTTGGCAATAAAATGAGGCTTGTGGAACTCTAAGATGCTACTAGGGAATGTCGTACCCTATGTTGGCAGAAAATAATGCAGCCAGGGGATGTAGTACCCTGAGGTGAAGATAGGGTGTTGATTCCCTATAATGAAACTAAAAATAACATGATTACATGTATATTGGAAGGAAATCAAGTATTTGAGAACTTCACTTGGTAGTGTTTGTCTTTTCACGAACTGTTTCCTAAATCGTTGTGTTCCTGTTCTGAACAAAGAAAGATTTGTTAGTTTTAAAATGGTGGTCAGTTTGTGGCCTTGATTTCTTGGGTGACTTGACCTTGCGTCCATTACACTTGTTAGAAAAGCTAACTCAGTCGATGATCGTATAAATTTCCGGGAGATTCTATCCTTACTTTCTGGAGATCTTTCTTTCTCAGCATCGAAACCTGACTATTTTGTGCCTATCACCATTTGTATTTGTAGTGCAAACAACCTTGCTCCCAAAAATCTTTTAACTGAGTAACTTTTGTTGACCCTTGGAACATTTTTCAGCCCTTCCATCCCTTTGCTCGTCAAGGAAAATCATAGATGGCTTTATGCCTTTGCCCATACGGTTTATGCCGAACAATCTTTGCTTTATATAACGGGGAAACTGTAACCAGTTTTGCGGCCTTTTCTTTGCTTTGCTTTGACAAAATTAGATTGAAAGAGACTCAAAAAAGTAATGCGAAAGAAAATAAGAAGGTGAACTAATAGGTATTACAACTTAATCAAGAAGTGTCCCTTTCAGAGGAAAGAATAAGACAGGACTTATCTAGAGGAAAAATGCTGACTTCAATGAACATGACATGCACTTTGGACTGGATGCCCGATCCGTTTGAACCATCTAATTCTCGAAATCTGTTGTAAACTTAACTTTGAAACTGAGTTCTTTGTCTTGACCATGCTTGTGTCGGGATGTACGAAGCCTTAAATCGATCAATGATGCCCTTTGTAAGTTTTCACCAATTGACCTCTCTCATCTATCCTTCTCTCAACTCACCATTGCCTTATAGTGCCCGCGAGGGTTTTCACCAATAAGACTCTCTCATTTATTTTTCTCTCTTTACAATGACTGCGGCATCACCCGTAGTATACTGACTTAGCATTCTCGAAAGTTGATCAGAAGGTCTTAGCAGGGAAAGGTAAAAAGAAATATTCAACTGAATTACAACTTTTGGACCCATTTTGATGGAACAACCATCGAAAATAAAATAAAACCATGCCCCAGTTTATTTGAATACTGGGGACATGTGGATTTTTGTTTTGGTGTGACCGAACCCCAGAGTGAGGCTGCCTACGTATCCTTTCGGAATCAGGTCAGACGTAGTTCAATGAACATGAACTTGTTTTGATGGTTTTTTTTTTTTTTTTTATTTTTAAAGTACATTGGTTCCAAAAGAGGGGAAAACAAAGAAATATAAACAAGGCTTCAAAGGGATAACTAGGGTTGACCAGTGTTTGGTAGCGAGAATGATAGCCTTTCGTCATCCCAACCTGAGAATGCTAAATATAAGAATGCCCCAACATAGCCATGTCATACATAGTATCTCTTGACCGCATCTGCGTTGACGGATATATCATTCACCTTTCCTTCTATATCTACCAAATGTAGAGCTCCTTTTGACAATACTTTCTTGACGAGGTAAGGACCTTGCCAATTCGGTGCGAACTTTCCTTTTGCTTCTTCCTGGTGCGGAAAGATACGTTTCAAAACAAGTTGTCCTACCTCGAATTTTCTTGGGCGTACTTTCTTATTGTAAGCGCGTGCCATTCTTTGTTGGTATAACTGACCAAAACAAACTGCCGCCAAACGCTTTTCATCAATCAAATTCAATTGTTCCAATCGGGACTTCACCCATTCAGTGTCCTCAATCCCTGCTTCAACAATGATTCGGAGAGAGGGAATCTCAATTTCAGCAGGTATGACCGCTTCAGTTCCATAAACTAATAAGTAGGGCGTTGCGCCAACTGATGTACGGACAGTTGTCCGGTATCCCAAAAGAGCAAAAGGTAGTTTCTCGTGCCATTGTCTAGACCCTTGGATCATCTTCCTAAGAATCTTCTTGATGTTCTTATTTGCAGCTTCAACAGCTCCATTAGCTTTGGGACGGTAAGGAGTAGAATTGCGATGCTGAATTTTAAATTGTTCACATACCTCCTTCATCAGATGACTATTCAAATTAGTAGCATTATCTGTAATAATAGTTTTTGGAATACCGAAACGACAGATAATGTTGGAGTGAACAAAGTCTACTACTGCTTTCTTGGTAACTGCTTTCAATGTAATAGCTTCCACCCATTTGGTGAAGTAATCAATTGCAACCAAGATGAATCTGTGCCCATTTGAAGCTTTTGGCTCGATTGGGCCAATGACATCCATTCCCCAAGCAACAAAAGGCCAAGGAGCCGACATAGGATACAACTCTGAAGGAGGCGAGTGAATCAAATCACTGTGAATCTGACACTGGTGGCACTTGCGAACAAAACAAAAGCAATCTCGTTCCATAGTAAGCCAATAATATCCTGCCCGAAGGATTTTCTTTGCTAGAACATATCCATTCATGTGCGGACCACAAACTCCCGAATGCACCTTATTCATAATCATTTCAGCTTCTTTGGCATCTACACATCTCAACAAATTCAAATCCAGAGTTCTTTTGTATAGGATTTCCCCACTCAAAAAGAAACCATTAGAGAGTCGCCTAATAGTTCTCTTTTGATCCCTATTAGCATGTTCCGGATATTCTCTTGTTTTCAGAAACTGATTAATATCACGATACCATGGTTCACCATCTGGTTCTGCTTCAATTGTATTGCAATAACCATGTTGATCCCGAATTTGAATTTCTAATGGGTCAATGTGAGTATTACCCGGATATGGAAGCATTGAGGCCAGGGTGGCAAAGGCATCAACTAATTCATTGTGAAACCTGGGAATGTACCTGAATTCGATGGACTTGAACCTTTTGCTAAGATCCTCCACACATTGTCTATATGGAATGAGCTTGATGTCTCGAGTCTCCCAATCACCTTGAGCCTGCCGAATAAGCAAATCTGAATCTCCCATCACTAACAATTCATGCACATTTAGGTTTATTGCCATGTTCAGACCCATGATGCAAGCTTCATATTCTGCTGTGTTGTTTGTACAGAAAAAATGAAGTCGCGCCGTGGCAGGGTAATGTTGCCCAGTAGGTGATACCAGAATTGTCCCAATCCCTACGCCTTTGATGTTGACAGCCCCATCAAAGTATAGTTTCCAAATTTGACTGTCATCTTGGACTACCTCTTCAACTAAATTAACCTCTTCATTTGGGAAATATGTGTTCAAAGACTCATACTCATCATCAACCGGGTTTTCTGCCAGATGATCAGCCAAAGCTTGTGCCTTCATGGCAGTGCGAGTGACATAAACAATATCAAACTCTGTGAGCAAGATTTGCCATTTTGCTAATTTGCCAGTTGGCATCGTCTTCTGAAAGATGTACTTCAGGGGATCCATTCGGGATATGAGGTAAGTTGTATAGGCCAAAAGATAATGCCTAAGCTTCTGGGCGACCCAGGTTAAAGCGCAACATGTTCTTTCCAAAAGAGTGTATTTGGCCTCATAAGTGGTGAACTTTTTGCTCAAATAATATATTGCTTGTTCCCTTTTTCCTGTGGCATCATGTTGACCCAGAACACAACCAAAGGAACTATCCATTACTGACAGATATAAAAACAGAGGCCTATCAGGTTCCGGCGGGACCAAAACAGGGGGATTTGACAAATATTCCTTAATCTTATCAAAAGCTTCTTGGCACTCATCTGTCCACTTGATAGCGGCGTTCTTTTTCAACAACTTAAAAATAGGCTCACATGTGGTTGTAAGCTGCGAGATGAACCTGCTAATGTAATTCAACCTCCCGAGTAAACTCATGACTGTTGTTTTGTTCTTCGGGGGAGGCAACTCTCGAATGGTCTTTATCTTGGAGGGATCTAACTCAATGCCTCTTCGACTAACTATAAAACCCAAAAGCTTCCCAGAAGGAACTCCAAATGCACATTTGGCTGGATTGAGTTTGAGATTGTACCTTCGTAGCCTTTCAAAGAACTTTTTCAAGTCTTGCACATGGTAAGCTTGTGTTCTCGACTTAATGATCACATCATCAACGTACACTTCAATCTCTTTATGCATCATGTCATGGAATATGGTAGTCATGGCTCTCATGTAAGTTGCTCCTGCATTCTTCAAACCGAATGGCATGACCCTATAACAATAAGTTCCCCATGGAGTTGTGAAGGCGGTCTTTTCTGCATCTTCTTTATCCATCAGAATTTGGTGATATCCGGCATAACAATCCACAAAAGATTGGATTTCATGTTTAGCACAATTATCAACAAGGATATGAATGTTGGGTAAGGGAAAGTTGTCCTTTGGACTTGCTTTGTTTAAATCCCTATAGTCAACACAAACTCTGATTTTCCCATCCTTCTTTGGCACTGGCACAACATTTGCTAACCATGTAGTGTATCGGACGACCCTGATCACATTTGCACTTAGTTGCTTCGTGATTTCTTCTTTAATCTTATCACTCATGTCTGTCTTAAACTTCCTTTGTTTTTGCTGGATTGGTGGAAAATTAGGATGTGTGGGAAGCTTATGGACCACTAGATCGGCACTCAAACCCGGCATGTCATCATACGACCAAGCAAATACATCTCTGTACTCGAACAAAACTTGAATTATGGCATCTCTTGTCTTTTGTTCAGTATGAATGCTTATTTTTGTTTCTCTGGTTTCTTCAGGACTTCCCAGGTTAATTGCCTCAGTTTCATTTAAGTTAGGCTTAGGCTTATTCTCAAATTGATCCAATTGCCTTTTTATTTCTCTAAAAGCCTCATCTTCGTCATACTCAACTTCTTGATTCATTATTTCGAGATTAGACAGCTTTTTAAGATCTGGGCATGAATTCCGCATGCATGTCATATTTTTAAAGCCAGCATTATCGAAACTGAAAATGATAAAAAAAAAAAAAAAATTAGGGAAATAAAAAGATAGAATTTTACTACGAAAATGGAACTTCATTTCATTGAATTTGAAAGGATAGAAGGGTTAACATCACAACAAAGCAATTAAACTAAAATATCTGGATTACAACCCTTAAAATAATCCAAATACAGAAAAAACAACAAAACATGCTACCAAGACTCCTTCCTGATGGGAAGAGGAGTTGCTTCCCAGTTGCTGAGCGAGGTATCTGGACCAATAAGTTGAATACTTGCACGGCTAGGGCCCTCCCCAACTTGAACCATATTAATCTCATAGAACATCTCCTTGAGACCCTGGCAAACTCCGTCAATGTCATCCTGAGTAGAAGGATTTTGGACTTCTTCAAATTGTGGCTTGACAAAAGAGTAGGCAATGTGAGGGATTGGTTTGGACAGCTTCCAACCATTCTTTTTGCGGGCCTTGGCTCTTTCTATGTCAGCTGATGTTGGTTTAAAGCCCAAGCCAAAGGTATTTTTCTTCAAAAATAGAGCAATGGGGTTCACAATTCCTTGCAGAGAGGATCCCAATCCTTTTCCTGGTTCATAGCCATTCCTCAACATCAGCGAAGCTACCATCATAGATGTGGCTGAAAGACGGGGATGCAGAATTGGTTTTCCTTCTTCCACTTGGTCCACCTCTATCACCTCAAATGCTTGATATATGATGGATTCACATCCTTCCTTGGCCTCGATATATGGAATGGATGGGTCTTTATAGACAGATGAGTCGTCCTCCCCATGAACAATAATTTCTTGCCCGTCACACTCGAATTTGACCATTTGATGTAGGGTGGATGGTACAGCTCTGGCCATATGGATCCACGGCCTTCCCAAAAGAAAATTATAGGAAGTTTCCATATCTAACACTTGAAAGACAATGTTAAAATCAACCGGGCCGATTGTCATGGTGAGTTCGATTTCCCCAATAGTGTCTCTTTTTGAACCATCAAAAGCTCTGATGCTGACATTACTGGTTCGAATTCTGTTATTGTCGATGTTCAGCTGTTGTAGAGTAGAAAGGGGACACACATCTACACTTGAGCCTCCGTCAATCATGACTCCTTTTACGTAGTGCCCTTCACATTTGACCATAAGATGCAAAGCTCTATTGTGGCCAGCCCCTTCCTCAGGCAAATCATCATCGCTGAAAGTAATTCTATTTACTTCAAAGAATCTTTCAGCCATTTTTTCTAGCTGATTCACCGTTGTCTTTTCTGAGACATATGCCTCGTTCAGAGTTTTGATCAACACACGACGATGCTCTTCTGAATGCAAAAGCAGAGATAACAAAGATATCTGAGCAGGAGTTTTCCTTAGTTGGTCAATGATTGAGTAGTCTTGCAATTTCATCTTCTTAAAGAATTCCTCTGCTTCTTTTTCTGCAACGGGTTCTTTCACTGGCAAGTGACTTTCCCTGGCTTGCTTAGCTTTTCTCAATTCCTCTGGTGAATAACACCTTCCAGAGCGGGTCAAGCCCCCCATTTCACCTGTTTCTTCAACTATCTCTTTTCCTTTGTATGTCATGACAGTCTTGTTATAATTCCAGGGAATAGCTTTTGTGTTTGTCACTAGGAGTTGGGCAACAGGTCGGATCACGGCTGGCTCTGTTATATTCCTCAAACCATTATTCGGAATGATCTTTTGAATGCCTCCGGGGATGTAAAGTTTTGGCCCACCCAATTGAACCTCAACCTTTTTTGTGCTTCCAGGAACATAGAGAATTGTTTTTTCAGAACATGCCAAGTTCAAACTAGAATTCGCACCTTTCACCATCAATGGTGCCAATTGCGGCGGGCTCACTATCACTTTTGGTTCTGGCCCTATGGTTCTAACAACCATCTCTGTCTTGCCAGACTGCTTATAATCCCGATCATCACAAATCATCCCAATAAAATGTGTATTATCATGAGTTGGGAGCGGATTGTTTGTGATATTAGGAGTATCCTCATTGTTTGTTACCACAATTGCCTTTGCTTCAATCAAATTTTCAATGGCTTTCTTTAATGTCCAACAGTTTTCAGTACTATGCCCTTGGGTGTTAGAGTGATACTCACATCTTGCATTTGAGTCAAAACCTTTTGAATTTGGATTCACATAACGCGGCATAATAGGTTCAATCAACTTCAACTGCATCAACTTTCGAAATAGGCTTGTATAAGATTCTCCAATTGGGGTGAACTCTTTCTTTGGCTCCTGTTCTCTCACATATTCTTGTCGGGGACGAGGATTATATGGTGCCTGAAAATTTGGCCGGAGTTGACGGGAGCCTTGTGGAATCGGTGCCTGCCATTGTTGGTGATTGGGAGGCCTAGCATAAGCCTGAGCATTAAACAATGTGTACTGTTGCAGGGGAACTGAGTATCGGGGACCTTGAGGCAGATAATAATGTTGAAGAGAATTGGATAGTCCTTGTTGAAATTGCACGTAAGAAGGAGCTCTTCCCCTTTGAACTCCCCCGAACCCAGATGCCATCATGGATCATTCCTCCTTCTTTTTCCGATTTCCGAAATTGCCTGACCCGCTTTGAATTGCTTGTGTGGTTGCCTTAAGGGCTGCCTGACTCACAATTTTGCCTGACTTCATGCCATTCTCAACTATTTCACCAATCTTAATCGCCTCAGCAAAAGGTTTACCGATGGCGGCCAACATGTAATGGAGGTAATCTGGATCCTGAGCTTGGAGAAAATAGTCAATCATTTCTGCCTCTTTCATTGGTGGTTTGACCCTAGCAGCCTGCTCTCTCCACTTGATTGCATATTCTCTGAAGCTTTCTGTTGGTTTCTTCTTTATGTTGACGAGAGAGGAGCGGTCTGGCACTATATCAATATTGTACTGAAACTGTTGGACAAAATCTTGAGCCATGTCATTCCAAACGTGCCAGTGAGAGATGTCTTGATCTATGAACCACTCTGAAGCAATTCCTGTCAAACTTTCCCCAAAATAAGCCATGAGCAATTCTTCTTTGCCTCCCGCTCCCCTTAGTTGGTTACAATACCTCTTCAAATGGGCAACGGGATCACCATGCCCATCATACTTGTCAAACTTGGGGGTCTTGAAGCCGGGTGGCAAATGAACATGAGGAAACATGCATAGATCGTTAAACGAAACACTCTTGTGGCCCCCCAAACCCTGTATGTTTCTCATGGTCTGTTCCAAGCTCTTCATTTTTCTGGTCATTTCCTCTTGTTCCATATTCTTTTCCGGCTTTTCGATCTCAATTGGAACACGTTATGAGGAGTGTGCTTGTATGAATCTGGAACCTTTAAAGTCAGTTCTGGAGAGTAATGTTGGGCATCATGAGCATCCAGTTGTGGATCATTATTGGACTTTTGAGCAAGAGCCGGTTGAGGGACAGTGAAAGTATGGACAATGGGTATAGTAGGTGGGTCATTTCTGAGGGGTGCGATTGGAGGACGTGGAATGGAGGTACTGGGGGTAGTGGGGAGGTTAAAGCTCGGACTGAATCCAGGTTGATACAATGGGTTACTTGTTATGGAGATAGGCACTTGAATGGCAACTGACACATTATGAAGATTGTCCGAAGGCCCTATGGGTAGTGAGGGTGGTGCTTGTCCATTCACCCAGGCTTGGTACATCTCTGCCAATTGTTGCTTCAACACTCTTACTTCTTCAACCAGTCCTGAACCTTGTTCAACCAATTGTCCATGGACATCATCATTATCTGACTCATTCTCACTGTTGTTTGCCATTCTACTTTTTCCTTTTGATCTCGTGTTGTAAGGGTGAGTCGCCAGTTTAAACCACAAACCAACCACCTCTGTTTTACTTTATCTTAGAAAATGACAAACAGCAAACGTGTTAGAGTTAGGCATTTTGCAGATATTAATCACACATTATATGTTATGCACCTAATGCCATTTTCATTTCTAAAATGATCTTGGAAGGTTTTATGTTTCATCCCGGCTTATTGATTTATTGGTTTATTTTCATCTTGAATTTAGCAGGTTTTTTTTTTTCATTCATTTTTTTTATAGATTAATTATGGTTATGATCGCATCCGATGAGGATTGCCTACGTATCATGACGCCGCATGAATCAGACCATTACGTAGTTCAGGGGAAAATAATAATAGTAGATTTTTATTTTTATTTATTTATTTATTTATTTTTTTATTTTAACAAAACGAAATAATACAATAACAGAAAGGACATTACATTGAAAATGACTTACCAAACTCTGACAAGACTAAAAGACAGCGATTTTAAAGATTCAACAATGACTCAAACTAAAACATAACTACTACATAAAAAGTTCTAACAACTACGACTATAATTCAACTCCACAATCTTCTGGCTTTCAAACACTGGAACATCTGCTCATGGTGGGGCTTGCCCTGGTTGACCCCCTAATGTACGGTACATCCTTTCTAACTCTGCTGCAAGATGACGGGCAAAAGTAGGTGCATGCTCCAAAAACTTCTCATAATCCATCCCTTGGCAGTTCACATAACTTTGAGCGGTATAAATAGCCAAATTATGAACTTGCTCTTTGAAGTACTGGAAATTTTGGTCTCGATCTTGTAACTGCTGCTGGCGAGTAGTGGCTATCTCCCTTATGTGGCCCTCACGATCTAAGACTGACTCCAACTGAGCCCGAAGTCTAGCCTGCTCGAATCTCGCCTGAGCCATCTCCCTATCAAAATTTGCATGCTGGTATTCTCTATTGTACCTTCTCATTTCTTCCAATTGTGCATGGAGCTGAGCTTCTGAACGTACCCAATGGGCCTTCTCTCTCTCGAATTGAGCCCTCTTTTCTTCAAATTGTGTTACTTGGCGATCCTTACTTGATTCGGCCTTCTCATTTAGTTGTACGATCTTTTCATTAGCTTTGTCAAACGACTTTTCAGTCTTTGCCAAGAGGGAATCATAATCTTGCACTTTCTCCATCAGATTGGCAATGGTTCTCTGGTCTTTCCAACTTCTCACTGGCACTTCAGAGGCTTTCTTCATCTGTTGAAGTTGAGCACGAAGGGCTTCATTTTTGCAGATCAGACTCTTCTTTTCCCCTTCGGCTTCTTGTTCTTGCAAGTCTTTCTCAAAAATGAGGTTTCTTAGCCTTTCTTCTAAGACATGAATAGTTGTTTTGTATCCTTTTTCCCGTTCACCCCAAGCCAACCGTTCTTGGATTTTATCATCAAAGGCTTGAACATGCGGCCTTTTTGTGGGCCTTTTGGGCTCTGGCACATCATCCACGTGAGACCCCTTTCCAAACCATATAGCATAACCCGGATCTACCTCACCTCTCGCAGGATCTGGCACCTGAGTATCATATTTCAAGTAGCGACAACCATTCCAAATTTGGTGGATTAAAACTTCGGGGAGTGGGGCTTCGGGGTGTAGCTCAATAACTTGCACACTCAAATCTTCATCCTTAGGTATTACTTGGTACCTTCCTAGCTGTCTTAGAACTCTGTGTGGCGCATACGGCTGGACACTTCTCAAACCCAATAACAGAAAATAACTTTTTTATGGCCGACATGTGTATCACCTCTCTTAGCGGGAGCCATCCCAAAGTCCACTCAATTTGACTTGCATTTAAAGATCTTAGGTGGGATATCCAGGCTTTCACCCCTTCTGGAGAGTTGTAATCTTTTACTCTTTCTTCGTAACTCTCAATGAAATTGTCCTTGTTCGGACCATAGCTCATGAACTTGGGGTGATGTCGGAGATGCTCAATCAACCACATTTGTAACAAAATATTGCACCCTTCGAAGAATTTTGCCCCGGACTTGCACAAAGTCAACGCCCGATAAATGTCTGATAAAATGATCGGGGCAAGAGTGTGATGTTCTTTGGTAGTGAGGACCTGTACAACCCTGGCTATGCGGGTATCAATTGTCCGCTTCTCGTTTGGGAAGACCATAATTCCCAGAAACGCCATTATGAAGGCGAAGCGACGATGAATCTGCCATGTGTCTTTGTTCTGCTTGTTGTTAAGGCCCTTTTCATGCATTTCAAATCCATTTGGTTGCCCGAACCTAGAGTACAGGAAGTAGAAAGAACAACACCCTTCGACTACGTTGGTCTTTCTAATTTGCTTACTGATGTTCAGAAGATCGAAGAATCGGTGTACAGAAAGAGCCCTTGGGAATATGAGCTCCTGGTTTCTCAAATCCCTGCCAAACCCGGAATATCCAGCTATCTCTTCTAAAGTGGGAGTTAGCTCAAAATCGGAGAAGCGAAAGACATTGTGAACGGGGTCCCAAAAAGTCACTAGTGCCTCAATCAAATCGTCCCGTGGTTTAATTTTCATAATATCTGTAAGGGCTCCCAAGTGCTTGGTGACCCATTTCTGACCATCTTCTCCTAAATCATACCACCACATCTGAAGCTGAAGTGGAGCCTTGTGTACAACTGTGAATGGTGTGTTCTGGATAGTGCTCATTTTGTACCTGTGGGTGGTTAAGGTTAGGGTTGACACTAGTCTCAAGAGACAGAACCAATGCACTCCTTTTGCAAAACAATCTTTTGTAAATAACTCAATTTTAAGAAAAATCAACGAGAAGGGAGGCTATTTTTGCAATTGTGACCAAAGAAAGGGTAGCTATTTTTGCAACTATGGCCCCTTCTTACTTTCAAGGATAGCTTTAGGGCCGGGGGAAGGGCATTATGGTAAAAGTGATTCCCAATTGACAGACACGTCCGTTCTTGCGAGAACAGCCCTTCAACAATTTTGAAGATGTTCTAAGGCTATTCCGACAGGAACGATTTGGGATTAACCAAAGCTGGATCTGCTTATTTGTTTTTTGATTAAAAAAAACACTAGACATATTTTTTTTATAGTTATTTTATAAAAATGGGGCCGAACCCTATGAAGGTTGCCTACGTATCTCACATCCGGTGAGAATCAAACCCGCGTAGTTCGTAAATATTTTAGGAATAGGATGACACTTTTTTTTTGAAAAATTCAATTTTTTTATTTGTTTTTTGGATAAATACTGAGATTTTCGAAAATCGGGTAAATTTTCTCCCTCATATTTTCTTCTTTCTGGTTTTCCCTCAATATTTTTATATTTTTATTTTATTTTAGAAACCGGTCAACATGCACAAACCAAATTAAACATAATGCACAAGTAGCACATAAGATGCATCAGGATGGTCTTGTAATTTCGGGTACACCTGCCCTAGACGGACCCAACCCCTATGTTGAGTCCCCAAAGTCAAATGCACATGATGCAAACAAACGTTCCTACTAGGGATCCGGCATGAGGCTATGTTATTCTAGGTTTAAATCCTAAGGGGAGTGTTTTAGACCTGGCTTACCCAAGCGGACAGCTTGAGCCGAGGTGGGGGTAACGTACCGGGAGCACGAAAGTCTACCCGGCCTAGTTACTGACACAGCCTCGTTCTAATTGGTATGACTTCTAACAGAAAAGTGGGCCACGCGCACGTGTGCACCATAAATTCAGAAGACTCAGAAGGGAGGCGTAAGAAGATAATTTAATATAGTTCAAATAATATCAAAGCGGTACCTAAGCGACAATTAGCACATAACATCAAATCAATAAAGCCAAGTATAAATCATCTTATAAGCTCGAATTCTAAACCCCGAACTAGAAATTCTGGGTTCTTGTTCCCCAGCAGAGTCGCCAGAGCTGTCACACCTCCTTTTTTCCGGGGGGATGGTGCTAAAGGAGTTTTTCTAATTTAAGTGACATTATTCGAAATGAGATTATTTATTTAATCAGAGTCGCCACTTGGGATAATTTATGGTGTCCCAAGTCACCGGTTTATTTTAAATCCCAAATCGAGGAAATTTGACTCTGTTTTACAGTCCGTGAACACAAAAGACCGGGTAAGGAATTCTGTTAACCCGAGAGAAGGTGTGAGGCACTCTCGGATTCCGTAATTTTAGCACGGTCGCTTTAATCATACTTGGCTTAATTAAATTATTTAATTACTCATTTTAGAACCTATGTATATTTATATTTTTACCGCTTTTAATTGCTTGATTATTCATAATTATGAAATTATCTTGAAACGAATCACGCGTACGTGTATTCGTTTTGTTTGGTGTGTCAAGAATCATATCACGCGTACGTATACACAATTAATAATACTTTATTATTTTTAAGATTGTTTCGCCCAAAGTTGCGCGAACGCATACCTTGGTATTAGTTTTGGGAATCGTAATTATGCCACGCGAACGTATACATAATCACGATGATTCAATTGATTAACACGTGCCTAAAGCATACTAGCATATTCAAAGTATTTCATTTATTTATCTTTTTAGATTTGAGATATTTATTTCTATATTAATATTTTTACTTATTACAACGAATTTTGAATTAGTTCCTAACTCATCTCGCTCGCTCACAATTTCTTTTACCACTCTTATTTTTATTTATTTATTTTTTTACAACAGACTTTAAATTAACTCGTAATCCACATTTCTCACTCACTTATGAATATTTATTTTTAGTTCTAACTAGCAAGCCATTATTTTATGATTTGGGATAACTATGAAATAACTTAATTAATTAAGAACATTCTCGTAGCAACTGCTAAATTCACAACAAAGTATAGGATGGAACAAAATAACCCAAACAATTAATTCACATAAACCATAACAGAAAACATAAAAATAAATACATTAGTTGAAATAAAATTAGGAGCAAGTTATTTAAGAACAAGTTTCTCAACTCACACATAAAGTCACTTATCATTACAAAGAGCTACATGATTTTTTTTTTAACATATGGACACGGTATAAAAGAAACTAAACTATAAACCTAAATTGAGAAATTTAAATCGTCGTAAATCATAACACTTAGTAACAGAAAATTTAAAGTATTATGTCAATTCCATTTATGAAGATTAAACTACTACTAAAAAAAAACTTTGAGAAAATAATATTAAGCCCAATAAACTTTTAGTGAACTTAACGATTCTAAATACATCGGCCGACGTTCTTTTTGTTCTTTTCCTTTTCTTTTTTTTTATATATATAAAGTGTAAAATAAAATATCATGAGATACCTAGTCTATCTAAGAGAATATAGCGAGACATTTCCTAAGTATCTTCTAGTTCAAATAAACAAATGGATATCTGGTCTCATAAACTTTCCTTCAAACTCAAATATCACGAACACAAACGAAACAAATACAAAATAAATTTCTCATAATAGAAAGAATTATTTATTATTAATTAAAGATTATGTAATATACCACAAAATTTACGCCAACATCTTTTAATCTAATAAATCATTTAGAAACATGAACTTTCTTTATTAAAACGAATATCTAAAGATTTAAACTAGAGATACTATTAAAGCTTAAAATTATTTCTTTTTTTACTTAGCTTTTATTCTCATCCCAAACAAACATGTAAGCATTATAAAGATGAAAACAACGAATTTTACTCAAAGACAAAAGAATACAGAGAAAAAAAAAAAAATTGAATTGAACAAATCTTCATATCGTCCATCACACATAACAATAACAAGAATTAAGTAAGTATGCTGACCTTTGAAGCAAAATATTTTCTTAGAAAATCCAACGAATGTAATAATATTCGATGTCGAATTTGAAAAGCGACAACGAACCGCGAACAGAAAAATCACGGGCTAAGCTCTCCTCGGTTAATCTCTAAGGAAACAGAACTCGAAAGGAATTTTCACTCCAAACTCAAATACACTTCTCCATCGTGCCTTCAAATATCATTACTAACTCTACTTCTAGTTTTTTTTTTTTTGTTTTCCTACAGCTCATGAAAGACTGAAACTAGCCAAAATTTTTCTCTCCAAAAAAATTCAATATTTCTTGAGGTCTTCCTTTCTTCCCCCCCCCCCCCTTCCTTGTCCAAGTGAGTGCTATTTGTATAGAATGTGTGTCAGATCATGGGATTGGATTGAGAGGATATTTGGGATGTGAGGAGTGGGACGTGAGGAATTTAGAGATGAAAGGAGTGAGTAATGGGGCTGGGAGGAGGGAATCATGGGTGTTAGTTAGGAATTATTTGAATTTTAAAAATAAAAATAGAATAAAAATCAAACAAAGTGTGTGTGCATATTATAAATAGTGAGTAACATGTGGTGATAGAGAGGGGGGAAAGACGTGAGGAGTTCTGGAGAAAAGTGGGGAGTTTAGCAAAGTTAACTAAATTAAGAATATGATTTTTGACTCTTTTGACGTTAGCTCCACTTCCCTTTTTTTTTTTTGTCTTTTATTTTAAAAGATAAAATAAATTATAAGGATAAGAAGATTAACCAACATTTCTTACAATATAGGAAAATTAAATATTTACATGTAACTTAAATGATACTAAGAAAAACTTATTAAAATTCTAATAATAATATTAAAAAAAACCATATACCTCCTATATATATATATATATATATATATATATATATATATATATATATATATATATATGTGTGTGTGTGTGTGTGTGTGTGTGTGTGTGTGTGTGTGTGTATATATATTTTTGATTTTTGATGATTTTTTTTTTTTTTTTAGTATGAAAAAAAAACTATTAAGAGTGAGATCAAAGTTTAAGATATTAAGATTAGACCTAAAAGAAATATTTATGCTAAAATAGTATAAAATTTGGGTGTGGTAAAAAAATTAGGTGTTCACAGTTTTCGATGAATTTTAATGAAGTTATACAATTAATTTGAATATATTCGAGCTGTCCGGAGGCCAATTCAAGCAAAAAGGCTATTTTAAAATATCGGCCTAACTTCAAAAAGGTAAGTGTCTTGCTTAACCTCGAATGGAAGAATTACCCCTTAGGCATTGAGTCTTATATGCCATTTGTGAAATGTGAAAAGCCGTGTACGCGAGGTGACGAGTACGTACTCGGGATTATACGTGCAAAACTTCATTGAATTAAAGTCTTAGGCATTTTTCTATAGTAAATTGGGAAATTGTGAAAAATTATTAAATCATCTGTTTGCCATGCCTAATTCCTTATTGTTGAATTTGTTTTTATATGATAATTTGATGTGATTGTTACTCGAAATATTTATGAAATTTCGTGAGTATTATTGGTTTAATATTTCTTGGAAATTAATTCCAATATGAATTTTTCTCTGCAAATAATTAACTAAATGAGCTTAAGAAGAGGTGTTTATATAATTATAAAAAATTTAAATTTAATGAAAACTTTGCTTTATGTTGAGTAATTTCAATCTCCATTGATTGTGTTTGGGTGTTATATACATTGTGTGGAGTCTTGGGCTATTTGTTGTGAAATTAATTGATTTTGTCATATCTTTAGAATTTGGTTGTGGCCATTGGGCAAATTGTGATATGAATTGATTTTATTATGTTGCTGTGATAATTTTCCGTGTAAATTGTTGTGTTATGTGAGTTGTTATTTTGGGGAGATAAGGGTGGCATTTCACCGTTGATATTATGTGGTTATAAGGGTGGCATTTCACTGTTGTGTTTGTTCGAATATTGTCTGGGCGGAGCGATAAGGGTGGCTATAGGAGAGATAAGGGTAACAATAGGAGCGATAAGGGTGGCTATTGGTATTGTCTCGGCGGAGCGATAAGGGTGGCTATAGGAGCGATAAGGGTGGCAATAGGAGCGATAAGGGTGGCTATTGTCAGGGACGATATGTGATGATGTGGGGTTGTGGTGTTGACAATTTTCATGTGATGTTGTGATTTTTTTGTGTTTATTTTTATACCTTGTGCAACTTGTCTTGTTGTTAGTAAATTAATAATAATCTGATTTATGTTAAAATTGGGAGCCTGTGGCTTTTGCCATGCGGTTTATAAAATGAAATGTGGGCACGAGGTACCGTGAATTGTGATATGAAATGGGGATATTGGCACGTGAATTGTCCATGCAGTTGTGATATAAAATGTCGACACGAGGTGCTGTGATGAAATGATAATGATATTTGGCACGTGAATTATCCGTGCAGTTGTGATATGAAATGAGGACACGAGGTGCTGGGCAGATATGATGATTTAATTATGAGCACGAGGTGCCGTTGAAATATAAAAATGGGGTGAGACCCGTATTTACGAAAAATATAAAAATGGGCTGAGACCTGTATTTTGATGATTTTGAAATGAGGTGTCACATGGTGACTTTTTAATTGAAAGAATTATATTCAAAATATTTATTTGGAAGGATTTTTACTTAGAAAGTGTTATATAAAAGAATTGTATTTTGAAAGATATTTATTTGAGGAAATTGTATTTGAAAAGATTTATTGAAAGAATTATATTTGAAAAATAATTATTTGAGAAAAATTATATTTGAAAAAGAGTTATCTCGAAGAACTATGTGAAAGACATTTATTTGAAGGGCTTGATTTAATTGGGTGTAATTGTGTTTATTAATTGTTGAGTGATATTAATGGTATTCTTGTTGTCTGTTGTGCATATCACATGTTGTTTTATCTTGCCTTTATGATTATTTATTTCCTAGTATTTTTTATATTATATTGCACAGGTTATTAGACTAGTGAGTGTCTTGTCTGTTGTGTATTCTTGTTGTCTGTTGTCGCAGTCCCTTAGAGTCTTTTCATTTCATTGTACTGTTAATTTGTAATCAAACAGTATTGTATATTCGGTCCTCGTGATCATTCTATGTCTTCAATTAGAGTTCATGACTCAGTACTACAAGTCTTGGGAGGTTGTATATTGTAATTATTTTCGCTGTTAGTTTTCATTATTTATTTAATTCAAAAAAAATGCAATAGAAATCGGCTTACCTAGTCTTAGAGACTAGGTGCCATCACGACTCCTGTGGTGGGATTTTGGATCGTGACAAGTTGGTATCAGAGCTCTAGGTTCATAGGTTCTACGAGTCACGAACGAGTCTAGTAGAGTCTTGTGGATCGGTACGGAGACATCTGTACTTATCTTTGAGAGGCTACAGAACTGTTAGAAAATTTCCACTTCTTTCATTCCTGTCGTGCGGAATTTGTTGAATTTGAAATTTGATCCTTTGTATCTCTATTCTCTCACAGATGGTGAGGACACGTACTACCGGGTCAGCTAAACAGGCATCCGCACATACTGTTAGGGATGCAAGAGGCCGGGGCCGAGGTAGAGGTCGAGGAAGGGCGCGTGCTGCGACTAGAGCACCTGTCAAAACAGCAGTTGAGGAGCCACTAGTAGCTCCAGTTGGGGGACAGGTACCAGAAGCACCTGTTGTTACCCCCGGACTTCAGGAGACCTTAGCACAGTTCCTGAGTATGTTTGGTACATTAACTCAGGCGGGATTGATCTCTATTGTACCAAATATTTCGCAGATTGGGGGAATAGATTAGACTCCTACCATAATTCCAGAGCAACAGGTTCACGTTGGTCAGGTTCCAGGTGCAATACCGGTACAACCTGTTATTCCGGTTCGGCCTGAGGTCAGGCCCGAGGCATCAGAAGAAGAACAAAAGAGACTTGAAAGGTTTAAGAGGTATAGTCCACCTACTTTCAGTGGCACAACTACAGAGGATGCCAAAGAATTTCTAGAAAATTGTCACCGTATTCTCCGCACCATGGGTATTGTGGAGGTAAGTGGAGTTGCCTTTACTATATTTCAACTGTTAGGCGCAGCGTATCGGTGGTGGAAAATCTATGAAGAAGGTAGACCATCTGATGCAACACCACCAACTTGGGCTCAATTTTCGGAAATGTTCTTGAAAGAGTTTGTTTACCAGACTCTTAGAGATGCGTGGCGCACAGAGTTTGAAAGGTTGCGTCAGGGCACTATGACAGTGTCAGAATATACTATCAGGTTCAGTGAGTTAGCCCATCATGCACCGATCTTGGTTCCTACAATCAAAGAGCGGGTCCGCAGATTCATTGAGGGGGTTGATTATGATATTAAACTATGCATGGCTCGAGAATTGCAAACTGATACTCCATTTCAACAAGTAGTAGAGATTGCAAGGAAGATTGAGGGTGTTTTAGGCGAGGAAAGGGAGTCTAAGGAGGCCAAAAGGTCTCGAAGATCTGGAGGGTTCAGTGGATTTTACTCTTCAGCTAGAACCCATTTTAGTGGAGGCTCGAGCAGTCGGTCAGTTCAGTCCGCACATCAGATTACTCGGGGTGCTCCAAATTATAGTGCACCACCGACACGAGATTCTTATAGTGGTTATTCCAGTTATCCGGCACAGACTCAGTACGAGCAGCCGCGACCTCAGAGGGGTTGTTATGAGTGTGGTGATACTAGGCATATCATGAGAGATTGTCCTAGACTTGGGAGGGATGGATTTCATCAGAACGCTCCAGCTACATGCTTTATTCTAGTTGATACTCCACGTGCACAGTGAGCTAGAGGTGGAGGACAGGCGGGTAGTGGGTGCCTAAGAGGTGGAGACCCGACCCACTGATATAATCACTATGATTTGGCTGGGGCCAATACACCAGATGGTGTCGTTGCAGGTACGATCCTGATTTTTATTATAAAAGAATATTTTCCTTAATTTGATTTGGTTCTGAATAATGAGGCGAGTCCTCCTATTATGCTCCACTTATGGTGAGCTTCATAAATTTATATGTTATCCCTGTTGGGAGATTTAAAGATGTGAGTCCGTGTCTGTTATTTTATTTTTGTACACCATTGAGGGCTATAAGTCCAAAAATAATTTTTATTATTTATTACAGTGGGTTTAATGTGTTTTGGAATAATTAATTCCAATTTTTATGAATTATACGCCCTACCGGTATGAGGGTTCATTATATGTTGTGAAAATTGTTTATGAAATGTATTGAAAAAAAGAAATAAAGGAAATTGAAAATTTCAGTTGGCACAATGTGCAACATAATTGTGATTCGGATTTGAGGACGAGATCCTCGTATTTTTACATGATGTGAAATATTTAAACCGGGCTGGAAGCCGCGATGGAAGTTATATAAGGATGAGGTCCTTGTGGTGAAATGTTTATGAGTTTAAAATTCTCCCTTGTGAAATTTAATTTGTGCAATAATATTAATAGGGAGTCATACCGGTTAGGCTTATTTGATCATACTTGTATATTTTCTGTTCATATTCAGCCATTTTCGTGCTGTAAATATTGAGTTTTAGCCTATGAGGTGAGTACCCAGGTGGCGTTAAATGTGACTCATTAATCCGAGTAAGTAATCATGAGATTTTCATGCCTCACATTCCGTTGTCAGTGTTGTGAAAATTCAAAATGAGGTGGTGGTTAATATGAGATTAATTGATGATGCTGGAATTAATTATGAACAGCTTTTAAGACCATAGATGTGGTGATGAGTATACATATGATGTGTTTCATGTCCTGATATCATTATGGTAATGCAGTGCTTGTGATGTCGAGATTAATGTTATTGATATATACCTTGTGGTATTTTATTGGGTTGTGGATATGTTGTTAGGAGTTGTTTGGGTGTTACTCTGGCAGGTGGATAGGCCCAATTACAGGGGAGACTCTGCCGAAATTTTCTGAAAAAAAATATAAAAAAATAAAAATTGGGAGTTAGAAAAATTTGGGGGATTGCGATGTGCGAAAGAAGAGATAAGTTATGTTGTGTGTTTGAGGGCGAATGATCCTAAGCGGGGAAGAATGAAATACCCCAGAAAAGTTGATGTGTGCATAGGCATGAGTTGCTATAGCCAGTTGAGACTAATACCGTGCGTCGAAGTGAAAATCAGGTATTTTGGAAATGAATGGAGAGTTAGGGATTTTTGCTCTAAAGCTTATAAGAATGGAAAAAAGAAATAATCTCAATTGAGATGGTGTCGTCGGACCCGTGTTTAATTACGGGAATGTAGAATCACCCACAAGTATGTGTGCAAGAATATACTCAGTAATTTAAAGTCCTCAGAAAGATTCTTAGCACGTTAGAGGACGAACGTTTGTTTAAGAGGTGGAGAATATAACGACCCGACTTGTCGTTTTAAGAATTTACGCCCTGTTCAATGACTTAAGGTCTCGGGCAGCTTCGCAATATATATTATGACCTGCGGGTGTGGTCGAGTTTGATTTACTAAAGATTCGGAATTAAATTAAACGAACAACCCTTAATTTGAAGGTTAAATGGAAAGAGTTGACCGGAGAGTTGACGTTTGAGAAAATAATTCCGGAATCGAATTTTGATGATGTCAATAGCTCCGTATGGTGGTTTTGGATTTAGCAGCGTATCGAAAAAATTATTTGGAGGTCTGTAGTGAAATTAAGCTTGAAATGCCGAAAGTTAAATTTTTGGGAAGTTTGACCGGGGGATTGACTTTTTGATATCGAGGTCGGAATTCGATTCTGGAAATTTGAATAGGTCCGTTATGTCATTTATGACTTGTGTGCAAAATTTGAAGTCATTCCGGATTGATTTGATATGTTTCGGCACAAGTTATAGAATTTGAAAGTTCAAAGTTCATAGATTTTGATTTGAGGTGCGATTCATCGTTTTGATATTGTTTGATATGATTTGAGGTCTCGAGTAGGTCCGTGTTATGTTATAAAATTTGTTGGTATGTTCGGACGGGGTCCCAAGGGCCTTGGGTGAGTTTCGGATGCTTAACGGATCGAATTTGGATTTGGAGGAGGATCTGAAGCAGCTGGGCTGCTTGTGTGATCGCACCTGTGCGAAAAAGGACCGCAGGTGCGAGCTCGCGGATACGAGAAATGAGTCGCGGAAGAGGAAAATCCATGGACTGTCCATGCACCGCGGGTGCGAAAAATATGCCGCGGATGCGAAGGCCGCGGGTGCGAAAAATTGGCCGCGGATGCGAAGGCCCAAAATTTGTCGCGGGTGCGAAAATATCGCCGCGGGTGTGAAAAATTTACCGCAGGTGCGAAGAAATCACAGCGGATGCGAAAACCCCTGGGCAATACAAAAACAGAGGGGTTCCGAGCTTTTGCCATTTCTGGGCATTTCAAGCTCGGGTTGGGCGATTTTTGAGCAAGGTTTTCACGGGAAAATTTGAGATAAGTCCCTTGTGATCATTTGTACTATATAATATTGCATTATCATCGAATAATCCGATTAGATTGCATGTTTTTGAGGTGTAAATCGGGGGTTTGAACTTAGGGATTTGAAAATGAAATATTAAGATTTGGAGGTCGAGTTGTTATTGGAATTCGATAAAATTGGTATGGTTGAACTCGTATCGGAATGGGTGTTCGGATTTCATGAAAATTTTATCGGGTTCCGAGGGACGAGCCCCGCGTTGACGTTTGTTGACTTTTGGCAATAAAATTATAAGTCGACGTATTATTATCCGGAATTATTTCCGATGAATTTTAATGAAGTTATACAATTAATTTGGATATATTCGAGCTGTCCGGAGGCCAATTCAAGCAAAAAGGCTATTTTGAAATATCGGCCTAACTTCAAAAAAGTAAGTGTCTTGCTTAACCTCGAGTGGGGGAATTACCCCTTAAGCATTGAGTCTTATATGCCATTTGTGAAATGTGAAAAGCCGTGTACGCGAGGTGACGAGTACGTACTCGGGATTATACGTGCAAAAATTCATTGAATTAAAGTCTTAGGCATTTTTGTGTAGTAAATTGGAAAATTGTGGAAAATTATTAAATCATCTGTTTGCCATGCCTAAATCCTTGTTGTTGAATTTGTTTTTATATGATAATTTAATGTGATTGTTACTCGAAATATTTATGAAATTTCGCGAGTATTGCTGGTTTAATATTTCTTGGAAATTAATTCCAATATGAATTTTCCTCTGCAAATAATTAATTAAATGAGCTTAAGAAGAGGTGTTTATATAATTATTGAAAATTTAAATTTAATGAAAACTTTGCTTTATGTTGAGTAATTTCAATCTCCATTGATTGTCTTTGGGTGTTATATACATTGTGTGGAGCCTTGGGTTATTTGTTGTGAAATTAATTAATTTTGTCATATCTTTGAAATTTGGTTGTGGCCATTGGGCAAATTGTGATATGAATTAATTTTATTATGTTGCTGTGATAATTTCCCGTGTAAATTGTTGTGTTGTGTGAGTTGTTATTTTGGGGAGATAAGGGTGGCATTTCACCGTTGATATTATGTGGTTATAAGGGTGGCATTTCACTGTTGTGTTTGTTGGAATATTGTCTGGGCGGAGCGATAAGGGTGGCTATAGGAGAGATAAGGGTGACAATAGGAGCGATAAGGGTGGCTATTGGTATTGTCTCGGCGGAACGATAAGAGTGGCTATAGAAGCGATAAGGGTGGCAATAGGAGCGATAAGGGTGGCTATTGTCAGGGACGATATGTGATGATGTGGGGTTGTGGTGTTGACAATTTTCATGTGATGTTGTGATTTTCTTGTATTTATTTTTATACCTTGTGCAACTTGTCTTGTTGTTAGTAAATTAATAATAATCTGATTTATGTTAAAATTGGGAGCCTGTGGCTTTTGCCATGCGGTTTATAAAATGAAATGTGGGAACGAGGTACCGTGAATTGTGATATGAAATGGGGATATTGGCACGTGAATTGTCCTTGCAGTTGTGATATAAAATGTCGACACGAGGTGCTATGATGAAATGATAATGATATTTGGCACGTGAATTGTCCGTGCAGTTGTGATATGAAATGAGGACATGAGGTGCTGGGCAGATATGATGATTTAATTATGGGCACGAGGTGCCGTTGAAATATGAAAATGGGGTGAGACCCGTATTTACGAAAAATATGAAAATGGACTGAGACCCGTATTTTGATGATTTTGAAATGAGGTGTCACATGGTGACTTTTTAATTGAAAGAATTATATTCAAAATATTTATTTGGAAGGATTTTTACTTAGAAAGTGTTATATAAAAGAATTGTATTTTGAAAGATATTTATTTGAGAAAATTGTATTTGAAAAGATTTATTGAAAGAATTATATTTGAAAAATAATTATTTGAGAAAAATTATATTTGAAAAAGAGTTATCTCGAAGAACTATGTGAAAGACATTTATTTGGAGGGCTTGATTTAATTGGGTGTAATTGTATTTATTAATTGTTGAGTGATATTAATGGTATTCTTGTTGTCTGTTGTGCATATCACTGGTTGTTTTATTCTACCTTTATGATTATTTATTTCCTAGTATTTTGTATATTATATTGCACAGGTTATTAGACTAGTGAGTGTCTTGACTGTACCTCGTCTCTACTCCATTGAGGTTAGTCTTGATACTTACTGGGCACCGCTGTGGTGTGCTCACTCTACACTTCTGCATATTTTTTGTGCAGATCCAGGTATTGAAGATAACGGACTTGAGCAGAGTTAAAGCGGGATCGTAAGGATTCAAGGTAGAGCTGCTTGGTTGTCGCAGTCCCTTAGAGTTTTTTTATTTCATTGTACTGTTAATTTGTAATCAAACAGTATTGTATATTCGGTCCTCGTGATCATTCTATATCTTCAATTAGAGTTCGTGACTCAGTACTACCAGTCTTGGGAGATTGTATATTGTAATTATTTCCGCTGTTAGTTTTCATTATTTATTTAATTCAAAAAAAAAATGCAATGGAAATCGGCTTACCTAGTCTTAGAGACTAGGTGCCATCACGACTCATATGGTGGGATTTTGGGTCGTGACATTAACCCACAATCCAATACACATAATATCTTTTTTTTTTTGCGCGAGGTTGGGGGGGGGGGGGATAGAAAAGGGGTGTGACAACCGGTCTATAAAAGATATCATATTTTACTAATTAAATATTAAAGACATCTAATACATTATTATTAAATTCACAACTAAATGTACAAAGATTTAAACTCTAAGTTATACATTTTAAAGCTACTAAAAAATTAAATTCTTATAGGAATGATGAAAGAACTGTGAAAAAGATATGTGCAAATCTTCGAATTTTAAGCATTATACAAAATAAAAAACTTTATCCAATGAAAAGATTGCATGTGCAAATCTTCAAATATTAGGCATTGGGCATGATAAAACCTTTTGTGCAATGAATGAAAATATACAAGCATATCTTTTAATCGAATTAAATGAAATCTCTAAGTATGGAAGTATGTAGTAATATAATACTTTTAATATAAGTGGTGCATTAAAGTTTTAAAAAATTTAATCAAATTAAAATCTTTAGGCTTATTATTAGTAATCTTAGAAATTCTACATGGTTGTTATAGAGTGGTAATTTTACAAAGGGCATACTACTATAAAGATGGGTGTTGCTGTTATAGGTAAAAAGCTGTTATCGAGAGATAAAATATAACAAAAAAAATAGGTTTCGAGAAAAATATGACTTTTATAGTGAATGAATGTTATATAAGGATGTTGTTATAAATGGATCTGATTGTATATGAACAATTATAGAAGTAAATGATTATTTCCTTGCTCTTTTTTATTTTATTTTAAATTGTACATAATTATATTCGTTACAAATTTTATAATGCGTTAGACAAACTATCATTTACTTTAAAGAAAATTATACTGTACTAAAGGGTTTGGGAAGGGAGGAGGTAAATAGGGTTTTAAGTGAAACTTGAAGTGATATATATAGTATGAAACTCTCACCGGTACAGTGGTGACACAATATCTTTTATTTTGTATTATTGTGATTAGCACATTACGTGCCAGAACTTTGAAGTACTATTATATATTTTTCAAGAGTTTAATGTTTATACACTAACAAGATCAAAGAAATTTTATAGTGTCTTATAACCTAAAAGATATGAAAAATATAAGAAGCAAAATACACTGTTAGTATAAAATATATTAATAATATTAATGTATACTCCCTCCATTCCAGAAAGAAGATATTTAGTTCCTTATTAGTTCTTTCCAAAAAGAATAATCTTGTTTAAATTCAAAAATGAGTTAACTTGAACTTTTTAATTTTTTCTTAATGATAACTTTTATAACCATACAAATGATATGGCATGTTAGGTTTTTAATCGTCTTTTTTTCTCTTAAACTTCATAACAAATTAAGTCATATAAATTAAAAAGAATAGAATATAAATTAATCAATTTTCCAATTCCACTACTTATCAATTATCCAATAATATTCTTTTTCGTTTATTAAATGTACAACCATGCGGAGTCGGCGTCGCAAGTATAGGCAAATTATGTCAACGTACTCTACCACGTGGGACAGAGTTCCATTCTCCAATCTGCTACTCAAAACTAGCCGCTGCATTTTTCATGCATATTCTTTCCTCCCTCACACTGCCTTTTGATTGGCCAATCAAACTTCTAAGTAAGCCGACAAAATTATTTACAAAAATGTAAAATACAGCGTCTTGCCTTTTTGTTGCGTTCCCATGCGCAGCTATTGCAAGGAACAAGTCATAAATTCATATTCTCTTTGTTTTTATTTTTGTGATACTTTATTCTCGAATGGTCTCTTAGAACATATGATATAAATTTTCAACGAAGAGGTTCGAATTCGCCCTTCCCTCTGGATCTGCCTTGTCCAACGGAATATGTGTATATTTAAAAGATCTTTCATATTATATCCAATTTCAAACTTCATTCTATACATATAAATACAATTGCATACGGGTAAAACCGAGTCCGTTGGACACCTCGGTTCTCGATAGAGTAAATGGAACAGAGACACGATCGTAAGAAATCGGAATCGAGACAAGGAGCCCCTCGAGTCGGAGTCCGGGCAAAATACTTGCCCTCAGAAGGATGGGGGCCACATCTCCCAGGTCCAATTCGAGCCCCAAAACTTTGGAGAGCATTACCAGATAATTGAGCACGACTAGCAAAGAGCCATGATATCCGCGCCCAGCTGGATGTCACAGCGTGAATCTTGGCACGTATCGGCAGAAAATCTGTAATTAGCAAAACTGAACATTTTTACCTTTTATGGAATTGTACTTAGGGTAAAACTCCCCTACTATATATATAAAGGAGAGTCTGACTATTCATCAGGGACATTGTAACACGCATATCAAGGCAATATATTATTATTTTCTCTGTTATTCAAAGTTCTTACTTTTGTTCATCAGTTCTTCATTATTGTAAGCCTGAGATCGAAGGCAGGCATTACATTAAACTGTTACTGAGTCCGGAATCACACCTCTTAATTGGTTTGACAATTTATTACGTCCTTTATCTGTTCAATCTAACGCTTTTTATCATTTGGATTGAATTAATCTGCATATCCTTAAAATCACATATAAATTCAATTGTTATTCATTTTTTAGGGTAAACAGTTTGGCGCCCACAATAGAGTTAAGGATAATTGTGGCAATTCGATACAAATTTCCATAACACACTCTATTTTACACTTATTTTTTGAGCTTTTAATTTTAGGTCAAATTAATAATGGCGAACTCCCAATCTTCCCATTCGAACATTGATGCTGAGTCCAGCCACCACAACGAGAACAATAATGTGGTGCCTAGCAACGAGGTGTCCCCTGTTAACCCCAACGGAATCCCAGTCGCGGATACGATCGATGCTAACTCACACATGGCTATCGAAGCAAACTTGCCTACTGACCCCGAAAACAGCATTTGCGGAGGAGCCCGGTCGATAGCCTGAAGTACACACGACGGCGAAGGTGATGGGATCAACTTGCGGGTGATCTTCGAAATGTTGTAGCCTCAACAGGCAGCAATAGCCCTGTTGCAAAACCAAAGCCATGCCCCCAGCAGAGTTGAGCCCGAATCATCCCGAAAAAATGCTCGCAGAAATGGACCGATCACAGAAAGGCCGGGTAAAGCAGAACCCAGAACCAACCCCGAGATAATAAAGATACTTGAGGAACTGAAAAAACTGGTGGAATCGGGAGAAAAGAAAATCGAAGCCAACGACAAAGAAATGGAGAGCTATAACTCCAGGGTCGATCAAATCCCAGGAGCACCACCGATACTGAAGGTCCTGGATTCCAAGAAATTTGTCCAAAAATCTTTCCCTCCGAGCAGAGCTCCGAAGCCGATCCCAAAGAAGTTTTGTATGCCCGAAATTCCGAAGTACAATGGAACAACTGATCCAAATGAACATGTGACCTCCTACACGTGCGCCATCAAGGGGAACGACTTGGAAGATGACGAAATCAAATCCGTTCTGCTGAAAAAGTTTGAGAGACCTTGTCAAAAGAAACTATGATATGGTATCACAACTTACCCCCTAATTTTATTGACTCGTTTACTATGCTTGCAGATGCCTTTGTGAAAGCGCACGCCGGGGCTATTAAGGTCGAGGCTAGGAAGTCAGACCTTTTCAAAGTAAAGAAAAGAGATAACGAGATGCTTAGGGAATTCGTGTCGAGGTTTCAAATTGAATGGATGGTTCTGCCTCCGGTCGCGGACGATTGGGCCGTTCAGGCATTCACCCAAGGACTCAACCCCAAAGCTCATTGGTTTAACAACAATTGAAACAAAATTTGATAGAATACTTGGAGGTAACTTGGGTCGACATCCATAACAGGTACCAGTAAAAAATTAGGGTCGAAGACGATCAGCTCGGCGCCCCTTCCGGGTATGTTTATCCCGTCAAAACTAGTGACAGATCCAAAAAAGACATCGACCATGAATCAAGATCGAACAGAGATCAGTATCAACCATACAATGGAGATCGAAGGGGTAATGGGTCAGAGCGCAACCCTGCGAGGAGTGAAAGAAGAAGCGATTGAGGTCATAATAACCGAGGACTCATGAGCAAGAACGGTTTCAACAGACCCATCGGGTCTAGGGAGGCACCAAGGTTATCGGAGTACAACTTCAGCATCGATGTAGCCGGCATCGTATCGGCCATCGGACGTGTCAAAGATACTAAGTGGCCTCGAACATTGTAATCTGATCCTGCCCAAAGGGACCCCTACCTAATGTGTAAGTATCATGGTACTCACGGACACAGAACCAAGGATTGCCGACAACTGAAAGTCGAAGTAGCTCGATTATTCAATAACGGACACCTCCGAGAATTTCTTAGTAACATAGAATATAAGAATATATTGCCTTGATATGCGTGTTACAATGTCCCTAGTAAATAGTAGGAGAGGTTTACCCTAAATACAATTCCATAAAAGGTAAAAATCTCCTGTTTTGCTAATTATAGATTTTCTATCGATACGTGCCGAGATTCACGTCGTGACATCCAGCTGGGCGCGGATATCATGACCCTTTGCTAGTCGTGCTCGATTATCTGGTAATGTTCTCCGAAGTTTTGTGGCTCGAATCGGAACTTGGGGATGTTGTCTCGATCCTTCTGAGGGCAGGTGTTTTGCTCGGACTCCGATTCGAGGGGCTCCTTGCCTGATTCCGGTTTCTTACGATCATGTCTCTGCTCCGTTTACTCCATCGAGAACCGAGGTGTCCAACGGGCTCGGTTTCACCCATATACAAATAGTCCCCTCATTTTTCGGAGAGTAAGTTTACTGAAACGACGAGAAATGACATATGCAATTTGATCCCTTCTTCAATACACAGTGACAGAAACGACAAAGAATTCAAAACGTCCCGTCAATCGTGTTGTCATGATTTCAAACACGCGTCAGCCATCGGCGGGTCATCCCTGAATGCGAAACGGCACGAAACCTCTATAAATACTTTCCTCATTTGTTTATTTTTTGCCTTTTGGCCAAGCTTCTACCTTTGAATTTTCAGGATATCACTACCCTTCTTCACACTTTAATATTTTTATCACCATTTTTCAAGACTTCTGAGTAAGTTACAAGTTTTCACTTAATTTTTACCCAAATCAACACACCTGACTTTTCATATTTCAACCTTTCTTCGTATTTTTCAAGCTTTTTTTAGATAACAATGGCTAAAATTTCCAAATCTGTTCCCCAACAAGTCGTTTCTTCTTCGCAACCGACCACTGAAATCGAGGAGATCACTTCCGATGTGGTCGTCCTCGAGAGGTCTGCTCCTAGCGCGGCTACCGATGAACTGACTGCCGATCCTCCCTTGAAGATGTTCGTTCCCGGGGGTTGTTCGGTTGCGGATGACTTTAAGGTTGAGAAGCCCTCGTCGGTGCAGGGCCGATGTGAAGGAGTATCAAGATATATATGCTCCATTATCGAATACGTCCTCCCCACTGTCCTAGAGGACATCAACTGGGCGGGTAAGGACGTAGTAGTCCCCGGGCCTGTAGACGCCATCACTACCCACGTGGAGGGGTATCTAAGTATTTACACTTATTCCTTCACCTTGGACCCGGTGGACCCGGTTATCTTGGATTTCTACCAGAGGTACGAAGTATGCCTCGGTCAAATCCATCTGTCGTTGTGGAGGATCGTGATCCTCCTTCATTTTTTTGTGAACAAGATAGAATCCCGTCGGTTTACCATAGATCACTTACTCTGCCTATACAGTCCTCGAATCTTCCGAGGGGGACTAATAAAGCTCACATGCCGGGCCAACAAAACCCAATTCTCGAGCATCGACGAGGACCGGGACCGGGGCTGGTAGGGGCGTTTCGTTCGGGTGAAGACCGAAGACTTGGTTCCCCCCAAACTTACGCCATTCCCCTAGAAGTGGAAGGCATCTTGTAACTAAGGTTTCCCTTTGAACGCCATTTTACCTCCATCTCCTCGTTTCTTACTGGCATTTGTGGTGGTGCAGCCATTGCTCGAGTTCCAAACACTATCCCTCATCTCAAAGAGTGGATCGAGGGCATTTGTTCACAGATGTCTTATTCTGAGCGCTCATGGTGCAAACTTTGAGGGGCCGCTGGGAGGCCTGTTCTCACGGTAAGACCCTTCCTCGAATTGGTAACATCTGGCTCTCCCATTCGCATCATATTTACCCTATTTTATTTTTTTTCTTTAAATAGATTTGCCTAAGACCATTGATCTTAGGCCTTTAGTAGGGGATGAGGATCCGCATGCTGACCTCTCTGCTTTGGGGCAGCCCGGGGCTGCAGCAGGAGAAAGGAAGAAGAGGAAGGCTCTGAGCTCCCCGATCTTAGAGAAAAAGAAGCCAAAGAAAAGGTTGGCCCTTAAGCCAAAGGAAAGTTCTAGATCTCGAGCACCCGACTCAGATTTGCTTTATCGACTCAGGGATGAGCCTGAAGAGGACGATTTCTTTGTGGCCCATGGGCCGACATCCCCTGAGGAGCGAGAAGCTATTGAAGAGGGGATCCGTGAGGCTGATTCCCCTCAAGCCCGGGGGCTCGAGGAGGCCCGTGCGGAAAAGGAGAGATCTAACGAAGGGACTCATGGAGTGGACGATCCCCTTCGTTCCTTTTTTAACGGTGTGGACTCGTCCATTTTAGAGGATTTTTTCAGGATGAGCGACCTGGAAGTGCCGAGAAAGGAGTCGTCTTCAGAAGTCGGCGGGCTGAATTCGATCATGAAGTTAGTAAATAAATTCCCTACCCCGAGTGTAGATCCCGGCTGCAAGAGGTCGATAGTCATCACTTTCCCAGAGGATGCCCGGGTTCTTTCCGCTCCCGTGGGAGTAGCGAGCCACCTTCAATGCGAGGTGACTGAAGAAGACCAGGCGAAAATGAACGAGGTGGAAGTATTGTGCCTATTCAACGAGGCGCAGCAAGCGCTAAATCGGGTAAGGTATCATTATAGTCTTTCGACCTTCGACTTAGTCCATGATATTTCTCATGTCTTCTTTCTTTTACCCTTTCGCATACCTCAGCACTCCATCACGAAATCTTTCTTCGGCACCGGACCGAGGTTAACCAACTCGAGGCTGAGATCAAGAGCTTGCTGAGAAAAGAGACATGTATAAGATTCTCAGCGAGCAACACGAAGGGGTCATCAAGAATATCCAAGCCGAGCTGGATGCGGCTCAAAAGGAGCATGCTGACTTGGTCAAAAAGGTAAACATTTTTGAAGATAGCATTGAATACTTAGCCATGCCGACTAACGACCAAACCTCACAGGTTCAGCAGAAGATTGACCGGATCGACCAACTCCGAGCTGAAATGAACAGGATCCAAGCCATGGTCGATATTTGAAAGGGAAAAATAGACCGGCTAGCTTCTGAGAAGGAGACCGCCCAGGCACATCTGGCATCGGTAGAAGTCAACTCCGAGTGGCAAAAGAGAAGGCCGATAAGTGATCCCAGTTGAACGAGGAACTACGAGCTCAACTGAACTCGGCCCTAGCAGAGCGGGATGCCCTCGACAGTGAATGTGAAGCTGTAAAGGCTCAGATATGCAGAACCTCTGCCGATGCTAAAGATATGGTGGCCCAGTACAGGGCCAATGTCGAGGCATGTGAGGCCCATCTGAAAACCACTATTGAGTGCATGAAGCGGTTGTCTCAAAAGGTAACCCTCGAAGAGATCTATGCCCGAGGCTTCGACCTATCTACCGAGATCGAGTAGGCGAGAAGGCTGGAGGTCAAGGCCAAGAAGCTGGTTGAACCCAAGGATGAAGAAGGCTCTAAAGGATCCGACGAACCCGAAGATGAAGAAGGCCCTGGCGACTCCGGTAACGAGGCGGGTTCTAGTGAAGATCGGGCGTAGGTGCCTTACGAACTTTTGTCTTTGTTTTTACACCTTGTACATTTATTTTGTTGAGTTCATTTTCATTGGCCTTTGTAAAGACATTCCGGAATGTATAAAGTTTTTTGCCTTTTGGCAGTTTTTAAGTCTATTACATTTAGCATCCTTTCTACAATTGCAAAGATTTTAAATGCCTTAGCAAGGAATAAAACGTAGTAATAAGTTGCTTTTTGGCGGTCCGAACAAGACTTGTCCTCGATGCAAGTTTTGTTTGAAGTTTATGGGGGCTCGGAGTGACCAGAAGCTTTCCCATAGATGTTTGTTTAAATGTTTTCTAGACTATAATTTTGTCGTGGGTAACCTTTGAACTGGTTTGGAATTTTGTTAAAGGCATTATGTTTTTATTTCGGGCTTTGGACATCTCCAAACAGTTTTTAGGGCGGCCGTAGCCTTTTAGGTTCGGAAACTGCCTAATAGATTTTGTGCCTCCGGCTTTCGATAACCCGAGCCGTGTGAACTTATCTAGGACGGCAGTCCCCGAGTAGGGGTAACCCTTTGGTCTCGGATAGGGGTGGCCCTTGGGCTCGATTATTCTCGGGTAGGAGTATCCCTTAGGCTTGATACTTTTAAGAAACAAAATATTTTATGAGCAAAGTGGAAACTTTCTTTCATTTCTGTGTGTAACGTACAAGATTGTATAAAAGCTCATATTGCGGCCGGTGTGACCTACTCGGGCATGGTTCATTTGACCGTTTGGCCCTTACAATGAATCTTAACCACCGATCCTAGACTATTCGAGCATATGGTTTCCTTCCTTGTTAAAACTCATGACCCGAGGGTGATGGCCCCCAGTATTCGAGGTCAGTCTTCGAGTGGACTCGGATACTATTGATGACACCGTTGACTCCGATTTAAAACCGGTCTTCGACTCTAAGTTAGCATGATTTATTTTGCCTCTTTAAAAACCTTTCCGAAAAACCCATTTGGGACAAAACGGTTCAAGGGAAGAAGATTGCAACGCGTGTTTTTAGGCCTAATCAACTTCATTCTCCTTCGGTTGTTGCCTGCAAGTGTTAGCCAAAATAAAAGAAAACAAATGATGGTGTACCTTAGCAATAGTATCGTTTTAAGTGGGTCACATTCCAGTTGTTTGGTAGTTGTATGCCGTTTCCTGCTTTGAGTTTGTAAGAACCTTTCCAGTAATGCCGATGACTCGATACGGACCTTCCCAGTTCGGTCCTAGCTTCCCTTCATTCGAGTTCCGGGTGTTCTGTGTTACTCTTCTTAATACCAAATCCCCGATGTTGAAATATCGGAGGTTGGCTATTCGATTGTAATATCTTTCTATCCGCTGCTTTTGGGCGGCCAACCAGACTAGAGTTGCCTTACGCCTCTTATCCAGTAGTTCTAAGCTCGTGCTCATGGCCTCCCCGTTAGATTCTTTGGTTGCATACCAGAACCTGAGGCTCGGTTCTCCCACCTCGACCGGTATTAGTGCTTCGACACCGTAGACCAATGAAAACGGGATGGCCCCGGGTACTAGAATTTGAGGTTGTGCGATATGCCCACAAGACTTCGGGCAGGATTTCCTTCCATTTCCCTTTGGCATCGACCAACTTTTCTTAAGGTTTTGAAGGATTGTTTTGTTTGTCGACTCCGCCTGCCCGTTCCCACTAGGGTGATAGGGTGTTGACAAGAGCTTCTTGATTCTATGGTCCTCGAAAACTTTTCTTACTTTGTTGTCGATGAACTGTTTCCCGTTATCACATACTATCTAGGCCGGTATACCGAACCGGCATATGATGTGGTCCCAAATGAAGTCGATGACTTCTTTTTTCCTGACCTTCTCGAACACTTGAGATTCAACATATTTAGAGAAATAATTAGTCATAAATAGTATAAATTGAGCCTTACCGGGTGCCAATGGTAGGGGACCGACTATGTCCATTCCCCAATTCATGAACGGCCAAGGCGATAGGACCGAATGTAATAACTCCCCGGGATGATGGATCTTTGGTGTGTGACTCTGACAGCCGTCGCATTTTTGCACCAACTCCTTCGCATCTTTCTCCACGTCAATCCAGTAATAGCCGACTCTGATTATCTTACGAACCAACGATTCTGCCCCCAAATGGTTTCCATAGATGCCTTCGTGAACTTCCCTCAAAACATATTCGGTGTTTCCCTGCCCCAAGCATATGGCAAGCCGCCCATCAAATGTTCTCTTGAACAAAGTATTGTCTTTGGACAGGCTAAACCTGGCCGCCTTAGTGCACAGAGTTCTCGATTATTTGGTGTCCGGAGGCAGCTTCCCGATCTTCAGGTAATCTATATACCTGTTTCTCCAGTCCCAAGTCACACTTGTCGAATGTATCTCGGCATGAACTTCTTCTACCACTGATTTTATAAGTTGTACGATCGTTCCCGGGCTGAATTCATCATCATCAACCGATGACCCCAAGTTAGCGAGATCATCGGCTTCGTTATTTTGATCCCGCGGCACATGTTGTAGAGTCCATTGCTTGAATCGATGAAGCGTTACCTGTAGTTTATCCAAGTATCTTCGCATTCGTTCCTCTTTCACTTCAAATGTACCATTGACTTTATTTACTACAATGAGGGAATCACATTTAGCTTCGATCACTTCGGCCCCCAGGGTTTTAGCCAATTCAAGACCTGCAATCATGGCCTCATACTTGACCTCATTGTTAGTCAATTTCACAGTTCTAATAGATTCCCTAACTACGTTACCCGTGGGTGGATTCAATACAATGCCGAGTCCGGACCCCTTTGTGTTCGAGGCACCATCCGTAAAGAGGGTCCAGATCCCCGAGGAGGTCCCCGAAGTTAGCAACAGTTCTTTTTCAACTTCGGGTATTAAGGTCGGTATAAAGTCTGCCAAAATTTGAGATTTGATGGCGGTCTGGGGTCGATATTTGATATTGTACCCACTAATTTCAATGGCCCATTTGGCCAATCATTCCGAGAGCTCGGGTTTGTGCATTATGTTCCTCAATGGGTAAGTAGTTACTACACATATGGGATGACATTGAAAATATGGTCTTAACTTCCTGGAGGCGCTTAGCAAAGCGAGCACCAATTTCTCCAGGTGAGGATACCTCGTTTATGCCTTGTCTGGAGTCATGCTAACATAATATATAGAAAATTGCGTACCTTCTTCTTCCCGTACTAAGACTCCACTTACCGTTATCTCGGATACCGCTAAGTGCAGGTACAACTACTCGTCTACCTTCGGAGTATGAAGCAAATGTAGACTCGAAAGGTATCGTTTGTGTTTTCCCAAAGCTTGATGGCACTCCGGGGTCCACGAGAAGTTATTCTTCTTCTTCAATAACGAGAAGAACCGATGGCTCTTTTCGGAGGACCTTGAAATGTACCGACCCAGGGCGGCTATGTGCCCGGTTAGCCTTTGAACAGTCTTGACATTGTCCACCACGGTGATGTCCTATATAGCTTTAATCTTGTCAGGATTGATCTCGATCCCCCGTTTGGACACCATGAATCCGAGGAATTTCCCAAATCCGACCCCAAATGCGCATTTCTCCGGGTTCAGCTTCATATTGTATTTCTTCAGTATGTTGAAGGTTTCTTGCAAATGTTCCAAATGGTCCTCTACTTGCAGGGACTTAACTAACATGTCGTCAATGTAAACCTCCATTGATTTTCCTACTTTCTCTTCGAACATACGATTTACTAGGCGTTGGTAAGTGGCACGAGCATTCTTTAGTTTGAATGGCATTACGTTATAACAATAGGTGTCGTATTTAGTGATGAAGTAAGTCATTTCTTGGTCGCCCGGGTCCATCCCGATCTGGTTGTACCAGAAATAGGCGTCGAGAAAGCTGAGTATCTCGTGGTCGGTCATCGCATCGATCATGAAATCGATGTTAGGCAAAGGAAAAGAGTCCTTAGGGCATGCCTTGTTAAAGTCTTTGTAGTCTACATATATTATTAATTTATTTCCCTTTTTAGGCACTACTATTATGTTTGCTAACACATCTGGGTACTTAACTTCCCGAATGAAACCTATTTTATGGAGTTTGGATACCTCGTCTTTGATGAATGCATGCTTGACTTCGGACTGAGGCCTCCTCTTCTGTTTAATCGGGTGGAACTTCGTATCCAAGCTCAGCTTGTGAGTAGTTATTTCTGGCGGGATCTGTGTCATATCAAGATGGGACCAAGCGAAACAATCTATGTTAGCTATAAGGAATTCAATGAGTTTTTTCCTAAGCTCAGAAGTTAGCCCCGTGCCCAGGTATACCTTCCGATTGGGCAAGTGCTCGACCAATATGACTTGCTCCAGCTCCTCAACCGTTGACTTGGTGGCATCAGAATCGCCAGGAGGTATGAACGACCTAGGAACTCCGTAATCATCATGCTCTCTTGTCTCCTGCTTCTCAGGTTCGGTCGGGGCCGGTGTTGGTGATTTCTATTTAGTTTCTTTCCTCGTAACTTAACTCGAGTCCTTTGGTGTCGAGAGCGCGGATATAAGGATCACCTCATCGACCGCAAATATTTTTTTTGCGGCCGGCTGTTCTCCGTAAACAGTCTTGATCCCTCCCGGTGTGGGGAATTTCAACACCTAATGCAGTGTCGAGGGTACTGCCCTCATGTTGCAAATCCATGGCATTCCGAATAAAGCATTGTATCTCATATCTCATTCGATCACGTAGAACTTTGTTTCCTGAACGGTTCTGGTGGTGTTCACCAACAGGGTTATCTCCTCTTAATTGTCTTGCATGCCATGTTAAATCCATTTAACACTCGGACTACATGCACTATTTGGTCTTGTAGACCCAGCTGTTCCACGACCCTCGATCTGATGATATTGGCTGAGTTACCTGGATTAATTAACACACACTTAACTTGAGATTTATTTATGAGTACAGATATTACCAGCGCATCATTATGTGGTTGCACGATGCCTTCAGCGTCCTCGACGTTGAAAGATATGGTTCCCTCTGGTACATAATCTCAAGTTTGTTTTTCCCTTGTAATGGATATCTTAGTGCACTTTAACATCGTCCCTTGGGGGATGCCAACTCCCCAAATGATTATGTTAATGACATACTGAGGTTCCTCTTGCTCGATCCGCTTGTTGGAGTCCCTATTCCTGAAGTGATTTTTGGCTCGATAAAGTTCTTACTTTTGTTCATCAGTTCTTCATTATTGTGAGCCCGGGATCGAAGGCAGACATTACATTAAACTGTTACTGAGTCCGGGATCATTCCCTTTAATTGGTTTGACAATTTATTATGTCCTTTATCTGTTCAATCTAACATTTTTTATCATTTGTATTGAATTAATCTGCATATCATTAAAATCACATATAAATTCATTTGTTATCTATTTTTTAGGATAAACAACAATATTTAAGTGATGATGAGCAATATAAGCCATGATGTTTGTGTTTAACCCCAACTGTTTTAACCATTAACATATTAGTAGATTTCACAAAATCTTTGTCATTTGGTTTTTGACTTTTCAGAAAAATCTTTTTTGATATATTTATAATATTTTTGTCAGGTTTTATTTCTATATAATCTTATTGTTTTCAAAATTTTAAAGTTTATTAAACTATTCATTTGTTATGAGTAAGCTTATTAACTATTCAAAAATCTTAATTTTGATACGATTACTCTATGAGATATTATGTCGACCTCAACTTTAATATTTCTTCTTCTACCATTTGCTACAAAATGTAAGCTAACATTGCATCTATGGTCGGAACTAGGGTGGCGGAAAGGGATTCAGCTGAATCCCTTTGTCGAAAAATTAAATTGTATATACAATATAAAAATTATTTTTTATGTAGTATAGTAGATATTGAATCCCTTGTGTATTTATTTTTTATATTTTAAATCTCCTTAGTGAAAATACTATTGATCTGCATCACATAAAAATAATTGGACGGAGGAATCAAATTTGTTAATGTAGCCTTTGTATTCTTATTTATGCCTTCCCCTCGAAATCTTATATCGAATTAGTAATATATTTAGTTATATAATTTCAGTTTTTAATTAGAATATAATGTCTTAGAAAAATAGTTTGAACACAATTTATTTTTCCTTATTTTTAATGAGAGTGTGGCTGTGAATAGTGAGAAGGAAAAGTACAAAAAAAAAGAAGAAGAAGATAAAAACAAGGAAAGGATCTAATTTAAATGCACTTTGCAATGGTTAGATTAAAGCTACGATCACAAATCATTTTTAAATATTGCGATTCACATGGATAAAGCTAGTTGCTGTCTTCTTTTCTTTTTTAAATATTTCTTTCCGTCATCGTGTTTAACGGAAAATTATGTTTCTCTCCAATCCCAAACGATTTTTAAGTACCGCGAAGCACGTGGATGAAATATAATATTCCGAATTACTTGGGTTCTTTTGGTAGGATGCATTACACAATAATTTATGTATTAGTTTTTGGTATTACTAATTTCTTATTTGGTATATATTTTTAACAAATATATGTATTACTAATGCAACTATTAGTTATACAACATATTTGTTATTATCATATGTATAACTATTATATACCGAACGGGAGATTTGTTATTAGCAATATCAAGGCTATTAGTGCTTGCATTAGCATAGTTAAAGATAAAATTGTCCTTAAAGTCCCTTAAAGCTCTTTATGGAGGGCATTTTTATAAATAACTAATTTTCTTAAAAATTATGCAATGCATTTTAATTTTTAATAAACCATATCAAACTGTAGATAAGAAATAATCTCTGCATACCTAATGTTTTTGTTACTAACCCATGCATTACTAATACACCTAATTCATCATTATTTTTATACACTCTGCATTACTAATACACCTTATTTAACACTATTTTTATAGGCACTGCATTTGGAGATTGAAACAGTACATAAGCAAGTGCTATAAAAATATAATTATATGGTAATTCCTTCTTAAGGTCCCGTAACCAATGAAAGGCAATTTATTCTATCTATATACTAATAATTTAATATATTCAGAAAGTAAATTCAAAATGTCTGAACAATATTCATGAAACTACACATAGAATTTTGGTAAATGCTTTAAAAGTCTTCCCTTCTATTATATGATCTGGCTTTAAATTAAGTCAAAAGAATTGGATGCATACAACATGCAATAAATGGATTCATAGGCCACAAGTAATAATAATATTTACAATCTTTTTAAAAATTCTTTCTAAAGTCAATGACTCTTCCAAATAAAATAAGATCTATAATTTGTTTTTTTTAAATTCATTCTAAAGTCAGTGATTCAACCAATAAGAGCTCTCTTTAAGTATATTAGAACTGTGAATCGTATTGGAAGTAAACTCCCTAAATACTTTTGAGGGAAGAAGAACTGAAAAGGAAAAAGAAGAAGAAGAGAAAATTGCAGAAAATATGAAAATAACAATATGTCTTCTTTCATGTTTTTTTGCTCTATTGTTTACACCCACATTTGCCATAAAAAAGGTAAACATACGTACCTTTCATTTCTCTTTATAAATTGTGAATATATCGTTACTATTTGCAGCATATTATAGCTCAAACAAAAATCTTAACATAATTTTAGAAAATCATATTTTTCGTCGAAAAGTTTCAAAAATTTTAGTAATGAAAATAATTTGCGTTTTATATAGTCATACGTGGTGTATATGGGTGCACATTCACATGGAAAAGAAGCATCATCCATTGATTTTGATAGAGTTACTGATTCCCATCATGAGTTTCTTGGATCACACTTAGGAAGGTAACTGAATATTGTCAAACTTTAGCTTCTTTTTTTTTTTTGATTATTTGAAATCCTAAATATTTTAGTCTTTTTTTCTAACATGTTTAAAATCTGAACAGTATTGAGAAGGCCAAGGATGCAATTTTTTACTCTTATACTAGACACATCAATGGCTTTGCTGCCATGCTTGAGGATGAAGAAGCTGCAGCATTATCCAGTAAGCATTCTGAATTCTCAAATGGTTTGAGTTTTGCAACTACTACCCATTTTTTCCCCTCTTTTGCTTCAATTCACATTTTCACTGTTCAAAGGCGAATTCAGGAAATAGAGTCGGTGAATTATGTAGGCAGAAGGGTGGTTAATTAGTTCATGAACACCTTTTGTCAAAAAATAATATTGTGAATAGCGGTTAAACAAATATTCATGAACAAACTTAGCGATATTCCTGAGTTCGCTACTTATTACTATATGTTTACATTATAATTTTCTCACAAATATGTATATAACTCGAGCAGAAAAATAACAATAATTAAATTCAATTGACAAAAGTCGCCTTAAATTCGCTTCTAATTGTGTCTATATGAACTTTTTTTGCAGAGCATCCCGGGGTAGTATCAGTATTCTTGAACAGGGGTAAAGAACTACACACAACCAGATCATGGAATTTCTTGGGGTTGGAACATGACGGAAAAATCCACGAAAGCTCTTTATGGAAAAAGGCTAAATTTGGAGAAGATATCATTATTGGCAACATTGATTCTGGTATGTGTTGTTTCTACTCTCACTCTCTATATTGACCTCACACGTCAGCTTATTTTCTGTCAATATGATCCAATTTTAATGTCTTTTTAGAAGGGAGCCTTGGAGCAATGATAAAATTGTAGGTTACTGGCCGTGGAATCAGCCACTGATATTTTCATTAGGGTAGTCTGTCTATATCATACCTCTTTGGGGTGCGACATTTCCCCAAACTCTTCATGAACACGGAATACTTCGTGTACCGGGCTGCCCTTGGACGTCCTTTTTCACCTAATGTTGGTTTTCCATATTGGATTTACTATAAATAGTTACCCAGTACTCATATTTAGTACATAAAAGCCAAACTCTTTTTATTATAATTTAAGAAAAAAACTTTTTTAACTTCTTTCTAATTCTTTCTTACTCATCTTTAGACTTCTTTGATTCACAATATAATTATTTTTGCAATTTGTCTATTGGATATGAAGTTGGCACAAATGCACGTGGATCATTGACTTTATTGATGTAAGATCCGGAATTTCTTATTACACTGATTTTAATGTTTGATAATCACCTTCACCTTGGTGTGAGCTAGCTAGTGTTAGAGTGTACGTCTAGAGAACAAATAAATCTTTTATTATATATATATATATATATATATATATATATATATATATATATATATATAAATATAATTTGATTATTTTATGTACCAGTCGACACAAAAAAGTATTTTATGTATCAAGATCTGACTATCCTCCCTACCTTGGCCAATCCAATCCAATCCAATTTCACATATTTGAGGACCAGATTATTAATTTAGACCAAAAAGAGGTGAAGATTAATGATTGCTTCCATCACTCAAAATTTGAATCTTGTGAAGAAACTCGTGCAACAATTATGCATAGCTCAACAACAACAAGAGTTCATTATTATTGTTTTCTTATAATAATGATGGTCGACTTATCACACATTAACTATACCACTTGTATCTGTCATTTATATACCGCAATGAATAACTCTATTTATTAAGGCTTAGCTAAATAAGAGAAAATCATCTGAATCCTAGAAACTCTATTTTATCAAGGTTTATGCAGATAAGAGAAATCGTCTAAATTCTAATGTAGGATTTGAACTCTCGACTCATATAGTCACATGGTCTTTATCGCATTTCATTGACAGCTACGTCATACCCTTGAATGGATCAAGAGTTTATTATCTTTATCGTTTCTTCTTAATTTAATTGATACCCCAATGCTCACCTTTTTAATGTGATGGGGTTGGAGCAGGAGTTTGGCCTGAATCAGAAAGCTTTAGTGATGAAGGAATGGGACCAATTCCATCAAGGTGGAAAGGAACTTGCCAACATGGTACAGACGCTAGTTTTCGATGCAATAGGTACTCTATCTCTATTTCCTTCTTCTCTTTCCCATTTTTCATTTTTTTTCCATTTATCTGCACTGCTCTGTCATCATAGGATAGTTTGCTCTTTTAAAAAATCTCCCTCAAGTGGCACATTATAATATTGAATTGAGACGGGCTTAAATGGGATATGAATAGTGAAAATTCATTTAGTTCATCCTAACTTGTTTTTGAGATTGAGGCGTATTAATAATTGTTGTTATTATGGTATTTCTTTTGAAAATTCATGTAGTCCGACCTTATTTACTTGAGATTAAGGCGTATTCATAGTTGTTGTTATTATGGTAGTTCTCTACGCATTGTGCACTTTGTTGGATCAAATGGGAACTCAAAATTGTACCTTAAAATTTGGAAAAGGAATCTCCAATTGGAAAATATTGTTTTCCTTGTTCCTGATGTTTTAGAAGTTAGAAGGGGCGCTTTGGAGCAACAATAAAGTTGTTTTCGTATGACCTATAAGTTACGGTTCGAGCCGTTGAATCAGCCACTAATACTTGCATCAAGTAGGTTACCTACATCATCGTTTTGGGTGTGGGCCTTCTCCGGACCCTATGTGAATGCGAAATGCTTCGTGCATCAGGCTGCCATTTTTATTTATTTACTTATTTATGAAGCTTTAGAAGATGATATTGATATCTAGTGCTTGTTCTTTAACTAGGGGTGGCAATTTGAGCCCAAACCCATCCAACCCGTCAATTTAGCTCATGGGTTTATTTGGGCTGAGCCCAAGTTAACCTATTATTTTTTATAGCTCATTCTGACCCATTAAGTGGCCCACATACAACCCATGAAACTCACCCCAAAACAAAGGGATCTCAACCCAACTTATCTAGAAATTTACTTAGTTGTCACATCATTAGTTTTTGTATCTATGTTTATAAATGAGAATCAAGGTATTTAAGTTTTAGGGTGTGTTTGGTATGTCTCATTTTCCGCTGTTTGATAGCACAAAATAGTTTGAAATTGTTTTTCTGCACCACCCCCGATCCCCCTCCCCTCCCCCCCCTCCATTTTTTTTGTATTTTCAATTTTCTTTGTTTTAGTTTTTCTGCACCACCCACACACCCCAACCCCCTATCCCTACTATTTTCACCTATTTTTATTTTTACTTTTTTTGTATTTTCAATTTTCTGCACCACCCACCCACTCAACCCTTACCCCTACCCCCACCCCACCCGCAAAATATTTTTCAACTTACACATTTTAAATACTAATTTGTTATTTAAGAAAATATATTTTGATTCTCAAAATATTAATAGTATTTATTTACCTGTTATATATAGGTGTATAAAAGGTAAAAAGCTTTGTTTATGCAAGATGAACACAGTTTTAAAATATGCGTCAAGTTGGACGGGTTGGGCTATGACCCATTATTTAGCCTATCTTGACTCGGCCCATCTTAGCCCAAGTACACTTTGGGCTGAGTTAGGCAATGACCCATTTATTGACCTAACTCATTTTGATCCGCCCAAATTCAGCCCAACCCGCCTATTTGCCAGTATTTCAATGCTTAATAGTTTGGCTTTGAACAACAAACTTTTACCTCTATCTGCTCTGTAGATTATCATATCAAAGTTGTCTTCACTAGCTATGCTGTTCACATATAGGCAGAGAAGGCAAATAGCAACTTGTTCAATCAAATTTCCTTAAGTATTCTCCCTTCGTTCAATCAAAAATGATACGACGCCAAACATTTTGGAACGACACAAACAGAAAAGTTAGCCATATAAATTGGAAAGAGACATGAAGCATGATTTATAAAGCTTTATGCTAGTTTAAGTGTTAAGATCAAAATAACTTTTGACTTTTGGAGTTTTTGTTAATAATGAAGGAAGTTGATCGGAGCAAGATATTTCATCAACGGATTCGCTGCTGCAGCAGGAGCTCTTGTCAACTCCAGCTTCTACACACCACGAGACACTTTAGGGCATGGATCGCACACATTGTCCACAGCCGGTGGTAATTTTGTGCAGGGAGCTAATATTTTTGGGTATGGCAATGGCACAGCAAAAGGGGGATCACCACGAGCACGAGTAGCAGCTTACAAGGCTTGTTGGCCTCCTATTATTCCAAGCGACTCGTGCACTGATGCAGATGTCTTGGCCGCCTTTGATATGGCAATTCATGATGGTGTTGATGTGCTTTCGGTATCAATGGGAGGATTACCTGTACCATATGTCAATGACAGTATTGCTATCGGTTCGTTTCATGCTGTTAAGCATGGCATTGTTGTGGTAACCTCGGGTGGTAATTCTGGTGCTTATCCTGGTACAATAGCCAACACTGCACCTTGGCTCATCACTGTCGGGGCAAGCACCATTGATCGCGTGTTTGCTAGTTATGTCATTCTAGGAAACAATAAGCGCTACAGAGTAGGTTTCTCTTGTCCTCTATTCTTAATGTCTGCAAAACAATAATCTCTGGATGCGAGCTTTAATGAACCAGGGCCGGAGCTTTTCATAGAGAGTTAGATAGCGTCAGTTCTCATAGTGAGGCTTGGGCCGTAATTTAACAGTATTCAGGTTCTTTTGTTTTATAGGGAGTAAGCCTTGCAACTGAAGCAGTGCCCCACGGCAAGTCCTTCCCAATTATTACAGGTGCATCTGCTAAACTTGCCAATGCAACAGCCCAAGCTGCGTGAGTATTACTGTCTTCCCTACTGCTTAATACAAAGGGATCTTTACACAAATAGCCCGGTCAGATTCACTTTTTAGTTTTTCTAGCTGGTATATATATTATACGTTAATTATACACGGTTATACACATATTATATATGGATTATACATATTATGTATTTGCTGGCAATTTTTAGTGCTAACATATAGGTGCTTCTGCAGTAATTTTTGCCTAGGTGGGACTTTGGACCCTAAGAAGACCAAGGGGGCTATTTTGGTTTGCCATAGAGGGGGTAGTCCAGGGCTTGACAAATGCACGCAAGCGACTTTAGTAGGTGCAGTTGGTATCGTTATACTCAACAGTGAATTCTTTGGAAATGAAATGTATGCTGAACCTTACTTCTGCCCTGCAACGCTTATCAGTTACTCCGATGGACTTGAAGTCTTGGCTTATCTTAATTCAACAAGGTATAACAGTCTAAGAATCGGGCGTTATGCCAAACATGATTGTTGAATTAAATTTTCATGGCACAACAAAATTCAGTATGCACATTGACTTAACCTGCTGAATCCTTTATATCGCCTTCTTTTTCTGTTTTTTCCTTTTTCATGTTAAACATCATTGTGGTGTGAACAGGACACCTACGGCTTACATTACTCGGCCAACAACTGAATTGGGAACAAAACCTGCTCCAATTGTGGCTGCATTTTCATCCATTGGACCAAATAGGGTTACTCCAGAGATTCTCAAGGTTTTCTTTTAACCATTTCAACAATGTTAGTTTCAAGTTTATTAAGGAAAATAATTTCATTTCAATGAGTATTCATATGAATATGATACTATCTTTCCAGCCTGATATCACTGCCCCAGGAGTGAGCATAATAGCTGCTTATACTGGAGTACAACCGCCTACACAAATAGGTTTTGATGATCGCCGGGTTAAATTTAACACAATGACAGGCACTTCAATGTCATGTCCTCATGTAGCTGGTGTCGTTGGCCTTTTGAAAGCGCTCCATCCAACTTGGAGTGCTGCAGCCATCAAATCTGCCATTATGACCTCCGGTAGGATTACACAGCCCTTTCAATGCAACTTTTCTTAAATTCTTGATCATATTAGATTTCTAGAATAAGAACTAAATGAGTTATATGGAAACTTTTATATGATTTTGATGCCTTGATACTCTTATTCTTCTGCAGCAAGAACGCGAGATAATACTTTCAAGCCAATGACTAATTCAACTGACCTTAAGGTAACACCATTTGCATATGGAGCGGGAAACATATGGCCAAACCGCGCCATGGACCCTGGCTTGGTTTATGACTTAACGATCGATGACTATATGAGCTTTCTCTGTGCCCAAGGCTACAATAAAACTCAAATCAATATCTTCTCACAAGGGTACTTCAAATGTCCCGAGCCTATTAGTTTCATCAATTTGAATTTACCCTCAATCACAGTGCCCAAGCTCAATGGCTCAGTCGTCGTGACTAGAACTTTGAAGAATGTAGGATCACCGGGCACTTACAGAGCTCGTATTCGCTCCCCAGCTGGAATTTCTGTTGTTGTTGAGCCAAACACTTTGGAATTCAACAAGATTGGAGAGGAGAAATCTTTCAAGCTCACTCTGAAAGTTAAAGGAAATAAAGCTCCAAAAGATTATGTGTTTGGCCAGTTAATATGGTCTGATGGCAAGCACAATGTTAGAAGTCCCATTGTAGTGAAAGCTAGTTAAGAATGTGTTTGGTAGCTTTCATTTCTCTGCTTGTATAATACTATTCATTGAGCTCAAAGTATTCAAACAGTTTACTTGTCCAATTAATAATTTGCCAACATTAGTTAGTTTCAGCAATGTAATAAATGGCAATCATCTTAATTAATCTTAAAGTACATTAACATTAGTTTATTCAACGCTTTATCATGAGATTGTTTTTGTGAATGGCTCAATGAGTAATAGAGCTTGTACTGCAGTGAGTAGTCTATTTATAGTAATATTTACATAGATGAGATTAGTAGATTTCTCTAATGAGACCGATTATAACCACATCTATAACAAACCTTTCCTATCGCTAGGAGGAAAGCCCATGAAAATCATAAAGTGGACAGCAGATTTTAAACCTGAGATAGAAACTTCCATTGTGCCTGTATGGATATTAATTCACCAACTTCCTTGGCATCTTTTCAGATGGGATGTGATGTCAAGCTATTGCTCCTGATCAAGCTACGTACTCCAAAACTAAAGGGAATGTAGCTAAGCTTAAGGTAGAGATTGATCTATTAAAGCCCAAACAAGATCAGATTTGGTTGGGATTTAATAGATTAGAAGAGTCGGAAGATGGGATGTGGCTAGACATTGAGTATGATGGGGTTCCAAGCTACTGTAAATGTTGCTTGCTTCACGGCCACATGGAGGATCAATGTAGAATGAAAAAAGAAAGGAATGACAAGAAACTGAATGGCAAAAATACGAACAAAGGAGGGGGGACACAATCAGAGGAAATGGTACAAGACAAAAGTAATAACGTACAAAAGGAAGTAGGAGAGCAAAGTAATTCAAAAGATAGTAACCAATGGGAACAACCAAAGAAGAAAGAGAGAAGAAGAAATAAGAATCAGATGGATAATCCTCAGATACACAAGCATAACAAAGTCATTGTAATTCAAGAACCAGATCATCAACATCACTTGACAAGGGCTCCGGAGGTTCCAGAAAAAGGAAAAATGGTGGATGACAGTGTGGAACATCAACAAAACAAAACAAAAAAGAAGGTGGGTACACAAAAGGAGAACCAGACCAAGCAACATACTCAGGAGAATGCAGAGAACAACCAAGATCAAATGCATCAAAAGGAAAATAAAATCAAAGACAACAAAGGAGGACAAAAAGATAATGCAGGCAATCAAAAGCAACAAAACCCAAAATACAACAATGAGCAGGATAACCACACAAGAACACGTGGAGGGGCTCAACATCAGGAGCTATTCCATGACTGTGCCCAGGACAATGAAGACTCACAACACGAAAATCAGGTATCCAGAATACCTGAATCCACTGAACAAACAAGGAATCACATTATCCCACAACCTTTATCTTCAACTGCTCTTCAAGTCTTGAATGGAAGCACAAGGATAGATAAGGAAGATGATATTGGAAGTGCAAATGAATCAGAAGAAGGGGATCACGAAAGTTTTGATCAAGAATATGGAGAAGATGAGAGTGAAACAGATGAGTCAGAGAGTGTAGAAGAGGAATCTAGCTCGGATGATGAAACTGCAAAGAAGTTGATTGAAGTTTTTCCTTCTACAGCTGATCCAAACAATGAAGTTGATAAAGCCTTTGGGGAGGTGATTGAAAAGGGCCACTTATCACCAAGAGGAGCCAACTCTAGTAGAGTAGGTAGAGCTAGCAGAGGTGGTAGGGGATGTAAAGGAGGAAGATCAAATGTTCAACATGCTGTGAATATGTCACAGGCCAAAAGGACCCCTAAACCAAAAGTTTTTTTTATGATTAAGTCCATTTTTTGGAACATTAGAGGTACCAAAAGTCAAGGTGCCTTTGAAAGACTTTTGCAGATGAAGATTACTCATCAGATTCCTTTTATCGCTCTGATGGAACCTTTCTGTAAGCCTAAGACAATGAGAAGGTATAAGACAAGATTGGGGTGTGGGTTTGGTTATTCCAACTGTAATAACAAAATCTGGATAATTTGTGAAGATTGATTGGATTGTAAAGTTATTGAGGATACAGAGCAACAAGTCACTTGTTCTCTGAAATTGGATGGTAATGACTTGTTAGTGACTGCTATTTATGCTAAATGTGACCCTCTTCTTAGGGTCGATCTTTGGGATAACATCAGAAACATAGCAGCCCACCATGATGTCCCTTGGATAGTAGGGGGAGATTTTAACTGTATCTTCTCTCCTGATGAAAACCTGGGGGGGGGGGGGGTTGTAATGTACATAGAATGTTAAAGAGCATGGATTTTCTCAATTGTATAATTGACACAGATCTAGTAGATGCAGGATATTATGGTTCTGTATATACTTGGTGCAATGGATGGGAATCTAGTAAGAGGGTGTGGAAGAGGTTGGATAGAGTGTTGACTAATCAAAAATGGTTGCAGCTATTTAATAGCACTTGTGTCACTCACCTTATCAGAACTGGATCTGATCACTCACCTCTTTTTGTGAGTGCAAAAATACAGGAGGTAGAAACTCCTAGTTATTTCAGGTTCTTAGATCTATGGGTGGATGAGTCTTCTTTCCTGGATATTGTATCAGAAGCCTGGCAGGAGGAGGTGACAGGGAATCCTATATGGAAATTCCATCTGAAATTAAATAATACTTGTAAGAAACTATCTTGGTGGTCCAGGAATGTAGTGGGTAATATTTTTTAGAAGACCAAACAGATGGAGGAGCAAGTGAGGGTGTTAGAGGAAAAGATGATTGCAGACAATAAGGACACTCAAAGAATAGCCCTGAACAAGGCCAATGCTGAACTTATCAGGCACAACAAGGTGGAGGAAAAGTTCTTGAGGCAGAAAGCCGGCTTGAAATGGTTTGTTGAAGGGGAAACCAATTCAAAATTCTATCATTCTGTTATAAAAGGAAAGAGAAAAAGAATGCAACTCAGTAGAATGAAGAAAGAAGATGGTACTTGGGTGGAAGGAGAACAACAACTTACAGAAGTGGCTGTTACAGTTTTCCAAAAACAGTTTAGAAGTGAAACTATATCCAAGGGATATTTCAATGCTAAATTGTATACCTAAATTAGTCACTGATAAAGATAATAGGAACTTAACCATAACTCCTAGCTTGGAGGAAGTAAAAGAAGTGGTCTTTTCTCTGAGCGCATCCAGTGCTCCTGGCCCAGATGGTATCACAGCAAAGTTCTACCAAACTTGCTGGGATATCATTGCTGGGGATTTACAACTAATGATACTTGCCTTTTTTTGCAGGTACCGAACTTCCCTAGGCATTCACTCATACATGTCTTGCTTTGATTCCTAAAGTGCCCAACCCACTGGAATTCAACCAGTTCAGGCCAATCAGTTTGAGTAATTTTTCATGTAAGATTATCTCAAAGCTAATGACCAGAAGGCTTTCCACAATCATGCATAAGTTGGTTTCTCCTAACCAGATAGGATTCATTAGAGGCAGGTCCATTACAGAGAATGTTATGTTAGCTCAGGAACTGGTGCATAACATCAGAAGGCCAAACACTGAAGGAAATGTAGTGATGAAATTGGATATGACCAAAGCTTACGACAGAGTGGATTGGAACTATATATGCCAAGTCATGAGGCAGATGGGTTTCTCAGAAGTTTGGGTGGACAAAGTATAGAGATTGATTTCAAATGTCTGGTACTCCATCATTATAAATGGGAAGAGACACGGTTTCTTCAATTCTTCAAGAGGTTTGAGGCAGGGCGACCCACTTTCACCTTCACTATTTGTAATTGGGGCAAAATTATTTTCCAGATTAATGGATCAACTCACTGAAGCAGCATTTATCCCATATTCAGTTGATAGAAATGGACCTATAGTTACACATCTTTGTTATGCTGATGACACTATATTGTTCTCATCTCGTGATCAACAATCATTACAAAATATGATGGACAAGTTAAAGAGGTATGAGGTAGTATCTGGGCAACTGGTAAACAAGGCTAAGTCTTTCATCGTGATGACCCCGGATACAACTCCTGAGAAACTACAAGAAGTATAATCTATCACTGGTTTCAGGGCATCGAAATTCCCTTTTCAGTATTTGGGATGCCCAATATACTTGGGAAGAAAGAAGATAGTATATTTTAATGAGATGGTGGTTAAAGTATCTAATAGGATCCAAGGGTGGCAAGGAAAACTCTTATCCTATGTGTTAGGATCGGGAACCCGGGTAGTGCGGAATATAGCCAAACAACGGTATAATGGCAATAACAAAGACAATGGAAGTTGATAACAACGACAATTAAAGTAAATAAAGAAGACACAAATTTAACGTGGTTCGGTCAAAATGACCTACGTCCACAAGCGGAGAGGAGCAATTTACTATAACAATAAGAGTACAAAAAAGAGTACAAAATTAGAGTAAACACTCTAATTAATCCCAAATACCCTAAGAGAATAACCTCACATGATCACTCCAAAGAAAGGGTTTACACAAGTGCTTCCCAACACTTAACTCTCATACAAAACACTCTTAATAAAGGAAGAAAGGAAGAAACAAGAAATGAAGACTCAAGTCTTGTTGGTGTATTTCCAAATGAGTAGAGAGTCCTCATTATATAGGAAGAGAAGAAAGAAATGCTTGACCAACAATTGGCCACATCCTCTCAAAATACAAGGCCATTTATTTGGCCAACAAGGCCTTAAATAAAAGGCTCCAAATGTGCCAACAAGGCTCACAAATAAAAAGCCTAAAAATAAGGCCACCTTTTACACTATGGTGGCAAGGCGGTGCTGATTAAAGATGTTTTGCACTCACTCCCCCTTTACCTATTATATGTTGTTAGCCCTCCTAAAACAGTCTTGAACCAGGTAGAAAAAATCATTGCCATATTCTACTGGGGGTTAGACAATATTAGCAACAAGTACCATTGGAAATCATGGAAAGACTTATGCTTTTGGATTCAGAAGTTTGCATGATATATCACTATCCTTTGCAGCTAAGGCATGGTGAACATTCAGGACAAGTAATAACCTTTTCAGGACATTCATTGAGGCCAAATATTGTAAGAGGGGTCATCGAGTCTCATATAAGCTAAGACCTGGTCTTCCTCAAATCTGGAAGAGACACATGGAGATCAAGGAAGAAACTGAAAAATACATTCTCTGGAAAATAGGTAAAGGTAATTTGTCCTTTTGGTGGGACAACTGGACAGGTCAAGGAGCTTTGGCAAATCTAGGGGTTAACTACCCTACTCCTAAAGGAACCAAAGTTCAACAATTCATCAGGAGTAAGAAGTGGGATGTAACAAGATTGCAAGCTATAATTCCTCATCGTTTGGTGAGAATTATCAGAAAAATCAAAATACATCCTATGGATGATGACAGGCCAGTTTGGACACTTGAGCAATCAGGGAAGTTCTCATGCAACTCAACCTGGAATGCACTCAGAACTACCAAAAATCACACTTTCACAGGTATCAAAACATGGCATCCAAAGTTACCATTTAAACTCTTTGAAAAAAGACCACCAACAGATGAGATTGTCATTAAAAAGTTTAAAATACAAGGCACTTCTAAGTGCACTTGTTGTTCCCAAGCTTCTTGTGAGTCAATTGATCATTTATTCTCCACAAGTCAGATAGCAGGAGAAGTGTGGTCCTTTTTTAGCAATTCTTGTGGCATCACTATCCAACAGGGAACAATGAGGGCTATGATTATGAGATGGTGGCTAACCAAACCAAAGAATAAAGTAGAAGAAATGATTTTGCAATGCATCCCCATTGTTATTTGTTGGCATATATGGAAGGCAAGGTGTTCTTATAAGTTTGAAGGTACAAAGTATTATGCGGGGCAAGTCATCCAGAATACTTGTTATCTAATGAACATGTTATTACATACTACCTTCCCTTCAGTCAACTTTCATTATAATGACTGAATAAGTAACGTGTTTGATAGAAAGATTGCAACAATGCCTAAGTATCAAAACAGTGAGTTGGCTGAAACCTGCACCAGGAGGAGGAGGTGTTGTGAGAGACCATAATGGAAACTTCATAATGGCCTTCTCGGCGTACTTTGGAAAATGCTCTAATAATGTTGCCGAGGCAAAGACCATGCTGATGGGGATTAAATGGTGCAAGACCAACAATATAAGGAACCTTATTGTGGAGACAGACTCTTAGATTGTTAGATCCCTTGTTATCGACAAATCGAAACAGAATTGGCAGATTATGTACTCGACTCATAAGATAAGGAAAATTTCGAGGAATTATGAAGTAGAGTTCAAACATATCTGGAGGGAAGGAAATACAATGGCGGATATGTTGGCCAACTGGGGTGAAAGTACCAAGAGGAAAACTTTCTTCACTGAAGTTATATCACTTCTAAGACAGGTGACAACGGCACTGAGGAACGATCAACAAGGTAAATGTAACTTTAGAATTAAACCTAGGAATGGTTTCTGTAATGTCAAAGAATTCATTAGTTAGGGAACAGTTGTAGAGGTTCCGATTTTTGTTATTGTCTAGCGACATACCTTTATGGAGGTATGTATAGTCAGCTTTTTAAAGGCAACATGCCTTTCAAATGTGTAATGAAGGTCTGGTCCTCCTCTTTGTAATCTCTTTTGTGATATGAAAATCATCTCAAGGACCCAACTAGGGACTTGAGCATTAATCTAAAAAAAAAGTAGACACGAGTAAATAAGAGTCCTAATATATCAATCGCTGCCCCAACTAAACACAACTTTTTTCCTTCTTGGTTTTAGACAATGTACTTGAACCATTTTCCACCGCAATAGCTCTTGCTATTGTTGAGTAACGTCAACATCTTTTCTATCGCTAGGCTCATGTGCGGCTCAGGGATGGCTCAGTCAGGAGTCATGATCAAACATGACCCTTTGTTATTAACATTTCGTATTGATGGTTTTGATCCTAACAATCATGTGTTAGCATACGAATGAATCTAACCTTACTTTCTAAAATTGTATGATTATATCTCTTATACCACTAGACACCCCCTTGCAAAGAAGTGGTATCTTGTATACTCTATTTCAATTTATATGTTTTACATTATTTCTTCTATAGTGTGTTTAAAAACAATGTCACATCTTGTACTTTTTTAAGTTTTTAATCTCAACATTCACATTTTACCTCTATTGTAGGAATAATTTTTATTATGTTATACGCACACTTAGTTTAGGTTCACAAGATTGAAAAAAAATATTTTTAAACCTTATACCGGGTCAAGTAAAACACATAAAATTAAGGATAATCTACGTGGTCTATCCATTAAAAATACCAGTTAACTCCATATACTTTTAAAATATTTATTTTACATTCTATACCTACTTTATAAAACTTTATTTACTTCTTAAATCTTTAATATCATTATATGCCATTAAACATATCACACATTTTAAAGGATTAGATTATCCCCCATATTCTTTTAGGATATCTTCAATCAACATTTAATTGGGATAATATTACACCTTTCTCAAAATTGTAGTAAGCATTGTGTACCCATCTATTCTAATCACACAATCAATTCTTTCAAGTTTTTTCTCTCAAGCAAATAGCAAGCAAAAAGTTATAGGAAAGGATGAAGAGAATAGCACTGAAAAGAATACTTGGAAAGAGCGATAAAGTTTCTTCTCCCATTGAAATTCAACGGGGAGGTGAAATTATTGGATGAAACTCCACATGCAATCTATGAATCGGCTTCCAAAATGGATGAAAATGCTAGATTTGCGAAACTACGATCTCAAAATTCTAAAGTTCGGGCATCCAAAAAGGATGATGGCATAAAAGTTAGTAGGAAAAAATACGACATGGTAAAAACTAGGGTTCCGGGTCTAAAAAGACGAAATGTTGGCGACAACAATGGCGTAAAGAAGCTTTTAGTATTGTTAAAAACCAAGCATACCACAATATTTTAAATTGGAATACAATATTCAAATCAAGCATACCACAATATTTTAAATTGGTATACAATATTCAAATCATATATATCGTAATATTCTGATTTAATATTCAAACCAAAATAAAATATTAGAATAGTTTATTCTATTTTATGATTAAATATTGGTATATTGCTAGAAATTATTTGGAATACTACTGCTCTTTAATAGTATATTCTAGTAATGTTGATGTAATATTAGATTTTAATTGGATACTTCAATAGAATATTCTAGTATTATATTTTGAATATTACGATACACATTAGAATACTTTTGAGTTGTAAATCAAAAACTAAGTTGAATATGTGAGTGAAATAATAATATAATATAAATTGAATATCATTGTGTAGTTATTGAATATTATCATAGATGTAGTGAATACTCTAAGTTTTAAATTAAATAATATATAAAGTAAATGTTATCAATATAAAAAAACGAATATGCCTCTTTATTTTAAGAATATTATTGTAAATGTATGTTGAATGTATAAACTAAATAATATCTATGGTTTAAATTGAATACTGCTATTTATTATGGAATGCATATTTGATTTTCTTACTTTGAAGAGTTTGTATTGCGCAAGGTAACGTATTTTTTAGGAATATGATAAACTTGAGTAATTGGCTTTGATAGGAGAGAGGTAAATATCAATATTCAATTCATTACCTCTGGTTAGGGCTATATTTAAGGGATATTATCCTACATAATTGTGACTGTTGGATAAAAAGGTTATATGAAGTAATTATTTTAAGGATTTTTAACTTTAGGATATATGGTGTAAAGAGGCCATGTACATAGTTATATGGTCGTAACTTCCCCTAAAATTAAATGTAAAACATACATTTTAAAAAAAACTTTCCGTACATTAACTTCTTTCTTTTTTCTCTTTCTCGCCACGTCTCAACGGGAAGAAGGAAAAAGAAGAGAGGTTTTTGAAATTTTTACAGAGCCATTACCAATACCCCCTCCTCTTTCCATCTTCTTTCTGAAATATCTGCGATTTTCTATATTATATAATCTCTAATATACTTTAATTGTATATACAAATTGTATTTTTCCAGCTCATAATACATTCATCTACTATTCTCTCTTCAGATCTCCTTCTTCCTTACGTAATTCGTCAACCATGTCGTACGCCTATCTTTTCAAGTATATCATCATCGGCGATACCGGTAATTTTCCTTCCTTATTTTCAATTTCGATAAACCTCTCTTATCTTTTTTTATTTTATTTACGTTGATTGCATCCGTTTAAAATGTTTTCTGTTTGATTATCAATGATTTTAATTTAATTTATTTGCTTTTTTTCATTTTTATGGATCTGGAATGTGCAATTGCCATGATTTATTCAATTGTCTTTTCGTTTTTGAATTTTGGATTTTATGATTTTGTGTTTTGTCTTCGCATTTCATAGCTTAATTGAAAAATGGTATATTCATGATGATTTGACAATTAATTGTTTCTGATAGAAAGGATTTTGTTAAGCCAAATTGATGCTTTTTGTCATTTAGATATTTATGTTATCAAGTAAAAGAAAGTAGACGCTCAGTAGCCTAATCCTAGGCGGGCAGAATTACCCGATGTATGTGGTGGGAGGTAGGAGGTGCTCAGTGAAATAGGCGAGGTGTGCGCAAGTTGGCCCGGACGCCAATATCATCAGAAAAAATAAGTAGAGGTTCAGTACGTGAGGCTGTACTTAAACTGCCAATTTGGTTATATTTGAAGTCTGTTTACTCTGTAAGTTTTTGTGTCTATGCAAAGTCTTGTGGATACAGTTGCAGATTACTCTTTTCTATGTAAAATATTCGAGGAGAAAAGTTTTTGAAAAAGTAACAGGTTCTAGAAATATTACAAATCCAAGGTGAATCGTAATCTAGAGTTCATTTATCTTTTAGAAGGATCTAACACTAGAAGTTTTTTAGGTTGCTGCTTGCACTAACTTTTGGAAAAAGCTTTTTGGAATTTCGTAATTAAAAAAGAGTATGTGCAGAATCTAACATGTTAGTTATAGTTTTTCAGAAGTTATGCAAGTTTTCTTTTGAGTGGAAGAACTTTTCTTTGAATAATACCCATAAACCATATCTTTGAGGAACAGTTTGTTTGAAAAAACTTTTAGCAAAAACTTAAATAAACATGTTTCTGGAAACTTCTTTTGCAAGATTTTAAAAAATTTCATTAACAAATGCCACTAAGAAGTTTTTCTAATGTTAATATGTTCAGGTGTTTGGCCAGTCTATTTCTTAAGTTTTTATTGAATCCGACTTTGAATTATCTGCTACATTTTGGCTACTACAATAGTTAAAACTTGGGTAGCAGGTCCTTACGTGGCTCGGGGCAGCAAGTTAGGATTGTTAAACTGCAGGTTTAGTTGACAATTGTTGAGGGAAAACAGAAAGGAACTGCTGAAAGCCTTCTGCATAGTCACTTTTTCTAACTGCAACCCTTGCTTCTTCCCAAAGTAAATTCCCTTACAGAAGCACATATTTACTTTTTCAGTAAGGGCCTTATAAAAGGATATATATTCTAAGTTTCACTAGAAAGATAATCTAAGAAAGTATGATGACATTCCCCTCCTCTCTTTTCTCCTCTATCTCTCATCACTACTTATCAATTTTTCGTTTTCTGCAATTTCTCGCAATCTGGTTATCCTTTGCACATCCGCAAAACATCATAGTTTAACCAACTTATCAGTCCCGTGCTAGGCACAGTCATGCCCACCCTCCTTCAGGTTATATTCGGCATGAAGGATTGATCTCTCCTAGTTAATCTCTAAGATTTTTGATTCTTTGTTGCTGAAGTTTAAAAAGTCGTAAGGCAAGAAATTGCACCTGCATAGTTCTCTTTATTTTGTGGCTTAGGTTAGTATTATATTCCTCAACCTGAAAAAGATAATTGCTTTCTCCTAGAACTAAAACACCTCTTCTCCTTTGACTCGCATAAATTTGACATGAATTTGCTGACTAGGCACATTATAGAATCAATATATAAAGGAATTTGACCATGAGAAAACACAGTAGGAAAATAGTTCGAAAATATGTCTGCCTTTTGCATATGGTCAAGTGATTATTGATAAAACTGTCAAAGCTCATAATAATAAAAACATGCTTTAATTGATGAATTACATATGGCTTATGGTGAAGATGGATACTCAGGACTGTTGCCACTATATCACTACAAGGAACTGCCATGTAAACACTCCTCGCTTAGGGGACTCAAAATCCCTGTAATGAGAATCTAAACTATTGAATATTTATGTGATGGTGATTATGCTGAGTGATTCCTCATTATTTGGTATTTTTTAGTCGTATCTACATACACAGAAAGCCATCTTGCAGTTTCTGTTTTGCCCTTTACCAGTGTACTTTGCCCTCTAGCATTTCTTATAATCATTTGGTTCTAATATTTTGTGTGTGATATTGATGAATGCATTTATTAGACATCATACATAACGTTAAATATTTTGTTGCACAGGAGTCGGAAAATCTTGCCTTCTGTTGCAATTTACGGACAAACGGTTTCAACCCGTCCATGACTTGACCATTGGGGTTGAATTTGGGGCTAGGATGATCACAATAGACAACAAACCAATAAAACTACAGATCTGGGACACGGTTTGTGACATCTTGTCTCTTTCTCTTTTACTGGCAATACGCCGGATGTCGAAAAAGTGCTTTATTAGACCACAGTTCATCTGATCATCTTATTTTGGTCATTAGGAGCTTGAGACTATCCTCATAAATGCCTTACATTTTGTCCTAAGCAGCAGAGTCATTCTTACTGTTTTTGATATTGTTTGCATGTGCTATCATTAATGGCTGAGAGCATGATTCTAATGAATGTTCTCCATTTCAGGCTGGCCAAGAATCATTCAGATCTATCACTAGGTCATACTACAGAGGTGCTGCTGGGGCACTGCTTGTTTATGATATTACAAGGTATTGTCCTGCATACATCTTTATCACATATATGCATGGAATCCATGTTAGTCAGCATAGCTTTGCTTGCATATATTAGGATTACTTCTTGATGTGTCTTTTTGACTTGGATCCATATTCGAGAAATGTTTCTTTCTTGGGAAAATTACAAAGTGTAGCCGCTCCTAAAAATAATAGCCGGCGAATGTATAATATATTTGGCTAGCTATTGTAATTATTTTTAGTTGATCAGCCCAATATGTTAATAGCCGATGTTTCTTTTCACAAACTTTGTTGCCCGGAGATGTCATTTCTAGAGCAGATTTGGCTTATTTGATAGTAAAACAATATCGAATGGTGTTCTGATGATGATACCTATGTCTTTGACTGTCAAAGAGAGGAATTTAAAAAGTTTTTAAAGCTAGTGATAACACTATCATCTTGCGTCATATGTTTCTCTTGTAGTGGACATTAATGAATCAATTATCTTGTCTTCTGTATTAAACTTCGTCTGGGAGTAAGTTGTAATTGACACATCTTTGTTTTGTTGTCTCCTTCAATCCTTCCAATCCCTGAATGCTGATACGCTATTCCTGCTGCTGTAACTCTAAGCACATTTGTCTACATTAATGTTTTAGTGATTTTCTTTTTTCCAAAACTGTTATAGGAGGGAAACGTTCAATCACCTTGCTAGTTGGCTGGAAGACGCAAGGCAGCATGCAAATGCAAACATGACTATAATGCTAATAGGAAACAAGTGTGATCTGGCTCACAGAAGGGCTGTAAGCACAGAAGAAGGCGAGCAGTTCGCAAAGGAAAATGGCTTGATATTTATGGAGGCCTCTGCCAAAACTGCTCAGAATGTTGAAGAGGTAAGAAATCCTATATTCTGCTGCTTCTCTTGAGCTTTGACAGTACACAAGGGCCACCCTCGCTAAGAAATTCTATTGCACCTTTTCAGGCTTTTATCAGAACAGCCTCAACTATCTATAAGAAAATACAGGATGGAGTGTTTGATGTATCAAATGAGGTATCCCATACCCTGTCTACATTTGTATAATCTGCCTAATGTTTATCGCTTTGTGCACTGAATGTTGTTACTTGTTAGAGAAGAAGTAACTTCTGTGGAGATATATTAATGCATGAAAGCAAAGTAAGTAAGACATTTTGGGAGTAAAGAAAAATACTATTGGCACATCCCATGTTACCATGTTGAAGGACTTATATGGTTCCTTTTGATCCTATTACCAGATAGTACTTTCCTTGCTTATTTAAAGAAAATGATAAAAAAGATCTAGGGTGTCTTCGTTCCTTTGGAAAACAATACAGATTACAGAGTTTTATATTGAACTAATTAGTTCAATGGGCCAATACTTCAAACAAAACAATATCCACGTTTGAGGGACACCCCCTCCCAGGTGTATGTTTGACCTGTCCAACCTCCAAGGATGTATCTATCTGTGCTATGCACAGCTTAAATGCTGTTATAGCTTTTTGAAGTGAACTACTAATTTGCCTATCTTGTAATCTACTGTGAAGTTCATTTATATGTAGTGCAATCCAATTTGCCGGTAATATTTGGTTAGAAAAAGTAGATGTTTCATAAAGATTGTATTCAACTGTTGATTGGCAAGTTTTTTGCACCTTGACTGCTTTTTTAGAAAACTTGCACGGCATCTACAACATAGTGATGAATATCCTAATATCCGACATACAGGCAGAAAAATATATTTTTAAGATACGATTTTATTGAACTCATCTGGATTTGGGCCCTTTCATCTCAAAAAGGATTTCAACTTTTGTGAAACCATGAATATAGAACTATGTCCAGTTTGCTTCCACTAATCTGAATTTTGGGATTTTCAAAATTAACAGTTTAAAGTTTTGAGTAAAAATTAGGCTCTTTAATTCATATAAGTTTGACCCCTAAAAGTTCCATTTATGAGGGGAGAGGAATTTTGATCCCTACATGAGAAACCAGATTCCAATTCATACAAGTTAGGATATAGTGACAATGCTATTCTTTACTTGGGGTTGTTTTTTTTTTTTTTGGGGGGGGGGGGGGGTTGGCAGAGTTAATTTGAAGGGAGGTGAATGAGTTGAAAGTTATTTCAGAATCAGAGAGAGATTGTTAATGCTTGGTTTTGTCAAAGGCACTGTTGTCAAAGGCGCGCTTAAGCCCTAAAGCGAGGCTCAAAACATGTTGAGCACTTCGCCTCGCTTTGTGGGCGCTTTAGTATAGCATCAAGGCTCCAAGGTATACTATTCCTTGCCAATGAGTGCAATCATGAAAAGACGATATTCAACAATTGATATTTTACTTTATCGTAAATTTTTTCCAATTTCTTTGTCCATATATTTGTTATTCATGCTTATAATTATTAGTCTTGGACTGCATATACATATTTGTACTTTTCTCTAGTTGCGTCTTTTTTTATTAAAGCCCACGCTTTATTTGCGCTTAAAGCCCCAATGGACGTTAGAGCTTTTTTGCGGTTTTCGCAAATGATAACACTGGTCAAAGGTGAATTTTTGTTGTGTATAAATCCCTGATGTAAAGAGTTCAAATTTTTAATTGTCTTGCAGTCATACGGAATAAAAGTTGGGTATGGAGGCATTCCTGGGCCATCAGGCGGAAGAGATGGAGCTGCTTCTCAAGGAGGAGGTTGTTGCAGCTAAACTTTATTCTTCAAATTTGATTCTGTCCTGTTGTTATTTATTTGTGTTTAGCGTCTTAACATTGAGAGGTTTATTCAATTTGTTTGTTTTACTGTTAATATCTGCTCAAATATAATCAAACATCAGTAATATGGGACTTGTCTTTCTTCTTTGATTTCTCCTTGTAATAATTGACATTACCAAATGTGTATAGTGTTTGATAGATCTTTTGTGTTTGTTTGATTAAAAAATTCACTCAACCCCTCCTCCCCCTTTTCCTGTCCCCCCGCCAACCCCATGTTGTCGAAATGGTTTCTTGGGCGTAACAACGGGAGAAGAGATCATTTTTGTTTGCATGGATTTGCCATAAGCAAGCAAAAATTGCCCCCAGCGTTAAGGCGATTGCGCGGGTGCAAATGTTGTTGGCTGGCTATGGATGACTGGAGACATATTGATTATTTCCTTTAGCTTTGCTGGTTGACCAGCTTAACGTGGCCGAGTAACTGGGAATAAGCATATCCTGCTGTTGGGCTAAAGTGCAAAAGTTGGGAAAAGTTAATTCCCCTCCAAGCAAAGGGCTCGAGTAGGTAGTAAAGGTCGTCTAAGTGTACTGTATTGCAAAGTTCGAATTGTAGATAATCGCACAGTTTTATATTGAGCGGGTTAAAATAAATTCACTCGCTAATCGAGCAACGACCTGAGTTTTTTTTTTTTTTTTATTGTTGTTGTTGTTGTTGTTGTTGTTGTAATAACTGTGAATATTACCATTGACAACAAAAGAAGAATACATCTAAAGAGCACTTAATTTCACAATCACCTTCTTGGAAGGGTGCTATGAATATTAAGCCTCCAAGCAAACGCTAATTACGCAGTAATTTCAGCAAGAAAAAAACTTCTAGATCTACAAGACTTCTTTGATAGTTAAGTAAATCTATTTTTTCGACAGCTTCTTTCTTAATCTGTATGACTACCTCTTCAGTATTTGGTGTGAAATTGACGGATTAATTTATCTAGTGTATTGAATGACAAGGTTAATATTACTCGTAGTATTCTTTCGAAGTACTACGTGCCTATTCAAGCTAACTGAATACTTATATTTATATGGAGTTAGAATTAACAAGAATGCATTAATAATTTTTCCATAATAACCAAGCAAGACGATTAGATATATTTCTATCGTAATCGCGAATTCGTTCCCCGATGTCCAGGTTCAAGAACTTGTTCTACTCAATCCTATATGCAATTTAGAATTCCCACTTTCGAGGTCAATCATAGATAGTATTCAATTGGTGATCAAACAATCAAATAATTAAGGGCATGATTGAATAAAGAAATCAATATGATGAAATAATAAGAACAATCCAAGTTTCAAACCGCAACGCTCATGTAGCACCCTAACCCTAGAACGAAGGAACTATAAAATTAAAGAAAAGAGAGGAGGGAAGAAAAACTCGTTGAAAGCTTTCTCCAAACGTGGTCTGCGTTCTCTGCCTCCAAAGTAACATTATTAGAATCATCATAATAAGAGTCCGAGAAAGGATAAAAGAAATTAGGACAACCATTCCAATGGTCACCTTGACAAGCACACATATTACAAAATTTTCACTCTATGATTGGGAAGGTGCACACAACCCCCTCCCGAAAATGTTTTGACAATTTTGTCACAAGTGCGATCCTCCACAATATGGACAAGATCACCAGAATAAGAATAACCACCATACGACCGATTTTTATTCCAAAATATCATGTCAAGAAAGTTAAAGAAGTACTAAACTAAGCTAAAATTAAAAACTTGAACAGATAAAAAGTAAAAGTTTAATATAATAGGTCCCCGACAATGGCACTAAAAACTTGTTGCGTCCAACCGCACACGCAAGTATACATGGTCGAAAAGTAAGAAAACGATAAATAGAATATCATTACCCCGAGTACTTGTGATTAACTATCAACTAAATTAAACTAAAATAATTTATCTATTCAAGCGATTTTCTAAAGGGTGATTATTTAATTAAAATTAATCTGGAGTAGTACAGCAAGAAATTAAAGAAAATAAGTCGGTAAGCTTAGAGTCGAATTCAATGAGAGAAAGTATTCTAGGGCTATGAGTCAAATAACAATCCCGTTGAGTTTTTTACTAAAATTAAAAAATTAATTTATCTGGTTTATTCATTGACAGAGTTAATATTACTCGTAGCATTCTCCCGAAGTAATACTCGCATATTCAAGCTAACTAAACGCATATATTCCTAATTCTTATGGAATTAGGATAAACAAGAACGCATTAGTAATTCTGTCACGACCCGTAATTCCCACTCTCGGGACCGTGATGGCGCCTAACATTTCACTTGCTAGACAAGCCAACGTTAGAATAGTTTTTAGCCATTTTTAATAATTTAAATTATCTAATACCGAGTAAACTAAATAAAATAAAATAGAGTGAGAAAAATCATAATAACTGCAACATCTAGATACAATCCCAGAACTTGTGTCACAAGTGCACGGGCGACTAGAATAATATAGATAATAGTATGAATGAAAGTAAAACTATCTGAAATAAAATAAACAGCGAGAATAAGGTAGAACGAGACTTCAGGGCTGCGAATGCCGAGCAAATGTACCTCAAATCTCCCTCAGGCAATTAATCCGAGCAATCTACTGACCGCTGCTAGGACCGACTCCAAAATCTACACAAGAAGTGCAGAGTGTAGTATGATTACAACCGACCCATGTACTCTGTAAGTGCCGAGCCTAACCTCGACGAAGTAGTGACGAGGCTAAGGCGGGTCACATATAAAAACTTGTACGCAGTATAATAATAATAACAACAGAAAATAAACACAGGAAAAATAAGGTAGTTAACTTATGAAAATAAACTCAATCCTCGAAATTAGTAAAACCAGAAATATTAATCCTCAGAATCTTGTACGAAAACACTGAAAGCTAACACAATCCACAATGAATACCAAACACACAACCTGTTGCGGTGCGCAACCCAATCCCACCGTACAAATACAATCCTCCCTTATTTCACCATATCAAAATCACGTGTAAAATTCGTTGCGGCGTGTAACCCGATCCCACTATATAATCAAAATCAATATCACATTCCCCCTTATTTCACCATATCAAAATCACATGTAAAATTCGTTGCGGCGTATAACCCGATCCCACTATATTAATATCAATCCTCCCTTATTTTACCCGTTGCGGCATGCAACCCGATCCATAAATAAAATCAATAAATATAAGCAATTCAACAACTCAATTCACATGAATCTCTACGAGTAAAGAAAATAAAAAAGCCATAAATGGATCTCGTATCAAATCAAGGAATGCTACAATTAATACAAAGAAATAAAACAAGTCAAATATATGATAATTAAAGTGTACAAGTAAAACAATAAGGCATGTAGTAATTAATCATGGAAGCATGGGAGAAACAAATATTTTAGTATGAGAGAAATAAGTGGCAAGTAACAAGTTAAGGCATAGGAAGAAATTAAAGCATGTAACAGTTAAAACATGGAATAAAATAATTAATGAAATAAGAGAAAGCATGGAAACAAGTATTTTGACGGTGAATATACACTCGTCACCTCACATATACGCCGCTACCCGTGTAATTCACATAGCACATAGCTCAAGGGTTCCTAATGCCCTCAAATCAAGGTTAGATCCAACACTTACCTCGCTCCGCAAACAAATCAAAGCTCAACCGAGGCCTTTCCTCTAAAATACGCCTCCAAACCAATAGAATCTAATCAAAATCGACTCAATAATATCAAACAATGCTAGAGAAATTAATTACAATACATAAAGTTAAGTTCTTTACACTTTTCCCAAAAAGTCAACCCCGGGCTTGCTTGGTCAAAATCCGAGATTCGAACCAAAATCCAATTACCCATTCACCCCGAGCTCGATTATCTAATTAGTTTCGAAATTCGACCTCAATTTGAGGTCTAAATCTCAATTTTACAAAAACCCCTAATTCTTCCCAAATTCCTAACTTTCTACTATGAAAGAACATAGATTAAGGTTAGAAATTAATGGGTGTTGATGGAAATGGAAGAAAACAAGTTAAAGTATACTAACCTATGACAGGGTGATGGAATTTCTCTTCAAAATCGCCTCTAGGCCGAGCTCTACTGAAAAGATAGTGAAAAATGGGTGAAATCCCGTCTTTGGGATATTTAATAGACTGGGCGTCAGGTGTTCATCGCGTTCGCGAGACACCTGACGCGTTCGCGAAGAGCACTGCCCAGATGGCCATCGCGATCATGACAAACTCTACGCGTTCACGTAGGCTTAGCCCACCTCACCTTCACGTTCGCGAGTCTGGGCTCGCGTTCGCGTAGAGTAAAGGTTCCATTCCCAATTTCCCCCCTCTTATCACTACGCGTTTGCGAAGGAATGGCCGCGTTCGCGAAGGGCAGACCCCCCCCCCCCACTGCTCCGTGCTCGTGACCATCTCCTCGCGTTCGCGACGAACAATTCCTCTCAGTCCCAATTTAATCTTCGCGATTGCGGGAGTATCTTCGCGATCGCGAAGAACACACCAGATGACAGCACAATACAAAAACCAGCAAAATCTTCTAAGTTCAAATGGTCTGTAGCCTATCCGAAACTCACCCAAGCCTCTCGGGCTCCAAACCAACCATGCACACAAGCGTAATAACATCATACGAACTTGCTCGCGCAACCAAAATATCAAAATAATGCCTAGAAATACTAATCGAACACCAAAACAAATAAAATTTTTAAAGAAACTCAAGAACATGAAATGTTACAACCGGGCGTCTGAATCACGCCAACTTAACTCTGTTTTGTACCAAATTTTACAGATAAGTCATAAATACTGAAATTAAGTTATACCAAGTTTCAGAACTGAAATCCAAAATCGGTAGCAACAAAGTCAACCTACTGTCAAACTCATGAATTCTTTAAACCTTTAAATTGCTAGTTTTCAACAAACTACGTTGAATCAAGTTAGGGACTTCCGAATTTGATTCCGGGCATACGCCCAAGTCTCAAATCACGATACAGGCCCAAAGGGACTGTCAACATACTGATCTGGGTCCGTTTACATAAAATATTGACCGTAGTCAACTCAAATGAGTTTTAAGGCATGATTTCACATTTTCATAAATTCTCATAAAAACTTTCCGAAAAGAGGACACGGATTGCGTATGCAAATCAAGGAAGGCTAAACGGAGCTAATTGAGGTCTCAAAACACAGAAATGAAGGGTAAAACTAAAATTGACCTATCGAGTCATCACATTCTCCACCTCTAAAACAAACGTTCCTCCTCGAATGCACATAGAAAGGTACTTGAACTGGTGAATAGGTGTGGATATCTACTCCGCATGTCCGACTCGGACTCCCATGTGGATGCCTCGATCGACTGACCTCTCCACTGCACTCGAACTGAAGGATAACTTTTAAACCTCAACTGTCGGACCTGCCGGGCTAGAATAGCCAACGGGTCCTCCTCATAAGTCAAATCCTTGTCCAATTAGATTGAGCTGAAATATAACACATAAGACGGATCACCATGATACTTCCAGAGCATGGGCACATGGAACACCGGATGGACTGCTGATAAACTAGGTGGCAATGCAGTCTATAGGTCACCTCACCCACTCTCTCAAGAATCTCAAAGGGATACCTAGGGCTCAACTTGACCTTCTTCCCGAACCTCATCACACCCTTCATGGGTGAAACCCGGAGTAATACCCTCTCTCCAACCATGAATGCCACATCACGAACTCTACGGTCGGCATAACTCTTCTTCCTAGATTGAGCGGTGCGAAGTCGATCCTAAATAATCTTGACCTTATCCAAGACATCGTGAACCAAATATGTACCCAAAAATAGAGCCCCCCCAGCCCCCCCCGGCTCGAACCATCCAACTGGCGAACGGCACCACTTCCCGTATAATGCCTCATAGGGAGCCATCCGAATGCTTGACTGATAGCTGTTGTTGTAGGCAAACTTTGCAAGCGGCAAGAACTGATCCCAAGAACCCCCGAAATCCATAACGCAAGCGCAAAGCACATCCTCCAATATCTGAATAGTGCACTCGGACTGTCCGTCCGTCTGGGGGTGAAATACTGTACTCAACTCAACCCGCGTGACCAACTCACGTTGTACAACCCTGATCACATCCAAAGCACACCTCAAAAAAGATATAAAATGGTCATATGCAATAATAGAAACCCAACTAAGAGTCGGGATCGAATCCACAAGGAGCTAAGATGGGAGTTACGGGTATATATTTTAATTTGAGCAATTGGATTATCTAGATTCCACTTCCACAACAAGGATTTGTTTTCTTTTTCTAATGTTACTCTAATGATTGCAAAATAAAGAAAGAAGACTAGAGATAATTATTTTTAAGGTTTTTCCAAATGGATAAAAAGCCTATGGATGTGACCATGATCTAGGTGTTTGCCTAATGGGCTAAAGACTTTAATGCTTGTTTTGTCGATTGGGGTGTATTATAGCTCTCAACTCTAAATTATCCACTCAATACCTCTCGGTAAGAGAGTGGTTTTGCCCCCATCTGGCTTTCTCAAGACCAAATGGGTATCACCCAAAATAGTTGATAAGAGCTCCAGTCGGGTTATTACTATCTCTAGGTTGAACCCTTTAATAGGGTTAATCAATCCTCAATTGACTCAATTCCTTGTTGGCATAGTTATCCTAGACTAGGTCCCTCTTTCTCAAGTAGAGACTAAGTCAAATAGGCAGGAATTAATGTTTGTAACCATTAATTCTATAATTGAAGCATGAACAAAGCTAAATAATTAACACCCAATCATAAACAAGCATTAAATTGGATACCCATAAGATTTACACACTAGAGTTGGGTCATAATCCTAGTAAAAGTTTAGCTACTCATAATGGAGTTTAAAGAAAATAAAGAAGATAAATTAATTAAACTCATAATGGCAGCTTAAAATGATTAAATCTATTGTAAATACACCAAGGCAATGTAAAACTTCCTAAAGTAGTAAAGAAAAACGGCTACAACAACTTCAGAGGTTCAAACTTGACCTAATTTTGTGAAACTCGTCTATTTATACAAGACTAAAAATCTCGGACAAAAATGCCCCTCGGAAAGTTCTGCGGCAGCAAATTCCATGTACGGTCCACATATTTCTTCATATGGCAGGAACTGGAGTTCTGCGGCCGCACTTTTCTGAACTGCGGCCGCGAGGCATTCTTTTGCAACCGCACATTTCTGGACTGCAGCTGCAAGGCAAATCTTCTGCGGTCCGCACAATTAGGACTGCGGCCGCAAGGCACTCTTCTGCGGCCGCATAATTCTTGTGCGGTCCGCAATTCACAGAGGCTCCTGGACTTGGTCATTTTGCATACTCTCTGATCTTCGACTCTTAGCCCAGCTTTGCGGCTGCACAATTCATGTGCGGTCCGCACTTTGCGCAAATGTCTGCTAAATTCTTTCTCTTGGTTTGCCGCCGCAGATGAAATTCTGCTGTCCGCAATTTCTTCTACGGTCGCAGAATTCCTTCTGCGGACTGAACATTTGTGCTTCTGCGCCCTTAATTGCCTTGTGCTTCGGATTACTCCTTTTTGAGTCGGATTTTATCTCGGGAGACCAACTTCCAGTATTCCTGTAATTTTGCATAATTTTATTAGTTTCGAGAACATAATTCAATGCTTTTAGACTAAAATAAAAGCTAAAAGGTGCTAATAAGCCGTCAAAACCCCCACTTATCTGGCCCTCCAGAAGTGCGAGGTGAACTGCGTACCTCGATCAGAATTGATAGACACGGGCACATCGTGAAGACGAATGATTTTGCGAAAGTAGATCTCAGCTAACCGCTTTGAAGAATAGGTAACTGCCACTGGAATGATATGTGCCGACTTGGTCAACCTGTCCACAATGACCCATACCGCGTCGAACTTCTTCCGAGTCCATGGGAGTCCAACAACAAAATCCATAGTGATGCGCTCCCACTTCCACTCAGAAATCACTAGCCTCTGAAGCAAACCACCAGGCCTCCGATGCTCGTACTTTACTTGCTGGTAATTTAGACACCGAGCTATATATGCAACTATATCTTTCTTCATCCTCCTCCACCAATAATGCTGCCGCAAGTCCTGATACATCTTGGCGGCACCCGGGTGAATAAAATACCGGGAATTATGGGCCACTTCAAGAATAAACTCACGAAGCCCATCCACATCAGGCACACAAATACGACCCTGCATCCGCAAAACCCCATCATCTCCCACGGTAACCTGCTTGGCACCACCATGCCGCATCGTGTCCTTAAGGACAAGCAAATGGGGATCATCATACTGATGCTCTCTGATGCGCTCATACAAGGAAGACCGAGCGACTGTGCAATCTAGGATACGACTTTGCTCTGAAATATCTAACCTTACGAACTTATTGTCCAAAGCTTGAACATATGTTGCAAGCGGCCTCTCACCAACTGGAATATACACAAGGCTACCCATACTCACATCCTTTCTACTTAAGGCATCGACCACCATATTGGCCTTCCCAGGATGATACAAAATAGAGATATCATAGTCTTTCAATAGCTCCAACCACCTCCTCTGCCTCAAGTTGAGATCCTTCTTCTTGAACAAATACTGTAAACTCCGATGATTCGTGAATACCTCGCATGACACGCCGTAAAGATTGTGCCTCCAAATCTTCAGCGCATGAACAATGGCTGCCAACTCTAAGTCATGGAAATGATAATTCTTCTCATGAACCTTTAACTGACGCGACTCATATGCAATCACCCTACCATCCTGCGTCAATACTGCACTAAGCCCAATACGATACACATCACAATACACCGTGTAGGATCCTGAACCTGTGGGAAACACCAACACTGGCGACGTAGTCAAAGCAATCTTGAGCTTCTAAAAGCTTAACTCACACTCATCTGACCATCTGAACAGGGCACCCTTCTGGTCAATCTGGTCAATGGGGCGGCTATGGATGAAAACCCCTCCACAACCGGCGATAATAACCCGCCAAACCCAGGAAACTCCGGATCTCTGTAGCTAAATTAGGTCTAGGCCAGTTCTGAACTGACTCAATCTTCTTAGGATCTAACTTTATGCCCTCTGCCGATACAACATGCCCTAAAAAGGCGACTGAGTCTAACCAAAACTCACACTTTGAAAACTTAGTATATAACTGGCTATCTCTCAGAGTCTGAAGTATAATCCGAAGATACTGCCCATGCTCCTCTCGACTGCGGGAGTAGATCAAGATATCATCAATGATTACAATCATAAAAGAATCCAAATAGGGCTTGAAAACCCGGTTCATCAAATCCATAAATGCTGCTGGGGCATTTGTCAACCCAAATGACTTCACTAGGAACTCATAATGCCCATACCGAGTCCGAAAAGCTGTCTTAGGGACATCGGATGCCCTAATATTCAACTGATGGTAGCCAGACCTCAAATCAATCTTCGAAAATACCTTGGCACCCTGAAGCTAATCAAATAAGTCATCAATCCTCGGTAATGGATACTTGTTCTTGATAGTGACCTTTTTCAACTGCCAATAATCTATACACCCTCATCGATCCATCTTTCTTCTTCACGAACAACACGGGCGCATCCCTGGGTGAGACACAAGGTCTAATGAACCCCTTATCAAGCAAATCTTGTGTCACGCCCCGAACTCGGGAAACGCGACCGACGCTTAACCGAGTGAATCCGGTCGAGCAAGCCTATTAGATTCCTTCTACCCAAATTCATCCTTGAATAAAGAGAATACATATTTTTGTTAATTAGACAATAAGGTGATCATGTCTACAATATCAATTCATTTCTAATAGTTTCATCATTTTAAAATCTTAACTTTCACACACGTTTTTCATAGTCTTTAGTGGAACAAGCAATCCAAGCATAACATAACTAGTTTGACTTTCCCAGCACCAATATACAACCCATACTGTTTTTACAGAGCCTCTAATAGATATAGAAGAGTATTATGATAATGCCGGTAATAAGACTCCGGCTATACCTCAAACACAATACACAAGGAACACAAGATACATGACCCCGAAATGAAGTGGGGCTCACCAAGTCTTCTGGGAAGAGGGTGTACCGCTATCACTGATCAGTGTCTCCTACTGTGGAACCACCTGTATCCATTGAAGATGCAGCGCCCCCGGCAAAAAAAGACGTTAGTACATGTGGAATAGTACTAGTACGAATGACAAAATACCCTCTCAATAGAACTATAATAATACAAGTAAGAACAATCATAATATCAGTGGAAGCCTTAAACAACATCAAACCTAAAATTAGGATCAAGACAATGTTCAAATAAATTTTCATATCTTAAGTTGGGATGTATTTAGTACTAATATGCCACCGTTCACGATACCAATATTCATAATACCAATACCACCGTACTTTTAGCACGGAGTCCGATCACGAGTCAATCAGCTAGGCCATTTCATTTTGAGACATCAACCAAAATCAAATTTTCCAGCACAATCACCACTATGTGTGTGACATGGTATCCGATCATAACCCGATCGGCTAGGCCATCTCATTCGATACATCAACCTTTTTATACCAATCATCTCATTTCATACTTCTTTCCCATCTTTTCATTTCATTGGCACTAGTGGCAACAATTATAAAAAAATCATTCTCGGCACGTCAGCCGTATTTAGTAATTCATGCTCAACTTTTTCACTTTCAAATATCATCATCATCATCAACAACAACAATCAATTAGAGGTTTGTAGTACACATGTGAGAAATTAAGAGTCTTAGGAACATAGAGATGTTTCACAAAATTTGGCATAATAGCCTTCGTTTGAACTTGACTTGAAGTCGCAACATTATTAATGCACAACCCATACTTTGAACATATTCTCAATTGATAACATAACATGATAAAAGCATTTTGGGATACATATTGAACATATATATTTCAACACAATCTTATTCGGAATAGTCACTTTCATAACGAATAATTCGGGACTTACATAAATTACATGAATACTGTGGAATTCAATTCTAGGAGAGGAGTTTAGCCAACATACCTCAAATCTGTCCCTTAATAATACTACAATGATCCACTACACTAAGCAACTTCAATCTACAATAACAACATCCAATGGGACAAATATTAGTAACAAATTCCATAGGTTCATTGTATTAATAAATTTTATCGCCAAGATTACCATTCATCTCCTCTCTTATTTTCTCAAAAGTACTATTCATGCCATGAACTAGAGTTTTATAATTCAATATTTCAACCGCTAAACTTATAACAAATGCTTCAAATACTTCTAACTACTCATAATAAATGATTTTGAAGCATTGAAATTACCTCTAGTAGATCAATCTTGAAAAATCACAACTTTGGTAATTTTTGTGTTCTTGAGGATTTGATGATGAAATCTAGTATTTGGATATAAGAATGATGTTAGAACTCATGTATATTGAGTAATAATCAACCCAAAATATTATTAACAACTTACCTTAGTTGATTGGACTTGATTTGAGCTTAAAATTGTCTCTTCACCATCAAGAACCCTAACCCCCAATACACAAAATACTCTCTTCCCCCGATTTTGTATTTATAAGCCCAGAATTCTGGGTTTTGACTGTGGCCCTGGATGCTTCGAATCCCCACTTCACTCCTCTTTGAAGCCCGGATACGGACCTGGATGCTATGGAAGCACTTCACTGCGAGCCTTTCTTTCGGACGCGGCCTTGGATGCTTCGCATCCGCAGACTCCTACGCCAGCCTTTGATAATTTGGTCATAACTTCTTGTAGGAATGTCCAAATGACAAACGGTTTGAAGTGTTGGAAACTAGACTCAAAGTTCGTTAATTTGATAGGTAGAGCACCATCTAAGACTTTATAGTTTGGTATAACCATACTTTTGAAGTAGGATGTTTTTGCAAATTGAGACATCCTTTCCACTTAATGTATCCAACTTGTTCCACACAAATTCTTGCCATTTACAGAACTCCTTAGTATTTTCCAACACACCTTAAACATATATTTTCATTTCAAAATAATGTGGTTCTATCCCATGGGTCTCCTTTATTACTCGAACACGTTATTCCCCAATACCGTTGGCGCACTTTAAAATCTTAAATCATTAGGAAATTTTAACAAGGCCTTACATTCTCCCCCGCTTAGGATCAGTCGTCCTCGAATGAGGGTTAGAGTCTTCCATAGACACCTAATGTGACTTAAAGCTTTATCTACACACCAAAAGCTCCAAAAGTTTGACTAACTCCCTAAATTTCCAAACATTTCGTTAGAGTCTCCCTTGTAACTAAGCCTATCCACCTGACAGAGAACCCCAGAAACCAATCCTAATAACATATACATAATCCAATGATGAAATATAATATAAAAACAATACTAACCATGGCCTCATAAGCAATATATTACCAGAAAAGGAACACCCTTAACATTAACGGTACAAATGATACATAATTTATACAAGGTAACTCTTAGTATTTTCATAGAGCACAACTTTATAAATACATGGCTATTCAAACAAATAAGGATACTTCTTTTTCATTTCTTCCTCGGCCTCCCAGGTTGCTTCTTCAATCTGTTGGTTTTGCCATAACACTTTCACGGAGGTAATTTCTTTATTTCTCAACTTTCGGACTTGCCAATCAATAATAGAAACTGGAATCTCTTCATAAGTCAATTCCTCATTAACCTCAATAGCCTCTACCGGAACAATGAGTGTCGGGTCTCCAACTACTTTCTTCAATATAGACACATAAAATATCGGGTGCACTAATGACATCTCAGGTGGTAGCTCAAGCTTGTACGCTACCTCATTGAACCTCTGAATGATTCTGTATGGTCCGACATACCTCGGACTCTGTTTCCCTTTCTTACCAAATCGCGTTACACCCTTCATGGGGGAAACCTTCAACAATACTCAATCATCTTCTTTGAACTCCAAATCCCTACGACGAATATTCGAATAGGACTTATGACGACTCTGAGCGGTCTTCAACCGCTCCTTAAAGATCTTAACTTTTTCCATAGCCTGATGCACGATGTTTGGCCCTATCAACTATGCTTCCCTAATCTCGAACCACCCAATGGGAGATCTACATCTCCTATCATATAAAGCCTCGAACGGTGCCATCTGAATGCTAGCATGATAACTATTATTGTAGGCAAATTCTATGAGTGGAAAATGATCATCCCAGCTACCTTTGAAATCTAGAACACAAGCATGCAACATATCCTCAAGCATCTGAATAGTCCGCTCTGCCTGCCCGTCAGTCTGCGGGTGAAAGGTTGTACTAAGATTCACTTGATTACCCAGACCTTGCTGAAATATTTTCCAAATATTGGTCGTGAACTGTGCCCCCAATCAGAAATGATAGAAACAGGAGTGCCACGCAACCTCACTATTTATATACAACTGAGCATATTGTTCCATTGTGTAGGTAGCCTTAACCGGCAAGAAGTGTGCTAATTTCGTGAGTCGATCCACAATCACCCAAATCGAGTCAAACTTACGAGGAGTGCGAGGTAGTCCTACCACAAAGTCCATATTAATCATTTCCTACTTCCACATTAGAATTTCTATGTTCTGTGCCAACCCACCGGGCCTTTGGTGTTCGGCCTTCACTTTCTGACAATTTGGACATCTTGCCACAAAGTTCGCTATATTCCTCTTCATATCATTCCACCAATAGACTTCTTTAAGATCATGATACATTTTTATAGAGCCTGGGTGCATGGAATACCTAGAAGTGTGAGCCTCAGTCATGATTCTTTCCCTGAGACCATCTACATTTGGAACACATAGTCGCCCTTGGTACCTTAGTGTACCATCATCCATGCCAAGAGAAAAGGCCATGGTCCTATGTTTATGGATCCCCCCTTTCAATTGTTCCAACAATAGATCGTTGTATTGTTTCTCCTTGACTTCTACAACAAGTGATGATTCAATCCTATTTTGCACAATCACCCCTCCTTCACTAGAGTCCGCAAGACAAACTCCTAAACTAGCCAATCGACGAACTTCCTTGGCCAATGGCCTTTGATATGCCTCCAAGTGAGCCAAACTACCCATAGATTTCCGGCTAAGAGCATCCGCTACAACATTAGCCTTCCCAGAATGATACAGAATATTGATGTCGTAATCCTTAAGTTATTCAAGCCATCTTCTCTGCCTTAGATTCAATTCGTTCTGCTTGAAAATATATTGAAAACTCTTATGGTCCGTGGATATATCCACATGGACCCCATACAGATAATGATGCCAAATTTTCAATGCAAAGACCACCGTAGCAAGCTTTAAATCATGTGTCGGATAGTTCTTTTCATAATTCTTTAGTTGCTTAGAGGCATAAGTTATCACCTGGCCATGTTGCATTAATATACACCCAAGACAGATTCTTGAAGCATCACAATATACCACAAATCCATCTGTACCCTCTGGTAGGGTCAACACCGGTGCCGTAGTCAATCTTGCTTTCAATTCCTCGAAGCTCCTTTCACAAGCATGCGACCATTGGAACTTAATTTCCTTCTGCGTCAATTTAGTCAATGGAGAGGCAAGAGTAGAGAACCTCTCCATGAACCTTTTGTAATATCCAGCTAAGCCTAAGAAACTGCAAATCTCTGTTGGAGTTGTAGGCCTCAGCCGATTCTTCACACCTGCAATTGTTTGAGGATCAACCTTAATTCCTTCACTAGAGACTACATGACCCAAGAATGTGACAGATTCAAGCCAAAATTCACACTTTAAAATTTTTGCATATAACTTGTGTTGATGCAGGGTTTGCAGAACTACCCTGAGATGATGAACATGGTCCTCTCGACTTTGTAAATATACAAGAAGATCCATGAAAGTTGTCAGGGCATTTGTTAGCCCAAAAAACATTACCAAAAATTCAAATTGCCCATATCGGGTTATAAAAGCTATTTTCGGAACATCCTGCTCCATGATCTTCAATTGGTGATACCCAGATCGTAAATTAATTTTGGAGAAGTACCTAGCACCTTGCAATTGGTCGAACAAGTCATCTATCCTTGGCAGTGGGTACTTATTCTTGATTGTGACCTTGTTAAGCTACCGATAGTCGATACACATTCTCAGTGACCCATCTTTCTTCCTTACAAAAATAACCGGTGCACCCTAAGGCGACACACTCAGCCGGATGAAACCCTTTTCTAACTAGTCCTTCAGCTGCTCCTTTAGTTCCTTCAATTCTGCTGGTGCCATTCTGTAGGGTGGAATAGATATAGGATGCGTGTCTGGCATCACATCAATTCCAAAATCAATCTTACCCTTCCACTAAATAACTGGCTCATTTGGAAATTCGAACCTAACAGTCCCAATTCGGCAATCAAGCTTGGCAAAACAAGAATAAAGCCAATCCATCCCCATTATCACATCAAAATCGACCACTCCCAATTCTATAAGATCGGCCACGGTGTTCCGACCACGCAACGTGACAACACAATCGCTATAAATCCGCGCGGCCAAAATAGACTCACCAACCGGGGTAGATACAGAGAACGGCTCATGAAGTTGTTCCAGATCTATCCCAAATTCCATAACAACATAAGAAGTGACATATGACAAAGTGAAACCTGGATCAATAAGAGCATACACATCATGATATTGGACAGTCAATTTACTTGTGACAATATCTGGAGAAGCCTCTGAATTCTGGCGACCCCTCATAGCATAGAAACGGCTGGATCCTCCCGAACTTTGTGCTCTACCCCTAGCTGCACCACGCCCTGTGGGTGGTAGAGTGCCTCGAGCTGGAGGAGGTGCTGCAGATTTAGTATTTGTAGAACTGGCTGGCTGTGCTAGGCCCCTGCACTCACCCTGGCGGGACGAACGATAATCCCTCTAAATGTGACCCCATAATCCGCATCTGTAGCATATGGGTAAGTCCATGTAGCATATTCCTTAGTGCATCTTTCCACACCTAGGGCATGAGGGCCTCCGCTGCTGCTGGAATCTACCAACATGACGACCCTGCTGATAGGAGCCCCTTTTGCCCTGACTGGGCCTGAAACGGCTCCACTACTGCTGCTGACTGGGCCCTGATGACGGTGCACTAGCCGAAGACTGAGCAAAGGGATGAGATGGCCATGACGACCCTCCCCTGAATGTTGACTTGCCACCACCAGAAGAACCACCAAAGTTGCCCGTAGACCGAGCCTTATTGTTACCTTCTCGCTCCATTCTGTTCTTCAATTTGCGGGTCTCTGTGGCTTGAGCGAATGCCACCATCTTACCATATTCATATCAGAATTCAAGGAAGTTATAGCGGCCTCATTAATTACTAAGGAACTAAGTCCCTGCACAAACCAGCGCACTCTAGCCTCCGTAGTGGGCAACATGTAAATAACATACTTGGACAGGTACGCAAATCTCATATCGTAATCCTACACACTCAAGCTACCTTGCCTCAAGTTCTCAAACTTAACATCACGGGTTGCCTTAATCTCAACAGGCAAGAAATAATCAATAAAGGCATCGGCAAACTCACCCCACCTCGCCGGAGAGCTCCCCTCCTCATGGGACTCCTCCCATAGCTCAAACTAAGAATATGCCACCTCTTTCAGGCGGTAGGAGGCTAACTCCACTGCCTGTGTCTCAGTAGCATGCATAACTCAGAGAGTCTTATGCATCTCATCAATGAATTCCTGGGGGTCCTCATTTGGGTTAGCACCTGTGAACACTGGAGAATCCAACTGGAGAAACCTGTTCACCCTGGAACTAGCAGAATCCCCTGGCTGACTAGAAGAAGTGGGTGCAACATTTGATCTCTGGGCCTGGGAAGCCACTATCTAAGCCAACATCTGTATGGCTCCCCTAAGATCAACATCAGAAACAGCAGAATTGGAAGCTGGAACTGGAGGTGGAATTGAAATATCTGTTGGAGGGACCGTTAGACCCTCAGTAGGTGTAGGGACAGGTGCGGTCTGATCAGTTGTAGCAGAATCAGGCAGTTTAGTAACTCGAGGAATATTCTCACTCATTGGGTGCTCACCCGCATCACTAAATATAGAATCAACTGCTACTCTTGGGGTGACATTGGCTCTTTGGCCAGTTCTTCCTTTTTCTTAGGCTCCATATACTGAAAGTTAGAGTAAAGAACGAGTTAAAGGAGGAACAATCTTACAATCAGCTCTATCGCACAATCGAGAATATGAAAGAAGAGTATTATTCCTAAATTTCCATGTAGCCTCCTAATTATAGATGTGGTTGACAACACATCGATAAGAAAGACTCTACTAGACATGGCTCCGAGATATCCTAGGACACTTTTAACCTTAGGATCTGATACCAAGTTTGTCACGCCCCGAACTCGGGGAGCGCGACCGATGCTCAACCAAGTGAACCCGGCCGAGCAAGCCTATTAGATTCCTTCTACCCAAACTCATCCTTGAATAAAGAGAATACATATTCTCGTTAATTAGACAATAAGGTGCGCATGTCTACAATACCAATTCATTTCCAATAGTTTCATCATTTTAAAATCTCAACTTTCATACACGTTTTTCATAGTCTGTGGTGGAACAAGCAATCCAAGCACAACATAACTAGTTTGACTTTCCCAGCACCAATATACAATCCACACTATGTCTACGGAGCCTCTAATAGATACAAAAGAGTATTATGATAATGCTGGCAACAAGGCCACGGCTATACCTCAAACACAATACACAAGGAACAAAAGATACATGATCCCGAAATGAAGTGGGGCTCACCTAGTCTGCTGGGAAGAGGGTGTACCGATATCACTGATCAGTGTCTCCTGCTGTTGAACCACCTGCATCCATTGAAGATGCACCGCCCCCGGCAAAAAGGGACGTTAGTACCTGTGAAATAGTACTAGTACGAATGACAAAACACCCTCTCAATAGAACAATTAATAATACAAGTAAGAACAATCATAATAATAGTGGAAGTCTCAAACAACAACAAACCTCAAATTAGGATCAAGACAATGTTCAAATAAATTTCCATATCTTAAGTTGGGAGGTCTTTAGTACCAATATGCCACCATTCACGATACCAATATTCACAATACCAATACCACCATTTTTTTAGTACGGAGTTCGATCACGACCCAATCGGCTAGGCCATTTCATTTTGAGACATCAACCAAAATCATAATTTCCAGCACAATCACCACCATGTGTGCGGTATGGTATCCGATCACGACCCGATCAGCTAGGTCATCTTATTCGAGACATCAACCTTTTTATACCAATCATCTCATTTCATACTTATTTCCCATCTTTTCATTTCATTGGCACCAGTGGCAACAATTATAACAAAAATTATTCTTGGCACGTCGGCCGTATTTAGTAATTCATGCTCACCTTTTTCACTTTCAAACATCATAGTCATCATCATCATCATCATCAACAACAACAACAACAACAATTCAATTCAACGTTTGTAGTGCACATGTGAGTAATTAAGATTCTTAGGCACATAGAGATGTTTCACAAAATTTGGCATAATAACCTTCATTTGAACTTGACTTGAAGTCGCAACATTATTAATGCACAACCCACACTTTGAACATATTCTCAATTGATAACATAACATGATAAAATCATTTTGGAATACATATTGAACATGTATATTTCAACACAAGCTTATTCGGAATAGCCACTTTCATAACGAATAATTCGGGACTTAGATAAATTATATGAATACCGTGGGATTCAATTCTAGGAGAGGAGTTTAGCCAACATACCTCAAATTCGTCCCTTAATGATATTACAATGATCCACTATACTAAGCAACTTCAATCTACAATAACAACATCCAATGGTAGCAATATTAGTAACAAATTTCATAGGTTCATTGTATTCATAAATTTCATCGCCAAGATTACCATTCATCTTCTCTCTTATGTTCTCAAAAGTACTATTCATGTCATGAACTAGAGTTTTATAATTCAATCTTTCAACCATTAAAACTTGTAACAAATGCTTCAAATACTTTTAACTACTCATAATAAATGAGTTTGAAGCATTGAAATTACCTCTAGTAGATCAATCTTGAAAAATTACAACTTTGGTGATTTTTGTGTTCTTGAGGACTTGATGATGAAATCTAGTATTTGGATGTAAGAATGATGTTAGAACTTATGTATATTGAGTAATAATCAACGCAAAATATCATTAACAACTTACCTTTGTTGATTGGACTTGATTTGAGCTCAAAATCGTCTCTTCACCATCAAGAACCCTAACCCCCAATACACAAAATACTCTCTTCCCTCGATTTTGTATTTATAAGCCCAGAATTCTGGATTTCAGATGTGGCCCTGGATACTTCACATCCCCACTTCACTCCTCTTTGAAGCTTGGATGCGGACTTGGATGCTATGAAAATACTTCACTGCCAGCCTTTCTTTCGGACGTGGCCTCGGATGCTTCGCATCCGCAGACTCCTCCGCCAGCCTTTGGTAATTTGGTCATAACTTCTTGTATGAATGTATAAATGAAAAACAGGTTGAAGCGTTGGAAACTAGACTCAAAGGGCTTTAAATTAATAGGTAGATCACCTCCTAAGTCTTTATAGTTTGGTAGAAGCATACGTTTGATGTAGGATGTTATGCGAATTGAGATATCCTTTCCACTTAATGTATCCAATTGGTTCCACACAAATTCTTGCCATTCACAGAACTCCTTAGTATTTTCCAACACACCTTAAACATATATTTTCATTTCAAAATAATATGGTTCTATTCCATGGGTCTACTTTAATACTCGAACACGTTATTCCCAAATACCGTTGGCGCACTTTAAAATCTTAAATCATTAGGAAATTTTAACGGGGCCTTATATCTTGCAACTGCTCCTTCAATTCCTTCAACTTCGGTGGCGCCATACAGTATGGTGGAATATAAATGGGCTGAGTTCCCAGAAGATATAAACGGGGCCTTACATCTTGCAACTGCTCCCCGATTGATGGGAGCAGATTATTATGAGGCAATTAGCTAATAATTCACAAACTATCCCAAATCTGATTTAACTGATTTTTTTTAAAAAAAAGGATTTCCTCTGTTATTAGACTTGCTCTGTATGTGAGATAGCATGGAGTAAGTAGCATCAATTGAAAGTACAGAACAAAAAATAAAAAAACTTCTTTTCACGCCTTTAAACTCACTTTCACGCCTTTCTCGGTTCAGAGGGATGCTGACAGGAGGTTTCTTTCTGCTAAGGGCAGTGTTCCAATCGGCATTGGCAAGAAGTCAAACATAAAGAGAGCTATTATCGACAAGAATGCTCGTGTACGGGACAATGTGAAGGTTGGAAACCTAATCAATTTTTTGAAGTCATTCCGCTATTATTATGTCTGAAATTCTCATTTACACAAAATTTGTTCCGCGTGCTCCAGGAAGCATATGATGATGATATGTCCTGCCAGGGGTGGAGGGAGAGCATTAGTTAGGGATTCGGACAAACCTAATAGCTTTTGCTTAAACTTTGTATTTGTAATAAAATTCTTAAAATATGTATAGATATTTAATTGCGAACCTAGTAGCTAAGACGAGTTATGTGTTTAGTCCGACTGACTTCTCTAATTATCTCATAGATTTTTCCTTTTAATTTTTTTTTTCCATAATATGAATGAGCTAAATAAGTTTGATTCCCTAACATGGAATTTTATATTGTCAGATCACTAATATTGGCAGTGTTCAAGAAGCAGCTAGGGAGACTAATGGATACTTCATTAAGAGCGGGATTGTTAATATTATCAAGGATGCACTGATTCCTAGTGGTACTGTCATCTAAGGGGGTGAAACTTGCATTTCCTCCAAATTTTTGGCCAAACAACCATGAGTTAGAAAGGTGTTAGTTGTCCTCTCTGCTGTAGAAATCTAAATGTTGTGTATATTAGTGTAAAGCTACTCCTCCAAATAGAAACTGATCATTTCATAAACACCTCCTTTTGGCTAATTACAATTATTTTACTCATGTGAATGGCAATCATGGGCAAGATTCAAAGGTAGAAACAAAGATTCTATCTTCTCTTTATTATAATTATCAACCGTTTCCTTTTGTGTTCATCTTATGAAGTCTAAATTTTAGGCACATCAAAGATTCAAAGGTCAAGGAAGTAACTTTTTTTCACTCGACCTCCATGGAAAGATTCAGGAAAAGATGTAGTTATTAAGAATACAAACTAAGTAAAATATACTCTCATTGCTTTCATAGAAAAATCTCTTAAACACACACAAAACAAAGTCTTCTTATTATAAGTGAGAAGTCCACAACAAAATAGAGGTCACTAAATCTTGATCCAGTTACATAGATAATCCAACATACTATGACATCAAGCAGGGGCGAAGCTATGTTGGCCCGAGGGTGATCAACTGAACACCTTTCGCCAAAAAATTATACTACGTATAAGGTAAAATATTAAGTAGTTGTTATTAATTAATAAATAGATTTTGAACACCTTTACGTAGCCCACAGGGCAAAGAGTGTTCAAAATTTGAATATCCTTATTGAATTTTCTGACTTCGCCACTGACATCAAGCAGTAGCTAGTGATGTACATGGTCGTTTACATTAGCTGCCGGGGCAGGATAGCTCCCTCCGGGAGACTCCCTGGTGCTCCGGCGGTTGCTGTCTAGTCCGCCAAGCCTTTGCGTCACTGCGAATAACGATATCAACACATTCAAATGTCTAAAACACAAACTTTAAACACACACACATTGTTTTGTCTAAAAACAAAAGGAGAGATCAAGAGTAAAAGGGAAGATATGCAACACCTGGAATTGCAGAGAAGTCTGAGAAGATTCTTGCTGCTTCACCATGTTCACACCACGAATTCATGCACAGTACAAAGAAAACCAGCATTAACAGAGGCCATGTAACTGTGTTCTTGTAGATAGACATTTTTAATTTCCACGCCTAGGCTTCTCTAAAACTATATATCTTGTTCCACTTTGCCTCCAAATATGATTTTTTATAGCAAGTCCAAAGTGTGGAAGAATAGGGGTGGAATCAGCTTATCCATAAATTATGTGTGGGTTCAGTATGACAGAATTTGAGAAAAATGTTTCGTATATGTCGTCTTTGACTTTTGGATCAGGGGCGAATGTAATGTGTTATCGACGGGTTCAGTTGAACCCATAATTTTTTATGCGGAGTAAATATTTATTAAAATTGTAAAAATATTAGATATGAACCGATAACTTTAAAAATATTATAAGTTCAATGCTAAAAACTTTAATAGTTGAACCCATAGAGTTTAAATCCCGAATATTCTATTTTGGAGGAGAGAATGTATAATTTTCAACCCTATTGGATCAGAAAATATTATTGATCAGTATAAGAAAAGTCTACTAACTTATGCTACAGAATGTTATTTTTAGTTCCCTTGTTTCCCGAAAATGCTATACCAAATTAAAAGAAAAAGAAGATACCTCCCTGCTTAACGGTAGATTAAAAAAAGATACTATTCGACATGTGAAAAAAATAAAATTCTAGAAGCTAAAATTAAAGGTTCATTCTAAGTTTATTGAGGGGTTGATTGGTTTGAATGAATAAGCACGGAAAGGAGGAGATATTAATTTTTATTTATTTATTTAAAAGAGCGTCTAATTTTTAAGTTAAAATGTAACACTTATTTTTCTCCAATCAATTTCCTTTTCACTCTACCCAATTGATGAAGAAGCGATAGTGAAAGATCAAAGAATAAATAACGAAGAATTAGTCAAATAATTCTTATTATTAATTTTTAATGTGTAAAAAACTGATATGACAAGACAGAAAATGCTGCCAAGCATGTATCCTAGAATTAAATACTAATTAAACATAACTGTACCATTGCTGTTGCTAATCCCATTCGTTAAATAGATTTTCAACAAATTCAGCCGTTCTTAAAGAAGAAGTCAAAAGAAGCTATTGAATTATGGAAGCTACCTTATCTAAAGATTAGACTTTTAAAGAGGGACCATTCTTTATATAGTTTGTTTAACGTCTTAACGCATCCTTTTATATGGAAAAAGATTCAGTAAAGTACAATTACCTCAAAATATTTATTTTTGGGTCAAACATGCGAAATATTTTGTTAGTAGTTGGCAGTAGACTTCATATTGAATTTTATGAACCACTTCATTTAAAATTTTAAATTTTAGAAATGAGGGACTTTTATTTTAATTAATTTTACATCTACTACAAGTGTTTTAAGGTCTTCAATATCTCTTACTTATGTCGATATCACCATGCATTTATTTCAAACTAACCTCCCCTCGCTCATAAAAGGAAAAAGGGGTGAAAAAGGAAGGGGAAAACATGGACAATGTTGATTTTTATAAACATTGTGGGAAATTTCAATATGAAGGTTGAAATTTAGAGCAAACAACTCCACCACAAAATTGCGGACCGAGTCGACCGTGTGACTTCAAAGAAAGAGGAGTAATATCCGATCGCTTTGTCGAATTGTGATAAGGATTTCTTTTTTTAGGAAAATAATAGGAGATTATTTCTTATTCATCATATGTTTCTGAAGGGACAAGATTATGAAGGCATTTTGGTATACTCAAATCAATTTATAAATATCTTTTGATGTACTTACGTGTTTACCCGTTTAGTAAATACCAAAAGTGTCCATAAGTCACGTATTTTAAGGATTTGTTTCCCACTAAACCCACATTTAACTTGCCTACTCGAAATACATGGTTTAGTGATACAATCTTGCAGATTTTGCAGTCGTTCAAAATTAAATAATTGGAACATAATTCCAAATTTTACCTACCAATGTAATCTTTATCAATCATAAATAATTGGCAAAATATAAACTAATCAGAGAATAAAAATGGAGAATTCAAAGCTCTCCAATGGAGGTACCTGCAGAAGAAGAAAAGAAGGGAATGCTATAAACTTATAATAACCGCTCACATTTCATTACTTGTGTATGCCAATATATACAAGTGAGTATGCTAACAAATTACTCCCTCCATTCACTTTTACTTGGCAGGTATACTAAAAATAGATTTTTATTTTTACTTGTCACTTTACGCATATTAAGAGAAGACAAATTTTTTTTCCTGTTATACCCACAGTATTTATTAATCATTTCAAATCATTTTCTCTAATCCAATAAAATATGCATCAATTAATATGAGTATCATGATAAATTATGCACTTCATTTATTATTTCTTAAGAGGTGTGAAAAGTCAAAACGTGCTAAGTAAAAATGAACGGATGGAGTAATAGCTAAGCCTGTAATTAAGCTTAGCTAAGCCGGAACTAGGCTGTTATGCAAGACCAGTTCACGACTAACAGTAGACTGCCACCTGGACACCTTCACATAACCAACTTGTATACTAGCTTAGCTCCGATAATACTCACTCGCCCTCAAGCTGGAGGGTGCAATATATTGATCGAGCACACCCAGCTTGCCCAAAAGATGCATATGTTGGCATTGCCCCAAGCCTTTGGTTAACAAATCAGCCGAGTTGATTTTGAGTAGGCACATATATATATATATATATACATGGTCTTCACCATTCCATCTTTGATCTTATATATATATATGAAGAAGTGACAATCAATTTCGATATATTTAGTTTGACTAGTATTTGTATAGCAGCTTTAATTTGCTATCGCTCATCACTGTAACAACACTTTGTAACTCAACAGCTAACTCCTTAAACAAGCAAACCAACCATGTAATCGATCTCTGCAACAGCTGATGCTATACTTTTTTATTCTTCTTCAGTTGAACTTCTAGACATAGTGTGTTGTTTCTTGGATTCTCAAAAGATGAAAAGGCCGGACTTTCCAAAGTAAGTAGGACATCCAATAAGTTTGTAATAATTTTCCTTTGTATGCCCTTTCAAGTTACAAAAAATGCTGCTTGTCTTTGTACCCTAACCTTTACCAACTTGAATAGCTAATGGATCAGATTTGTCAACTATAACAGTTAGACAAGAGCAATGTCGAGATTCATCCTCTTATCATAACATAAGTTTGGTTTAGAGAAGGTATATTCATATTAGAATTCAACATAATTTGAAAAATTCACACACGATTAACTTTATAAAACCGCTCTTCCTAGCGGAGCTCTTGAAGGGGAACATCCTAATGAATGAGTATGAGCACGTTACCTAATGGATGAGTATGAGCACGTTATACATCTCATATTAGACCCCAGAAAAAAAAAAAAGAAAAAAAAAAGAAGAAGCTAAAAACAGCCTGCTCAAGTCTTCCCAAATAAGATGAGTGTTCGCAAACGATTTCACTGAGAAGTTTTGCGGACACCAGACTGTTATACAAGACCAGTTCACACCAACAATAGTAGACTGCCACATGGAACCTCCACATAACCAGCCTGTGATACTAGCTTCGGTAATTATAATCTACTCCTATTTATTTTCTTATAATAACACTCTTTTTGTTCTAAAAAGGAGTGGTAAAATTCAGAATAACAAAGTCAAAGCATCTGACTGGAATCAGACTGTTATACAAGACCAGTTCACCACCAATAGTAGACTGCCAATTGGACACATTCACATAACCAGCTTGTGATACTAGCTTCGGTAATAATAATCTACTCCTATTTATTTTCTGATAGTAACACTCTTTTTGTTCTAAAAAGGAACAGTAAAGTTTAGAATAACAAAGTCAAAGCATTTGACTTTTTATTTCAATTGAAGTGTCAATTTCACTAATTTTTCAATAATTGAAGTAACATATTTTGATATTGCATAAAAGCATTGCAAATCAATACTTTTTATACTGCGCCTCCAAAGAGTTGCCTAAATACATCTTGGTCGAGTGGAAATCAAAAAAGTATAAATTTATATGTGAAATTTAATAAAATTATAACAAATATTTCTAGATTTGTCTCCATCATCGAGAGTTTCCTTATTTCTTGCTCATCGGTGGTGGACTATAGACTCTGCGTGCAACAAAAAAAATTACTGTAAGAAATCTTTCAGAAAACAGTTAAAAAAGACAGAAAAAAGTCAGTTAAAGTCTCTTAGGTCCGTACAAACGACCAGGAGGATTTGCGGCTGGCGAAGGATTGGGTTTGACGAGAATCTGCCTGTTTCTGCGACCTCTGATAAAACTCATCTCTTTGAATTTAAAAGGGGATATGTTTAAGATCCTAGATTCGCTTTCTACACACAATGTATCCATTGATAAAATAAGAAAAATAACGAGAATGTAGAAAGCAGAAATATTCTTCATTTCTTGACTTGTCACAATGTTTGTGTGTTAAGTTCTGAAATGTGTCTTTGTCATATAAGCTTCTAGTTGAGATGAAGAAACCCACACAGGGAATTGATCTTTTAAAATACTCATTTAGTTACGCGTTTGCACTTGCCAACCATAACTTAAGAGTCAAACCTCTACAACTCAATATTGAATAAAAAAAAATCATGTTTGAATGGAAATTTCCGGTCAAAGAAAGGGGAAAAAAAGAGAGCAGAGAATTGATGACAAAATATTTTCCTATTAAATGCTCAAATAATAGAATGACATGTGAAACCAGAAACAAATGAAAAACAAGACAAGTGGAAGTCAAGACCGAGGGCAGCAGTCTCGGTTGGCACCGGGAAGCCCCCGAAGGAAACGTTGCTCGTGAAGACAGGTGAATGCCTACCACCCGATAGCATTCAATGAAGAATATTATTCAGTATTAAATACATAATTCGTTATAGAGAATATATATGACATTTATAGCCAGTCGTTACACGTTTTTCAATGCCCTCCATAATTATCATTTAAGAGGGGTTTGATCCTAGGACCTTATTACCTAGGTGCCACTATAAATAATGATTCCAACAACCATTGGAGGGGGACGAATTTTCTGATAAACTTATACTATATACTGTTCAAAGTTTAATTTTACTTTACTTTCTTGCTTCTTAATATTACTATCTTCGGAAGCTCTATTCCCGGAGCCAAGCTCTCTGCTGTCTTATCTCGATTTCAACGCTAAGTTTTACATTCTTTATTTAATTTATTTATCATTTGGGATTAAATCGATTCGCTGTCTATAAACCACGTATAAATTCAACTGTACCATTTTACGGTTACAGTTTGGCGCTCATTGTGGGGCTTAGACAGTTGCGTCATTGAGTTAATCCTTGCATCTATTACTAGCCTGTTTGATTCTTTGTTCAAAGCAAAAAAATTATTAAAATGACAGATAACAATGTCAACGTCACACACAATATTGAGGCTCAAAAAAATCAGCCTTAGCACGAAGACTCGATCAGTGATACCCGCAACGAGGGGGATGAGGCCATGCCGGTCCATGGCAATATCCACGACATGTACGAGAGGCAACACCTGATGATACTGAGAACGAGCATGTCGCTGAAACAGTAAGAATCCTGAGGGATCAGGAGAAGGCTATTATAGGCCACCTCTCACGACAGGATCATGTCATGACGGAATTGAAGCAGGCATTATCGGGTGCTTCCAACAATGCGAATGGACGGGGTCCCATTCCTCCCGGTGCTCCCGCAAACCAAGCAACTCCGAGGGTTGACAACAATACCCCGAGGGGAAAAGTTGCCTTCTATAGGGCCAGGGGGAACGGTATAGGATCCGATTCATGAGGGAAATAAATGCCCGAATAGATCAAATTCCGGGTGCACTGCCAGTATTAAAAGGACGAGATTCAAATAAATACACCCAGTTGTCATTCAAACCAAGCATGACACCAGAGTTGATCCCGAAGCTATTCAAGATGTCGGACGTGCCAAAATATGATGAGACTTCGGATCCTCAGGAGCACATCACCATCTGCACAATGGCAGTAAGGGGAACGACTTAGCTCCACACGAGATCGAGTCAGTCTTACTGAATAAATTTGGGGAGACCCTCACGAAAGGGTCCCTAACATGGTATTCGCTTTTACCCAAGCATTTAATAAATTCCTTTGAAATGCTCGCTGATTCTTTTATCAAGGCCCATGGCGAGCCTAGAAAGGTACATGCCCAAAAGGCCGACATATTCAGTATTGCACAAGGAGAATCTGAATTGCTATGGGAGTTCGTGACCAGATTCTAGAAAGAAAGGATGCGGTTACCGGCCGTACCAGACGAATGGGAAGCTGAAGTATTTACTAAAGGGTCGAATCCAAGAAGCTCCGACGCTTCCCGAAAATTGAAGAAAAGTCTGCTCGAATTTCATGCAACAACATGAGCGGATATTCACAATCGGTACGGGTCAAAGATAAGATTTGAGGACGACCAGATCGGTTTCCCGGCATCAACCAAGGGTCGGGACCGAGAGAAGAATAAAGAGAAATCGAAGGAAGATTTCGACACAGATCGACGGTCTTCTAGAGGTCAGTTTTGCCCTATGACAGGGCCGAAGGACACGGTAGAGGTTTTCAGTCGACGGATAGATTCTCTACCGATGGGAGAGCTGATCGCGGCTGGAATAGTAGATCATTACAGGACAAAGAGGTATCATGCTCTCGAGACTCCGCTTACCCCAGGCTATCCTAATACAACTTCAACGTCAGTGTGGTGGAATTAGTGTCGGTTATGAGGAACATTAAGGAAGCATGGTTCTCGAAGCCAATGAAATCCTACCCCAGTCAAAGGGATCCTAATTTATGATGCGAGTACCATGGGACCAACTGCCACCAGACTGAGGGACTACTGGCATCTGCGCGAGGAGGTGGCGACGTTACTGAAAAGCGGCCATCTCAGAGATTTCTTAAGAAACCGAGCCAAGAACAACTACGGTCGCAACCGGGATAACGCGAAATCCTCAAAAGCAGGAAAAGATCCCCCCGTCTGACGATCAACATGATTTTGGGGGGGAACGAAATTAATGGTGTAACTTTCTCGGCAGCGAATAAGACGAAGGTATTAGTGACTCATAGCAAGAGATTTTGGGAAGTCGCTGAAGACGACATCACCTTCACGGAGGAGGATGCAGATGGACTCCTACTTCCACAAATCTATGCCCTGGTAATCTCTCCTAATGTCTTAGATTTTAAGATCAAACGCATTTTGGTGGACCCAGGGAGTTCGGCTAACATTACCCAATGGAGAGTTCTAGAACAAGCTAAATTAACCAGAAGCATAATTTCAGCCACGAAGCTCCTCGCCGGGTTCAATATAGCCAGTGTAACAACTCGAGGGGAAATCCTACTGCCCACAAATGCTGAAGGGGTAATTAAGACAACCCTTTTCGAAGTAGTAGATAGCGATATGGATTATAATATCATTCTTGGGAGACCATGGATACACGAGATGAAGGTTGTACTGTCAACATACCATCAACTCTTAAAATTCCCAACGCCGGAGGGGGTTAAACAGATAAGGGGTGACCAACCGACGGCAAGGGAGATGAACACGATCTCAGTTTCTAGAAGCAAAGAGGAACGCATGCAACAATATGTAGTGAACGTCCAAGCTCTATTCGCGCGGTTTAGAGAATGGTCAATTACACATATCCGAGGGAAGAAAATGCGGAAACAGACGCGCTAGCCAATCTGGGATCGTCCACGAAAATGAAGGTAACAGACCCCTGTACGGTCATGCAACTTTATGCATTCGGTATTGGACGTAGGCAGCTACTACTAAGTAAACGCGGCCAATTTGGTCTGGGACTGGAGAAATGAGATCATTGACTATCTCGAGCACGAGAAGCTACCTAAAGATCCCAAGGCATCTCGGGCGCTGCGTACTAAATCAGCTCGATACAACTTCAAGGGAGGTCAATTGTACATAAGATCTTTCCAAGGCAATGATACAAGAATACCGGGACTACGACATCCGGGAATAAAGTTTTATCATCGGGACCGGGGGACTACATGGCCAGCCCCGTAGAAATAAGTGGCACAAGTTAGCCACAAGTAATGGCAATATTTTAGCACAACGAATGCTTATATACTTTGAAAATGGATGGAATAAAGTAAAGTCCTTTTATTTTTATCTTGTTTCTTGTCTGAACGATGAATTAATTTTATCATTTGAAAGTTAAACAAGTATTTCAAATAATAATATCGGAATGAACAAGAGACGTCATCTTCAAAAGCACCGTAAACATAAGAGTGCCCTCTCTTATGAAGCCCTCACAGTAAAAGGCTGATTCCGGAAGAATTTATCTCCGGAATCCAAACGCTATCGGGGACAAATGCACCCGAAGCCTTGCATAATTCGATGCAAAGAGAAAAATTTGTGCAATACCTAAACGAAAAAACACTTCAATATAAAAACAAACATGCCAAGCAGCACAAGTACAAAAATATGGAAAGGAAAAACAAAGTAGAAAGAAAGAAAAAAGCTAAACTACTACATCCCCGAAATCCGGGGGAAGAGAAGCATCTTCACCCCCAAGAGAAGTAGGCTGATATGCCGCCAACTCAAGATCTTGGCCTTCACCATCATCTCCTTCAGGTTCTTCTTCAATTCCCGAGAACTCGGAACCGGAACCAGAAGAGTCAGTTTTATTAGGTTGGACCGGGAGACCTCTTCGGGCAGTTGACTCCAGCTTACAGGACTTGACGATTTCGGCATCAAAGTCAATGACACCCGCTTTGGCCTCTTCCGGGGTTTTTCTCCTCATGATATACATAAAATATATTTTTTCAACAATGAGGGAAGTCGTTCGGTGCTGAAGTTCTTCCTTAAGATGGTCAACCTCGGTCGAAAGGTTATTCCGCTCTAATCTAGCTGCTTGGAGGGTGACATCAAGGTCACGGATAGTGGAGTTAAAAACTTTGTTATGCTCTATGACCCTCTTATGCCTCTCTTCCAACCGGGCATGCTTTTCTGCAACAACAACAACAACGTCTTCAGCTTTGGAGTTCAAGACTGCCTCCAAATTATTCAATCTTTCAGTAGATGCAACCTTGCGAACGGCAGCAGCAAGAATGGCATTTTGCACCTCAACCCACTTTGCCTTAGCTTCTTCAAATTATACCCTTAACAGGGCAGCCTCTTGGCTAAGGGTCACTACCTCTTGCTCGCTTTTCTACAACGGAGCCTCCAATTCAACGGCCTCAGCAGCTTGTACTTTCAGTTTCAGGAGGCGAGCAACAGTTTGATCTTGCTCGACCAACAATTGATCCCGCTCGGAGATGAGTTTCTCTTTGTCAAGGATCAACCTCTGAAGGCCCTCGGAAGCAAGGAAGTTAGCATGTAAAACAGAAGTACAAATTAAAAATCCTGCCATAACAAAGATAGAAGGAATAACAGAAGAAACAAAGATCGTACCGCTGTTGCGTTATGCATGGCATTGTTCATCAAACACTCTCTCTCGAGAGAGAGAGACTGTATTTTATTCATGTCCTTCTCTGAAGCTAGAGGCTTCAGATAATCAGCAAGTTCCACCGGCTAGGATAACAGATAGAATCCGGTAGAAACTGAGAGGGAAACACTCCTCCTCCTTTAGGGATCATCGAAGGGGGCCGAATAGTTATGTCGCAAATTCCCATGAACTGGGACTGGGAAAGAGGGATATCCTCCTTTCGGATAACTGCGACCGGTAGAGATGGTATAGCAGTTGTTGGTGGCAAAGGCAAATTGGCGAAGAATAAGCTGAGGCTGATAGCGTTGTAGGTTGTGAAGCAGCTGTGGAAAAAATAATGTTAGTTGTTGGTTGCTCATAAGCCGAAGATGGAAGAGACCCGATACCCAGCCTCACGGCACTGGGAACAGCGGCTGGGAATCAGAAGCGAGAGTTGGCATCTTCCACTATATCACAATCCCCAGAGCACTTGGACATCATCCTCGGTTAGTGTAACTTGCTCAACAGATTGAGCATTCTGTTGAGCTAATGAACGTCATTGTATTCTATATAGAGAAGCCCCCTCATCACTGACTCATCCAAAATTATCGATTACCTCAGTGTCTACGGCTAGCTCGAGCGTGACACTCTTTGCCTTTTTATTTTTGCGCTCTATCGCGGATGAACGTCGCATTTTTGTTGCTTGTTCTCCGGTCGGGGATTTCGAGAGAAAGCACTTGCACCTGAGGCAGACCGCAGACCTGATGATACCCGTTCGGGTGAAAGCCTCCTGCAACAACCCTGCTGCATCAGCAGGATCGGCCAAAACGTCCTCCTCGGGGATGGTAACAGAGCCCTATGGAAGACCTGAATTCAACAAGAGATAAAAGTTTGCTAGTTTTCCTATACATAAGGTAAAAACAAGATAAGTTCAACCTACAATGGTTTTTGTCCTTCCACCCGTATTTAAGGGCTAGTTCTTTCCACCGACGGGTCTCAGGCGTGGTGACGTCCAAAGTGTTTTGGACCCACTGGTCCAAACCTTCAACCCTTGGTGGTATCCATCGAGTTGCTGAAATAATGAGAGAAGAAGGATCAGTAGTAGCATGGGACAATCTTTAATCAAATGGAAAGACATACTTTGAACTTACGAGTACGGTTCCATGATTCATAAAAGAATGGAGTTGTGGTCGGGATGATGTCCTTGGTGGAAATTACAACCAACCGTTCCATCTATTTTCGATCGTTGTCATCGTTTATGCTGTTGAGCAAAGCATGATCACCACGTTTGCTGAAGTTTATCATTCTCCCACAGAAGATCTTCCGCGGAATAAAGTTTCAGTTGTCGAGCCAGAGAGAGCTCTTCCCCCGTCTCTTGGCATAGACGCCAAATACAAGCGACCGTCCGCCACACAGAAAGACTCACATGTGCTAAGCAGACTTGGTAACTGAAGCAAAACTCCAAGATAACGAAATCAAGCTCCCGCTCAATGAGAACGGGCCCAAAGTGAAGGGATACGTGTAAACTTACATATAATCCTTCTTGGAGAAGGTTACCCGCTCCGCTAGGTCAGAAGCGATACTGTTCAAATCTTGACAACCACAGTCTTCCTTCACAGCATGTATGCTGGAAGGACGGATGGAAGAGGGATATACGCATACAACCCATGTGCGGGGATTAACAATAGGGTACTTCTCTTCGAAGTCCTTAGTTGTAGTAAGCCTTATGTGGATAATGGGGCTTACCGTAGGAGCATCATCATCATCAGTGTTTTCTTTGTTCTTTGAAGAACTGAAAGTTTTGGAAAAAGAGGCCATAATTATCAGAAAGAAGTAAGGGTTTTTCTCTGAAGAGGAAGATTAGAGGAAGTTGAAAACAAGTGTAAGTTGAATAATGAGAGTTTGAGAAATTATGAAGTATAAAAGAAGAAGATTGAAGCGTATAAGTAAAGGAATAGGCGGCTAAAATTGTGGTCATGATTACCTCGATAATCGGCAAAAGTATTATTGAATCGTGGGATGACGCGTGTTCGGGGCATTAAATGCAGAGAGACATGCGTCTAATCAAGCGTTAGAAATTTTTCAGAGGGAGTCAGTAAAGTTTTCGCCAAGAAAGGTATCTTTACCAACTTCCCGATGACACAAGGATGTGCCACCGAAAAGCAGGGGGACTATCCGTTTAGGATAAAATCGGTTCATATTAAATGCTCATATAATAAAATGACTCATGGAACCTGAAACAGATGAAAAGCAAGACAGGTGGAAGTCAAGACCGGAGACAACAGTTTCGGTTGGCACTGGGAAGCCCCCGAAGGGAACATTGCTCGTGAAGACAGGTGAATGCCTACCACCCGATAACATTCAATGAAAAATATTCTGCAGTATTAAATACATAATCCGTTATAGAGAATATGACATTCATAGCCTGTCATTACACGTTCCGCAATGACCCCCATAATTATCATTTAAGAGGGGTTTGATCCTAGGACCTTATTACCTAGGTGCCACTATAAATAAGGATTCCAACAACCATTGTAGGGGGGTGAATTTCCTGACAAACTTATACTATATACTGTTCAAAGTTTAATAACACTTTACTTTCTTGCTTCTTAATATTGTTATTACTATCTTCTGATGCTCTGCTCCCGGAGCCAAGCTCTCTGCTGTCTTATCTCGATTTCAACGTTAAGTTTTACATTCTTATTTAATTTATTTTTTATTTTAGAATTAAATCGATTTGTTTGTCTATAAATTACGTATAAATTTAATTGTACCGTTTTACGGTTTTTTAACGGAAGAAGAAGAGTTAGTGATTTGAGCAAAGCAATTATTGTCGGTGCTAAGCCTTGAATTGATAACAGAATTTTATTTAGTTGAGGGACAAGAATAATGCGATTTTGATTGGAGTTACCACGCCCTTGATTCTGCTGATTGATGCAACCACTCCCGTTAGCTTTTTTGATATTAGTAAAGTGACTTCAGAATTTAGTGAATGAGGAGGTGGAATGAGTGATATCTAGGGGTGTTCATAAAAATCCAAAAAATCGAACCAAATCGAAAATTGAATTAAATCGATCAAAAAATTTGATACTTTTTAGCTTTGGTTTGGTTTTGGTTTTAAATTTTAAAAACCGATCAAATTTGGTTTGGTTTTGATTTTAATAAAAAAATAACCGAAAAAATCAAACCAAACCGACTATAGAAGTAGCTATTTAAATTTATTATTACACACACACACACACACACACACACACACACATATATATATATATATATATATATATATATATATATATATATATATATATATATATATATATATATATATATAAATAATTTCTAAAAATTTATGGTACATATTAGTCGTTTATATTTTTAGTCTAGTTTTTTGCTATTATAATAATCTAATTCTTTGCCTTTACATCTTAGTTTGATTGGTAGTTTTCTTTTTCTAAGTACAAGAATTTATTTCATATTAAAAATAATCGATTTTTAATTGAGTACTTAAATTATTCATCACTAGTTGATTCAATTATCATCAATATATCTTGGCAAATGATATATTTCTCAAAGAGCAATTGATTTGATAGTGTTACGTTGAAAATGTAGTCTGAGGAATGTATGTTTGGTAGTGTATGTCTCATATTTAAGAAAACAATCGATAAATAACCGAAAAAACCAAAAAACTGACCAAAACCGACAAAAACCGAATCGATAAGAAACTGACTTAATTGGTTTGGTTTGGTTTCAATATTTGAAAAACCGACTTACTTGGTTTGGTTTCTTTTTAGGAAAAAATCGATCCAAACCGAACCATGAACACCTTTAGTGATATCTATGTACTAATGGAATACCAATATTTAGACAAGTAGATCGCTTATAAAATATTTACATATAATTTTTTAAATTTAATATTAATTTCTAGATCATGAAGTATGATAACCTTCGTACAACAACAACATATCTAGTAATATCCCATAAATGGACAAGACACAATATTGGACAAGACACAATATTTTGTTAAAGGATGTTACTCGTTCTTTAAAGGATAGACCTATTTTTTGTGAAAAGGTGCCATCCAAATTTTAACCGTGCATCCATTTTTAAAAGGCATGTTGGTTACCTTGTTGAATCTCTATAAATACCTGTTCTATTTGTAGAAATTACACAGACCACATCTACACTGTAAATTGCAAGCTGATCTATTTCATTATTATTTTTTCGCTTTCCTTGATTTGGTTGATAGAAAATGGATAAAATTGATAATTAAAATGAAAAAAGTTCCAGCAGTTTTCTACAAGTAGCAAGTAAAGTGGATTAAGGTTTCAAATCATTTCTTATTATTTATTAAAATAGATCTAAGGGAGTACACAGTTAGGAGGGTTTCTGGGCGAGTACACCGAAGGAAAAAACCAACAAAAATATTTATTCATAAAATAAATGTTATTAACTAAACAATTTAATCAACTGGCCATAAAAATTACAAGCTTCAAATAATATCCATACATACTTTGGAAACAAATTTCCCGTGAGGCTTATCAAATCATCTGACCATTTGTTTCAATTGTACAAATTTTCACAATTTTTTTCAAAAAGTTGAATTTACACATTTTGAAACTAAAAAGCACGGCAGCATAGTGCATTAAGCTCCCACTATACACGGGGTTCGGAAAATGGCCGGATCTATTATATGCAGTCTTAGCCTGCATTTCTTCGTGAGGCTAAAACTTGTTATTTCATGATGGGTAGGGGACTGAATCCGATCTGATGCTTACGAGCATTTGGCATAGGCGAAGGATTAGGTTTGAGCAGCTGCCTCTTATTTCGACCACGGATGACTCATATTCTCTTTGAATTTGACAGGGGACAAGTACTCTAACTCTAAGATTATGGATTCACTTCGCAGACACAATGCATCCATTGATAAGATAAGAAAAAATACCAGAAAGTGTAAAGCAGCAATAATACTCATTTCTTGTCCTGTCACAATGCTTGTGTTAAGGTTAAGTTTGTTATATGCTTGTAGTTGTGAAGAAGAAACTCATACATCTCTTAAAATACATGTTAACCCGAAAAACAGATAAAGTTGATTTTATACGTAGTTATAATGGTATGTGATATAATTTGACACAAATCGTAAGAGTAAGTAAAAATATCGAATATTGACTATAAAGAAATGATACAAACCGAGTTGAAAGGAGATGATTTATGAACAAACAAAATGGAATTATGTATGAAGCTAAAAAGAATAATCTCTTAATATGGGAATATCTCAACAGTATTTGAGTTACAGTTTATTAATGACTTGATGGAATAATAGTCACCCTTCTTATAGTGGAGGGATCCTACTTTGGACATAATAAAAAAATACATAGTGGGGACCCCATGATAAATCAATTTTTTCCTAATTTCCGCCGAGATTCCCTTTCTTAGTGCGGCTGTAACGGCTCTTGTCTCTTGGCTCGATCTTGATCGGACTCGCTATCGGTCAGTTTTCAGGCTTAGAGCTCGATATGGGCTCGAGCTCGATTTTAACTCGGGGTCCGATATTAACTCAGGCTCGATGTCGGTTGGTCTCTGGCTCTGAAGATTGACACCATCGCTTCTCATTATAGCTCAATCTGGGCTCGAGCTCGATAATGACATCGAGCTCGATATTTAATCTGACCCCGAAACTCGAAGCTCGTTCGTGCCTTCTTCAATCTCACCTCAATATTATGAAGACGTTCTTCGGTCCATCTTCACCAATCATACGAAGGTCGAAACCGATTTTGACCGTATAGAGATAGTCCCCTCATTTTTCGGGAAGGATGTGGTGAGAAATGATATAATTTCCCAACGACTCGATTAGATATACACTAGCGTTTGCATCGAGCCCGACCATAACGTACGTGATAGCTGTCCCGTCGGTTCATTTTACCAAGGCATTTAATGCGTTTCAGACGGTGGTCGGCCACAGTTGATATTGAACCGACGTTGCTCAATCTATAAATAGCCCCTTTCTTTACCCCCCCCCCCCTTTTTTTTTACCATTTATCACTTTTACGTATTCAACCTCCAAATTTTTCTAAGCTCTTTCTCATATCTTCTGAGTTCATCTGTAAGTCTGTGATTTTTATTGCAAAAATCTTTCTTCTGTGATTTTCACTGCAAAATCTTTCTTTAAAACACCACATCCTTGTCATCTCCTTCTATCTTCAATCTCTAAATCCAAAATGGCGAAAACATCCAAAATTGTTCCTCAAAAAGAAAAAGCTTCTTCTTCACAACCTGCTGCCGACAAAATACCGGTGGAGCCATGACCTGAAGAGTGTGTTCCCGGGGCGTGTGTTCTTACCTCATATTTTAAGATCGACAAAGGCTCGTCGGTTCCCGATCGATGCGAGCCAGTATCGAGGTATATGTGCTCGATAACCGAGGGGCATCTTGAACAGATAAGGAAAGATTACAACTGGGAGAACAAAGAAGTGGTAATCCCGGCTCCCGAGGAAGATATTACTACTCACGTGAAATGATTTTTAAGTGTGTATACCTACCCTTTCATGTTAGGCCCCCTCGACCCTGTTGTCATCGATTTTTGCCGTCAATACCAAATAACCCTAGGTCAAATCCATCCTTCCTTTTAGCGGATCATTATTCTGATCCGTTTTTTTGTGAACAAAATCGAGGGGATGCCTTTCACCCTCGACCGCCTTATTAGATTGCACAGCCCCCGCCTCTTTCGAGGTGGGTTGATAAAACTCCAACACTGGGCTACCAAGGTGATGTTCTCCAGCATAGACAAGGACAAAGATTGAGGCTGGATGGGAAGGTTCGTTCGAGTGAAGACTTCGGACCTAATTCCAGACGAGAAGAATCCATTTCTCGAGGAATGGAACATGAAGCGTAAGTGTAATTCAGCTGTTATCTCCTATTGTTTTGCCCCTTCATTTTCTTTCTCACCGATATCCCCTTTTGCGATGCAGCGGTTCCTTGGATGCCCGACGTAGTTCCTAACCTTAAGAGCTGGGTACGGGACCTGTCTTCGACCTCTACATACGCCGAGCGCTCGTGGCGTGATTTGTCAAAGGGTCGATGGGAGGCCAAAATTCATGGTAAGTTTTTTTCTCATGTCTTTGATAGTTCGAATGAAATGTTTTCCATATACTTAAACCAATTTTCTTATGTGTAGGCCTGGGCAAAGATGCAGTTTTGAGGCCCCTGTCTGGTGAGGAAGAGACGCCGGCCCCGGTCCCGAAACTGGCGAAGGACCATAAGAGAAAAAGGGCCTCTACTTCCGAGGATCCACAACCTAAGACAAGGGCGGCTCGTAAGCCGAGGAAGAATACCATCCCTTTGACCGAAGAATCAGTTCATCGTCTAAGGGATGAAGACGAGGAAGAAGAAAAAGATGACGGGTCTATACTGGTGCCCCGAGTGAAGAAAACCATCGATGCCCCAAAGGCAACTGGATCGATGGTGGTTTATGAGCCTCTGCCTCAAACTTGGGGGATATCGGAGAAGGGTTCAGGAAAAGTCCCCGAGTTGCTAGAGATCGAGGATGCCTCCCACCGAAGTCAACAAACGGTGGATATATCTGAATGGCCTGGCCCGGAACATCTCTGAACCGAAGAGAATGCCCCAAGAGACTCATTTGGGGCAATAGTAATCGGAGACTCGCCTACTCTCCCCGCATTTTTCGAAGGGGCGATTCGGGAAGCCCAAGCTTTGGGGACCCTCGAGGTAGGCCGGTCTCACGAAGGGAAGGACCCCTTCCGTGATTTGTTTACTGGTGGCGAGGAGGTTGCTGGCTCTAGTGATATGTCGGGCCTTTTCTATGAAGTGCAACAAGCTCTGAATCGGGTAAGCTCTAACTCCCTTTGTTGGTACCACCTTTATGTTTGTTTTTCTTTTATAACTTCTTTTCTTATTTCTTCGTAGGCCTTAGTGGTTCATCGAGAAGCATGTTCCCGATCTCGAGCTGAGCTGAGTCGGTATGAGGCCAACCTCCGAAGGGTCACTGAAGAGAGAAATGCCCTTAGACTCCTCTGCGGGCAAAGGGAAGAGGAAATCAGGGAGCTCCGAGCCGAGTTGGCCAAGGCTCATCAAGACCAGACCGACCTGACTGAGCAAGTAATGATAATCTTTAAAACTCACCGGCTCGATTCTGGAACGATGGCTAATATTTCGATCTCACAGTTGTAGCAGAAGCTTGAGGTGATTGGGCTACTTCGTAAGGAGGATGATACGATATGGGCGGAGACCTTGGGGTGGAAAAATGGCATGGACCGCCTTGCTGCAGAAAACGAAACTGCTCGAGCCCAATTATTATCGGCCGAAAGTCAACTTCAAGGCATAAAGGAGAGGAGCTCGGTTCAAGCAAGAAAAATAAAGGAGCTCGAGGCTCGGTTGGCTTCCGAACTTGCTAAGGCCAAAGCCGAAGAAGAAAAAGCAAAGGCCGATACGGATGCATTCATGGCCATCTATCGGGCCAACGCTGAATCCGCTCAGATTCAAGCGAGAGAGGCAGTCGAGACCGCTCAAACTCGAGCACATTGGATTGCTGAACTCGCCCGATGCCAATCTCGGAGGGAAACCCTCGAGGATATCCATGCTCGAGTTTTTGATCTTTCCGAAGAGATAAAAAGGGCTAAAGAGCTTGAAGACGATGCTGGAGCCTTGGCTTCCGATGATGATGATGATGATGATGATGATGGGAGTAAGAGTGGATTCGAGAGCGGGGAGGAGCCCGATGGAGAAGAGACCATCCCCGAAGATAACCAGGAAACTTAAGGTTTTTTCCATTTTGGATTCTTGTGTAGGGTCCTGTTTGGGAGTTGTAAATACTTTTGTATATATAAAGATCTTTTCTTTCCCCGACTTGTCTCTGTTTTATTTTCTGCCTTGTGAGGATTTTGTTTCATTCATGCCTTATGAAAGTTTTCATAAGTTCGAGGCTGTGGGAAATTTGATCGAATTTATACTTTGTGGTCTTTGTAACCGAGTGAGTGCTCGCTCGGACTCGAAGTAAGAGTAGCCCTTAGGCTTTATGGTTGAGGTATTGCTCAGGCTCGAAGTAAGGTAACCCTTAGGCATTATGGTCGAGTGATTGCTCAAACTCAAAGTAAGAGTAGCCCTTAGGCTTAGTGGCCGAGTGAGTGATTGCTCAAACTCGAAGTAATATAGCCCGTAGGCTTAGTAGTCGAGTGAGTGTTTACTCGAACTCGAGGTAAGAGTAGCTCTTAGGCTTAGTAGTCGAGTGAGTATTTGCTCGAATGCGAGGTAATGTATCCCGTAGGCTTAGTAGTCGAGTGTGTTTGCTCGAACTCTAAGTAATGTAGCCCGTAGGCTTAGTAGTCAAGTGAGTGTTTGCTCGAACTCGAGGTAAGAGTATCCCTTAGGTTTAGTAGTCGAGTGAGTCTTTGCTCGAACTCGAGGTAATGTAGCCCGTAGGCTTAGTAGTCGAGTGTTTTTGCTCGAACTCGAAGTAATGTAGCCCGTAGACTTAGTAGTCGAGTGAGTGTTTACTCGAACTCGAGGTAAGAGTAGCCCTTAGGCTTAGTAGTCGAGTGAGTGTTTGCTCAAACTCGAGGTAAGAGTAGCCCTTAGGCTTAGTAGTCGAATGAGTGTTTGCTTGAACTCGAGGTAATGTAGCTCGTAGGCTTAGTAGTCGAGTGTGTTTGCTCGAACTCGAAGTAATGTATCCCGTAGGCTTAGTAGTCGAGTGAGTGTTTGCTCGAGCTCGAATTAATGTAGCCCATAGGCTTAGTAGTCGAGTAAGTGTTTGCTCGAGCTCGAGTTAATGTAGCCCTTAGGCTTAGTGGTCGAGTGAGTGATTGCTCGAACTCGAAGTAATAGTAGCCCGTAGGCTTAGTGGTCGAGTGAGTGATTGCTCGAACTCGAAGTATGATTAGCCCGTAGGCTTTATGGATCTTGATTTCTTCGGTATTTTAATTGCCAGTCCCCGATTTATGGGGTAAGTTTTTCAAACTCCTTCGGTCGTGATCGGCCCTTAAACCTATTTGAATCATGAAGTCCAACGAACTTTCCAAAATATGAGATATCGGTAAAGAGGTTTCTCTTCATAAGTCATTATATATGTGTTCTTGTTTTGTGCCAAGGTTCGAGCAAAACTATGCGGGCATGGTTCGTTTTGACCATTTGGCCCTTACACTTTTCCCTATCGAGACCATATTTGACATGAAGTAACTTTCTTGTATCGAACTTGATTTATTCGATAGTAATGCCCCCCAGTATTCGAGGTTGATTGTAAAGAGGCCTCAGATACCGTTGAATTGTTCTAAGTTACCATGATCAATGGTTGCCTCATTACAAACCTTACCGAAAAACCTATTTGGGATAAAACTGGTCTAAGGGAAAAGGAGTGCAACGCGTGCTCTCAGGCCTAAGGCTTTGTGTTGAATAATTTGTCCCTGTTCCTGGTCGAACTCCTGCAAGGGTTAGTTTCGAAATATAAACGAACATGGGAGGGTCATACCTTAGCAGTAGTATCGTTTTACGTACGACGCATTTCAATTGCTTGGTAGTTATTTGCCGTTTATAACACCGAGCTTGTAAGATCCTTTACCGACGATTTCAAGTACCTGATACGGTCCTTCCCAGTTTGGACCTAGTTTTCCTTCATTTGGATTTCGGGTGCCGAGCATGACTTTCCTTAGCACTAAGTCCCCAATTTTAAAATGGCAAAGATTGGTTCTTCGATTATAGTATCTTTCGATCTGCTGCTTTTGGGCGGTCAATCGGACGAGAGCGGCTTCTCGTTTTTAATCCAATAATTCGAGGCTAGTATTCATAGCCTCGAGATTTGACTCTTCTGTTGTATGTCGAAACCTAGCACTAGGTTCCCCGACTTCGACTGGAATCAAGGCTTCGGAGCCATATACTAAGGAGAACGGGGTTTCCCCTGTACTGGACTTTGAAGTTGTTCGATATTCCCAAAGGACTTCGGGTAGAATTTCTCACCATTTCCCCTTAGCGCCGTTCAACCTTTTCTTTATATTTTGAATGATAGTTTTGTTCGTCGATTCGGCATATCCGTTCCCACTAGGGTGATACGACGTTGTTAATATCTTTTTAATTTTATGGTTTTCGAGGAATTCCGTCACTTTGCTGCCGATAAATTATTTTCGATTGTCACACACTATTTCGGCGGGTATCCCAAATTGACATACGATGTGATCCCAGATGAAGTCTATAACCTCTTTCTCTCTCACTTTCTCGAACGCTTGTACTTCAACCCATTTAAAGAAATAGTCAGTCATAAATAAAATAAACTTAGCTTTACCTGGGGTCGATGGCAGAGGGTCGACAATATCCATCCCCTATTTCATGAATGTCCATGGGGATAGGACTGAATGAAGTTGTTCTCCGGGCTGATGGATCATCGGTGCAAACCTTTGACATTTATCACATTTTCGAACAAACTCCTTATTGTCTTTTTCCATGCTATCCCAGTAGTATCCTGCTCTAATGATTTTGTGAATCAGTGATTCGGCGCCGGAGTGGTTCCCACAAGTTCCTTCATGGACCTCTCGTAAAACATAATTGGTGTCTCCTGGTCCTAAGCATACTGCCAATGGTCCATCGAATGTCCTTCTGTATAATGTTCCATCTTCAGCCAATGTGAATCGAGCATCTTTGGTTCGTAGGGCCCTCGACTCTTTAGTGTCCAATGGGAGCTTTCCGTTCTTCAAGTATTCAATATATTTATTCCTCCAATCCCAGGTTAAGCTTGTAGAGTTTATCTCGACATGACCTTCCTCGATCACGGATCTCGAGAGTTGAACAACAGTCCCCGAGCTGATCTAATCTTCCTCAACCAATGACCCTAGATTTGCAAGTGCATCGGCCTCACTGTTTTGTTCTCGAGGTACATGCTGTAAAGTCCATTCCTTGAAACAGTGCAAGGTTACCTGCAACTTGTCCAAATACCTTTGCATTCTATCCTCTCGAACTTCGAAGGTTTTGTTTACTTGGTTCACTACCAGTAAAGAGTCGCACTTGGCTTCAATGACTTATGCTCCCAAGCTTTTAGCTAGCTCGAGACCTGCAATCATGGCCTCGTACTCGGCCTCATTGTTAGTCAACTTAGAAGCTTTGATAGATTGCCTAATAGTGCTACCCGTGGGCGGCTTCAAAACGATGCCTAGCCCGGACCCCTTCACATTCGAAGCACCGTCTGTGAAAAGGGTCCATACCCCCGATGATGTACCTGATTTTAACAAGAGTTCCTTTTTGACTTCAGGTACGAGGGTTGGCGTGAAGTCGGCCACGAAGTTCGCTAAAATTTGAGACTTGATGGCCGTCCGGGGTTGATATTCGATATCGTATCCACTGAGTTCGACGGCCCACTTGGCCAATCGACCGGATAGTTAGGGCTTGTGCAAAATATTACGAAGTGGGTAAGTGGTTAATACGCATATGGGGTGACGTTGAAAGTATGGTCTTAACTTTCTAGAGGCGCTTATCAATGCAAGTGCCAATTTCTCCAAATGTGGATGTCTAGTTTCTGCTTCTCCTAAGGTTCGACTTACATAATAAATAGGAAATTCGTAGCTTGCTCTTCTCGAACTAGGACACCACGTACCGCGATTTTCGATACTGCCACGTACAAGTAAAGTTTCTCATCTGATTTTGGAGTGTGAAGTAGTGGTGGGATCGATAGGTATCGCTTCAATTCCTCTAATGCCTGTTGGCATTCCGGGGTCTAGGCGAAATCGTTCTTCTTTTTTAGCAGAGAGAAAAACCTGTGGCTTCGATCCGACGACCTCGAAATGAATCGGCCTAAGGTGGCTATCCATCCAGTTAGCCTCTGCATGGCTTTTACACTGTCCATGACGGTGATGTCTTTGATGGCTATCCATCCAGTTACCTCGATTCGATACCATGAAGCCAAGGAACTTGCCTGAACCGACCCCGAAAGCACATTTCTCGGGGTTGAGTTTCATGTTGTATTTCCTTAAAATCTCGAACGTTCCCTGCAAATGAGCCAAATGGTCTCTGCGCGCAGGGACTTAACCAACATGTCATCAATATAAACTTCCATTGATTTACCTATTTGTTGTTCGAACATTTTGTTTACTAGACGTTAGTAAGTAGCTCCTGCATTCTTTAGCCCGAAGGGCATTACATTGTAACAATATGTTCCACACTTGGTGATAAATGAAGTCTTTTCTCGGTCATCCGGGTTCATTTGGATTTGATAGTACCCGGAATAGGCATCGAGAAAAGTAAGAATCTCGTGGACGGCCGTGGCATCGATCATGTGATCGATGTTAGGAAGTGGAAAAGAATCCTTGGGTCATGCCTTGTTTAAATTCTTATAATCTACACACATTCTAAGTTTGTTCCCTTTTTTAGGGACTACAACTACATTGGCTAACCATTGGGGATATTTCACCTCCTGAATAGACCCTATTTTGAGAAGTTTAGTTACCTCGACTTTTATGAATGCGTGTTTTACCTCGGACTGGGATCTTCTCTTTTGCTTCACCAGTTTGAACCTAGGGTCCAGGCTTAGCCGCTGCGTCGTTATCTCCGGTGGGATCCCTGTCATGTCTAAATGGTACCAAACGAAACAATCTATGTAATCAATAAGGAATCGAATAAGCTTTTTCCTGAGTTCGGGGGTTAATCCCGTTCTCAGGTATACCTTTCGTTCGGGTAGATATTCGATTAGTATGACTTGCTCCAGCTCTTCAACCATTGATTGGGTAGCGTCGGAATCATCGGGGACCACGAAGGATCGAGGGATCCCTCGCTCATCATTTTCGTCAATCTTTTGATTTTCTAGTTGGGTCGAAGCTGACGTCTGTGATTGCTATTTGGCATCACGTTCCCCCTTCGAGTCCGACCCCTTTGTTGATGAAGGCTAGGATATTGGAATTGCTTCTTCGATGGCAAACATTTCTCTTGCGGACGGTTTTTCCCTGTACACTTGTTTGGCTCCCTCCGACTTATCGAAGGTATAACTCTCATATTGTAGATTCATGGCCTTCCAAAAAGGGCGTTGTACCTTATATCGCCTTCAATTACGTGGAACTTCGTTTCTTGGACGGTCCCGGCAGAATTATCTCGCCTTTGGTAGTTTCACATGCCATATTGAATTCATTTAGAACCAGTGTTGCGGGTACGACCTGGTCCTGTAGACCGAGATGTTCTATGACCTTCAATCTAATAATGTTGGCTGAGCTACCTGAATTAATTAACACACGCTTAACTTTAGTTTTATTCATAAGTACAGATATTACCAGTACATCGTTGTAAGGTTACATGACTCCTTCTGCATCTTCATCATTAAAGGACCTAACTGATCGTCTTCGACTCTAATTTTTGATTGATACCGATTATGCACGTCGGCCTAAGTAATAGGTGGGTATTCGATCAGGTTATGCTTTAACCGTCGTGAAGCCATCGAACTTCGTTCGTTCAAACCTTGAGTGAAAGCCTGAATAACCCAATTGTCTGTGACTGGTGGTAGATCCATTCGTTTCATTTGAAAACGAGATACGAACTCCCTTAGCATCTCGTTATCCTTTTGTCTTACCTTGAACAGGTCCGACTTCCTGGTCTCGACTTTTATGGCCCCAGCATATGCTTTTACGAAAGAATCTGCAAGCATAGCAAAAGAATATGCAAGCATAGCAAAATAATCGATAGAATTAGATGGTAAATTATGATACCATATCATTACTCCCTTTGACAGGGATTCACCGAATTTCTTCAATAATACGGATTCGATTTCATCGTCCTCTAGATCGTTCCCTTTAATGGCACATGTGTAAGAGGTGACATGTTCGTTGGGGTCGGTAGTTCTGTTATATTTAGGATCGGTTTAGGAGCCGTGCTTGGGGGGAAAGGCTTTTGTACGATTTTTTTGGAATCTAAGCCCTTCAATATCGGTGGTGTCCCCGGGATCTGATCAACCCTGGAGTTATATGTTTCCAACTTTTTTGTCGTTTGCCTCGATTCTTCTTTCTCCTAGTTCTATTTGTTTGGTCAGCTCTTCGAACATCTTAGCAATTTCGGGATTAATCCCCGACACTCACTCGTTTGACCTTACTATAGCTAGTTTCGCTCTGTGGGTGACTTTTTGGGGTGGACTGGGCTCCGGCCTGCTCGGTATCTGTGTTTGACTCTGCAACTGAGCTACTGTTGCCTGTTGAGCTTGCAACATTTCGAAAATCATACGCAAGCTGATTCCGTTTTCCTCAACGTTATGGGTATCTCGAGCTGCAGATCGAGTACCACCACGAATGTTATTTTCAGGTTCAGAACGTAGGTTTGCCTCAATGGCCACATGCGAATTAACGTCTGATGGAACTTTGACTCGAGCTCCAACGGCGTCGACAAGAGGCATTTCGGCCCTGGGCGTCAAGTTGTTGTTCTCACCTTGAAGGCCAGCTTCGTTGTCGATAGGTAAGGCTATTTAATTGAGAGCTCGCTGTTGCTAATCCGAAATCAAAGACACTTCCGAAAACAAGCGTAAAATTGTGTGTTTTTCAGATTCGTATCAAATAACCACTGTTATCCTTAGCACCACGGTGGACGCCAAACTGTTTACTCGAAAAACGGATAGAGTTGAATTTGCACGTAGTTCTAAGGGTATGTGGTATAACTGGACATAATAAAAAATACATAGTGGGGAACCCATGATAAATTAGTTTTTCCCTAATTTCCGCCGAGATTCCCTTTCTTAGTGCGGCTGTAACGGCTTTTGTCTCTTGGCTTGATCTTGATCGGACTCGCTATCGGTCGGTTTTCAGGCTTAGAGCTCGATGTGGGCTCGAGCTCGATATTAACTCGGGGTCCGGTATTGACTCGGGCTCGGTGTCGGTTGGTCTCTGGCTCTGAAGCTTGATACCATCACTTCTCATTATAGCTTGATTTGGGCTCGAGCTCGATAATGACATCGAGTTCGGTATTTAATCTGACCCCAAAACTCGAAACTCGTTCGTGCCTTCTTCAAATCTCACCTCGATATTATGAAGACGCTCTTCGGTCCATCTTCACCAATCGTACGAAGGTCGAAACCGATTTTGACCGTATACAATACCCATTTTCATTACGCGTTGTTCCCACTTGCCTAGAGTCAAACCTCTGCAACTTATTTTGAATGGAAATCTCCAGTCAAAGAATTAAAAGAAGAGCAGAGAACTTTAAATCTGAAATTCGATAGTTCCCAAATAATCAAATATAGTAGGCAAACCTCACAACCGACGTCTGAACCCAGTGTTCCAACAATTGAAAAAACAATCCATGTGGACTATGGAATTATTGGGCAAAAGACTTTACGTTATGGGCTGCCTTTTGATGAACCCGTCTATTTTAATAGTAGTACGAGTATTGAGACCCAAAATAACATTAATGAAAACTCTCCTAGTTTAGCACTTTCTTTCCCGGTTACTCTGATGAGGCACAATTTGTAGTTTATGAGTTCAATATTCTAATTATTTTAGAATTACTGGTTCTAAATTATTAATAAATATGTATATATTAAATAAATTTTTTAAGATAGATATAGATTTTGACCAAAGTTATTGTGTTCAGCCAAACCCGTACTTTAAGCTCTAGCTCCGCCCCTGACCGCTTCTACAGTCTCTTCATGTTGCCCCCTTCCTCCTCACTATCTTTTATGGTCCGTACATCTTGGGTTTATCTACAATTGTGGATTTGCAATTCAAACTAATAGTTTGTTGGTTTCAATGGGTGGCTCAACGAAATTGGTAGCGTAAAGCCGAACGTTAAGAAGAGACCCAAAATTTATTTAATAAAATTGTATATATTTTTGATTTTTTTTTCTTTTTTGTTATTAATAATAGTTTTATGGACCGTCTTGTATGTATTTTGCCCCTTAACTCGGTTACCTGCTAGATTCCACCATCGAAGATATCTAGTAACTCTACTCACCAAGATTTAAAATTTTTTTAATAAGAAATATCTGTAGTTAAGAAAACGTTTTTATAAGTTCTAACATCTAATGATCATAATTTTATACTACTAAAGTAGATTTTAAAATAATTTTATACATTTGTAAGAGTTCAAGTTTATTTGAATTAAAAAAAAAGATTTGATATACTCTTTATAAGAAATAATTTACTTAAAAAGATATTACAAGAGATTTTATTTTTATTTTTTTATTATCAATGTCACCATCAAACTGTTATTTTGCGATATTGTATGTTTATTATGAAATTCAAGTATTTATCTAAATAACCTCTATTTTTTCTAAATAACTTCTATATCCAAAAAGAAAAAACATAAATCTAGTATCTTTTTTATAATAATTATTTAACTAATAATGAAAATTTGGGCCTTCAATTAGGGCGGCCTAAAGAAATTGCTTTAGCTGCCTCCCGCTTTGACTGTTTATTCCAATTTCAATGTATGCCACACTGTTACATTCTCAGATATCGTTTATAGCTCACAAACTGGGACAGCAGGAATCTACCGAGCTTATAGAACAATGGACGCGTTATAAAAACACAACCCAACTTAGTGAGTGAAAAGTAATTAAAGGGCTAAACAAGCAATTCAGACTTTAATATTATGTTTGGATTGCTCTCTCATCGTTTGTAATTTTATACCGTATCATAAACATAGAGTTGATTTGTTGAAATAACGTTTGGGTAATTAAACTGTAGTGTTTGTTGTTATTTAGTGTTAACAACGAAAGAGGAAGAGCTATTTAAGAATGAGATAGTGAACAATTAGAGATAGAGGACAGAGTGGTTTAAACGAAAGGAGTGATATAAAAAAGGAAGAAGACAAATTAAGGTAAAGGGAGGAGTTAAAAATAAAAATAGAATAAATTGCTATCGAATGAAATTACCAACTAATAGTAAGTGCACAATGGAAAAGAAAAATAACATAACAATTCCACCACACCAAATAGACGCTCACATAAAAAGTAGTTTTTTTTTAAATTTTAAATAGCAATAGATTTAACTATACAACACAATATATTTTAAGTAACATTCGTAAAATATCTTGTTTAAAATAACAATAACATAAAGTTCAGTACCATATGAACACACAACCCAAACAGCCTGTAGATGCCATTTTGATCCATCTCGTCCCAAATTTCCAGAAGTATTTCCCATGCCCTAAAAGCAATTGTCACCACATCCGCTGCGTGCACATGAAGTTACAGTTAGCAATTATTCCCATGCATCGGATGCCCATCTCGTTTGGGAAGACTTACTGAGAGATTCGATAAGGTCAATCGAGTAAGAATTTTTCAATTACATCGTGAAATTGCAACCTTATCACAAGGAACTAGCTCTGTTTCAGTCGCACATGTATGTGCTAGTTTTCTTCTCTAACTGTGGATGCCCTAAGTCAAAGGAGAATGTGGAATAATTACATCTGCAGCGAGTTATGCAGTTCCTTAGTGGATTGAACAATTCCTATGATCAGGCGAGAAGGCAGATTCTCATGAAGACCACTGCACCTACACTCAATCAAACTTATGCAATGATTGTGCAAGATGAAAGTCAGCAAACCATGGGTGCTAATGTAGTGACTGACAAATGAGAGACCCCCCCACCTCCCCCGGCCATGCAAGCAGTCAGGGGACAGGGGTTTAGAGGCAAAAAATAATTTTTGCAACATGAGCATTGCCGGATGAAAGGTCACACTAAGGAGAATTGATATAAGATCATTGGCTATCCGTCAGACTTTGTCCCAAAGAAGAAGCATGGTACATGGAACTTTGATAGTTGGAGAAACTCTGGTGTTGGGAACTCAAATCATGGTGGAGGAAGACCTGGTAATTGGAACAGAGAACCTCTAGCAGTTGTGAACCAAGCAGACGTGGGATCATCTTCTCAAGTGGCTGGGGATGGACATGCAACAACTGAAAACAAGGGATACTACTTCACTGATGCACAGTACAATAAGATCTTGAGTCTACTGAATAAGGATTCTGGGGAACATCAGGCTAACATGGCAGATAAGATTACTTGTCTAATGTCCAGTTCCTACCATAAAGAAGATGAGTGGATTATTGACTCAAGAGCCACTCATCACATTGCTTCTATCTTAGAGCTATTGACTAACACTAGAGCCACATACAAGTCTAACAGAGATAGAGTACACTTACCTATTGGGGGAAGAAACATTACACATACTGGTAGTGCAAATTTTCTGGATAAAGAAATAGTAAAAAATGTTCTTTATGTCCCTAATTTTAGGTTTAACCTATTATCAGTTTCAAATATAACTAGGGAACTATCTTGCAATGTCAATAATTCTCTGATTTCTATGTATTTCAGGACCTTTGCAATGGCATGGTGAAGGAGATTGGTAAAAAGAATGGTAGATTTTATGTGCTTAGAGATAGAAGATTGGCTAGCAAGCTAAAGAATATTAGTGGAATGAGCAGGCTATGTGGAGGAACCAGCAGCCTATGGCACATGAGTCTGGGACATCCTTCACTGTCAACTATGAAGAACATAAAGGAACTACACAGTCATGTTATTAGTATAGCAGAGAACAATTGTTTTGTGTGCCCCTTAGCAAAGAAGACTAGGTTGGAATTTCCACTTAGCTATTCTAGAGTTGATGGGCTGTTTCATCTTGTACATATGGATCTTTAGGGACCCTATAAGGTTCCTATATTTGACAGAAAGTACTATTTTCTAATAATTATAGATGATCACTCTAGATACACATGGATACACGTTTTACAACTAAAGTCTGAAGTGATAATATCAATAAAACAATTTCTTAGTGTAGTACAAAATTAATTTAGAGTCATGGCAAAAATGCTAAGACCAAGTAATGGGTCTCAATTCTTTAATTCATAATGTACATCATTGTTGACCAATCTTATCATAATTTATCAGAGTAGTTACCCCTATAGTCCTCAACATAATGGTATAGTAGAAAGAAAACATAGACACATTCTTGATATTGTCAGAGCCTTAAAATTTTAGGGATCTATTCCTATGAAATATTGGGGCATGTGTGCTAAAGCTGTAATATATCTGATTAACAGGTTACCTTCCAGCGTTCTTATGGGAAAGGTACCTTTTAGATTACTACATAACATAAAGGCATCCCTCCTCCATCTAAGGGTTCTAGGATATTTGTGTTGTATAACAAACTTGCCAAAAGAATACAAGTTTGCTGAGAGAGCAACAACAACAGTTATGATGGGATACTCTGAGACACAAAAGGGATATATACTTCTGGATCTGCATACCAAACACTTTTTTACTAGTAGGGATGTTGTCTTTAAAGAATCTGAATTTCCTTTTCCCAAAGAAAATAGTAATGTGAGCAAGGAGCCTAATTTTCCTATGTCCTCTCCTTTGCATATGGAAGAATTAGAATACAGAAATATTTCTAGTAATACAAATTCATTATAAGCAATAGAAGATGCATACCACAAAGATGGTCATAGTGATATGCAAAATGAAGTTTAGGGGGGATGTTCTGATGCAGACTTCTAGGATGCAGAAGCTCAGGATGCGCTGCAGAATGAAATGCAAGAGCCACCTGAGTTGGTAAATGAAGATACACCACAAGATATAGGTAGGAAATCTTCAAGGCGGACTAAAGAACCAATTTGTATGAAGGACTACATCACTACAAAAAAGGCTACCAGTTGCAGTTATACAATTTCTAACTACTTGTCTTATGAAAAAACATCTCCCGGTTACCAGTGTATTTGGCTAAATTTTCTCAGCTAGTTGAGCCACAAACCTTCAAAAAAACTGTCAAGGAAAGTAGGTGAATTGAGGCTATGAAGCAGAAGATAAAGGCTTTCGAAGACAACAAAATATGGAGCATAGTTGATCTACGAGAAAGTAAAAACACAGTAGGTTCAAAATGGATGTACAAGATCAAGTATAAAGCAAATGGGAACATTGAGAGGTATAAGGAGAGATTAGTTTTAAAAGGGTATAGTCAAAGAGAAGGATTGGACTATCATGCCACCTTTTCACCAGTGACAAAAATAGTCACTGTAAGGTCCATCATAGCACTTGCTTCCTCAAAGGGCTAGAACTTATTTCAAATGGATGTGTACAATGCCTTCTTACAAGGTGACGTGTATGAGGAGATTTATATAATTGCTAGCGAGATTCAAACAGCAAGGTGCCATGAAGGTTTGTAAGTTGATGAAATCCCTGTATGGGCTTAAACAAGCCTCAAAACAATGGAATATTAAGCTGACTGAGGCACTGTTAAGTGCAGGTTTTGTTCAAAGTAATTATGATTATACTTTGTTTACTTATGATTATTATATATTTACTTTAGGGAGACATGATGAGGTGGTGATTATCCTAGTCTATGTGGATGATCTCCTCATCAAAAGAACTAGTACAAGTTTGATTAATCAGGCCAAAGACATCCTGCACCAGAAGTTCAAGGTCAAGGACTTGGGGGAACTAAAGTACTTCCTTGGAATTGAGGTGTTGAGATCCAAATCTAGAATCTTACTAAATCAGAACAAAATATATGCTCCATCTTATTTCAGAGATGGGGCTAAACATGCTTGTGCACCTTTATAGGCAAATGCAACTCACCTCAATGGAATATGATCAGGCAAATACAATCAAGAATGATCCCTTATTGCAGGACATCAGTTCATATCAAAGATTGGTCGGTAAATTATTGTATGTCACCATTACAAGACCTGGCATCAACTATGATGTGCAAACCTCAAGACAGTTCATGCAAAGGACTAAGAGGCCTCATTGGTATGTTGCACTACGAGTGGTAAGGTACTTAAAAGGTGCACTAGGACATGGAGTATTAGTGGCCTCTGGTCACACAAAAGAACTAACATGTTGGTGTAATTTAAACTGGGCAACTTGTCTTAACACAAGGATATTAGTCAATGGCTATGAGATAAAGTTTGGAAGGTCCTTGCTGTCCTGGAAATCAAAGAAACAACAGACTTGTTACACCCCATATATTTGTACGTGAAAGTATGCCGTAAGTCAATTGATGTAAGCTCGGAAATGACATTCTCTTTGAAAGTATATAAAGTGATCTAATGATATTACATCTCGTATCTTTGTTCAACATACAAATGACTAGGTTTAGGATGAATGAACTTAAACGTGAGAAAGGATATTTTGGACAAATAAAAACGAGCTGCTTGCTTACTCGATGTGCCTGCTTCACCAACTTACTTTCCGTCCTACTTGCTTGAGCTACTCGACACATATCTAAATTATTTAATGAGGATGAGACACATGTTCAAAATGGAAAAAGGACTAACATGAATCACCTATTTAATTAAGTAAGTGACAAGTAGGTGCATCACCTACTTAGAACTTGTGGATCAAATTAAATTTCCTAATGTAAAAGGATAGAGATGGGCAAGTCTTGGGGCATCCCAAGACCCATCTTTCCAAACCCATTAGTAGGGCCATATAATCCCTCTCTATCTATTCCCAAACCCGTTGATATATATATATATATATATATATATATATATATATATATATATATATATATATATATATATATATATATATATATATATATATCAATTAATATTAATTAAACAAAGAATATAATTCCTCTCTATCTATTCCCAAACCCGTTGATATATATATATATATATATATATATATATATATATATATATATATATATATATATATATATATATCAATTTCACTTAGAAAATAATTCATAATCCTTCTCTATCTATTGCAACGTGAAGGAGCTCCAAAATATCAGCCCAAGATCTCTCTCAAAGTTATCCTAGGGTTCAAGACCAAATCCACAAGTTGGTAAGGTGATTTCTCTCTTGGAAGATCAAGATCACCTAGTTATCTCTCTACTTTGTTGTTTGGGGTAAAAAGCTTATTTGAGCTTGAAGTAAAGCTTAGTTGGATGAGTATTCTTTCTGCCAAGGTAAGGTTTAACTTCTCCTATATGTATTTAAGATCATCTATGTATATCTAGTTTATTTGATAAAGGAAACTTGTGAAGTAAGTTGAACTTCATGTTGAAGTGTTGTAGTTGCTGGACTATTTTGAATTTGAATTCTTGATATTTTATTACTGGAAATCAGTAGAAATAACTTAAGAATACTATTGCTATTGTGGTTGACGTGTCTGGAAGAAGAAAAGGCTTGGAAAGTGCAAGTTAAAACTTGGTTGTTGGTTGAGATGGTGTAGACTGTAGTGATGTATTGTAATGAATATAAGGTTAGATATATATATATATATATATATATATATATATATATATATATATATATATATATATATTCTTGTTGACATTCTTGACATGTTGGTCTTGTTTGTGGATTTGAGAAAAATAAAAAGAAGAAGGGGAGGTGTTGTCCAAAATTTCGTAGATGAACTAGTCGCTCATTTGTGTTGAGTTTTAGCTTCCGTAAGCTTAACAATGGTTCCTTATTGTTTTTTGTAGATTAAAATACTAACGGGCTGAACCGACGTCGTGTGGTTAGGTAAACGACAAAGGTATGTTAAGGTTATTCCTTCTTTCCTTTTGGCATGATTCATATGATAAAAACGAAACGAGCAAACGCGCAACTTTCATAAATGACTCTATTCATAGAAGTACTAAGGGTGCATATGTTCTTGATTCCCCATGTGTCCTATTATTATATCATTTATTCATGGGTCTTAGAAAATACGTAAGTTGATAAAGTTTATCCAAAGACATATTGATCTTATGACATTCCGAGAGATCTTATTGACTTACTTCTCATGCATTGCATTCATTTATACATGTACATTGACCCATGACCAGATGGTGTTATATATGCGTGCCGAGATGATATGATGGGATGCCCTCAGAGGCTTGATTATGTTATGTACTCATATACCTATGCATGGTAGGACATTTAAATGCATATGCATGACATTATAAATATTTTACGATTCACAAAGATATTCAGACTTACATATTGAGTTCTTTACACCATGTTTCTTTCATGCCTTACATACTCGGTACTTTATTTGTTCTGACATCCCCTTTTCCCGGGGACGCTGCGTTTTATGCCTGCAGGTCCCGATAGACATGTTGACAGTTCTCCTAGTAGGCTATCAGCTCAGCGAAAGGTGTTGGTGCATTCCACTTACTCTGGTATTGCCTATTCAGTCAGTATAATTTAGACATGTATTGTTTGGTATGATGGGGCCTTGTCCCGACCTTTATGACGTTTATGTACTCTTAGAGGCTTGTAGATAGATGTCATGTATATGGATACTTGTATGGATTTATCAGCCTATATTTTGAGTGTACAAATGATCATGTCGGCCTTATAGGCCCGTATGTCACGTGTATAAGTTTTCATATCATGTTGGGTTGTCCTATGTCTAGCATTCTTTTATGTTTACTCTGGTTATCTCATGATGGCCTTTACGACTCATTAACTATGATAGTATGATACGAATGTTATGCTGGTATTCGATTGAGTAAGGCATCAGGTGCCTATCACATCCCTTCGGTTTGGGTTGTGACAAAAGTGGTATCAGAGTAGTTCTGTCCTAGGGAGTCTACAAGCCGTGTCTAGTAGAGTCTTGTTTATGAGTGTATTGTGCACCATACTTATAAGCAGGAGGCTACAAGGTATTTAGGATTGTCACTCTTTCTTCTTACTCTAGATCATGTGGTAGAGCTTAGTTGTAAGAATTCAAACTCCTAACTTCTATTTCATTCATAATATAATGATACCTATATCCAAAAAGATAGTTGGTACGAGATGTAGATGTAGAAGAGTTGGGTCAGAGGAACTCGATTTTACATCATGCTTATCATGAGTAAATATGAGGTCTTCAGCAGATCATGTGTGTACTAAGACATGTAAGCTTCTTGATAAGGAGCCCTAAGGCGTGAATATATATCCACCCACATGGTAAGCAGCAACGAAAGAATCAGAAGGTAGATACAAGTTTTCACAAGTAAAAGAAGCAAGGTAAAGAAGGGTACGAGGTACCCAATTAATGAAGATTATCAGTATTACAATTCAGGCAGAGAAATATAAGCATTTTGAGTTACCTTCAATTGTATTAGAGGTATGTACAATTGGCCACACCCATCTTAGTTATGCTCCGTGGGAGCCAACAGATATAGTTTAAGAGAAGGACATGATATCAGGATCCAACTGGGGTTAGAGTAACCAAAAATTGTGGATAGATTGGTAGTGTTAGCTGACATTTCTGAAGGATATTGCAAACGTGGTAATAATTCTTTTTGTGAGACACCAGATGGTGTATTCTAGAATAGTACAGCTAGATATGAATACTAGAATGTTCAAAAAACTACAAAGATAGGTACTTGAATCCTAGAAGGGATAAATATTTACCTTAGTATGACTCCCGTCCCCAGTAAAGAGAGAATGTTAGGTGACCCGAAGAGCTAGTGGATGGAGCAAGGGGAGCTAAAAGCAAAAGAATATTTTGTTAAAGCTTTCAGAATAAAGTGATAGACATAAATTTTAGCATGAAGATAAGAAGAGAGTAAATGAAGCATCATGAGCGTGATGTGATAAGTGAGTAATAACAACAAATCAAAATATGACAGGATGACAGAGTCTATATTCCAGTGAAGGAAAAGATAAGAGGTGACAGACCTTGAGGCAATAAAAGAGCATAATCCATAAAGTCATATCCCCATTTCGAGAAATGAGTTAGTGACTCCAACATGATTACCAGAAGGACAAGTTAGACCCCCAGAGTAATAGAAATCAGTAGGCCAGTGAATAAGATAAACTGAACATGAATTAGGGACTAAAGGATTTTATAATAGTTGGCATCGTGAGAACTTCAGAGATAGCGTTCCGGCAATAATAGAAGGGACAACAAAAGAATAACCTTTAAAGTTCATTCAAGAAGATGTTTTCCTAAAGTAAGCACTGTGAGCAGAGTTAAGCTTAAGGGACTAAGTGTGCCACTTACACTAGGTGTCACCCTCGTGAGTAAGAAGTTTCGTTATCCGTGATATAGAAGGATTTCCGCAAGGCGAGTAAGAGTTAGTGAATATGTGAAAAGACGCCAAAGATGAAGAGAGGGGGAAAGATGGTGTGATATGGTATTAAGTAGGAGTTATATGGTTCAGGGAACTATGAAATAGTAAAGGAATAATGCGATAAAAATGAGAAAGGGATGAGGTTGCACTTATTCAAATCCCACAGATAGGTTACGGCTCCAGAACATTACGCAAGCACGATGTCAGGGGGGAGGGGGAAGTAAGGGTTCCCGATCAGGATGTTATTGATAAATAAGTACGAGTGAATACTTGATACATAAGGAGCCAGTGCGAGAGGTAAGTTAAGACAAAGGACATATCCCATGAGAGATTACACGGAATATAGATATGAGAATGGACCAACGAGTAGTTAGTAGTTGATTCAGGGAAAGCCTAGTTATGGCTAGACAAGAGGATACAGATAAATCGGCAGATCGTACAAGATAAGCATAGTGAAACCCAATATGGTGAATTCAGTCTCGCAGTTATGACATTGTAATCCTTGAGAAATATTCAGATAGGAGTTGGGGTAGTTAAAGGTACCATATTGGTGTTATGGAAATAAAAGAGAGTGCCACTGGGAAGACAGTTAAAATATCAGTTCAGAAGCAACCCTACAAGCACAAGGGCATGGAGGTAAGTAACAAAGGATAATTATAGGCGAGGAAGAACATCAAAAATTCCATCGAGTATATGATGTAATAAGCTCGCAGCTTTACAAGAGTCAGAGGGTCCCCTCTAAGTATGACAATGAAAGACTAGCTGAGGAAATAAGGAAGAAGGCTTTAACTTAAGAATAGTAACTTGAAGAAGAAATGGTCATGTAAAAACAGTCTCACTACAACATTCTATGTACTCCATAAGAAAGTGGCACCTATCGTGGCTAATGAATGGGAAGTGAAAAAAAATCCAAAAGTGAAATTTGAATTACAGGAAATTCTAGTATTTGTGGGCACCAAGATAAGCCAATTATTCATGCAGCAGGTAGCAAAATGACCAGAAAAAGTAATTGCTTACGTTTAAAGAAAACTGAGAAAGAACGAAAGGAATTATTTGATAAATGAGCCAGAGTTAGTTATGTTATAAACGCATCTAAGATTTCGGAGTATTATCAATGCAGTATATATGTTGGCATTCATACAGCCGTAGAAGACTCCGATGTAAGTTAAAAAAAAGAATTGAGCCCGGGGTCATAGACAAAGGATTGAATTGTAAGAAGAGTATATCATGGATATTTCATAGCGTCCATGAAAGGCTAAAGTAATAACTAATACCCTGAGCCACAGATCGGAAGATAGCTTAAGCCTACATAAAGGCTAAGAGAGAAGAGAAAACTAAAGAGTTACATTAGCTAAGTAAATCAAGAGTTTGATTATTGGACCTAGATAATTATAGAAATCGTGTTTGAAACCATTACAGAATCACTCTTAATATCAGTCGTACAAGAGAGATAGTACATTAGCCATATTCTATAACGGTTAAAGCCAATTAGAAGAGTACCGGCCTCATAGGAAGTCAGTATGAAGCTTTCATCGAATTGTGTATGCACCAGAGGTACAAGTATTATAGTAGAGCTTCAAGTTATGGATGTGAATTATACCTATGTGGAAGGGAGGTTATGAAAGAGATGGAAGATACAATATGGGATTTTAAGTATGTAAGGTAAAGGTGAAGAAGGTACGGGATACTCACGTGCAGAAGGTTGTTAATAGTCTGTACTTCGGATAGAGGGTTAGAAGCACTGAGATTCAGTATCAAGAAATGATAGCGGTGTCGTCAGTAACATATCTACCAGCTTATGGTTTTCAGGTACCGAGAGGTCTAGTTAAGAGAGTAAATAAGAGTTAGAGACAATGTGATGTCTCGCGTGAGGTTCTAGTATAGTGCAAGCAAGTTAGAGTAAGGTTGCGAGTAGTATAAATAGATATGTGTAGGTCGCAAGCTAAAGTATGGTAGATAGACAAGGTTTTAGGAAGACAGGAGTAAGGATAAGAAAAGACGAGTGAGAATAGGTAAGTCCTCGGGATTAATCCCATCAAAACAAGAGAGCTGATGGTTTCCGTAAGTTATAGAAAGCTCAGTATAACATGAGTGAATTCAGAGGAGTCTAAGACTAGGAGCATTTAAAAGAGATGGAATGCTGCCTTGGTAGTAGAATAAGGGTATAATTGTGAAAGAAAAGAGGACGACATTTAGACATGTGATTGAGTAATGATCTAAAGAAAAGGGATTTCATGAATTGCAAGGGATTAAAATACCCCCATAAGATGAATCACATTGGAATGCTATGAAATACAGTTGTTGAAGTATAGTATCATCCCTAGGTGGATAAGGCAAATCACTTCAAATGTTCCTCGATGCGACGTGAGACCTAGTGACAATGTATTACGTAAGAGGTTTCAAGTTATCAGTGGTAGATTGTAGATCAACATTAAAGTGAATAAACAATGGATGGATAAAAGTTACAAAGTATGGGATGAGATTACGCCGTCATTCTTAAGATAAGCAGTAATGAGGAAGCATTAAAGGACTTAGATTTATACATATAGGATAAGCAACGAGAGTAACCTGGAGTTCGATAGAAGATCTTCGTAACAATAAACCGAAGAAAGAGTTATGGTATAGTATGACCGACTTAAATGAAAAATGAGAGAAGAGTCGCATAGGCACACATACAAGGACAAAGTCGTACAGACTGCATGATAGAAGGTAGAAATAATTACGAGATTAAAAGAATTCCGACCACAAGTCGTGGTGTGAGAAAGTGGCCTAAATGGGGGAATGCCCTAACCTTTGAATTTATTTACAAAATAGTTGCCTAGATGGCAAGGAGATTATTAAAGTATTCGCAAGAGCTATAGGTTATGAAAATGATATACAATTACAAATTATATACATTTTATTAATAAGTTAATATCCCTCAGTTATAAGGCTTTAATTGGCAACTGATCCTAAGCCTTCAGGTTTCTACCCACCCCCACTGTACGTCTCTCAGCAATACACTTTATCCCACCCCCACCCCTATACAACCAATCACCCAAAATATATACAACAACAAGTTTCGATCTTAAAAAGTCATGAATGAAGAGAAGACATGAAAATCCTACAACCAGTAACAAAAAATAACTAAGAACACAGATGGCACAATTTTATTACTCTCCCATCGATAAAAATGGTCCAAAAGTTTGCATTATATTGACTAATGAAGAGATTAAACAATTGGCACATGCATTTGGCGTGGCACAGATATTGATTAAACTGAGCATAAAGATTTTTATGCATTGATTAAACTAAGCATAAAGATTTGAATTTAAACTCCATTGACAACTATTAAGAAACTTCAAAGCTTTTACTTCGAAATCTGGGTTCGATTCAATTGTTATTTGTTTGGATTGGGTGTTGTTGCAAATGATTGAGAATACTATTTGGAGTTTATATCTCAACTTTGAGAGAATTTGGTGAAGATTCGAGGTGATCTTGGTTGGAATTTCATATTGAACCTCGAAAAAAGAATACATAAACAAATTGTATATATTTTGTATGTCGAGTGTAGAAACAATATACAAAATATCTACAACTTACATAATTGTATACAAGTTGTATATAAAATATATGTAAATTATAGTTTTTAACCGAATTCTATGTAAAAAATGTGTATTTAAGTTATAGATAAATTGTAGACTGTGATTGGATTTGTATATATTTTGTAAAAAAACTTTAGCTACTTTCTGTAAATTTGAAAACTTAGACAAAACCGAGTAAATAAGTTTAAAATATCGTATATATACGAAAAAGTCCCTTTTATTTAATAGAAAATAATGCTACTCATCCGATTTAGATATATATATATATATATATATATATATATATATATATATATATATATATATATATATATATATATATATATATATATATATATATATATATGCTTACCTTAATCTTTTGGCATTTAAAGAGTAACCTTAACTTTCAAATATATTAATGTTGTCATCTGAAGTAAAATTTTCATTGTTTGTTCGTAGCTTCTCTTTTATACACTCTTAATTGATCTTTTGTGCAATTTATTTTCTGACATTTTCTTAGAGATAAAAACCTTATAAAATACATAGCCATACATGAATTCATTTCTCCTAAAAAAAAGTTGGCTTTATTTACAAAATATAAGAAGAAAAACTCATTTACGAATTAGCTAATTCGAAGAGTATTTCAATCGAAATAATGATTTTCACTCACAAAACTTACTCCCTCTAGTACAATTTAATTGATTTTTTGGTTATTTTCACACATATTAAGGAATTCACCTTTTTAACATTAATTAGCAATGAAATTGATCATATTAACATTAATTTATTCATTGGAAATACAACAAATACTCCAAGGTTCTTTTACTCCAAGGACAACTTTTAAAAAAAAAATTATTCTTTCTTGATATTTGAAAAAATTAAATACTATGAACCACATACAAAATGCGAAAAAATCAATTAAAATGAACTAGAAGGGGTAACATTTTTCAAGTTAAATTCTTTTGCGCCTAAGAATAAATCCATAGTCCACAATCTACATGGTGAAACTTGGATTTCTTTTCAATTGTTTAAACATTGGATTCGGATGTCGAAAGTTGTTAAGTCTGCCTACCACATTTGGGAAACGTTTTTAGTTCTATGTTCACATTTCAATTCTTTGACGGGAGATCTCCATTCAATATATATATAAAAGAAGTTGATTTGACTCAAGTTACGGGTGGCAAGTGGGAAGTGGGAGCAACGCGTAATGAAAATGTGTATTTTAAGAGATGTATGAGTTTCTTCTTCACAACTACAAGCATATAACAAACTTAAACTTAACACAAGCATTGTGACAGGACAAGAAATGAAGATTATTGCTGCTTTACACTTTCTGGTAATTTTTCTTATCTTATCAATGGATGCATTGTGTCTGCGAAGTGAATCCAGAATCTTAGAGTTAGAGTACTTGTCCCCTGTCAAATTCAAAGAGAATATGAGTCATGTCCGAGGTCGAAATAACAGGCAGCTGCTCAAACCTAATCCTTCGCCTATGCCAAATGCTCGTAAGCATCAGATCGGATTCAGTCCCCCACCCATCATGAAATAACAAGTTTTAGCCTCACGAAGAAATACAGGCTAAGACTGCATATAATAGATCCGGCCCTTCCCCGGACCCCGTGCATAGTGGGAGCTTAATGCACTATGCTGCCGTGCTTTTTAGTTTCAAAATGTGTAAATTCAATTTTTTGAAACAAATGGTCAGATGATTTGATAAGCCTCGCGGGAAATTTGTTTCCAAAGTATGTATGGATATTATTTGAAGCTTGTAATTTTTATGTCCAGTTGATTAAATTGTTTAGTTAATATCATTTATTTTATGAATAAATATTTTTGTTGGTTTTTTCCTTCGGTGTACTCGCCCAGAAACCCTCCTAACTGTGTACTCCCTTAGATCTATTTTAATAAATAATAAGAAATGATTTGAAACCTTAATCCACTTTACTTGCTACTTGTAGAAAACTGCTGGAACTTTTTTCATTTTAATTATCAATTTTATCCATTTTCTATCAACCAAATCAAGGAAAGCGAAAAAATAAAAATGAAATAGATCAGCTTGCAATTTACAGTGTAGATGTGGTCTGTGTAATTTCTACAAATAGAACAGGTATTTATAGAGATTCAACAAGGTAACCAACATGCCTTTTAAAAATGGATGCACGGTTAAAATTTGGATGGCACCTTTTCACAAAAAATAGGTCTATCCTTTAAAGAACGAGTAACATCCTTTCACAAAATATTGTGTCTTGTCCAAAATGCATTTCTAAATTTTGAATTACCTTCTAAATAAATACCAACAAACATAGGGCAGCAAGTTATCTATACCTAATTTGTATTAGTATAGAAAATTTAAGTTATATATACCTAAAGATTTTTACAATATCATTTAATTTTTAATTTTGACGGCATACAAGTTATTGTTTATGCACACCGAGCCCTTTGTTTTCATGTGTTATTACTTTGTTGTTGCTATTATCTGTTTGTTGCTTCTTTTCACTAGTCTCGAACCAAGGGTCTTTTGCAATAGCCTCTCTATCTCTCTAAGGTAGGGGTATGGCCTGCATCCATATTACGCTCTTCAGATCCCACTTATGAAATTCTACTGAATATATTATTGTTGTTATACGATATACAAGTTATCATACTTCCTGGTCTAGCAATTAATATTAAATTTAAAAATATTATATGTAAGTATTTTATAAGTGATTTGATTGTCCAAATATTGGTATTCCATTGGTACATAGATATCGGTCATTCCACTTGGCCATTCACTAAATTCTGCAGTCACTTTACTAATATCAAAAAAGCTAACGGGAGTGGTTGCATCAATCAGCAGAATCAAGGGCGTCGTAACTCCAATCAAAATCGCATTATTCTTGTCCCTCAACTAAATAAAATTCTGTTATCAATTCAAGGCTTAGCACCGACAATAATTGCTTTGCTCAATTCACTAACTCTTTTTCTTCTACTAAAGAATATATACTCGTAAAATGGTACTGTTGATTTTATACGTAGTTTATAGACAAGCGAATCGATTTAATCCCAAAATAAAAAATAAATTAAATAAGAATATAAAACTTAATGTTGAAACCGAGATAAGACGACTCCGGGAGCAGAGCTTCCGAAGACACTAATAACAATATTAAGAAGCAAGAAAGTAAAGTGCTATTGAACTTTGAATAGTATATAGTATAAGTTTGTCAGAAAATTCATCCCTTTACAATGGTTGTTAGAATCCTTATTTATAGTGGCACCTAGAGAACAATGTCCTAGGATCAAGCCCCTCTTAAATGATAATTATGGGGGTCATTGAAGAACGTGTAATGGCAGGCTATGAATGACATATTCTCTATAACGGTTTATGTATTTAATACTGCAGAATATTCTTCATTGAATGCTATCGGGTGGTAGGCATTCACCTGTCTTCACTAGCAACGTTCCCTTTGGGGGCTTCCCGGTGCCAACCGAGACTGCTACCCCGGGTCTTGATTTCCACCTGTCTTGCTTTCCATCTGTTTCAGGTTCCACGAATCATTCTATTATATGAGCATTTAATATGAACCGATTTTATCCTAAACAGATAGTCCCCCTACTTTTCGGTGGCACATCCTTGTGTCATCGGGAAGTTGGTAAAAATACCTATCTTGGCGAAAAATTTACTGACTCGCTCTGAAAAGTTTCTGACGCTTGATTAGACACATGCCTCTCCGCATTTAATGCCCCGAACACGCGTCATCTCACGATTCAGCAATACTTTCGCCGATTCTCGAGGTAATCATGGCCACGATTTTAGCCGCCTATTCCTTTACTTATACGCTTCCATCTTCTTCTTTTATACTTCATAATTTCTCAAACTCTCATTATTCAACTTACACTTGTTTTCAACTTCCTCTAATCTTCCTTTTCAGAGAAAAACCCTTACTTCATTATGATAATTATGGCTTCTTCTTCCAAAACTTCCAGTTCTTCAAAGAACAAAGAAAACACAGATGATGTTGCTCCTTCTACGGTGAGCACCATTATTCCCACAAGGCTTACTACAACTAAGGACTTCGAAAAGAAGTACCTACTGTTAATCCCCGCACATGGGCAGTATGCGTATATCCTTCTTCTATCTGTCCTTCCAGCATCTCTGATGTGAAGGAAGACTGTGGTTGTCAAGATTTGGACAGCATCGCTCCTAACCTAGCGGAGCGGATAACCTTTTCCAAGAAGGGTTTTACGTACGTTTACACGTATCCCTTCACTTTGGGGTTGTTCTCATTGAGCGGGGAGCTTGATTCCTTTATCTTGGAGTTTTGCTTCCGTTACCAAGTCTGCTTGGCACATGTGAGCCCTTCTGTGCGGTGGACGGTCGCTTGTCTTCGGCGTCTATGCCAAGAGACAGGGGAAGAGCTTACCCTGAGTCGACCGATGAACCTTTATTCCCACAAGATCTTCCGCGGGAGAATGATAAACTTCAACAAACATGGTGACCATGCTTTGCTCAACAGCATGAACTGTCACGACCCAAAATCCCACCACAGAAGTCGTGATGGAACCTAGTCTCTAAGACTAGGTAAGCCGATTTCCATTGCATTTTTGAAGACATTTTGTTTTTAAATAAGTAACCAAAACTAACAACGGAAGTAATTACAATATACAACCTCCCAAGACTGGTTGTACTTAGTCACGAACTCTAACTGAATACATAGAATGATCACGAGGACCGAATATACAATACTGTTTGATTAAAAATTAACAGTACAATGAAATGGAAAGACTCCAAGGGACTGCGACGACCAAGCAGCTCTACCTTGAATCCTTACGATCCCGCTTTAATTTTTTTCAAGTCCGTTATCTTCAATACCTGGCTCTGCACAAAAATATGCAGAAGTGTAGAGTGAGCACACCACAGCGGTGCCCAGTAAGTATCAAGACTAACCTCAATGGAGTAGAGACGAGGTACAGTCAAGACACTCACTAGTCTAATAACCTGTGCAATATAATATACAAAATAATAGGAAACAAATAATAATAAAGGCATGATAAAACAACCAGTGATATGCACAACAGACAACAAGAATACCATTAATATCACTCAGCAATTAATAAACACAATTACACCCAATTAAATCAAGCCCTTCAAATAATTATTTTTCCCATAGTTCTTCCAGATAACTCTCTTTCAAATATAATTTTCTCAAATAATTATTTTTCAAATATAATTCTTTCAATAAATCTTTTCAAATACAATTTCCTCAAATAAATATCTTTCAAAATACAATTCTTTTATATAATACTTTCTAAGTAAAAATCCTTCCAAATATATATTTTGAATATAATTCTTTCAATTAAAAAGTCACCATGTGACACCTCATTTCAAAATCATCAAAATACGGGTCTCAGCCTATTTTTTATATTTTTCGTAAATACGGGTCTCAGCCCATTTTCATATTTTCACGGCACCTCGTGCCCATAATTAAATCATCATATTTTTCCGGTACCTCGTGCCCTCATTTCATATCACAACTGCACGGACAATTCATGTGCCAATATCCCCATCTCATATTCATTTTATAAACCGCCTGGCAATAGCCACAGGCTCCCAATTTCAACATAAATCAGATTATTATCAATTTACTAACAACAAGACAAGTTGCACAAGGTATAAAAATAAACACAAGAAACTCACAACATCACATAAAAATTTTCAACACTACAACCCCACGTCATCACACATCGTCCCTGACAATAGCCACCCTTATCGCTCCTATTGCCACCCTTATCGCTCCTATAGCCACCCTTATCGCTCCTATTGCCACCCTTATCGCTCCTATAGCCACCCTTATCGCTCCGCCCAGACAATATCAATATCCAACAAACACAACAGTGAAATGCCACCCTTATAACCACATAACATCAACGGTGAAATGCCACCCTTATCTCCCCAAAATAGCAACTCACACAACACAACAAAAATTAATTCATATCACAATTTGCCTAATGGCCACAACCAAATTTCAAAGCTACAACCAAGTCAATTAATTTCACAGCAGATAGCCAAATGATCCACACAATGTGTACAACACCCAAAAATAATCAATTAGAGATAGAAATTACTCAACATAAAGCAAAGTCTTCATAAAAGATCAATTTTCAATAATTATATAAACACCTCTTCTTAAGCTCATTTAATTAATTATTTGCAGAGGGAAAAATCCAAAATGGAATTAAATTCCAATAATTATCAAGCCAGCAAATTTACGAAATTTCATAAATAATCAAATAACAATCACATCACATTGTCATATAACAACAGAGTCAACAACAAGGGTTTAGGCACGACAAGTAGATGATTAAATATATGCCAACCATTATTAAATTTACTACACAATATGTTCAAGACTTTAACTCCATAAAATTTACACATATAAACCAAGTACGTACTCGTCACCTCGCGTACATGGTTTTCAATTACCCAAGTTGCACATAAGACTCAATGCCTAAGGGAAATTTTTTCCACTCGAGGTTAAGCAAGACACTTACCTTTTTGAAGTTAGGCCGATATTCCAAAATAGCCTTCTTGCTTGAATTGACCTCCGGGCCATTCAAATCTATCCAAATTAATTGTATAACTTCATTAAAATTCATCGGAAATAATTTCGGATAATAACACGTCGACTTAAAAATTTATTCCAAAAAGTCAACAAAAGTAAACGCGGGGCCCACCCCTCGGAACCCGACATAATTTTCATGAAATCCGAATACCCATTCCAATACGAGTTCAACCATACCAATTTTATCGAATTCCAATAACAAATCGACCTCCAAATCTTAAATTTTCGTTTTTGGAAGATTTTACAAAAATCTAGATTTTCCCCCCATTAAATCCGAATTAAATGATGGATTCAAAGACATAATCATAAAAATTAATCAAAACTGGATGAGAATCACTTACCCCAGACACCCACGCAAAAATCTCTCCAAAAATCGCCTTCTACCGAGCTCCGAATTAGATTTTGAGTTATGAACTCAAACCCCCGTTTTTGGGACTTTAAATTCTGCCCATATATACCTTCTTCGCGTTCGCGACCATTGCTTCGCGTTCGCGAAGGCCAAAACCCAGCTGCCTCAAATCCTTCTTCACGTTCGCGTGCCCAGACTTGCGTTCGCGAAGGCCAACTGTTCCTGTCCCATTATTTCCTCTTCGCGTTCGCGACCTCCTAGTTGTGTTCGCGATGACCAGCTGACCAGTTCTTTCGCGTTCGCGTTCTGCGCTTCGCGTTCGCGAAGGTCACACTACCTCAATCCCAACTTTTCCTTTCTTCCTCGCGTTCGCGTTGCCTCGGCCGCATTCGTGAAGGCTTGCCCTGCTCCTTCTTCGCGTTCGCGTCCACAGCTTCGCGTACACGAAGGCCAAACAATCAGCCCCTCAAATTCCTCTGCGCGAACGCGCGACTCCCTTCGCGTTCGTGAAGAAGGAAACTAGATGACAGAAAACAGCAGTTCAAAAATAGAAGGAAATGGCCCGTAGCCCATCTGAAACACACCCGAGACCCCGTCTAAACATACTAACAAGTTCCATAACCTATCACGGACTCACTAGAGGTTTCAAATCACATCATATAACGCCGAAAATACAAATCGCACCACGAATCGAACTTATGAACTTCCAAAACTTTCAACTTCTAAAACTCATGCCGAAACCTATCAAACCAACCCGGAATGACGTCAAATTTTGCAGGCAAATTCCAAATAACATGCTGTTCCAACTCTCGGAATCGCATTCCGACCCCGATATCAAAAAGTCCACTTCCGGTCCAAAACTTCAAAATTTTGACTTTTTGCCATTTCAAGCCTAAATTGATTACAGACCTCAGATTCACAGTCCGGACACACTCCTAAGTCTAAAATCACCCAACGGAGCTAACGGAACAGACATAACTCTATTCTGGAGTCGTCTTCACACAGTTCTAACTACGGTAAAATAAATCCTAAGACTTAAGCTTCCATCTTAGGGACTAAGTATCCCAAATCACTCCGAATCATCCGTAAATCAAACTCGACCACACACGCGGGTCATAATACATATTGCGAGGCTGCTCGAAACCTTAAGTCACTGAACGAGGCATAAATTCTTAAAACGACAAGTCGGGTCGTTAATGAACGATGACAATGACCATGGATGGATGGAATGGTTGGTTGTAATTTCCACCAAGGACATCATCCCGACCACAACTCCATCCTTTTTTGAATCATGGAACCGTACTCGTACGTTCAACGTTTGTCTTTCCATTTGATTAAAGGTTGTCCCATGCTATTACTAATGCTTCTTCTCTCATTATTTCAGCAACTCGATGGATACCACTAAGGGTTGAAGGCTTGGACCAGTAGGTCCAGAAGATTTTGAACGTCACTACACTTGAGACCCGTCGGTGGAAAGAACTAGCCCTTAAATATGGGTGGAAGGACAAAAACTATGGTAGGTTGAACTTATCTTGTTTTTACCTTACGTATAGGAAAATTGACGAACCTTTCTCTCTTGTTGAATTCAGGTCTTTCAAAGGGCTCTGTTACCATCTCCGAGGAGGATGTTTTGGCCGATCCTGCTGATGCGGCAAGGTTGCTGTAGGAGGCTTTCACCCGAACGGGTATCATCAGGTCTGCCTCCGGTACAAGTGCTTCCTCTCGGAATCCCCGGCCGTAGAATAAGCAACAAAAAGGCGAAGTTCCTCCGCGATCAAGGGCAAAAATAAAAAGGCAAAAAGTGCCACGCTCGAGCCAGCCGTAGACACTGACGTGATCGATGATGATGGATGAGCCAGTGATGAGGGGGCTTCTCTATATAGATGATGACGACCTTTATCAGCTCAACAGAATGCTTAATCTGTTGAGCTAGTTACACTAACCGATGATGATATGCTAACTCTCGCTTCCGATTCCCAGCCGCTATTCCAGGTGCTGTGAGGCTGGGTACCGGGTCTCTTCCATCTTCAGTTGATGAGCAACCAACAACTAGCATTGTTTTTGCCACAGCTGCTTCTCAACCTACAATGGCATCAGCCTCAGCTCCTTCTTCGCCAATTCGCCTTCGCCACCAGTAATAGCTACATCATCTCCACCGGCCACAGTCATCCAAAATGAGGATATCCCTCTTTCCCAGTCCCCAGTTCATGGGAATTTGCGACATAACTATTCGGCCCCCTCCGATGATCCCTAAAGGAGGAGGAGTGTTTCCCTCTCAGTTTCTACCAGATGCCATCTGCTATCCCAGACGGTGGAACTTGCTGATATCTGAAGCCTCTAGCTTCAAAGAAGGACAAGAATAAAATACAGTCTATCTCTCGAGAGTGTTTGATGAACAATGCCATGCATAACACACCAACGGTACGATCTTTGTTTCTTCCGTTGTTCCTTCTATCTTTGTTATGGCAAGATTTTTAATTTGTACTTCTGTTTTACAAGCTAACTTCCTTGATTCCGAGGGCCTTTAAAGATTGATCCTTGACAAAGAGAAACTCACCTTCGAGCGGGATCAATTGTTGGTCGAGCAAGATCAAATTGCTGCTCGCCTCCCGGAACTTGATGCACAAGCTGCTGAGGCCGTTGAGTTGGAGGCTCGATTGCAGACAAGCGAGCAAGAGGTAGTGATCCTTAGCCAAGAGGCCACTCTGTTAAGGGTACAATTTGAAGAAGTTAAGGCAAAGTGGGTTGAGGTGCAAAATACCATTCTTGCTGCTGCCGTTCGCGGGGCTGCCTCTATTGAAAGACTGAATAAATTGGAGGCAACCTTAAACTCCAAAGCTGAAGAAGTTGCTGTTATTGCGGAAAAGTATGCCCGGTTGAAAGAGAGACATAAGGGGGTCATAGAGCATAACAAAGATTTTACTCCACTATCCGTGACCTTGATGTCAGCCTCCAGGCCACTAGATCTGAGCGAAATAACCTTTCGACCGAGGTTGACCGTCTTAAGATTTGTTTTCAAAGTATGTATGGATATTATTTGAAGCTTGTAATTTTTATGGCCAGTTGATTAAATTGTTTAGTTAATATCATTTATTTTATGAATAAATATTTTTGTTGTTTTTTTCCTTCGGTGTACTCGCCCAGAAACCCTCCTAACTGCGTACTCCCTTAGATCTATTTTAATAAATAATAAGAAATGAATTGATACCTTAAAACCACTTTAATGAATTATATCTTGCTACTTGTAGAAAACTGCTGGAACTTTTTTCATTTTGATTATCAATCTTATCCATTATTGACCAAATCAAGGAAAGCGAAAAAAGAAAGATGATATATATCAGCTTGCAGATTTATAGTATACCTGTGGTCTCGGTAATTTCTGCAAATAGGATAGGTATTTATAGAGATTCAACAAGGTAAGATATATGCCTTTTCAAGAATGGGGGTACGGTTAAAATTTTGAATTACCTTCTAAATAAGTACCAACAAACATAGGGCAGCAAGTTATATATACGTAATTTGTATTAGTATAGAAAATTTAAGTTATGTATATGTAAAGATTTTTTATAATATCATTTAATTTTTAATTGTGACAGTACACTAGTTATCATATGTCATGGTCTAGCAATTAATATTTATCAAAGAAAATTATATATAATTATTTTATAAGTGATTTGATTGTCGGAATATTGGTATTCCATCAATACATAGATATCATAATCATTTCACCTGCTAAAATGCAAGGAATTCTGCCAATGCTTTAACGGCGGAAGTTTAGTGGAGAGAGAGCTCATTGAGGGAATGAAGAACTGTTTCATTGAATTCACTGTAGCTACATTTATACACTAAGTGTGATATCTCTAACTAACTAACATTAACTTATACACCTAATTCTTGACAGCTCACTAACATCTATACACGTGACTAACACATGCTATATCCCCTCAAGCTGGATAGTGTAAAATGCTAAGCACCCCAAGCTTGTCAAGTAAATGCACATGTTGAGCAATCCCTAGTCCTTTGGTCAATAAATCAGTTTGTTGTTCCTTTGTATTTACATGAATTGCTCGAACTACTCCTTCTTTGATCTTGTCTCTAATGAAATAGCAGTCGATCTCTATGTATTTTGTTCTTTCATGGAGTATGGAGTTTGCTTCAATCTAAATAGCAGATTTGCTATCACTAAGGATTGTCACTGGTTGAACAACTTACACCCCCAACTCTTGAAACAATCCAAGTAACCATATAATCTCAGCAGTTGCACAACAATCATGTGTCTATATTCAGCTTCAACTGAGCTCCTTGATACATTTTTGTCACAACCCAAACCGAGGGCTGTGACGGGTACCCGATGCCTTACTCAACCGAATACCAGCGTAACGGATCTTTCGTATCATACTATCATAGGTAAATGAGCCGGAAAGGCCATCATGAGATAACCAGAGTAAATATAAGAGAATGCTAGACATAGGACAACCCAACATGATATAGAAACTTATACACGTGACATATGGGCCTATAAGACCGACATGATCATTTGTACACTCAAAACATAGGCCGATAAAGCCATACAAGTATCCACATACATGAAATCTGTCTATAAGACTCTAAGAGTTCATAAACATCATAAAGGTTGGGACAAGGCCCCGCCATACCAATCAATACATATCCAAATTATACTGACCAAATAGGCAATACCGGAGTAAGTGGAGTGCACCAACACTTTCCGCTGAGCTGATAGCCTACAAGGAGGACTATCAACCTGTCCATCGGGACCTGCGGGCATGTCCCCAGGCAAAAAGGACGTCAGTACAAATAAAGTATCGAGTATGTAAGGCATGAAAGAAATATGGGGTAAAGAACTTAACATATAAGTCTAAATATCTCTGTGAATCATGAAACATTTATAATGTCATGAATATGCATGTAAATGTCACACTATGCATAGGTATATGAGTACATAACATCATCAAGCCTCTGAGGACATCCCATCGTATCATCTCGGCCTCTGTGGGAGAAATCATCAACTTATACCAGCTGATCAGGTGGTGATGCGTATATAATGCTATAACCTTTTCCCATACCCCATATGCATATAATATACATGTATATAAAGCCATGTGGTCGTGGGTCAATGTACATGTATAAATAAATGCAATGCATGAGAAGTAAGTCAATAAGATCTCTCGGAATGTCATAAGATCAATATGCCTTTGGATAAACTTTATCAACTTATGTATTTTCTGAGACCCATGAACAGATGATATAATAATAGGACACATGGGGAATCAAGAACATAGGCACCCCTATTACTTCTATGAATAAAGTCATTTATGAAAGTTGCGCGTTTGCTCGTTTCGTTTTTATCATATGGATCATGCCAAAAGGAAAAAAGGTATAACCTTAACATTCCTTTATCGTTTACCTAACCACACGACGTCGATTCAGCCTGTTATTACTTCAATCTACAATAAATAATAAGGGACCATTGTTAAGCTTACGGAAGCTAGAACTCAACACAAATGAGCGACTAGATCATCTACGGAATTTTGGACAGCACCTCCCCTTCTTCTATTCATTTTCCTCAAATCCACAAACAAGACCAACATGTCTAGACTGTCAACAAGCATATATATATATATATATATATATATATATATATATATATATATATATATATATATATATATATATATATATATATATATGTATATATCAATATCAATATCTAACCTCATATTCATTACAATACATCACTAAAATAGTCCACACCATCTCACCCAACAACCAAGTTCTAACTTACACTTTCCAAACCTTTTCTTCTTCCAGACACATCAACCATAATAGCAATAGTATTCTTAAGTTATTTCTACCGATTTACAGTAATAAAATATCAAGAATTCAATTCCAAAATAGTCCAGCAACTACAACACTACAACATGAAGTTCAGTTTACTTCACAAGTTTCCTTTATCAAATCAACTAGATATACATAGATGATCTTAAATACATATAAGAGAAGTTAAACCTTACCTTGGCAGAAAGAATACTCATCCAACTAAGCTTTACTTCAAGCTCAAATAAGCGTTTTACCCCAAACAACAAAGTAGAGAGATAACTAGGTTATCTTGATCTTCCAAGAGAGAAATCACCTTACCAACTTATAGATTTGGTCTTGAACCCTAGGATAACTTTAGAGAGATCTTGGGCTGATATTTTGGATCTCCTTTACATTGAAATAGAGAGAGGAGGATTATGAATTATTTTCAAAGTGAAATTGAGATATATCTATGTTTATATGGCCCCACTAATGGGCTTGGGAAGATGGGTCTTGGGCTGCCACAAGACTTTTCCAACTCTATCCTTTTATATTCCCTTTTAATTTGATCCACAAGCTCTAAGTAGGTGTTGCACCTACTTGTCTCCTACTTAATCAAGTAGGCGATTCATGTTAGTTCTTTTTTCATTTTGAATATGTATCTCATCCTCATTAAATAATTTAGACATGTGTCGAGTAGCTCAAGCTAGTAGGACGGAAAGTAAGTTGATGAAGCAGGCACGTCGAGTAAGCAAGCAGCGCATTTTTATTTGTCCATAAACTTCTTTCTCACTTAAAAATCTCTAAATAAAACTTTCTCAACAACCAATGCATTATCCTATAATGTGAACTTTTTTGCGTATGGTCAAATTAGTAATTGCTGGTCCCCACGATGGCAATAGGCATTCAAATACTAAAAGCCTACACATTATAAATATAATGACCCGACCGGTCATTTTGAGATCTAGTGTGTCATTCAGCGGTTTGAGACACCGAGCAGATTTACTTCAGGTATTATGACTTGTACACGTGGTCGGAATTTTAATTTCGGAAGCTTTAAGTTGGAGGAATTGACTAAAGGGTGATTTTTGAGAAAACGACCTCGGAATTGGGATTTGAAGGTTAAAACAGGTTCGTTTGATGATATTGGACTCGGAAATATGTACAGATCGAGTTTTGGATGACCCGGGTGCGTTTCAGCGCCTATTGCAGAAGTTAGCATTTTGGAAGGATTTCATGAATTTAGGTTCAAGTGCATTTTAATGTTATTGATATCCGTTTGGGATTCCGAGTCTGGAAATAGCTCCGTACAGTGATTCTGGCATTGGGAGTGTGTCCTGATGTGGATTTGGAGGTTCGTAGGTCATTTTGGGGTAATTTGGCAAAATTTAGAAATTTGAAGGTTTTTGAGAAGTTTGACCGGGAGTGGACTTTTTGATATCAGGGCCGGATTCCGATTCTGAAAGTTGGAGTAGGTCCGTAATGTTAATTATGACTTGTGTGCAAAATTTGAGGTCAATCGGACGTGATTTGATTGGTTTCGGCATCGATTGGAGAAGTTTTGAATTTCAAAGTTCATTAAGTTTGAATTTGAGGGTGATTCGTAGTTTCGATATTGTTTGGCGTGATTTGTGGCCTCGACTAAGTTCGTAATGTGTTTTGGGATGTGTTGGTATATCTGGTTGAGGTCCCGAGGACCTCAGGTGGATTTCAGATAGTTAACGTATCAAGTTTGGTCTTGGAAGGAAAGCTGAAGCATCTGTCTTCTGGTATAACCGCACCTGCGAGGTTTTGGCCGCAGGTGAGAAGCCGTAGAAGTGTCCAAGAGAGTCGCAAAAGAGGTTCTGGCTGGGACCACAGGTGCGGTCGAGTTTCGCATAATCGAGACCGCACTTGCGCACATGGAGTCGCAGAAGTGAAGGCGCAAAAGCACGTATGGGGCCGCAAATGCGGAGTTGAGGGGCCTGAAGGAGGACCGCAGAAGCGGTATTTTGTCCGCACCTGCGGGACCGCATAAGCGTTCAAGTTACCGTAGGTGCGAGAAGTCGGACTGGGCAGTGTCATTTTAAAGACGAGATTTGGCCATTTTCCTCCATTATTCTTTTGGATGGGCGATTTTTGGAGCTCTTGGAAGGGGAATTTTCGTCATCTATGTCAAGGTAAGTGATTCCCACATATTATGAGTTAAATACATGGTTTATATAAGGATTTAAACATGGAAATTAGTAAAAATTTGGGATTTTGAAGAAAAACCTAAAAATTGGTATTTTTAGAATTTGACCACGAATTTGGGCATGGAATGGGAAATAAATTATATATTTGAGTCCGTGGTGTCATGGGTAAAGTTTATCTTCGAAAATTTTTGGAATTCGGGCACGTGGGCCCTAGGGTAATTTTTACTGACTTTTCAAACGGAGTTGGAAATTGTTGTAAACATGATTACAATGAGTATTAGAGTATATATTTATGGAATTTCTCATTTATTGACTAGTTTTGGAGCGATGGGTACCAGTGTGAGTCGTTGGAAAGGCTTTGGAGTCGGTTATGGAATCTCGGAGCGAGGTAAGTCTCATTTCTAACCTTATAAGAGGGAATTAACCCCATGGGTGAATTAATTTAATATGTGCTTTAATTTGTGGGGGCTACGTACGCACGAGGTGACGAGAGTCCGTACATAGCTACTATTATGCTTATGACCGGGTAGTTTAGGACCCAAATCATGTTATACTCGCGATGTTTGCAACTTACCTATTAATTTAATTGCTTAAATCATATCGAAAACTTAGTAAAGGAACGGTAAAAGGGTAAACTTCATTTTTTTCGAACGTTAATGAGAATTGGAAATTCCTTGAGTAATTGCCCTTAATAAATCTTGAATTGGTTGCTTTAAATGTGTTTTCTCTTTTGTGGAGGGGGTCGAACGCCTAGGGTAGAAGATAGATGCATCTATGATTTGTGCCGTTCGACCCTCGGCAGTGCACACTTTAAATATTATGTTGGATCGGGTCGTACGACCTCAATATGATTTGCGCATGATATATTTTTTAAATTGATAATAATTGATATTGCTTTCATTGGCCCAAGATATAAAAAAAAATGTTAAATGACGAAAACAAATTTGGAAATGTTTTATGAACAAAAGAATTGTTTACTTACTTTATGATATTGAGTTTACAGCCGTTCTATGTAATCCATGCTTAATTATATCATTGACATTTTATTTATAGCACATAGTAAGTGTCGGAGCCGACCCTTTGTCACTACTTCTTCGAGGTTAGGCGGGATACTTACTGGGTACGCATTGATTTACTTGCTCATACTATACTTGCTGCACATTTTGTGCAGGTGCATATTTGCCTAGTAGCCTTGTGGGCGCAGAGGCGTGGTTATTGTGGGGATTTAGGTGAGCTGCACTTTAAACTACGATCCGCAGCCAACAGAGTCTCCTTCAGAGTATTTATATTTTTTCTATCCAATTTGAATTTCGGACATATGTTGTATTTTTTTTTACATTCCTAGTTGATACTCATGCACTTGTGACACAGAGTTTTGGGGTGATTAGGGATTGTCTTGTGTTGAAATTGTTTAAAAATATTATTATTTACACTGTAAATTCCATATTTTACTATTTAATTTAAGGAAATATTATTTCAAAAATATAAAAATGAGAACCAAATTAAATATTTATGTTTGGCTTATATGGCAGAGGGGTCTGGCGCCATCACGACCTTTTTAATGGATCTTGGGTCGTGACAACATGGTATCAGAGCACTAGGTTCACGTAGGTCTCACGAGTCAAGAGCAAGTCTAGTAGAATCTTGCAGATCGGTACAGAGACGTCTCTACTTATCTTCGAGAGGCTACAAGACTGTTAGGAGCACTTCCCTTTCTTGATTCCTCATTGTGCGATTTGATTCCTTTGAGGTTTATGCCTTCTTTTCCTTCCTATTCGATCTTATGCGACGTGCAGCGCTTGTTATAAATTTGGAATTGAGGAATTTTAATGGCAATATTGATGTAGAGCAGGATGTTTCTCCCTTCATATTCGATTGGGCTAATGTCGTCGCCTTGCGGAAAGATGTTCTGTCATCTCAGCTCAGTAGCTGTATTTCTGATGGTTTTGGGGCTATGCACCAATCGCTATGATGTTCATGAGTTGTTATCGCACAATATTTAAGTAATGGTAGGATACTTGTCTATGTGTTGGGGCAGTGAATGATTTGAAAGGAGGTTTTTCTCCATGCATGATTCAGAGGTTCAATGTTTTATTTCCAGTGGAGGAAAAGCAATCGGACTAAGAATGTTTAGGTTTGGGTTGATGGAGTAACGAGACTTGGTATTTTTGAGCGTGTTGGAATCTTCATCCGTGATGTCGTGCCGTTATCCATGCTAAATGTGTTAAGTTTGCTAGTGTTATAGTTTCTTCAATTCGCCTTCAGGGAAAGGTATTGTGAAATGGTGCCGGAGAAGCAGTTGTCAGAAATAATGGGGTGTAGCAATTTCGGGATCGAATCGGTATTTCTAGGGTTGATGGCTCGAGAAATATGATCTTCGGAAAGGTTTAAAGTTGATAGTGATCGATCGGTTCAAGTGCTATAGAGATAGATTTTTATTTAAGACAACAACTGGGCAGCGAAGGATGAGGAAGGACATGTGGGAGGTGTCTTGCGGTGGTTAAAATTCTAGAAGGCCAAGTATGAGAAACAAAAGTCGAGTAGTTGCTTAAAGGAGAGGGTTTGACCAAAGTAGGAGAGTGGAAGAGTAGCACATGGGTTCTGTGGTAGGATAGCTACATGCCTTGGGGAAAGTTTGGAGTGATTTGGGATTCATGGTGGACAATGACTAGGTCTGCGGGCTTAATTTGGAATATTGGCTGCTATATTGAGGAAGATTGGATGTGACAGGAGGGAGTTGCTTAATAGGAAGCATGATACAACATGACTTTGGATTGGAATGTATTGTCGCACCTTTAGTTGATGTCCATGAGGAGTGAACGGACTTGTATAGCTAGTGAATGAGCACATGCTCAGGATGGTTTATTGTTTTCGTGGTAATTATACTCGGTGCGGCGTTGTTGGAAGGTGTCAGCATGGAACTTCCACAAGTGGGTTATCTCCGGTGAGCAGGTTAACGGTTGCATGGCGTTGATGAAGCTTCTACGAAGAATTTTACTGGCTACCCGGTGAGAGGTCAAACATGTGAATGTGGCTGATTCAGAATGTTCATGAAATGGTTAACAGGAACATTTCAAGGAATTTGGCATGTCGATTGCGCGAGATCATGTCAATAGGGGATAAGGAATCTTGGTAGGTTCCAGGGTTATGTAATGGTATCTTCAAGCTAAGTGGGAGAGCCCCACTGCCTACAATTGGATTGCATGATTGTCTACTTGTGAGGTTTCTGGTTATCAGTATATTGGTGGGTTATTACGGCTAAGGAAAGAGAACGTCAATGGTGAATTGAGCAAAGGATTGAGGAATGTGTGCTATAATTGGGCTTATCAATACATGTTCATGCTTTGGGAAGACTCGAGATTTATGCTTCGTGTAGATGTGATGTACAAGAGAGGTGATTCAGCTGAGTGCTTCTTTGAGAGGGGGTTCATGTGCTAATGGAGCCTTGGAGTTAATTATATTCGGGACCAGGTCAGAGTGGGTGGCTCTCAACAATGGTCCTAGGGATTCAAAGTTAAAGTATGATGTCTAAGGATTTTGAGTTCATAGTATAGTTAAGTATCGATCTTTTGCAGTGGATTATGAAAGGGGTTGTGAGCGTTCTACGTTACCTTCGGTCTGCGGTGTAGCATTGGAGGAATGGGGGAAAGTAACTTTGGATTCATAGAGGAATTTTCAGAATGGGTGTACGAGTTGGCAATGCTATTGTGCACTCAAGGAGGGTATGAGATGGTTTGTGGATTTTGAGACAATGTGGTCTCGTGAAATAGCGTCACTCAGGACGAGTGTGGATTTAGTTCGTTATGTTTGAATGGAGATATTATTATTATTTCTAAGGCAAGTAGAGAATAAATTGGAAGAAAGCGGGGTCGGTTAGTAATGGTTGAATAAGTATGATTGTGGCAGTGATCAGTTTCTTTAGCGTAAAGTTTTATAGGTGGTTGTGGCGGTACGTGCGAGGCTTGACGGTCGCCGTAAATTGATTTATTTGGAGGTATTCAGTTATTATGGCTTATTATGAGTAGATAGATCCTGAAAGGGACAGGGTGGTTTAGACCACTACGTGGGGTTGTATTTCTGCGGTTATGAGAATTCAGTCACGTGCTGCAATGGCTCTTCTGAAATGAGATAAGTAAAAAGGTTTCTATATGATGAAGTGTTTATTCTATTGGTGGATCAGGGGTTATTATGGAATTCTTGTACTCTCACGTATTGGCATGTTAGGTGCAGTAAGCGGCATGGGAAATTTGAAACTGAGGATCAAGGTTGCGGTTCGGTGTTGACAAGAATGTCAAGGGGTCGGATGAACATGGAAGAATTCAGATGTTTAGAGTAAGCTGGTATTGTCTTTAGCGTCACATGAGATCGGTGTCCTGTGTAAGAGGCTCTATGTACTGAGTTGCGGATTTTTGATTTGCTTTACAACATTAAAGTGGCCGGCAGTATGGAGGTACAGACTTGTTACCTGGTACGGAAGGTCGTGGGAGTGCGTCCCACGGGAAGAATGTATAAGTGTGACATGTAGTCACCTGATTGATTAAAGATTTAAAACCAAGTATGAAGATTGTGGTACTATCGCTAATATGAGAATTTATGCCTAAAGGGCGCTTGGTTCATTTGATTGTGAGTTGTGGAAGTTTGTTCTGGATTCGATGATTGTTCTTGTGTGTCATGGTAAAATGGTCATTGTGGATCCTTGAAAGGGTATTTTCCCCGTGTGGTATGATCTGAATAGACTTGAGGTCCGTGGATGGATCTAAATGTAAATGTGGGCTCTATATCAGGACAGATGTGTTCATTTGAGCATAGTGTTGTTTCCGGAGGGGTTATCGGGCCTTGGATGCTATTTCTGTTGTCGTCCCTTCCGTGTAGTCTCTATTGTTCCATGTGGGTTGTGAGGCGGTTTGACTATTCACGCTCGTATTGAGATCTAGTATAGTTTGTGGTGTTATATGAAGAGGATGGTTCTCGAGATGCAGGTCATTATTGCACCTTAGTTGTGCTTGAGTTTTATGGCATATGACGCTACCCATCTCCCTAGTATTTGTATTATGCACTTGGCGTGCTTATGGTTGACATTCAGGCATTTCGTGAGTATGAGCGTTATGGCTCGAGGTGTGTTTTCTTTAGATTATTATGTGTGGATCGGGTGGCACGGCGCCACGGGTCTCATGGTTGGATCGGGTTGCACGCCGCAACGGTATCATGTGTGGATCGGGTTGCACGCCGCAACAGTGTGATGTTGAGTACATTTCCCTGTACCTATTTTGCGTGTTTTGCTTCTCATTTTTTGAGAAAGGTTCATAACATCTCTTCGGCTGTTTAATTAGTCACGTGGGTTGAGCAGTTCTTTCCGGAGTTCATTTTTCCTTATGTATCACATGCGAGTTTATGGCTTATTAGCACAACGTGGCATCATATGAGGCTTTTGCAGTATGTGAGGTGGCTTATTGCCTGAGCAGCTTGTACTGGGTGAAACGAGATTATTGGACCTGGGATTAGTGCGATCAGATTTATATAAGGCATATTAAAGAGTAAATATTGTTGTTCAGTCCAGAATGGGGTAATGGTTCTTGTCGAGAGAAGAAACCCAATGGTTTGTTGACTCGACTGTTGGTTATAAATTTCTGCACATCTCTTCCGTCGTGGAAGCTTTTCAAGAGTTGAAACATGACTTATACGTGTCATGAAGTGTATTGTGGGCATCAGATTCGTGGAATTTTGACTATTGTTATCGGGGGATATTATTATGGTCATGTTAGTTACACAGTGCATGGCATGAATTCAGTAAAGGTATGCAATCATGTATTGGTGCATCGTGTAGTGATGGTTACGGTGTTCGTATGTTGGAAACATACCAGGTAAAGGATTTCAGATGTTGGATTTTGGCTCTAAGGCTTATTTGACTAGATAAAAGGGAGGATTTTCAGGTTTGCTTGAGAAAATGTGCTCAACTGGGCTGTGGTAGCACGGATAGGTGCACGAGGTGTTAAACAATGATTTCAGACAACTCCAGAGTCGTTCCTAGCACGTTGAGGACGAACGTATGTTTAAGTGGGAGAGAATGTAACGACCCGATCGGTCGTTTTGATATCTAGCGCGTTATTCAGTGGTTTGAGACTCCGGGCAGCTTCACTTCAGATATTATGACTTGTACGCGTGGTCGGAATTTAATTTCAGGAAGTTCGGAGTTGATTTGGAAAGAAAAATTTAATTTTGGAAGCTTTAAGTAGGAGGAATTGACAAAAGGGTGATTTTCGAGTAAACGACCTTGGAATCGGGATTTGAAGTTCCAACAGGTTCGTATGATGATATTGGACTCGGGCGTATGTCCGGATCGGATTTTGGATGACCCGGGAGCATTTCGGCGCCTATTGTAGAAGTTGGCATTTTGGAAGGATTTTATGAATTTGGGTTGAAGTGCATTTCAATGTTATTGATGTCCGTTTGGGATTCCAAGTCTGGGAAAAGATCCGTAAGGCGATTCTGGTATTGGGAGCACGTTCAGATATGGATTTGGAGGCCTGTAGGTCATTTTGGGGTCATTTGGCGAAAGTTAGAAATTTGAAGGTTTTTGAGAAGTTTGACCAGGAGTGGACTTTTTGATATCGGGGTCGGATTCCGAATCTGGAAGTTGGAGTAGGTCCGTAATGTCAATTATGACTTGTGTGCAAAATTTGAGGTCAATCAGACGTGATTTGATAGGTTTCAACATCGATTGGGGAAGTTTGGAATTTCAAAGTTCATTAAGTTTGAATTGGAGGGTGATTCGTAGTTTCGATATTGTTTGGCGCGATTTACGGCCTCGACTTAGTTCATAATGTGTTTTGGGACGTGTTGGTATATCTGGTTGAGGTCCCGAGGACCTCGGGTAGATTTCAGATGGTTAACAGATCGAGTTTGGACTTGGAAGGAAAGCTGAAGCATCTATCTTCTGGTATACCCGCACCTACGAGGTTTTGGCCGCAGGTGCGTAGCCGTAGAAGCGACCAAGAGAGTCGCAGAAGCGGTTCTGGCTGGGACCGAAGATGTGGTCGAGTTCCGCAGAAGCGGGACCACACCTGAGCACATGGAGCCGCATAAGCGAAGGCGCAGAAGTGCGTATGGGGCCGCAGATGCGGAGTTGAGGGGCCTGAAGGAGGACCGCAGAAGCGGTATTTTGTCCGCACCTGCGTGACCGCAGAAGCGGTCAAGTGACCGCAGGTGTGAGAAGTCGGGCTGGGCGGTGTCATTTTAAACACGAGATTTGGCCATTTTCTTCCATTATTCTTTTGGATCGGCGATTTTTGGAGGTCTTGGAAGGGGGATTTTCGTCATCTATATCAAGGTAAGTGATTCCCACATATTATGAGTTAAATACATGGTTTATATAAGGATTTAAATATGAAAATTAGTAGAAATTTGGGATTTTGAAGGAAAACCTAGTAATTGGTATTTTTGAAATTTGACAACGAATTTGGGCGTGGAATGGGAAATAAATTATATATTTGAGTTCGTGGTATCATTGGTAAAGTTTATCTTCGAAAATTTTCGAAATCCAAGCACGTGTGCCCGAGGGTGATTTTTACCGACTTTTCGAACGGAGTTGGAAATTATTGTAAACAAGATTATAATGAGTATTAGAGTATATATTTATGGAATTTCTCATTTATTGACTAGTTTTGGAGCGGTGGGTATCGATGTGAGTCGTTGGAAGGGCTTTGGGGCCGGTTATGGAATCTCGGAGCGATGTAAGTCTCCTTTCTAACCTTGTAAGAGGGAATTAATCCCATGGGTGAATTAATTTAATATGTGCTTCTATTTGTGGGGGCTACATACGCACGAGGTGACGAGAGTTCGTGCGTAGCTACTATTATGTTTATGTCCGGATAGTTTAGGACCCAAATCATATTATACTTGGGATGCTTGCAACCTACCTGTCAATTTAATTGCTTAAATCATATCGAAAACTTAGTAAAGGAACTGTAAAAGGGTAAACTTCATTTTTCTCGACCGTTAATGAGAATTGAAAATTCCTTGAGTAATTGCCCTTAACAAATCTTGAATTGGTTGCTTTAAATGTGTTTTCTCTTTTGTGGAGCGGGCCGAATGCCTCGGTAGCAGATAGATGCATCTATGGTTCGTGCCGTTTGACCCTCGGCAGTGCACAATTTAAATATTATGTTGGATCGGGCCGTACGACCTCGGCATGATTTGCGCATGATATATTTTTGGAATTGATAATAATTGATATTGTTTTCATTGGCCCGAGATACAAAAAAAAGTGTTAAATGAAAACAAATTTGGAAATTTCTTATGAACAAAAGAATTGTTTACTTACTTCATGATATTGAGTTTACAGCCGTTCTACATAATCCATGCTTAATTATATCATTGACGTTTTATTTATAGCCCATAGTAAGTATCGGAGCCGACCCCTCGTCACTACTTCTTCGAGGTTAGGCGGGATACATACTGGGTACGCATTGATTTACGTACTCATACTACACTTGGTGCACATTTTGTGCAGGTGCATATATGCCTAGTGGCCTTGTGGGCGCAGAGGCGCGGTTATTACGGGGATTTAGGTGAGCTGCACTTTAAACTACGATCCGCAGCCAGCAGAGTCTCCTTCAGAGTATTTATATTTTTTCTGTCCAATTTGTATTCCGGACAGATGCTGTATTTTATTTTACATTCCTAGTTGATGCTTATACACTTATGACACCGGGTTTTGGGGTGATTAGGGGTTGTCCTATATTGAAATTGTTTTAAAATATTATTATTTACACTGTAAATTCCATATTTTACTATTTAATTTAAGGAAATATAATTTCAAAAATATAAAAATGAGAATCAAATTAAGTATTTATGTTTGGCTTGCATGACAGCAGGGTCCGGCGCCATCACGACATTTAATGAATTTTGGGTCGTGACAATAAAGAAGTATAAATGAATTTCTTTTCTTTTTCTTTTTATGCTGAAGATAAATGAATGTCTGAACTTGATTAATAATGTGAAGAATAATATCTCTAAAATGGAGGCATGAATTTTGGAGAATATAGTTTTAGTTCATTTTTTTCCATCTTCTCGAATGTTGACAATATAAGAGACAAAATGCTGTTAGATAGCAAAACTGACTAATTAAATTTTTTATTTTTACTTTATATAATGATATGTGAATAACTTTGATGTTTAATTCCAAAATGAATTTAGTTTTCTACTCAAATGCTTAACTCCTAACTATTTAAAATGAGAATATTTTTGGAATCACAAGAAATTACTAATAAAGGTACGTAGATAACAGTCAGAGGTGGATTGATCCAAAACCAACGAGCTGCCTTCTAGAATAAAATTCATAAACGTAAAATTATGAATACGCTTTTAATAGCAGTCATAATTTTGCCATCATCTTCAACGTCCTTGTTTTGACCAATGGCTGGATGAACTGATCAGTTCTCTTCAAAACACTTTCATATGGAAGTCTACACAATTCTAAGTTCCAATCATATTAGAAACTATGAAAAACCAATGGCTGGATGAACTGATCAGTTCTCTTCAAAACACTTTCATATGGAAGTCTACACAATTCTAAGTTCCAATCATATTAGAAACTATGAAACTTGCGTGTAAAATTTGCATTTTTTAACTTATCTTAGTTAAATAAACATAGAATGTTTTTTATTAAATAATTAATACACTTATAAAAAAAATTCGCAATTGCATGTTGTCCCTCATCTATGGAAGTCTACACAATTCTAAGTTCCCAACATATTAGAAACTATGAAACCATGTAAAAAATTTATTTTTAAATTATCTTAGTTAAATAAACATAGAATGATTTTTTATTAAATAAGTAATATACTTATAAAAAATCTTTTGCAATTCCATGTTGTCTCTCATCTAGTTTTTAATGTAACGACCCGACCTGTCGTTTTGCCTTCTAGATTTCCGTTCCCCTAAATAAGACTCTCCGTATGTACTTTTATTATTTTATGGCTTGCGGGGATGATTAGTTCGGGACTTGGAAGGGTTCAGGTTGAATCGGAACACTTGGTTTCTCAATTTGTCTTTAAAATGTTAAGTTTGAATTTGGTCAACATTTTAAGTAAACGACATCGTAACTGGGATTTGATAGTTCCAATAGGTTCGTATGATAATGTTGGACTTTGGCGTATGTTCGGATCGGGTTCTGGATGACCCGAGAGCGTTTCAACGCTTAATATTGACAGTTGGCACCTTGAAGGTTTTTTAAGTTCTTTAAATTTGGTTTGAACTAGGTTTTAGTGTTATCGAGGTCCGTTCGAGATTTCAAGCCTGGGAATAGTTCCGTATGGTGATTTCGGACATGCACGCTAAATTCGGTGTCATTCCGAGTAGTTTAAGTATGTTTCGGTGCGTTCGGAGTAAATTGGAAGAACTTGAAGTTCATAAGTTGATTCGATTTGGTTTGGGGTGTGATTCTTAGTTTTGATGTTGTTTTATGCGTTTCGAGGGCTCGAGCAAGTTCGTTTTATGATTTCAAACTTGTTGGTATGTTTGGACGGGGCCCCGGGGGCATCGGGTGTGTAATGACCCGGCCGGTCGTTTTGAGTATTACAACCCCGTTCCCCTATTTACTGCTTATTCTGTACTTAATAGCTGTTACATGACTTGTCGGGGTAGTCAGTTCGGGTCCGGTAAGGTTCTCGAATAAATTGGAACACTTAGTTCTAAGATTTAAAGCTTAAGCTGAAATAGTTGATCGGATATCGACTAATGTGTAAACAACCCCGGAATAAAGTTTTGATGATTCGAATAGCTCCGTATGGTAGTTTTGGTTTTAGAAGCGTATCCAAAAAATTAATTGGAAGTCCGTAGCTAAATCAGGCTTGAAACGGCTAAAATAGAAATTTAAGTTTAGAAGTTTGACCGGGGAGTTGACTTTTTTGATATCAGGGCCAGAATCCGATTTTGAAAATTTAGGTCTGTTATGTCATTTATGACTTATGTGTAAAATTGGAGGTCAATCGGACTTGATTTTATATAGTTTCGTGTGAAGGGATCAAGGTAGATCCAAAGAAGATTGAGGCAGTGCAGAGTTGGTCCAGACCATCCTCAGCTATGAAGATCCGGAGTTTTCTTGGCTTGACGGGGTACTATCGCCGATTTGTTGAGGGTTTCTCTTTTATTGCCGCACCTATGACCAGATTGACCCAGAAGGGTGCTCCGTTCACGTGGACCGAGGAATGTGAGGGGAGATTTCAAAAGCTCAAGACAGCTTTGACTACAACCCCAGTATTGGTGTTGCCAACAGGCTCAGGGTCTTATACTGTGTATTGTGATGCATCGCGTATCGGTCTCGGCGTAGTTTTGATGCAAGACGGTAGGGTGATTGCCTATGTGTCCAGACAATTGAAGGTACATGAAAAGAAGTATCATGTTCACGACCTTGAGTTAGCAGCTATTATTTTTTGCCTTGAAGATTTGGCGGCATTATTTGTACGGTGTCCATTGTGAGGTTTATACCGACAATCGGAGTCTACAACATCTATTTAAACAGAAGGATCTTAATTTGCGGCTGCGGAGGTGGTTGGAGTTGCTTAAGGATTATAATATCACCATTCTCTATCATCCCAAAAAGGCCAATGTGGTGGTCGATGCTTTGAGTCGTAAGGCGGAGAGTTTGGGCAGCTTAGCATACTTACCGATAGCAGAAATGCCTTTAGCCTTAGATTTTCATGCCTTGGCAACCCAGATTTTTAGATTGGATGTTTTCGAGCCGAGCCGAGTTTTGGCTTGTCTGGTTTCTCAGTCTTCTCTTTATGATCGTATCATAGAGCGTCAGTATGATGACCCCCATCTACTTGTCCTTAAGGACACAGTTCAGTACGGTGATGCCAAGGAAGTCACTATTGGAGATGACGGTGTATTACGAAAGCAGGGTAGGCTATGTGTGCCCAATGTAGATGGTTTGCGTGAGTTGATTCTTCAGGAGGCTCACAGTTCGCGGTACTCCATTCATCCTGGTGCTGCAAAGATATATCAGGACTTGATACAACACTATTGGTGGAGGCAGATGAAGAAAGACATAGTGGAGTATGTAGCTAAGTGCCTAAATTGTCAGCAGGTGAAGTATGAGCATCAACGACTGGGTGGATTGCTTTAGAAGTTAGATACCACGACCCGAAATCTCACCACAGGCGTCGTGATGGCACTTAGTCTCTAAGACTAGGTAAGCCGATTACAATTACAATTCAAGTCATTTTTTAATCGAAATAAAAAACGAAAATAATTATAACATCTTCCCAAGACTGGTAATACTGAGTCACGAACTCTAACTGAATACATGCAATGATCTCAAAGATCAAATATACATTACTGTTCGATAAAAATGTACTCTAACTGAATTTGCAATGAATAATCCATAATGAAATTATCTCCAGAAAATATCAACTCAACCAAAATACGTGATTCGGATAAAAATCAAGGTGGCAATCACACCAAATCATCATATAAAAATAAATTCAACAAACAAGGATTTAGGCATGACAAATAGAGGATTTAATAAGTGCCAATAGTTTCCAATTTAGAACATAAGGGCATCTAAGAATTTTAGCCGATATAATTTGTACATATAAACCAAGTACGTACTCGTCACCTCGCGTACATGGTTTTCAATTACACAGTTTTTCACATAAGACTAAATGCCTAAGGGGTAATTCCCCCACTCAAGGTTAGGCAAGATACTTAACTTTTTGAAGTTATGTCGCTATTCCAAAATCGCCTTCTTGCTTGAATTGACCTCTGAACAACTCAAATCTATCCAAATTAATTGTATAACTTCATTAAAATTCATCGAAAATAATTTCGGATAATAAAATATCCACTTAAAATTTTATACTAAAAAGTTAACAAAAGTCAATGCGGGACTCGCCTCTCGGAATCCGACATAATTTTCATGAAATCCGAACACCCATTCCGATACGAGTTCAACCATACCAATTTTATCCAAATCTGACTCCAAATCGGTATTCGAATCCCAAAAATTCATTTTTATGAAATTTCTACAATTTTCCCCAAATTTCCATCTCAAAATAATGATTAAATGATGAAAGCAATGATATATTCATGTATGTTAACCAAATCTGAGTTAGAATCACATACCCGATGAATTTCTTGAAAATCCCATGAAACATCGCCACAAACCGAGCTCCCAAAGTCCAAAACTAAAATAATACCCTAACCCTCGGCTATATAGTACCACGTCTGATCTCCCAATGGGCGGTCTTCACATTTTCATGTGCTGCCGCACATTTTCAAGTTCTGCGGCCGCATAATTTTGAGTGCGGCCGGACTTCACTGTGCCAGCTTACCAGGCTTCAGTAAAATACCCACAACTTTCTGTACAAATGTCCAAATGATTCGTTCTATACCTTTATGGAAACTAGATTCAAAGAACTACAACTTTAGGTTTTGAGTCATCTCAAATTCATTGTGGATTAAAAGATATAAGCCTCTGAATTCAGACCATCGAATCTGCAGAACCCCTGAAGTGCGGCTGCACACAAAATTGTGTGGTCCGCACTTTTTCTCTGGAGTGCGGCCACACACAAAATTGTATGGTTCGCACGTTTCCTCTGAAGTGCGGCCGCACTTAAAATTGTGCGGTCCGCACTTTTTCAATAGTTCCAGAACAACATTAGAGTGCCGAAATGACCACACATCGCTCAAAACTCACCCCGAAACTCACCGAGCTACTCGGAATCCCGTTCAAATATACCAACAAGTTCCATAATATAACACAAACCTACTCGAGGCCTCATATCACATCAAAAAACATCAAAACGACGAATCGCACCTCAAATCAAAATCTATGAACTTTGAACTTTCAAATTCTATATCTTGTGCCGAAACACATCAAATTAATCCGGAATGACTTTAAATTTTGCACACAAGTCATAAATGACATAACGGAGCTATAAAAATTTTCAGAACTGGATTCCGAACCCAATATCAAAAAGTCAACTCCCCGGTCAAACTTCCCGAAAATTCAATTTTCGCCATTTCAAGCAAAATTCCACTACGGACTTCCAAATAATTTTTTGGACATGCTCCTAAGTCCAAAATCACCATACGAAGCTATTGAAATCAGTATAATTTGAATCCGAGGTCGTTTACACATAAGTCAAATCTCCGATCGACTCTTTTCCTTTAAGCTTCAAAAATGAGAATTGTTCTTTTATTTAAATTCTGAATCTTTCAAAAATCAAACTCGACCATACCCACGGGTCATAATACATATTACGAAGCTTCTTGAGACCTTAAGTCACTGAACGGGGTGTTAATTCTTAAAATGACAAGTCGGGTCGTTACACTCTCTCCTTTTTAAACATACGTTCGTCCTCGAACGTGCCAAGAATTATTCCGATGACATTAGATTACTGAGTGCATTATTTCACACATACTCACGGGTGATTCTACGTCACCATAAATTTAACAGGGGTTTGACAACATCATTTCAGTGGAGATTATTTGTTTTATTCACATTTATAAGCCTTTAAGCCAATTCCTTACACTCCAAATAAATTTCAAATTTATTACATCAACACACGGTATTAGTCTCAACCGGCTGTAACAATTCGTGCCTATGCACACATCATACGTATGTCCATAACTACATCTCTGGTCATAATAGCTGTTTATAATTAATTTTAGCATCCTCAATTAATCTCATCTTAAACAAAATCTCATATCTAATTTTCACAATACTGACGGCAACACACGAGGCATGAAGACCTCATAGTTATTTATCCAAATTATCGGGTCATATTTAACGCCACCTGGGTACTCACCTCGTAGGCTAAAACTCAATAATTACAACACGAATATGGTAAATTATGCACAGAGAAATTCATACAAGAATTTTTTTTCTTGTCCTTATATAACTTCCATCATAAGGGAGAATTTAATCATATAAATTTTTATCATAAGGATCTCGTCCTTATATAACTTCCACCGCGGCTCGTAGCCCAGTTTAAACATATCAAATCATATTAAAATGTGAGGATCTCGTCCTCAATTCCGAATCACAGGTATTTTGCACATCGTGCCAACCGAAATTTTTAATTTCCTCTCTTTCTTATTTTTAATAAATTTCGTAAACAATTTTCACAACACATAATGAACCCCCATTCCAATAAGGCTTATAATTCATAAAACTGAAACCAATTATTCTGAAATCACATCAAAACCCACTGTAGAGAGTATTAGAAAGTCACTTTTGGACTCAAAGTCCTCAATAGTGTACATAATAAAAATGATAGACACGGGTTAACACCATCAAATCTCCCAATAGGGATAAACACATAAATAGGTTTCGAAATTACGAAGCTCACCCATAAGTGGAGCATAATAGGAGGACTCGCCTCGATACTCAGAATCGAATCAAACTAAGGAAAATATTCCTTTATAACAAATCAGGATCGTACCTATAACGACACCATCTAGTGTAGAAGCCTCAGCCATACCATATCAATTATATCAACGGGTCCGGCCTCCCCCTCTAGGGCGCCCTCTACCCGCATGTCCTCTACCCCTAACTGACTATGCATGTGGGGTAGTAACTGGAATAGAGCTTGTAGCCTGAGTATTCTGATGAAATCTGCCTCTCCCAAGTCTGGGACAATCTCTCATGATGTGCCTAGTATCACCACACTGATAACAAATCCTCTGCAGGTTCGGCTGCTCATACTGAGTCTATGCCAGATAACTGGAATAACCATTATAGGAACCCTATGTCGGTGGTGCATTAAAAGAACTTACTGGAGTACTCCGAGTATTCTGAAATTGTTTCCATGACCCCGTTGATACTGAAATGTAGAATTATTAAGGACACAGAAATACCGCAAGTCCCAACATCATCCCATAGAAATCTCAGCTCTTAATCATATACAAGTTTCGGAGAACCTTTCAATTCCACATAAATACATCTCAGGCCAAAACTGATATAACACATGACCCCACAATCTGATCGTTGATAGTGGACTCCCATCACTTGGCGCGAAGCCATAGCACACATTTCGATGATCCACAATACTATCCTTCATCGCTCATATGACACTGGTTATAAGACACCTCAAGCCATTTATTTGGCGCATGTCATCCTCGTGACAGTTAAACTCGCTTCCTCCAGTGTCTTGGCTGCTAGTATGTACCCTTCACTAAATAGAAATCTCATACAAACCACATATTCTCTAATACCACCAAGTATCTTCAGATCTACATCCACCTCGTGACCCTACCATGATTGTGATTATTAGGCAACTAATTAAACCTTCTTAAGATCGTACTTATCAACCATGTATCAGAACCTGTTGTACCCCCATGTGCACAACTGAATAATCTCTCAATACTTCCGCATCCTCGATCTGGACGACACGTGGTAACAATGGTTGAGCAGCCCTGGCTCCCTTATAACCCCTTTGTAGTATCACGAACCATTGGCGCATAGTTGATACCGAGTGCGCAATTTCATACACGAGTGGATGCAAAAGAACATAAGATATATGTTTCAAGCTAAATAAATGTCGCACAATAAGGAATGAAAGAAGTGGAGATTTTTCCTACTAGCTCTATAGCCTCTCGAAGATAAGTATAGACATCTCCGTACCGATCCGCAAGACTCTACTAAACGCGTTCGTGACTCGTAGAACCTATGAAACTAGAGCTCTGATACTAACTTGTCATGACCCAAAATCCCACCACAAGCGTCGTGATGGCACTTAGTCTCTAAGACTAGGTAAGCCGATTACAATTACAATTCAAGTCTTTTTTTATAATCGAAACCAACAGCAGAAATAATTATAAAACCTTCCCAAGACTGGTAATATCGAGTCACGAACTCTAACTGAATATATGCAATGATCTCAAAGATCGAATATACAGTACTGTTCGAATAAGAGTTCACAGTACAATAAAATAAAAAGACTCCAAGGGACTGCGATGACTAAACAACTCTACCTTGAATCCTTGCGATCAATACACTAACTCTGCCCGAGTCCGATATCTCCAATACCCGGATCTGCACAAAAATGTATAAAAGTGTAGTATGAGTACACCACAGTCGGTACCCAGTAAGTATCAAGACTAATCTTGGTAGAGTAGTGACGAGGTACAGTCAAAGATACTAACTAGTCAAATAACCTGTGCAATATAGTAGTATACAATAGTACTGGAAAACAACTAGCAATGATAACAACAAAATCAACCAGTGATATAACAACAAGGCAACAAGAACATCATAATTATTGCTCAGACGAATAAGGAACACAAGTACAATCAATTAATCAAGTCCTTCAAATATAAATCATTCACATATTATTCTTTAAGTTAAATATCTTTCGAATATACTTCTTTTGAATAAATATCTTTTGAATATACTTCTTTCAAATAAATATATTTTCAAGTAAAAGTCACCATGTGACACCTCATTTCACAATCATAAAAATTACGGGTCTCAGCCCACTTTTATATTTTCCACGGCACCTCGTGCCCATATTTCTATCACAACCACACGGACAACTCACGTGTCAATAATAAAATTATCATATTTTTTCCGGCACCTCATGCCCATATTTTTTTCATAACCCGTCACGTACCAAAATATCTATGTATATAAGATCCGCAGGGTCAATTTATTTTCAATAAAGTAAGGTTAAAATTTTTAAATCAAGGAATCAGCAAAGAAATAAGTTTATTTTAGAAAAATGACATTTCAATTAAAATAAAGCATCAGATAACCTATTGATTTGGATATAAAATTTATTAAACTAAAACATACTAAAACTTTTCTTTTATTTAAAATAACTCTATCATCAAAAACAAGTACAGCCCAGAAATACAAATCCTCAATGTCTCGTACGAAAAAGTCAAGGTCAACACAATACAACAAGAAATACAAAACACTTAATATTAAGTCAAATAATACATCACGAAAAATACAAGAATTTACAAATTACGGAAAAATAAAATAACCAAAGGCAAGTGCAGCCATAGAGAAATATCAACAAAGGGCACTCCCGAGGTACCGCCTCGTAGTCCCAAATCATAAATAAATTTCAACAAAGGAAACTCCCGAGGTACCGCCTCGTAGTCCCAAATCATAAATAAATTTCAACAAAGGGCACTCCCGAGGTACCACCTCGTAGTCCCAAATTATAAATAAATTCATAACTTTTCTTTATATCACCGCGGGAGCCTTCACATTTAGTTTTTTAAAAATTATTTTTTTCGAAATAGCATCCCGCGTTTTAACTGCCCTTATCACACCGCATGGCTTCTAGTAGTTCCCCTACTAGCCACGCGTATCAAGCCCCCCTTATCTCACCGCATGCATTTCAACACCCAGACCTTATACCACCGCATGCGTATCAATATCACAATACATCACAATTCGCACCTCAAGTGCCCGATTATTACATTATAATACAACTTGCACCTCAAGTGCTCAAATATCACAACATATTATAAATTGGACATCAAGTGCTCAAATATCAAAACATATCACAAGTTGTACCTCAAGTGCTCAAATATTATAACATATCACAAGTTGCACATCAAGTGTTCAAATATTACAACATATCACAAATTGCACATCAAGTGCTCAAATATTACAACATATCAAAAACAATTGCGCATCAAGTGCTCAAATATTACAACTTATCATAGAAATCAATAATACATTATTTTTCACAATAAGGAGCCCATGGCTTGACCATAATGTGCACACAAAATATTAACAAAATATTCTGGAGTGAACAACTCAACTAAATAATATTTCATAATTTAACACTTTGCCTCAGTATGATTTACAGCCTTTATAACTCAATACCAATTTCAACAACATGAACGGAAAAGTAATTCATCAAGGAACAACACCTTCTTTAATCCAAAATAATTTTTTGGCAAATAGATTAATGCCTCATTTTAAAATTATTTAATAAATTATTTGCAATGAATAATCCATAATGAAATTATCTCAAGAAAATATCAACTCAACAAAAACACGGGATTCACATAACAATCAAGGTGGAAATCACACCAAATCATCATATAAAAATAAATTCAACAAAGAAGGATTTAGGCATGACAAATAGAGGATTTAATAAGTGCCAATAGTTTTCAATTTAGTACATAAGGGCTTCTAATAATTTTAGCCGATATAATTTGCACATATAAATCAAGTACATACTCGTCACCTCGCGTACATGGTTTTCAATTATACAGTTTTCCACATAAGACTCAATGCCTAAGGGGTAATTCCCCCACTCAAGGTTAGGCAAGATACTTACCTTTTTGAAGTTATGTCGATATTTCAAAATCTCCTTCTTGCTTGAATTGACCTCCGGACAGCTCAAATTTATCCAAATTAATTGTATAACTTCATTAAAATTCATCGAAAATAATTCCGGATAACAAAATGTCCACTTAAAATTTTATTCTAAAAAGTCAACAAAAGTCAACACGGGACCCGCCTCTCGGAAACCCGACATAATTTTTATGAAATCCGAACACCCATTACGATACGAGTTCAACCATACCAATTTTATCCAAATCCGACTCCGAATCGGTTTTCAAATCCCAAAAATTCATTTTTATGAAATTTCTACAATTTTCCCCAAATTTTCATCTCAAAATAATGATTAAATGATAAAAGCAATGATATATTCATGTATGTTAACCAAATCTGAGTTAGAATCACTTACCCCGATGAATTTCTTGAAAATCCCACGAAAAATCACCCCAAACCGAACTCCCAAAGTCCAAAAATGAAATAATACCCTAACCCTAGACTATATAGTACCACGTCAGATCTCCCAATGTGCGGTCCGCACATTTTCACGTGTTGCCACACATTTTCAAGTTCTGGGGCCGCATAATTTTGAGTGCGGCTGCACTTCACTGTGACAACTTACCAGGTTTCAGTAAAATACACATAACGTTCTATACAAATGTCCAAATGATTAGTGCTATAGTTTTCTGGAAACTAGATTCAAAGAGCTACAACTTTTGTTTTTGACTCATCTCCAAATTCGTTGTAGATTAAAAGATATAATCCTCTGAAGTCGGACCATTGAACCTACAGAACCCCTGAAGTGCGGCCGCACACAAAATTGTGCGGTCCGCACTTTTCCTCTGGAGTACGGCCGCACACAAAATTGTGCGGTCTGCATTTGTCCTCTACGGTCTGCACGTTTCCTCTGAAGTGTGGCCGCACTCAAAGTTGTGCGGTCCGCACTTTTCCAAAAGTTCCAAAACAACATTAGAGTGCCGAAATGCCCAGACATCGCTTAAAACTCACCCTGAAACTCACCGAGCCACTCGGGATCCTGTTCAAATATACCAACAAGTTTCATAACATAACATGTACCTACTCGAGGCCTCAAATCACATCAAATAATATCAAAACTACGAATCGCACCTCAAATCAAAATCTATGAACTTTGAACTTTTAAATTCTATATCTTGTGCCGAAACACATCAAATCATTCCGGAATGACTTCAAATTTTGCACACAATTCATAAATGATATAATAGAGTTAAGAAAATTTTCAAAACTGGATTCCGACCCAGATATCAAAAAGTCAATTCCCCGGTCAAACTTCCCGAAAATTTAATTTTTGCCATTTCAAGCCAAATTCACTATGGACTTCCAAATAATTTTCCTGGCACGCTCCTAAGTCTAAAATCACTATACAGAGCTATTGAAATCATCAGAATTCGAATATGAGATCGTTTACACATAAGTCCAATCTCCGGTCAACGTTTTATATTTAAGTTTCAAAAATGAGAATTGTTCTTTTAATTAAATTCTGAATCTTCCGAAAATTAAATTCGACCACACTCGCGGGTCATAATAAATATTACGAAACTGATCGAGACCTTAAGTCACTGAATGCGGCGTTAATTCTTAAAATGACAAGCCGGATCATTACATTAGAGATTCTAGAATGGAAACGGGAGCGAATCACTATGGATTTCGTTGTTGGGCTTCCACGGATTCAAAAGAAGTTCGATGCAGTTTGGGTGATTATGAGTAGATTGACCAAGTCAGCTCATTTCATTCCTGTGGTTACTACTTACTCTTCGGAGCTGCTGGCTCGGGTTTATATTTGTGGGATTGTCAAGCTTCATGGCGTACCTGTATCTATCATCTCTGATCGGGGTACATAGTTTACATCACGATTCTGGAGAGCTGTACAACAAGAGTTGGGTACTCATGTGGAGTTGAGTACAACATTTCACCCTCATACGGACAGACAGTCCGAGCGCATTATTCAGATATTGGAGGATATTCTTCGTGCGTGTGTGATGGATTTTGGGGGTGTTTGGAATCACTTCTTGCGACTTGCGGAGTTTTCTTACAACAACAACTATCAATCGAGCATTCATATGTCTCCATACGAGGCTTTATATGAGAGATGGTGCCGATCTCTTATGGGTTGGTTTGAGCGGGGTGAGGCTAGGCTATTGGGTACTGACTTGGTTCAGGATGCTTTGGAGAAGGTTAAATTGATTCAGGAGTGGCTTCACACGGCGCAGTCTAGACAGAAGAGTTATGCCAGCAGGAAGGTCTGTGATGTTGCTTACATGGTTGGGGAAAAGGTTTTGCTCAAGATTTCACCCATGAAGGGTGTGTTGAGAATCGGAAAGAAGGGCAAGTTGAGTCCTAGGTATATTGGGCCTTTTGAAATACTTAAGGGCAAGTCTAGTGTTTCATGTATCTATGCTTCGGAACGTTGGAGATCCATCTCATGTTTTGGATTTCAGCACAATGCAGTTGGATGGTAATTTGACTTATGATGTAGAGCCGGTGTGCATTTTAGACCGGAAGGTTTGAAAGTTGAGATCAAAGAACATAGCTTAAGTGAAAGTGCAGTGGAGAGGCTAGCCAGTCGGAGAAGCTACTTGGGAGATTGAGTGGGAGATGCAGAGCCAATATCCACACTTATTTTAGGCTCCAGGTATAATTCTAAACCCGTTCTATGATGAACGTTTATTTAAGATGTGGAGAATGTAATGACCTGGCTAGTTGTTTGAGTATTACAACCCCATTCCCCCATTTACTGCTCATTCTGTACTTAATAGCTGTTATATGACTTGTCGGGGTAGTCAGTTCGGGTCCGGTAAGGTTCTGGAATAAATTGGAACACTTAGTTCCAAGGTTTAAAGCTTAAGTTGAAATAGTTGTCCAGATGTCGACTTATGTGTAAACAACCCCGGAATAGAGTTTTGATGATTCCAATAGCTCCTCCATATGGTGATTTTAGACTTAGGAGCGTGTCCAGAAAATTATTTGGAAGTCCATAGCTAAATTAGGCTTGAAATGGCTAAAATAGAAATTTAAGTTTGGAAGTTTGACCGGGGAGTTGACTTTTTTGATATCGGGACCGAAATCTGATTCTAAAAATTTGAATAGTTCCGTTATGTCATTTATGACTTATGTGCAAAATTGGAGGTCAATCGGACTTGATTTGATAGGTTTCGGCGTTGAATGTAGAAGTTGGATTTTCTAAGTTTCACTAGGCTTGAATTGGGGCATGATTAGTGGTGTTAGTGTTGTTTAATGTAATTTGAGGTTTCGACTAAGTTCGTATGATATTTTAGGACCTGTTGGTATATTTGGTTGAGGTCTCGGGTGAGTTTCGGATGGTTAACGGATCGAAATTTGGACTTAGAACAAAGCTGGAAACTTTCTGTCATCTGATGCAATCGTACCTGTGGAATTTGGCTCGCAGGTGTGATCTCGCAGAAGCGAGCCTGGCATCGCAGAAGCGGATGGTCCGCAGAAGCGGATAAGGCATTGCATAAGCGACGCAATGGTCGCAGATGCAGCCTGGGCTAAGGGGGTCTTGGATCGCAGTTTCAGACGCTTCATCGCAGAGGCGAGTTCGCAGAAGCGAAGGCTACCACAGAAGCGGGAGAGTTACCGCAAAAGCGGAACCGCAGATGCGGTTAAAAATTTCGCAGAAGCGGAACCTCTGGGCAGTGTACAAAAACAAAAGGGTTCTGAGTTTTTGTCATTTTTGGACATTTCCTACACGGTTTTGGGGCGATGTTCAGAGAAAATTCACGAGAAAACTTAAGGTAAGTCACTTGTGATAATTGTTAGTCAATAATATTGGATTATGATTGAGTATTACGACTAGATTATATATTTTTGAGGTGAAATTAGCGGATTTGGGCCTAGGGATTTCAAAATAAGAATTTGAGATTTGGAGGTCGAGTTGATGTTAGAATTTGGTATGGTTGGACTAGTGGTCGAATGGGCATTCATATTTTGTAACTTTTATCGGGTTCCGAGACGTGGGTCCCACGGGCAATTATTGAGTTAAATTTTGGGGTTTTATTGAAAAATTTGTATTTTCATATGGAATAAATTCCTATAATTTGTATTGACTGAATCGAATTAATTGTGACTAGATTCGACCCGATCAGAGTCGGAAAATCGAGGAAAAGGCATTCTTATTGATTGATTGAGCTTGGCTTGAGGTAAGTGGCTTGTCTAACTCTGTGTGGGGGGGAATCCCATTAGAATTTGATACCGTTGTATAATTTTGTGATATGTGAGCGCCATATACGCGAGCTGACGAGTGTGTACACGGGCTAAAATTAGAAATATCGGTTCTTTCTGAGAAGTCTTCTTTTAAATTCTTTAACTGAGTTGCTTTAGTATATGTAGTGATTATGTTTAGTCTAGTAACACATGTCTACGTAGCCTAATTCTTACTTGCAATATGTGCAACATGCTTAGCTGAATTACCTACTTATTTGATTTGATTTAAATCTTTAACTGTGGGATTCTTGCTGTAAATTCGTTGTTTCCTTCGGATATCTGTTGCATATTTACTGTGGGACTACGAGGCAGTTCCTCGGAAGATCCTCTTGTACTGCATATTTACTTTTGCATACGAGACGGTACCTCGGGAGATCCCCCTATCTTGCATATTTACTTTGGGACTACGAGGCGGTACCTCGGCAGATCCCCCTGCTTGCATATTTAATTTGGGACTACGAGGCGGTACCTTGGGAGATCCCCCTGTTGAGCATTTATATTTGGGTCTACGAGGCGATTCTTCGGGAGCGCCCCTGTTGTTTACCTCTATTTGTTGTATTGTTACTTTTCTATAAATTATCGTCATTCACTTCTCAGTCATTTCATTAAATTATTATGTCTTCTGCCTTGTGAATTGCTCGTACGGTTGTGATAGAAATATGGGCACGAGGTGCTGTGAGATATGAAAGTGGGCTGAGACCCGAGATTTTTAGGATTATGAGTTGAGGTGTCAACCGGTGATTTTACTTGAATGAAGTTATATTCGAAAGATTTTAATTGAAAGGAATTATATCCGAAGGATATTACTTGAAAGAAACTATATTCGAAAGATCTTATTCGAAAGGTTTTTATTTGAAAGAATTATATTCGAAAGGTTTTATTTAAAAGAATTATATTCGAAAGATATTTATTCGAAAGAATTATATTGGGGGATATTTATTTGGAAGATTTACATTCGTAAGATATTTATTTGGAGGAAGTATATTCGGGATATATTTATTCGAAAGGATTACAATCTAAAGATTTTTATTTGAAAAACTTATAGATAAAAGATGTATACTTTGAAGGACTTGATTAATTGGTTGTACTTGTCTTTAATATTCGTATGAGCAATACTTATGGTGTTCTTGCTGCCTTATTGTTTATATCACTAGTTGATTATTGTTGCTATCACTGCTATTTGTTTTCTATTATTTTTTTATGCTATGCTGCACAGTTTATTTGACTAGTGAGTGTCTTGACTGTACCTCGTCACTACTCCACTGAGGTTAGTCTTGATACTTACTGGGTACCAATTGTGGTGTACTTATACTACACTTCTGCATATTTTTGTGCAAAGCCAGGTATTGGAGATATCGGACTCGGGCAGAGTTAGTGTGTTGATCGTAAGGATCCAAGGTAGAGCTTCTTGGTCGTCGCATTCCCTTGGAGTCTTTCCATTTTAACGTACTGTAAACTGTTATTCGAACAATATTGTATATTCGATCCTTGAGGTCATTGCATGTATTCAGATAGAGTTTGTGACTCAGTATTACCAGTCTTGGGAGGTTGTTTGAATATTTCCGCTATTGTGTTTTGACACTTATATTATATTATATGTTTAAAAAAATGACTTGAATTGTTATTATGATTGGCTTACTTAGTCTTAGAGACTAAGTGCCATCACGACGCATGTGGTGGCATTTTGGGTCGTGACAAGTTGGTATCACAGTTCTAGGTTCATAGGTGTTATGAGTCACAAGCAGGTTTAGTAGAGTCTCGCGGATTGGTACAGAGACATTTGTACTTATCGTGCGCATTTGTTGACTTAGAAATTCTAAACCCTTGTCTTTCTATTCTCTCACAAATGGTGAGGACACGCACACATGAATCCGATGATCAGATGCCCACGCCTCCTGTTGGAGCCGCAAGAGGCCGGGGCCGGAGTAGAGGCCGAGAAAGACCACGTGGTGCAGTCAGAGCATCTGCACGAGCTGCTGCAGCAGAGCCACCAGTTTCTCCAGTTGGAGAGCAGTCACTGATAATCGGCTTAATGTATGCATATTTTGATATATACCGCCTCACATTTTGCTCATGTCTCGATGATTTGAGATGTTTAATATGATCATTTGTGCTAAATTTTGGTATTTCTATGTGTAGGGATCATTCGGATGCAATTTGGGACGAAAGGGCGCGAATTGGAGCGAAATCGGGACAAAAAGGCAAAAAGTGAAACGCAATTTACAGCAGCTAAAATATTTGAGCGCCAGGGCTAGCGCCCCACGCTGCCCTGGACGCTCAAGACGCGAAAGTAGCCTTTTTCGACTAGGACTCGGTTATTTCGATCCCTAGACGCCCACAACTCATATAAAAGCCAACCTAAACCTATTTTAAGGGAGGAGGACGTTTTGAGAGAAAAAACACAAGCACAGAGCCGCCATGGAGGCCGAAATTCATCAAGTTCCATCTTTCTCTCACCAAACTTAGTAATTTTTATGTTTCTTTGTATGATTTGTTATTTGGCTACCATGTCTATGTGGAGCTAAACTTCACGTTCTAGGGTTGTGGTTCTTTCATGACTATTGTTATTCGGATATTGATTTTGCCTTCTTGATTTATCATATTGGTTTATTTATTCAATCTTGCGCTTAATTATTTAATTGCTTGATCACCAATTGAATACTATCTACGAATCTAGAATTGAACTCGAAAGTGGGAATTCTATATTGCATATAGGATTGAGTAGAGCAAGTTCTTGAACTCGGGCATCGGGGAACGGATTCGTGGTTAGGATAGACATATACCTAATTGCCTTGCTTGGTTGATTTACAGGAATTATAAATGCGTTCTTGTTGATTCTAACTCCATAGACATATAGGCGTTAGGTTAGCTTGAATAGGCGAGTAAGAACTCGACAGATTCTTATGAGCAATATTAACCCTGTCAACCAATAAGCTAGATAAATTAGTCGGTCAATTCAATTGAAGAATACAATAGGATTGTTAGATAGCCCATAACCCTAGATCGTTTTCATTACATTGATATCATAAAAATCTGCTCTTTCTCTGTTCAAAGTTTATTATTTATATTTTTTTATTTAATTAGTTTAGAATAAAATATTTTTAGGTTTAATTCTTGTTTAGATAATTAGGATAGTCTAATTTAGTTAATAGTTAATCATAAGTCCTCGTGGGTTCGACATCCGAATTTTAGTCAGCGCCCCACAGACAGCATGGGGCGCTGGCTGTGGCACACTTTACAGAGAACAAAGAGTTTGAGTGCCAGGGCCAGTGCCCCACGCTGCCCTGGATGCTCAAGACGGGAAGTCTCCTTTTTGACTAGGACTCGGTTATTTCGACCCCTAGACGCCCCCAACTCATATAAAAGCCAACCTAAACCTATTTTTAAAGGGGGGACCGTGATTGAAAGGAGGGAGGAGGCACAAAACACTCAAAAACAAGGATTTAATCAATTCTTCCATCCCTTTCCTAGTATTCATTGATTTTATGTTTGAAAACATGATTTTTGATGATTGTATGAACATGAGTGGCTAAGAAACCTATTGTTCTAGGGTCATGGGTATACATGAATGTTGATGTTTGAAGTTTAATTTGACGAAGTTGATTTTATCATATTGGGTTGTTTATTTAATTCTGTTTTTAATTATTTTGCTGAGTAGCTAACAGTGAAATCCTATCTACGAATCTAGAGTTGAACTCGAAAGTGGGAACTCTAGATTGCATATAGAATTAAATAGAGAAAGTTCTTAAACCCAGGCATCGGGGAACGGATTCACAATTAGGATAGATATATACCTAATTACCTTACTCGGTTGCAATACAAGAATTGTAAGTGCGTTCTTGTTAATCTTAATTCCATAGACATATAGGTATTAAGTTAGCTTGAATAGGCGAGTAAGGACTTGACAGATTCTTATGAGTAATATCAACCATGTGAATCAACAATCCAGATAAATCAATTAGTTATTTTGAACTAAGCATACAACATGATTGTTAGATAACCCGTGACCCTGGAATATTATATCCTATTGATTGTTATTCAAAAAATATTTAAGTGTTGTGGTTGATTCCTAGTATTTCATTACTTGATAGTCTTTCGGTAGTAATTTAGAAAATTATCTATTTTGTAAGAAATAATTTGAATCGATAAGCTATTCGAGTTTGAATTAGTCAAAAGTTAATCATAAGTCTTCGTGGAAACGATACTTTATTCACTACTCTATTACTTGACGATCATGTATACTTGCGTGAGTGTGTTTGGCTGCAACAAGTTTTTGTAAATATTTTATTTTTATAACTATTTGATTTTTCTCTTAGTGTGTTTCTAGTTCTTTCACCATGACATCTGCGGATGAAATATGTGGAGGTAAGGTTATTGATGAAAAATCTTGGTTGACGGAAGACTTATATGGCCCGTTATTTTGGGCTTGTCATGACCTGAACTCTTGGAAATCTGAATTTGAATATGGGAGTAAGGGTTGGTATTGGGACGAATATTCTCGATTAAGGGAATATGCGAAACGACGTTGTCTTCTGACAACATTGGTGAATGATTGGTCTAAGGAGAGAGATGATCTTGCACATAAAATTGATAATTTTGGCTTGGCTGTGCATAACTTGGATGCAAATTTGAATGAAAAGGTTGATGCGTGTAATGGCCAACAATTTAATGATGAGTTGTGTGAAGCTAAAAAAAATCTTTTAGACCAAATTGAGGAGCTAAAACGAGAATACCAATCATTAGACCATGTTTTTCTTGAGGATGCCAATGTTGAGAAGAATGCTCTAGATTCATATGAGGGAATAGATAACATTACTTTGGGAGACTTGAGTGTGTGTATATATGGGGATGTAAATAGTAGTACAATTCATGAGTTAAGGCGCATTAGACCTCATTCCAATCATTTTTCCACATTGTGTTTAGATAGTAAGATAGTAATCGAGCCATCTGAGCCAATGAGGGGGTCAAAGGGTGGGGATGAAAGTGCCTATATTCTTGAATTTATTGTGCCAAAAAGCAAAAATTACATTCCTCATCTAAAGGCCGAGAAGTGTAGAGTGAAAAATTTATTACTTGGCCTGGTTATCGTTGTAGCCCCACCACTGGAGCATAGACGCATACTGGATGCCATGTTAGGGGCTCAATTCATAAGTTCGAGGTGGAGGCAAAAAACGGTTCACGTCATGCCGCTACATTAAATTAGGCACTTGTTGGGAGGCAACCCAGCTTTACTGCTTTATTTATTTTTGTTTATTTTATTATTTTTGTAGTGTTGTTTTGTTCTATAGGATTATGAGCATAGGAAGAAAAGTCACTGGAAGCGTGCAAAAGCGAGCCAAATGGTTGGAACTAGTGTGAGGTAGCCGCACAAAGGACCATCCATGGGAGAAGTCTGAGTACCCCGTGAGCTGCTATTGCTTCGGCCTTTGGTCTTTCAGGGAGTTTCTTGTCCACCCTTTTTATTTTTACTTTATTTGTGCATTGAGGACACTGCACTCTTTTAAGTGTGGGGTGGAAGATTCTCTATTCTTTTTATAGTATTATATTAGTATATTTTTAGTTTCTTATCTTTTTATTGTTAGCTAGCTTCTTATTTTTGATAGAATAGTTAGTAGAATTAATGGTGTAGTATAGTAGTAATAGTAGTAATTAAAAATAAAAAATGAAAAAAATAGAAAAAAATTGAGAAAAAATTGAAATTTTGTTTTTGGACTTTTCCCGATGATGGATCTGTTGGACAATTTTCTTGAGGGATTAAAGTCTGATTAAAAATACAAAAAAGATTTCCTTTTGTTTTTCTTAGGTAGTTAGGTAGTATCCCTTGGTTTTTCTTTCGGCATCGGTTCTTTTCCAAGGGTGTAGCTCGAACCGGAAAATTTAGTTTAGTTTTTTTTTTAGGAGTAGGATAAGGGAGAAAATCAAGATTGCTCTGAAGTACCTGTTGACATGTTTGATGTTGGCAAGTTAAGTTAGGGCATGCGCTATGTCTTCCTGCATATATGATTTGAATTGTAATGCCCAAGTAAATTAAGTAGCCTACGCTTTGACGCCTTTTTCTCAGTTGATTGACTTGTATGCCACCTAGTGCAGTGTTGCTTAAAAACTTCTCAACTTGATATGCTTGCTTGACCTGAGAGTCACACAGAACCGTCTTGAGTGAGTCAAGTTCCATGCGTGTGTAAGGATTGTGGATATTCTGTGCTATCTTATGTAGTCTAGAACTTGCCCTGTGTGTTAATCAATGCGAAATCATTAAGTTGTGCTACTCTAAGAGATGACATAGGCGTTTCTTGCTTGACCATAAAGGTGTTTGTCACTGACAAATAGAATTTTTCCATTGCTATCCCCTTTGAGCTTATAGACCGTTTCCTTGGCACCCACATTACAAGCCGTACTCCTACTTTGTTCTTAATGTGAGATTGTTGAACCTTTACCTCCTAAGGCACTTAGTCACTATAAGAAGTAAGGTGAGAGATTGGGAAGTGGCTTTCGAGTGGAACCATGGAAGGACCCTTAAGGTGCACTAAAATTGTGAATAAAGGTCACTAGCTTATGAACTTCAATGTATGGAGTGTGTAAAAAAAAAAAAAAAAATTTGCAAGAAAGAGCAAACAAAAGTTCAAATAATGTAGAAATACACACCTCCTAATCCTTCTCACTCGTGCTAGTGAAACCATAGAGGTGTTTGATGGAAAAGAGGGCTATGTTAGTTATGGTGTATGACAAGTGAATGGGTTGCGAAGCAATTGCGCTTGAATTGTGAGTGTAGTGTATTAAAGTGCTTAGGAGGGTTAGTCACTACTCCTAAATGTATCCTACCTGTCCCTTAGCCTACATTACAACCTTAAAGTCCTAATTGATCCTAGATTTAACTAGCTTAGATTAGTAGAGATGTACACTACGGGCAAGCTTATGGTACGACCACGGGATGCACATGAATTCTTTGTGAGAGTGAGTGAATGTTGTTCAATTGTGTGATGTCCTTAATTTATGTTCAATGACATATTTAAATTTGTGGACTACTTTGATATTCACTCTTTTGCTTGTGGTGAGGGTACTTGATCTCATGACGGATTGGTGATATTGTACACTTTCTTGTGTTGGGTGAGTGCGTGAGTTGAGGATGCTTAGTGGTAACGAGTCGTCTCTTGAGGTAAGGTGGTTGTGGAGAGGTTGCTTGAGTTGATTGAGTTGGTTGAAAAACATTGAGTATACTTGGGCTATTTAAAAATGGGAAGAATGTGAAATTTGTGTGTTCATGCTTAATTGCCGACATCGATCATAGTCAAAAGGTAGGGTGTTTGATTGAGTTAATTGTGAGGTCCTCTTTCATAGTGCTAAGTATGTTTTGGGGGTGCTAATATAGTTCCATTGCTCGAGGACGAGCAAGAGTCTAAATGTGGGGTGTTGATAATTGACTTAATGTATGCATATTTTGATATATACCGCCTCACATTTTGCTCATGTCTCGACGATTTGAGATGTTTAATATGATTATTTGTGCTAAAATTTGGTATTTCTATGTGTAGGGATCATTCGGATGCAATTTGGGACGAAAGGGCGCGAATTAGAGCAAAATTGGGACAAAAAGGCAAAAAGTGAAATTTGAGGGCCACAGCCAGCATGGGGCGCTGGCTGTGGCGCAATTTACAGCAGCTAAAATATTTGAGCGCCAGGGCCAGCGCCCCACGCTGCCCTGGACGTTCAAAAAGGTGAACATGTCCTATTTCGACCGGGACTCGGTTATTTTGACCCCTAGACGCTCCCAACTCATATAAAAGCCAACCTAAACCTATTTTAAGAGGGGAGGACGTTTTTGAGAGGAAAACACAAGCAGAAAGCCTCTGTGGAGACCGAAATTCATCAAGTTCCATCTTTCTCTCACCAAACTTAGTAATTTTTATGTTTCTTTGTATGATTTGTTGTTTGGCTACCATGTCTATGTGGAGCTAAACTTCACGTTCTAGAGTTGTGGTTCTTTCATGACTATTGTTATTCGGATATTGATTTTGCCTTCTTGATTTATCATATTGGTTTATTTATTCAATCTTGCGCTTAATTATTTAATTGCTTGATCACCAATTGAATACTATCTACGAATCTAGAATTGAACTCGAAAGTGGGAATTCTATATTGCATATAGGATTGAGTAGAGCAAGTTCTTGAACTCGGGCATCGGGGAACGGATTCGTGGTTAGGATAGACATATACCTAATTGCCTTGCTTGGTTGATTTACAGGAATTATAAATGCGTTCTTGTTGATTCTAACTCCATAGACATATAGGCGTTAGGTTAGCTTGAATAGGCGAGTAAGAACTCGACAGATTCTTATGAGCAATATTAACCCTGTCAACCAATAAGCTAGATAAATTAGTCGGTCAATTCAATTGAAGAATACAATAGGATTGTTAGATAGCCCATAACCCTAGATCGTTTTTATTACATTGATATCATAAAAAATATGCTCTTTCTCTGTTCAAAGTTCATTATTTATATTTTTTTATTAATTAGTTTAGAATAAAATATTTTTAGGTTTAATTCTTGTTTAGATAACTAAGATAGTTTAATTTAGTTAATAGTTAATCACTAGTCCTGGTGGGTTCGACATCCGACTTTTAGTCACTTTATTACTTGACGATCGCGTATACTTGCGTGTGCGTTTGGCCGCAACATGATTGTTAGATAACCCGTGACCCTGGAATATTATATCTTATTGATTGTTATTCAAAAAATATTTAAGTGTTGTGGTTGATTCCTAGTATTTCATTACTTGATAGTCTTTCGGTAGTAATTTAGAAAATTATCTATTTTGTAAGAAATAATTTGAATCGATAAGCTATTCGAGTTTGAATTAGTCAAAAGTTAATCATAAGTCTTCGTGAGAACGATACTTTATTCACTACTCTATTACTTGACGACCACGTATACTTGCGTGAGTGTGTTTGGCCGCAACAATTTTTTGCGCCGTTGCCGGGGACTTAGAAATTAGCTACTTGATTGAGTTAAGCTTTTATTACTTATTAGTTCAAGTTTTAATTTTCAGTTTGCCTTGTTTGTGTTAACGCAGAATCTTCTCTTGAATGCGGAGGACTAGAAGTGCAAACAACCTCCTTCCTTTTGATCCAGAGATTGAACGAACACTTCATAGAGTGAGGAGGGAAGTCGAAGCTAGAACGAGAATAGAAAGAGAGTTGGACATCAAAGTTCAACCACAACCAATAGAGATGGCAGGTAATGAGGAGCGTCCGGTGATAGAAGCCACAAGGCCCAATCTTGCTAATATGACTCAGGCTATCGTAAAGTCTGATATCATGGGGCATTTTGAACTCAAACAATACATGGTACAGCTGATTCAGTCCACAGGGCAATATGTGGGTGTATCTCATGAAGACCTGCAGATGCACATTCAGAACTTCTTGGAAATTACGGACACTTACAATTATCCGAATGTTTCCAAGGACTATGTCAGGCTGACACTATTTCCCTTTTCATTGTTGGGGGAAGCTAAGGAATGGTTGCAAAAGGAGCCTGCGAACTCAATCCACACTTGGGATGATTTAGCAAGGAAATTCCTAATTAAGTTTTTCCCTACTAAGAAGACCAAATCGCTGAGGAGCCAAATTCTTGGGTTCCACCAACGGGATGGAGAGACACTTCGTCAAGCTTGGGAAAGATACAAGAAGCTACTCAGAGACTGCCCACATCATTGTCAGACTGACGAGGTATTGGGTCACACTTTTGTTGATGGGCTAGACGAGGCATCAAAGATGAATCTTGATTCAGCTTGTGGGGGTAGTTGCATGGCAAGGCCGTATAGTGAAATACAACTCTTGCTAAATAACTTCACTGCTAATGACCATAATTGGCAAGGAGATGGGGACGCAAGAAGAGCAATTAAACAGAAGGCAGCCGGGGTGATTGAGCTTGATGACTTCTCAGCCATGAGAGCAGATATTGCAAAGCTGGCAAATCAGATGAACAGAATGACAATGCAACAAACACAATAGATGCAGCATGTACAATAGATGTCTATTTGTTGCGAACTATGTGGTGACAGTCATATGAGTGACATGTGTCCCACAAATCCTAAATCTATATACTATGTGGGGCAACAAAACAAAGGTCCGATGAATCAGCATGCACAATATGGGAACACTTACAATCCAAGTTGGAGGAATCATCCTAACTTCTCATGGGGAGGAAATCAACAGAATCAGAACCAGTATAGGCCCCAAGGAAATTTCAATCAACCTCAGAAACCACCCCTACAAACAGAAGAGAGTACGAATGACTTGCTGAAGAAGTTGTTGCTTGATAATCAACAGCTCAGGACCGATTTCAGAAATTTTGAGAGGCAAATGGGACAGTTAGCAACAAATCAAAACACTAGACCTGCAGGCGCTTTTACCAGTGATACAGAGAAGAACCCTCAAGTTAATGCAGTTACACTCAGAAATAGGAGGGCACTAGAAGAAGTGCCAAAGAAGAGAAAGGACAAACCTATACCTGAGAGGGAGCTGATCCCTAAGGCAATACACGAGTCAAAGAAAAATGATGCAAGTTCAGAGCGAATGGAGGCTGCAAGGCCACCACCACCTTTCCCCCAGAGATTGCAGAAAAATAATGACGATCACATGTTCAACAAATTTCTCTCTATGTTGAGTCGGGTTCAATTAAATATTCCATTAGTGGATGTACTTCGTGAAATTCCAAAGTATGCTAAGTACATAAAAGATATAATGGCTCACAAGAGGAAATTGACTGAGCTCGAGACAGTTGCACTTACTGAGGAGTGCACTTCAAGGGTCCAAAACAAGCTTCCCCAAAAGCTTAAGGATCTTGGCAGCTTCACCATTCCAGTGTGAATCGGTAATATTGATGTGGGTCGTGCTCTTTGTGATTTAGGTGCGAGCATAAATCTGATGCCATTGTCCTTGTTTAAGCAATTGGGTCTGGGAGCTCCAAGACCAACCACTGTGATGTTGCAATTATCTGACAGGTCCATAGTCTACCCCGAAGGAGTGATTGAAGATGTGTTACTGCAAATTGGGAAATTTATCTTCCCAGCTGACTTCATTATTCTAGATTTTGAGACTGATGAACAAGTTCCAATCATATTGGGACGACCTCTCTTGGCTACTGGTGATGCAATAATTAAAGTGCGAGAAGGTAAAATGATTATGAGGGTAGACAACGAAGAAGCAGTCTTCAATGTCTACAAAGCAATCCAACTTTCCCGCCACTATGAGGAGCTCTCTATGATATCTGTTGTGGAGGTGGATGAGCAACTTCTTGACACGAGTGTATATCTAAACGACTCTCTAGAAAAAGCAATCATGTTGTTTGATAGCTTGATGATTGATGATGAGGTTGAGGAGATGATGCATATCCTAAATGCATCATGTGCTTACATGCAAGGAATACACCCGTTTGAGCCCCTGAATAGGCCAAGTGGCCCCCTCCAAAGCCGTCAATTGAAGAAGCTCCAAAATTGGAGCTTAAACCCCTACCCCTCACCTTCAATATGCTTATTTGGGTAGTTCTGACACTTTACCTGTTATTGTTTCTTCTGACTTGTCTAAATTGCAGGAAGAAAAGTTGTTGAGAGTGCTACGTGAGCACAAGCGAGCAATTGGGTGGATGATGTCTGACATCAAAGGCATTAGTCCAACTTTCTGCATGCATAAAATCTTCATGGAGGACAGACACAAGCAAAGTGTAGAGCAACAATGCCGCCTAAATCCAATCATGAAAGAGGTGGTAAGAAAAGAAGTGATTAAGTGGCTTGATGCAGGTATTGTATTCCCAATCTCTGATAGCAAATGGGTAAGCCCCGTTCAATGTGTGCCAAAGAAAGGGGGATGACTGTAGTGGTTAATGAAAATAATGACTTAATTCCTACAAGAACTTTCACTGGGTGGAGAATTTGCATAGATTATAGAAAATTGAACAATGCCACCCGAAAGGACCACTTTCCCCTCCCTTTCATTGACCAAATGCTTGATAGGTTAGCAGGCCAGGAATACTACTGTTTCCTAGATGGTTATTCGGGTATAATCAGATTGCTATAGCCCTAGAGGACCAAGAGAAAACCACATTTACGTGTCCCTATGGCACGTATGCGTTCAAGAGAATGCCCTTTGGTCTCTGTAATGCACCTGCGACTTTTCAAAGGTGTATGATGGCGATTTTTACTGACATGGTTGAAAGATTTGTGAAAGTATTCATGGATGATTTTTCTGTGTTTGGGTGTTCTTTTGATAATTGTTTAATGAACCTTGATAAAGTGCTTGCTAGGTGTGAAGAGACAAACTTGGTACTCAACTGGGAAAAGTGCCATTTCATGGTACGTGAAGGTATAGTCTTGGGGCACAAGGTGTCAAAAGATGGTCTACAGGTGGATAAAGCAAAGGTGGAGGCGATTGAAAAATTGCCCCCACCGACATCCGTCAAAGGCATTCGCAGTTTCTTGGGCCATGCAGGTTTTTATCGTCGATTCATTAAAGATTTTTCAAAAATTTCTTCTCCATTATGCAGGCTTCTAGAGAAAGATGTCACCTTCAAGTTTGATGATGCATGTCTAAAAGCATTTGAGGAGCTAAAGGGAAGGTTGGTGACTGTACCAATTATCATCGCCCCAGATTGGGGACTGCCATATGAGTTGATGTGCGATGCAAGTGACATAGCAATCGGAGCTGTTTTGGAGCAAAGAAGAGATAAAATATTTCACTCCATTTATTATGCGAGCAAAACTATGAATCCAGCTCAGATGAATTATACAGTTACTGAAAAAGAGTTGCTTGCAGTGGTGTGGGCGTTTGACAAGTTCAGATCTTATCTAGTGGGAACTAAAGTTATCGTCTACACAGATCATTCAGCTATCAGATACTTGTTTGAAAAGAAAGATGCCAAGCCGAGGCTGATTCGTTGGGTCCTCCTCTTGCAAGAATTTGACTTAGAGATCCGAGATCGAAAAGGGACAGAAAATCAAGTGGCTGATCACTTGTCCAGATTAGAAAGTCGGAACCATGTAACTGAAGGAGGGTCAATCAAAGAAACATTTCCTGATGAGCAGCTATTAGCATTCACCTCAGGTAAAGCCCCATGGTATGCAGATTATGTGAATTTTATTGCAAGTGGGGTGACACCACTAGAATTAACACCTGATAATAGAAGAAGATTCTTACATGATGTGAGGCTCTACATATGGGATGAGCCATTCTTATATAGGCAATGCGCAGATCAATTGGTGCGAAGGTGTGTTCCTAAAGAAGAGATGAATGCAATATTGCATGGCTGTCATGCTTCGCCATATGGAGGTCATCACGGTGGGGATAGAACCGCCCAAAAAGTGCTACAATCAGGTTTCTATTAGCCAAAATTATTTAAGGATGCATATGCCTTTGTTAAAAATTGTGACAGATGCCAAAGAATCGGAACTATCACAAAGAAGCACGAGATGCCCTTGCAAAATATTTTGGCAGTAGAACTTTTTGATGTTTGGGGGATTGATTTCATGGGACCGTTCCCATATTTTAATGGGCACAGGTACATCTTGGTGGCGGTCGACTATGTTTCTAAGTGGGTGGAGGCCATTGCTCTTCCTACTAATGACGCAAAGGTAGTGGTAAGCTTTGTAAAGAAGCACATCTTCACGCGCTTTGGGACTCCAAGAGTGTTAATAAGCGACAGAGGAACTCACTTTTGTAACAAATTGCTGAATAATGTTCTTGCAAAGTATGGAGTTAAGCACAAAGTTTCCACTGCCTATCATCCTCAAACGAGTGGTCAAGTAGAAGTTTTAAACAGAGAAGTAAAGCAGATTCTGGAGAAAACAGTAAGTGGAAATAGAAAAGATTGGGCAGGGAAGCTGGATGATGCATTATGGGCATATCGAACCGCATACAAGACTCCCATAGGTACTTCTCCGTACAGGTTGGTTTATGGGAAGGCATGCCACTTGCCCATCGAGCTTGAACATAAAGCTTATTGGGCGATCAAAAAGCTAAATATAGATATGGACTCAGCTGGTGAGAATAGGTTGCTGCAACTCAACGAGCTTGATGAGTTTGGATTGCATGCATATGAAAATGCCAAATTATATAAAGAAAAGATGAAGAGGTGGCATGACAAACACATTCAACATCGAGAGTTTGAGCCGGGTCAAGAAGTTCTTTTGTTCAATTCAAGGTTGAACCTATTCCCTAGAAAGCTTAAGTCCCGTTGGGCAGGTCCTTTTGTTGTGGTAAGTGTGAGGTCTCACGGAGCGGTGGAACTACGTGATAAGAGCTCAAGTGGTACCTTCTTGGTAAATGGCCAGAGAATAAAACATTATTGGGGTGGTGACATTGCACGTCACAAGACCTCAGTGGACTTAGCTGATGCTTAAACATGTGTTGAGTCGTGCCGCGACGTTAAATTAGGCGCTCGTTGGGAGGCAACCCAATTTTTTACCGCTTTCGCAGCATAGTTTTTTTTCTTTTCTTTTGTAGGCTACCAAGTTCCAGTGGTCTGACTCTTGTGAATGTAGTTTTTAGGAGCTAAAGAATCAATTGCCATCTGCGCCAGTGCTCACTCTCCCAGAAGGAACAAAAGGTTATGTGGTATATTGTGATGCCTCAGGTATAGGTTTGGGGTGCGTATTGATGCAACATGGGAAGGTGAATTCTTATTCATCAAGACAATTGAAGAAGCATGAAAAGAATTACCCGACTCATGATTTGGAATTGGCTGCAGTAATATATTCTTTGAGGATATGGTGGCGCTACTTATACGACGTCCATGTTGACATCTACGCAGATCGCAAGAGTTTACAATACGTCTTCAAGCAGAAGGAGTTGAATTTGAGGCAGCGTAAGTGGCTTGAATTACTAAAATATTACGATGTCGAGATATTGTACCATTCCGGTAAAGCCAATGTTGTGGAAGACGCTCTCAGTCGTAAGTCAATGGGAAGCTTAGTACATATTGAGGCAGGTAGACAGGGGTTGACTAAAGAGCTTCATCAGCTAGCCAATATGAGAATCAGATTGTTACACACTGAATGACGGAGGTGTTACTATACAAAATACATCAGAATCATCTTTGGTAGCCTAGGTAAAAGCACGACAATATGAAGATCCTACCTTAGTACGATTGAGAGAGAGCATTTAGCAGTGTAAAATTACTGCTTTCGAGATCGGAGGAGATGGGGCACTAAGATACCAGGGCCGATTATGTGTGTCTAATGTGGCAGGGTTGCGAGAGAAGGTTATGATTGAGATTCATCAGTCCCGATACTCTATCTATCCCGGCTCGACAAAGACGTTAAGGAACAGTATTGGTGGGATAACATGAAGAAGTCTATTAGAGAACTTGTAGCCCAGTGTCCTAATTGTCAGCAAGTAAAGATCGATCATCAGAAACCCGATGGATTGATTCAGAATATAGAGATTCCGACCTAGAAATGGGAGGTGATTAATATGGACTTCATTCTTGGATTACCTCGCTCTTATCATTAGTTTGACTCCATCTAGGTGATAGTTGATCGACTTACAAAAATGTGCCCATTTTCTAGCAGTTAAGACAACTTACACGGCTAAAGATTATGCGAAGTTGTATATCAAGGAGATTGTTAGGCTTCATGGTGTGCCGATATCTATTATATCAGACCGAGGCGATCAATTTACGGCTAACTTTTGGAGGTCTTTTCATAAGGTTTTAGGCACACAAGTGAATCTCAGCACTGCATTACATCCGCAGACTGACGGACAAGCTGAACATACCATTCAAACACTTGAAGATATGTTACAAGCATGTGTTCTAGATTTCAATGGGAATTGGGATGACTATCTGGCACTCATAGAATTCGCCTACAATAATAGCTACCATTCCAGTATTAAAATGGCCCCGTACGAGGCACTGTACGGGAGGAGTTTTAGATCACCAGTTGGATGGTTTGAAGTTGGTGAGACAGAATTATATGGGCTAGATTTGATTCACCAAGCCTTTAAGAAGGTGAAAGTGATACAAGAGCGACTGAGGACGGCACAAAGTAGGCAAAAGTCTTATTTCGATGTCCGACGTCGTGATATGGAATTTGAGGTTAGTGATTGAGTTTTCATGAGGATATCACCGATGAATGGTGTTATACATTTTGGAAAGAAGGGTAAGCTGAGTCCGCTGTATATCAGGTCGTACAACATTCTTCGACGAATTGGACAGGTTACTTATGAGTTAGAATTTCAATCCGAATTGGAATTTGTTCACCCGGTATTCCATGTATCTATGTAGAGTAAATATATTGGAGACCCTTCTCGGGTCGTCCCTATAAAAGATGTACAAGTTTTAGAGGATCTATCATATGAAGAAGTGCAGCGGCTATATAATATCGACAACTCCGCAAGCTGAGAACAAAATATGTAGCTTCCGTCAAAGTATTGTGGAGGAACAAGAATACGAAAGAAATGACATGGGAAGCAGAAGAGGAGACGAAGTCTAAATACCCTTACCTGTTCTAGATTGAAGTTAATCCTATTGGTCTTAAACGATACAAGGGTGTATAAGAGCGGTTAACAAGTATTAGAAGTTAAACGAATCAAGGATGTTGTAACCCATATTTTCGGGTAAAACTAAAGGTGATTTATATTACCAAGAGGTCATATTTTAAGGTATTTGAATCACATAATATCCATATCATAAGTCTTGAAATCAAGCGAGTTATGAAATAAAAGTAGACAAAAGTTGTCGCAACATACGTTCATAACTTTACTTAAACTTTAGGTCGAATGTTACTACGCTTTTCTCCCAATTTAATTGGAATTACGGGGTGATCTACCCACAAAATGGAAGATCTATAAGTCTAGTTTCCAATGTATAAACCGTTCATCGATATGATCTCGGAGTAGAGAAATATTCGCGTTTTTGCGAGACTGCCCCAAGCAGCTCTCTATGGGGCCCACATAAGCGGTTGAGACATACGGATATATATAACACACCTCAACCCCGTTTTAAGTAATTATTTTTCAGTATGTTCAGACCTTAGAACCCTAAAAATACTCTCTCAAGGTTCTCTCATGATCCAAGACCAAAACAAAGGGCAAATAACACAAATCAAAATATCGGGAATCCCGTGGCACTAGTAAGTTTCTTGTTTTTCTTGTTGCTGATTTTTGTGTTGTTCCAGCTCGTTTGGGAGGTTGTTTTAAGTGGCTTATGTTCTTTAAAATACTCCCTCAAGTTTTTAATATCAACTCTAGGTTATTTCAAGTTTTCTAAAGTGATTCTAGTGCCGAAAAACTCTAATTGATTGCTAGTTTCGCTTCCTTGTTCTTGTGGCAGCATTGGAGGGATATTTCGTGGTCAATTAAGGTCAAATTGGAAATTGTTATTTCTGTTTAAAGGTAAGGAACCTATTACCCTACATGTATTTAAGATTATCCAAGTTACGACTAAGTCGTTGAAGCTAGAACTTGTGAGATATATATCGAAAGGCTTGCTAGTAATATTGTTGGTTGGTGGACTATTTTGTGAGGCTCAATATGATTATTATTGATGTTGTTTGGGATGTTTGGAGGTTGTTTTCACTTGTGGGAAGTCATATAAATAGGGGAGGTGTTGTTCGTTTCATCGTAAAATAGTTTGCGTTTGATACATAATAGTTACGACGCTTAAACGATAACGATAGTGTCATTTCTCTTATTGTACACTAAGGAGTCGTGATATTTGCATATATTGAGGTTTGGAAGTATATACAAGGTATGTAAGGATATCCCTTTCCTTCTTTTGCATGACTCCGATTGTACATAATGTAATGAACGAGCTTTGAAATATACTCCACTCTTAGAAGCTAGCAGTACTTACATTTTTTCCCTTATTATGGAACGATTGATGTTGATGTTACTTCTCTTATTCTTATGTTATCAATATTATTGGTACTTCCTGATTCTTTTAATATTCTTGATTAAGCGATAATAATAATAACGTGTACGGAGGATACCAACCTTACATCACTCCGAAAGGTTCAAAATGTGATTCCAATGAGTCCAGCACGCATCATATATATGTATCTATTTTACTCTACCAAACCACACTATAGTCGATGGGGTACGGAACCTATTGTGCAACCACTGATCAGTTGGGCTTTATCGAGCTCCATGTGGCCGGGTACGATTCTACTGAGCCTTATAATGGCCGGGTACATTATTACCGAGCCTATTACAGTTGGGTACAATATGATGATGATGATGCCCATATATATATATATATATATATATATATATATATATATATATATATATACACACACATGCATTTCATGTCAGTATCCCTCAAAGGTACCCAGATGTTACAGGTTATATATTCTCTATCCCTGTTTACATTACTTTTCTTACTTATATTTTCTTGCCTTACATACTCAGTACTTTATTCGTACTAACGTCCTTTATATTTGTGGACGTTGCATGTCGTGCTGTAGGTCCTAATAGATAGGTAGGCGAAGCTCCCCCACTATAGTAGGCTGCCTAGTTTAGCGGTTATTGGAGAGATCCCTTCTCCGGACTTGCCGTGGTCTTGGTATGCATTTTTGTTATAGACATTATGGGTATGTCGGGGCCCTGTCCCGACAATGTTGCAGAAATTATGTTCCTTTAGAGGCTCATAGATAGGTGTCGACTCATGTATTGTTTGGATTGCCTTGTCGACTGATTTTTGTTGTATAGTCTCTCATGGCAGCTTGTCAGCTCGTACCTTATACATAGCTTCATGACAGCCTCGTCGGCCCATGTTATATATGTTCATGCCATTATCTGTCATTGTTGGTTGTTTAGGATTCATGTCTACCATTTATATTGATCTCGTCGGCCCTTATAGATAACAAGAAATGTTAGATAAAATGTGCTTTGGTGCTCGGCAGGTATGGCCCGGGTGCCAGTCATAGCCCTCCAGTTTGGGTCATGACATTCAAGGTACATCTGCCAGCGTCCGCAGAACTTGGAGTCCCCCTCTATCCTTAATATGTTGTCTTCTTGATTTATCTTTAGACTCTGATGTATTGAGACACTCAGAATAAATTCTTAGAAGCTTGTGATTTATTTCTACCGGGTTTTGGGAGATTATAGTTCTTTGACTTGCAGTTTTCATTTATTACAACTAATGAGGTTTGAGTTTCAGACTCTTATTATGTTATTCCGCAATTTGTTAGGCTTACCTAGTCTTAGAGACTAGGTGCCATCACGACATCCTACGGAGGGTGAATTGGGGTCGTGACAGGGTGTTAATCGGACGAGGCGCGAAATTCATTTAGACTTGGAAGAGCAACTGAAGCACTAGGTTTCTGGTGTAATCGCACCTGCGGAGGGCTAGCCATAGGTGTGAGCTCGCAGAAGTGATCCATGGGCCGCAGAAGCAGCACAGCACAGGCTGCCCAGTGATCGTAGAAGCAGCAAAGGGACTGCACCTGCAAAAATGCAGGTGCGAAGAAAGCCATCACAGAAGCGGGATGAGCACGCAGGTGCAACACACTCACCGCAGAAGCAGTCTCGCAGAATCGAGCCGCTGGTCGTAGAAGCGAAGAAGTCAGCTGAAGGGGAGGACCGCATCTGCGAGGCCCTTTCCGCAGATGCGGAGCCGCAAGTGTGGAAATCACTGAAGGCAGAACCTTCATTTAAGTCGAGGTTTGAACATTTTGGTGTCATTTATTTCACTCTTTGGGGCGATTTGGGAGCTGGTTAGAGCGGGGTTTTCACTAACTATTTGAGGTAAGTAATTTGTACCTAATGTGAGTTAAATACATAGTTTATGGGTAGATTTTAACATGTAAATTGAGAAAAATTGTGGGTTTAGTTGAAAAACATAGGTTTTGATAAAAATGGGATTTAACCACAAAAATGGTTATGGAATTGAGTGACAACTATATATTTGAATTCATGAGGATATAGGTAACATCTTTCTTCAAACATTTTCGGAATCCGGGCACGTGGGCTCAAGGGTGAATTTTAGGAATCCTTCAAATTAGGGTTGGGTAATCACTCTAATAGTTTGAATATGAACTTTTGAACATGTATTGACTAATTTATATAACATTTGGCTAGTTTTGGATTGTTCGACATCGAGTTGGGATTTTAGAGCAGAATTTTGATCGGAAAGTGAGCCTTGAGACGAGGTAAGTCTCTTATCTAACCTTGTAAGAGGGAATTTACCCCATAGGTGATTTAAACTATTATTTTCCTCTAAATGTGGGGGCTACGTACGTACGAGATGATGAGAGTCTGTGCGTAGCTACTATTTATGCTGTGTCCGGGTAGTTTAGGACCCAAATCATGAATTATTTGAATGCCATACCTTATTTGTTAATTAAAGTGCCTACAATATATTAAACTTGTTAGAGGAATTGTGAAGGATCGCTAAGGGAATTTGTACTACATTGTGTGCTAGACTTTAATATCGTTAAGTCGAATGCTTACAAAGTATCCTCTCTTCTTGTGGAGCGGGCTGAATACCTCAGCAGTAGATAGATGCATCTATGGTTTGTGCTGCTCGACTCTCGGCAATGTACACATTATTCTAGATCGGGCCGTACGACCTCGGCATAATCGTGCGTGTTATTACTCAGAGTTTAATTATATATATTTGATATCATTTCATGGCTTGAGAGGTTAAAAGTATACATGATGGAATTAATTTGGGACTTACCATATGTGAAAGAAATTCATTGCTTCATGCTTGTCATTGAGTTGTTATTATTATTATTTACATAACCCTTGCAATTTAGAACTTCTGTACTTTTATTGGTAGCCCATAGTAAGTGTCGATGTCGACCCCTCGTCACTACTTCTTTGAAGTTAGACTTGATACTTACTAGGTACATGTTGTTTATGTACTGACACTACACTTCTGCACTGACCGTGCAGGATCTGAGACAGATGCATCTGGCGGTCCTACCGGTGTGCATCCCAGATAACCCGAGGCCAAATGGTGAGCTTCTTCCCGAGCTGTTTTGCAGCCCCTAAACTCTCTCTTTTGTATTTATATTTTGTCTACTCTATTTCGGACAATAGTTAGAGTTTTTTATTGTAATGACCCAACCGGCCATTTTGACGTTTAGAACCCCGTTCTCCTAAATAAAACTCCCCGTATGTACTTTTATAAATTATGACTTGCGGGGATGGTTGGTTCGGGATTTGGAAGTGTTCGGGTTGAAATCGGAACACTTGGTTCCTTAAGTTGGCCTTAAAATGTTAAGTTTGACTTCGGTCAACATTTTGAGAAAACGACCCCGGAATAGAATTTTGATGATTCCAACAGTTCCGTATGGTGATTTTGGACTTAGGAGCGTGTTCGGAATTATTTTTTGGAAGTACGTAGTTAAATTAGGCTTGAAATAGCTAAAATAGAAATTTAAGTTTGAAAGTTTGACCGGGGAGTTGACTTTTTGATACCGGAGTCGGAATCCAGTTTCAAAATTTTCATAGCTCCGTTATGTTATTTATGACTTGCATGCAAAATTTGAGGTCAATCGGACTTGATTTGATAGGTTTCGGCGTCGTTTATAGAAATTGAAAGTTTCAAAGTTCATTAGGCTTGAATCTACGCGTGATTCATGTTTTTAGTGTTGCTGGATGTGATTTGAGGACTCTACTAAATTCGTATGATGTATTAGGACTTGTTGGTATATTTGGTCGAGGTCTCGAGGGGCTCGGGTGAGTTTCAGATGCTTAACGGATCATTTTTGGACTTGACTTGATAGCTGAAGTTCTGGTTTCTGCAGGTTCTGGTTTCCTTCTACGCGATCAAGTGAGAAGGTATGCGATCGGGTAGGGTTAATTGGGAAGCTAAAATTTTGTGCTATGCGATCGCGTGGGCGAGTCCGCGATCGCGTAGGTTTGGCAAGCTGTGCTATGCGAACGCGTGGCTAAGACCGCGTTCGCGAAGAGGAAACGAGGCAGAAGCTGGGCCACAGGCTTAATGCTTCGTGATCGCGTGAGAAGGCTCGTGATCGCGTACGCTTGCGGAGACTGTGCTTCGCAATCGCGTGGAATTTTCCGCGATCGCGTAGAAGAAATCACTGGGTAGATTGTTTAAGTTCTGAAAATGGGACTTCGTCCCATTTTTCATTTTTAACGATTTGGAGCTCGGATTGAGGCGATGTTTTGGGAGATTTTCAGAGAAAACATCGGGGTAAGTGTTGTTAACTCAATCTTGGTTAGATTACCCGAATCCATCACTGTTTTTAACAATTAATTGGTGATTTAAGTTGGAAAATTTTGAAAACCTTCTTGGATAGATTTGAGGACTTGAGTGTCAAATTGTTATCGGAATTTAGTTATTTTGGTATGGTTAGACTCATGATTGAATGAGCGTTCATATTTCGTAACTTTCGCTGGATTCCGAGACGTGGGCCCCACGGTCAATTTTTTACTTAATTTCAGATTTTATTTAAAAATGTAGTATTTTCTTATAGAGTTGATTCTATAATTTTTGTTGACTGTATCGAATTAATTATGACTAGATACGATTCGATCGGAGTCGAAAAATCGAGGAAAAGGCATACTACTTGGTTAAATTGGAGCAAGTCGAGGTAAGTGACTTGTCTAACCTTGTGTGGGGGAAATTTTCCCTAGGATTGGTATTGAAGTGATAAATTGAAATGTGTTGAACACGAGGTGACGAGTGTGTATACGAGATAAATGTGAAAGATTATGCCTTTAAATTGTGTAGATCGTTGTTGCATATTAATTAAATAATTTTACCTTGTTATATTCTTCATAATTGATTTAAATATTTATATTTTAAATTTGCTTGACATTTTCCTGCTAATTGTTTTACCCGTTTAGTTGAAACTTGGTTTCTTTTATTCTGTTCATATTGAAGGTGATTTTCTTTTAAATTAAATATTATTAATATGAATTATTGATATTTTAAATTTGGTATTGAAGCAACGCACAAAAAATTTGAAATACTATTTTGTTAAGTTATTTATTCCTTAATATTTTTGTGAGATTTCTTACTCATTGTGATGGAGCAGTGAGCTCTTTATTATGAAAAAATATTGTTGTTGATTTATTTTGGCAAATTGAAGTATTTGGGCACTTGAGGTGCAAATTGTGATATATTGTGATATTGATACGCATGCGGTGGTATAAGGTCTGGGTATTGAAACACATGCGGTGAGATAAAGGTGGCTTGATACGCGTGGCTAGTAGGGAAAACTACTTGAAGTCATGCGGTGTGATAAGGATGGCTAAAACGCGCTATTTCGGAAAAAATATTTTCTTTAAAATAAATTGTGAAGGCTCCCGCGGTGATATAAGAAAATGAGATATTGTGAATTTATTTATGATTTGGACTACAAGGAGGTACCTCGGGAGTGCCCTTGTGGATATTGATTTATGGCTGCAGTTGCCTTTGATTATTGTTGTAATTTTCTTAAAGTTGAAAAGAATTCTGTTTTGCTTCCACGAGGTATTAATTGCCATTATTTGGTGTAATTAAATGGTGACATACTACTTGATTCATTTTCATTGTTATTTTATCTTATTATATTATTAAACATTTTACCATGTTATTATTTATTTTTCAGTAGGGCCTGACCTGACCTCGTCACTACTCTACCGAGGTTAGGCTTGGCACTTATTAGGTTCCGCTGTGGTGTACTCATACTAAGCCTCGGCACATATTTTTGTGCAGATCCAGGTACATCTTATCAGACTAGACATCAGTAAACTAGTTGTATGAGGAGACTTCGAGGTATATCTGCCAGCGTCCGCAGACTCCGGAGTCCCCTTCTACCTTACTATGTTGTCTTCTTATTTTCTTTAGACTCTGATGTATAGAGACATAGAGAATAAATTCTTAGAAGCTTGTGACTTATTTCTACCGGGTTTTGGGAGTTGAAATTGTTTGAATTGTAGTTTATTTATTTCAGATATCTATTATTATTCCTCATTGAATAGGCTTACCTAGTCTTAGAGACTAGGTTCCATCACGACCTCCTACGGAGGGAATTTGGGGTCGTGACATGTATATTCTACTAGTTGCTATCACGACCCAAAATCCTAACCTGTCGTGATGGCGCCTATCTTAGTACTAGGCAAGACGACAACATCAATAACCCACGATTTCCTTTAAGTTTGAAAACATAATGTTTAATACAATACCAAAAATCTAGAAAATTCAGATACAAGTATTCCCAAAATCTGGTGTCACTAAGTACATGAGCATCTATACATTACAAGCATAGAAAACACAGTCTATAATAGTCTAAGACCAAATACAATAAACAAGAGATAGGGAAGGAGAGACAAGATCTGCGAAACACGACAGCTACCTCTGGATCTCCGAAAAATCAACCGTGCGAGAGAATCAATACCCACTGTATCCGGAATCACCTGGATCTGCACACGAAGGGTGTAGTATGAGTACAACCAACTCAATACGTAACAATAATGAATAAAGAACTGAAAGTAGTGACGAGCTTCTCAGCTAAGTCCAAATACAATGCTTTCTAATATAAAAGAGTAGGCATACTTTCAAGTTCAAACTTTAAGATTTCACTGAAATTTCATATCAAGTTTGACCGAAACAGAAAATAATGTATTTTTTTTTCAAAATTTCCAAAATAGTGATATATGACAACTGAAATGCAGCAAATAATGAAATCAATGCATCCTCTTAGAGTAACAGTCACTCAGTCCTCCCATTCACTCCAACCTCACAGTCACTCTTTCCTCACAATCACTCATCACTCGGCACTCACACTCGACACTCGCACTCAGTAGGTACCTGCACTCACTGGGGGTGTGTACAGACTCCGAAAGGGCTCCTTCAGCCCAAGCGCTATAACAAGCCAATCATGGCATAAATCAATAAAACATGCTGCGGCATACAGCCCGATCCCATAAATATCCTCATAATTAGGCCCTCGGCCTCACTCAGTCATCAACCTCTCCAGTCTCTCGGGCTCTCACAAATCATGATGAGCAGCCCAACAACAATGATATGATGCAACAATAATGAACAAGAGAGACTGAGATGTAATATGCAAGTAAAAACTTTGACTGAGTACAAAATAGTAATTTAACAGATAATTCAACATGTACACGAGTAGTTTAAACATAATTTATAGTTCTAACAGTGTCAACACATGGTTTAAACATAATTTATAGTCAATTTCCCTAATACGTGGAAAAATGTACGAGTAGCAACAATTTATTCAACAACACAGATCCATGGAATTGACCAAGTCACAATTCTTATGGTGCACGCCCACAAGCCCGTCACCTAGCATGTGCGTCACCTCAAAACCAATCATATATCGCAGAATCCGGGGTTTCATACCCTCGGGACCAAATTTAGAATTGTTACTTACCTCAATCCGAGCAATTCTTTATTTCAATAAGCCTTTTCCTCGTGATTCGGCCTCCAAACGCCTCGAATCTTAGTCAAAATAATTCGATACAATCAAGACGAGGTATAGGAATCAATTCCATATGAAAATGCTAAATTTGACAAATAAATCCGAAATTAACTCAAAAATAAATAGTGGAACCCACGTCTCGGAACCCAACAAAAGTCACAAAATATGAACGCTCATTCAACCACGAGTCCAACCATACAAAATTTTCTAAATTCTGACTCCGATTCGGCCTTCAAACCCTCAAATCAACTTTTGAAATATTTCTATTCTAATCCCCCAAATCATGAAATAAGTGCTGGAAATAATGTTAGATTCATGAATAACGGACCAAATCAAGTTAAGATCACTTACCCCAATCCAATTTGTGAAGTTTGCCTCTGAAAATCACCCAAACCGAGCTCCCCAACTATTTTTATGACAAAAATGGCCAAAAGACCTGTTTATAGAGCCTCTGACATTTTCAAATGCCACAGGTAGCGTGGGGCACTGCCTGTGGTTAAATTTCCAGTATCCCAAAAATTTTCAGCGCCAGGGCTAAAGCCCCACGCTACCCTGGGCGCTGGCGGCGACGGAAAATCATTTCCGATACGGAAATGGGCATAACTCTCTCATCGATGTCCGAATTCGACGATTCTTTTTGGTATGGTTCCGAAATTTCAATACGGATCTAATGCTTCAATAAAATATGAATTTGGAGCTCATTTGCTTAATGTGATATCACTTATTCTCGAAGAAACGACGTCGGAACATTCTACATTTGATGCCGAAACCTAGCAAATCAAGTCCGATTGACCTCAATTTTTGCACACAAGTCATAAATGACATAATGGAGGTCTTTCAATTTTCAGAATTAGATTCCGGCCCCGATATCAAAAAGTCAACTCCCCGGTCAAACTTCCAACTTAAATTTCTATTTTAGCCATTTCAAGCCTAATTTAACTACGGACTTTCAAATAATTTTCCGGACACGCTCCTAAGTCCAAAATCACCATACGGAGCTATTAGAATCATCAAAACTCTATTCCGGGGTCATTTACACATAAGTCGACATCCGGTCACTATTTTAGCCTAAGCTTTAAACTTTGGAACTAAGTATTCCAATTCATTTCAAAACCTCACCGGACCCGAACCAATAACCCCGGCGAGTCACATAACATCTATAAAGTATAAATCGAGCAGTAAATGGGGAAAATGGGTTGTAATACTCAAAATGACTGACTGGGTCGTTACATTCTCCCCTCTTAAGAATGAGTTTAGAATTATACCTGGAGTCTCAAATAGGTGTGGATATTTGCTCCGTATGTCCCACTCTGTCTCCCAAGTAGCTTCTCCAACTGGCTGACCTCTCCACTGCACTTTCACTGAAGCTATGCTCTTTGATCTCAACTTTCAAACCTGTCGGTCCAAGATGGCCACCAGATCCACATCATAAGCCAAATTACCATCCAGCTGAACCGTGCTGAAATCCAAAACATGAGTCGAATCTCCGATATACTTCCGGAGCATAGATACATGAAACACTGGATGTACACCCGATAGACTAGGTGGCAAAGCAAGTTCATAAGCCACCTCTCCAACCTTCTTAAGTATTTCAAAAGGTCCAATATACCTAGGATTCAACTTTCCCTTCTTCCTGAATCTCATAACACCTTTCATAAGCGAAACTCGGAGTAGTACCTTCTCTCCTACCATGTAAGCAACATCGCGAACCTTTCGGTCGGCATAACACTTCTGTCTAGACTGTGCCATGCGAAGTCGTTCCTGAATCAATTTAACCTTTTCCAAGGCATCCTAAACTAAATCAGTACCTAATAGCCTAGCCTCACCCGGCTCAAACCAACCCACCGGAGACCGACACTGTCTCCCATATAAAGCCTCATACGGAGCCATCTGAATGCTCAATTGGTAGCTGTTATTGTAAGCAAACTCTGCAAGTGGCAGAAATTGATTCCAAGAACCCCCAAAATCAATGACACAAGCGCGTAGCATATCCTCCAATATCTGAATAGTGCGCTCAGACTGCCCATCCGTCTGAGGGTGAAATGTTGTACTCAGTTGAACCTGTGTACCTAATTCTCACTGTACTGCCCTCCAAAACTGTGATGTAAACTGTGTACCCCGATCTGAAATGATGGACACTGGCACAACGTGTAGGCGAACAATCTCGCGGGTATAAATCTCAGCCAACCGCTCCGAAGAATAAGTAGTACCAACTGGAATAAAATGTGCGGACTTGGTCAATCGATCCACAATCACTCAAACAGCATCAAACTTCCTCAAAGTCCGTGGAAGCCTAACTACGAAGTCCATGGTAATACGCTCCCACTTCCACTCTGGAATTTCAAGTCTCTGAAGTAATCCTCCCGATCTCTAATACTCGTATTTCACCTGTTGACAATTTAAATACCGAGCTACAAACCCAGCTATATCTTTCTTTATTTGCCTCCACCAATAGTTCTGCCTCAAATCTTGATACATCTTCGCGGCACCTGGATGAATGGAGTACCGCGAACTATGAGCTTCCTGGAGAATCAACTCACGCAAACCATCTATATTAGGCACACATAGCCTGCCCTGCATCTGTAATACACCGTCATCTCCAATAGTGACTTCCTTGGCATCATCGTGCTGAACCGTGTCCTTAAGGACAAGTAGATGGGGATCATCATACTGGCACTTTCTGATGCGATCATATAAAGAAGACCGAGAAACCACACAAGCCAAAACTCGATTCAGCTCGGAAACATCCAATCTAACAAACTGGTTGGCCAAGGCCTGAACATCCAAGGCTAAAGGCCTCTCTGCTACCGGTAAGTATGCTAAGCTGCCCAAACTATCCGCCTTACGACTCAAGGCATCGGCCACCACATTGGCCTTTCCGGGATGATAGAGAATGGTGATATCATAATCCTTAAGCAACTCTAACCACCTTCGCTGCTGCAAATTAAGATCCTTCTGTTTAAATAGATGTTGTAGACTCTGGTGATCAGTATAAACCTCACAATGGACACCGTACAAGTAATGTCGCCAAATTTTCAAGGCATGAACAATAGCTTCTAACTCAAGGTCGTGGACTAGATAATTCTTCTCATGTACCTTTAACTGTCTGGACGCATAGGAAATCACCCTATCGTCTTGCATCAGTACTGCACCGAGACCAATGCGCGATGCGTCAGAATACACAGTATAAGACCCTGAACCTGTAGGCAACACCAATACTAGAGCTGTAGTTAAAGCTGTCTTGAGCTTCTGAAAGCTCTCTTCACATTCATCCGACCACCTAAACGGAGCACCTTTCTGGGTCAATTTAGTCATAGGCGATGCAATATATGAGAAACACTCCACGAAGCGACGATAATAACCGTCCAAGCCGAGAAAACTCTAAATCTCGGTAACTGAAGATGGCCTGAGCCAACTCTGAACTGCTTCTATCTTTTCCGGATCTACCTTAATTCCTTCACTGGACACTATGTGTCCCAAGAATGCCACCGAACTAAGCCAGAACTCACACTTAGAGAATTTGGCATAAAGTTTCTCTTCCCTCAGCCTCTGTAGCACAATACTCAAGTGTTGTGCATGTTCCTCCTAGCTAAGTGAGTACACCAGGATATCATCAATAAATACCACAACAAATGAGTTAAGATGCGGCTGGAATACACTATTCATCAAGTGCATAAATGTTGCTGGGGCGTTGGTCAACCCAAAAGACATTACAAGAAATTCGTAGTGACCATAACGAGTCCTGAATGCCGTCTTTAGAATATCCGAATCCCTAATTTTCAACTGGTGATACCCCAATCTCAAATCAATTTTGAAGAACACCCTCGCTCCCTGAAACTGGTCAAATAAGTCATCAATACGCGGCAAATTATTCATAATTGTAACTTTGTTAAACTGCATGTAATCGATGCACATCCGCATAGTACCATCTTTCTTTTTCACAAACAGAATCGGTGCACCCCAAGGTGACACATTAGGCCTAATAAACCCCTTTTCAAGGAGTTCCTGAAGTTGCTCTTTCAATTCTTTCAGTTCAGCTGGTGCCATACGATACGGAGGAATAGAAATGGGTTATGTGTCCGACACCAAGTCAATACTGAAATTAATATTCCTGTCGGGTGGCATACCCGGCAGGTCTGCAGGAAATACATCCGAAAAATCTAGCACTACCGGTACTGAATCAAGTGTAGGAGTATCTGCATCAACATCTCTCACAAAGGCCAAATATGACAAACACCCCTTCCCCACCATACGTTGGGCCTTCAAATAAGAAATTACTCTGCTGGGAACATAATCTAGAGACCTTCTCCATTCGACCTTTGGCAACCCCGGCATTGCCAACGTCACGATTTTTGCGTGACAATCCAGAATAGCATGACATGGAGACAACCAATCCATACCCAGAATTACATCGAAATCAACCATACTAAGCAATACGAGATCAACTCTAGTCTCTAGTCCCCCAATAGTTACCACACACGACTGATACACACGGTCCACAATAATAGCCGGTGTAGATACACGAACAGGTGAAACTAAGGACTCACGGGGCATATCTAGATAATGAGTAAAGTACGATAATACATACGAATAAGTAGAACCAGGGTCAAATAATATAGATGCCTCCCTGTGGCACACTGAGACAATACCTGTGATCACTGCATCTGAAGCAACAGCATCTGGTCTAGCAGGAAAAGCATAGAATCGGGCCTGACTGCCACCTGATCGGCCTCCCCCTCTTGGGCGACCCCTAGCTGCTTGACCCCCACCCCGAGCTAGCTGGGCGGATGGCGAAGTAACTGGTGCTGAAGTCGTAGTCTGACTCCTCTGCTGCACTGGACCTCCCGGGTGACGAGGACACTGTCTCCACATATGTCCAAATTCATCGCACTCAAAGCAGCTCCCCGGTACTGGTGGTAGTGCTGACTGAATCGAACCCCGAGAACCAAAATAACTGCTAGAGGCACCCGGTGCAAATGAACCCTGAACTGAAGGGGCACGCGATGAACTCTGGGCTGGAAGGGCACCGAGAGATGGATGATCCTGATGAGAACTGTATGAACTATGGCTGGATGATGCACCACGGTGAACTGGATGACCCGTCTGAGCGTGTCTGCAAGGACGACCTCTACCGCGGTAAAACTGACCCCCTGAAGGAACACCGCTGAAATCACCTAGTCCACAAGGCCTCTTAGCCTCCCTCTCTCCATGCTCTTGGCTACGGACCATCTCTATCTGCCGAGCAATGTCAACTACCTCATCAAAAGTAGCACCTGATACCCTCTCCCGAGTCATAAGTAACCGCAACTGATATGTAAGGCCATCAATGAACCTACTAATCCTCTCCCTATCAGTGGGAAACAACCAAAATGCGTGACGAGCTGACTCAGAAAATCTCATCTCGTACTACGTCACAGATATGCCATCGTGACGTAACTGCTCAAACTGTCTGCGCAGCTCCTCTCTGCGAGACTGTGGCACGAACTTCTCCAAAAAGAGAACGGAGAATTCCTGCCATGTAAGTGGTGCTGCACCAACTGGCCTGCATCTCTCATAAGCCTCCCACGATCTGAAGGCAGCCCTAGAAAACTAAAAAGTAGTGAACGAGACCCCACTGGTCTCCAGAATACCTACTGTCTGAAGCATCCGCTAGCACTTATCGAGGAAACCCTGAGCATCCTCTAACTCAGCACCGCTAAATGATGGAGGTCGAAGCCTCCCAAATCTCTCAAGTCTCCTCTTCTCATCATCTACCATAATGGGGACTACCGGGGCCTAAACAGCTGCAGTCGGCTGGCTGGTAGTGCCCCAGGTATCTGAAGTCCATGTACTACCTGCTCTGGAGTACGGGCAACAGGGGTATGAGTACCTCCCCCAGCCTGAGAAGTGGTGGGTGCGGCCTGAGCCGAAACCACCTAAGCAAGGCCAGTGCAAATTGTCAACATCTGAGCCAAAGCCTCCTGTAGGCCTCGAATCTTAATGGGCACAGCTGGTGCATGAGCGGGTCCCGCCGACTCAACTACATTTGGAATCTTCTCTTGAGCTGGAGCAACTGGTGGTGCTACAGGTGCTGCTCCAACTGCTGTACGAGCGACACCTCGACCTCTACCTCGGCCCTGGCCTCTACCACGGCCCTAATTGTTGGCACTAGTGGCTGATCGTCTGATCCGGTAGTACGTGTTCTCACCATCAGTGAGAGAATAGAATAATTAGAATTTTAGTTTTCCGGAATCAACAAGTTCGCACGATAGAATACAAGAAAGTGAAATTTTTCTAAGGGTTCGGCAGCCTCTCGAAGATAAGTACAGACGTCTCTGTACCGATCCGCAAGACTCTACTAAACCTGCTTATGACTCGTGAGACCTATTTAACCTAGGCTCTAATACCAACTTGTCACGACCCAAAATCCTAACCTGTCGTGATGGCGCCTATCTCAGTATTAGGCAAGCTGACATAATCAATAACCCACGATTTCCTTTAAGTTTGAAAACAAAATGTTTAATACAATACCAAAAATCTAGCAAATTCTGATACAAACATTCCCAAAACCTGGTGTCACTAAGTACATGAGCATCTATACATTACAAGCATAGAAAACACGGTCTATAATAGTTTAAGACCAAATACAGTAAACAAGAGATAGGGAAGGAGAGACAAGGTCTGCGAAACACGGCAGCTGCCTCTGAATCTTCGAAAAATCAACTGTGCGAGAGAATCAACACCCATTGTATCCAGGATCACCTGGATCTGTACACGAAGTGCAGGGTGTAGTATGAGTACAACCAACTCAGTAAGTAACAATAATAAATAAAGAACTAAAAGTAGTGACGAGCTTCTCAGCTAAGTCCAAATACAGTACTTTCCAATATAAAATAGTAGGCATGCTCTCAAGTTCAACATTTAAGATTTCACTGAAATTTCATATCAAGTTTGACCGAAACAGAAAATAATATTTTTTTTTTCCAAAATTTCCAAAATAGTGATATATGACAACTGAAATGCAGCAAATAATGAAATCAATGCATCCTCTCAGAGTAACAGTCACTCAGTCATCCCATTCACTCCAACCTCACAGTCACTCTTTCCTCACAGTCACTCAGCACTCGCACTAGGCACTCGCACTAGGCACTCACACTCGACACTCGCACTCAGTAGGTACCTGCGCTCACTGGGATTGTGTACAGACTCCGGAGGGGCTCTTTCAGCCCAAGCGCTACAACAAGCCAATAAATCAATAAAAACATGTTGCGGCGTGCAGCCCGATCCCATAAATATTCTCACAATTAGGCCCTCGGCCTCACTCAGTCATCAACCTCTCCAGTCTCTCGAGCTCTCAGAAATCATGATGAGCAGCCCAACAACAATGATATAATGCATCAATAATGAACAAGAGAGATTGAGATGTAATAAGAAAGTAAAACCATGACTGAGTACAAAATAGTAATTTAACAGATAATTCAACATGTACACTACCTCTGTGGGTCCCAACAGTGTCAACACATGGTTTAAACATGATTTATAGTTCAATTTCCCTAATACGTGAAAAAATGTACGAGTAGCAACAATTTATTCAGCAACACAGATCCATGGAATTGACCAAGTCACAATTCCAACGGTGCACGCCCACACGCCCGTCACCTAGCATGTGCGTCACCTCAAAATCAATCACATATCACAGAATTCCGGGTTTTATACCCTCATGACCAAATTTAGAGCTGTTACTTACCTCAATCCGGGAAATTCTTTATTCCAATAAGTCTTTTACTCGCGATTCGGCCTCCAAACGCCTCGAATCTTAGTCAAAATAATTCGATACAATCAACACGAGGTGTAGGAATCAATTCCATATGAAAATAATAAATTTCACAAATAAATCCGAAATTAACTCAAAAATTAACAGTGGGGCCCACATCTTGAAACCCAACAAAAGTTACGAAATATGAACGTCCATTCAACCACGAGTCCAACCATACAAAATTTTCTAAATTACGACTCCGATTCGACGTTCAAACCCTCAAATTAATTTTTGAAATATTTCTATTCTAATCCCCCAAATCATGAAATAAGTGCTGGAAATAATGTTAGATTCATGAATAACGGACCAAATCAAGTTAAGATCACTTACCCCAGTCCAATTTGTGAAGTTTGCCTCTAAAAATCGCCCAAACCGAGCTCCTCAGCTATTTTTATGTCAATACTGGCCAAAAGACCCGTTTATAGAGCCTATGACATTTTTGAGCGCCACAGGTAGCGTGGGGGTGCTGGCTGTGGCGCAATTTCCAGTATCCCAAAACTTTTCAGAGCCAGGGCTAGCTACCCTAGGCGCTGGCGGCGACGGAAAATCGTTCCCGACACGGAAATGGGCATAACTCTCTCATACGATGTCCGAATTCGACGATTCTTTTTGATATGGCTCCAAAATTTTAATACGGATCTAATGCTTCAATCAAATCTGAATTTTGAGCTCATTTGCTTAATGTAATACCACTTATTCTCGAAGAAACGACGTCGGAACATTCTACATTCGATGTCGAAACCTAGCAAATCAAGTCCGATTGACCTCAAATTTTGCACACAAGTCATATATGACATAATGGAGGTGGTATCAATTTTCAGAATCGGATTCCGGCCCCGATATCAAAAAGTCAACTCCTCAGTCAAACTTCAAACTTAAATTTCTATTTTAGCAATTTCAAGCCTAATTTAACTACGGACTTCCAAATAATTTTCCGGATATGCTCCTAAGTCCAAAATCACCATACGGAGCTATTGGAATCATCAAAACTCTATTCCCGGGTCGTTTACACATAAATCGACATCCGGTCACTATTTTAGCCTAAGCGTTAAACCTTGGAACTAAGTATTCTAATTCATTCCAAAACCTCACCGAACCCGAACCAATCACCCCGGCGAGTCACATAACATCTGTAAAGTATAAATCGAGCAGTAAATAGGAAAACGGGGTTGTAATACTCAAAACGACCGTCCGGGTCGTTGCAGTTGCTCATACACTTGTGACACCAGATCTTCGCATGCACTCTATTAGAATTTATGGTTTGGGGGTTATTTACATTTTTATGCGTGTATTTTGATGTTTTCATTTTAATCATTCGACTCTCTATTTCTCAAATTTCTAAACAAATGGGAATTAATTACTGGAAAATTATTTAAAGGAAGAAATAATGTAGTAAATTCATCATAGGCTTGTCTAGCGGGACGTTAGGTTCTATCACGGCTTATAGGAGAAATTGGATCGTGACATTTAAAATATATCACAACAAAATATATTTTTGCTATATAGTTATGTGGTTTTATATATGATTTGTAAAAACAAATCTAATGTTATATATCATAAATGTATGTAAATAATCTAAGATATGAGACTCCTTAAATGATACTGTATATTGGTCCTACATGTGAAACCATCAAATTATAATGTATAGGTATTACTTATATAACAAAAATTGAAAAAGATCCTTAAAATATTATGTAAATCTCCATTGAGACTTCTATGCTCACATTTGAATGCTTGGGTTGCCATTGAATTGTTGAATTAACATATCAAATAATAGTACGTAGAATCTATTGAATCATTAAACGATATATTCATTACTTAGTCGAAATACATCTAACTTCCTTATTTGAACACTGAATCACAATGGGGAGCATTGACGAGTTGTTTATAAATGCAAGCATAAACTTGACGAGTCTTTGGATGCTGTGAAGATACCTTTCAATGATCAACAACTTGAGCAGAAATTAAGGTAAAATTATTTATTTAGCATCAGATAACTTTATTGTATGATTCAAACTAAAAATATTTGTTCTTCATATGAAGGTGAAAATATTTGTAGTTGTGCAGCATCCTAGGGTGTATGTTATTATCAGGTAATGTACATCTATCTTTTTCTATCTATATAGATATACGTTATGACCCATTATCTGAGACTGGCATCTTATGGGCTTATCCACTCGACGAACTCTATATTGTTAACAACTAAAATAGCTATATCCACAACCACTAAACATAACAACCTCAAGAATGAGATAAATAAGCTACATAAGTCAACTTTTACCACAAGTCTCAATTCAAAGCCAAGTCGGCTTACTTATATATTTTAAAGACGAGGGAATTTTAAATCAATGCTACACTATTTAAATAGTATTTCTCTACATATATGTTTGAACTACGTAAAGAATAGATAGAGACTAATGAAATATGAGGATTATTTGTCACAGAAGAATTTTTTAAATTAAGGTTAGAAATGATTTGGAAGAACAATAACTTACATATTGTTCTTGTAGCTTTGAAAGGCTAAAAACAAATTTGAACAACATGGTGTTTTGTGCATTACATAATGATAGCGTCAAAATAAGAGTGAAAATGATTGACTTTTATTCGAATTTTAGTATTTTACTCTATAATAATCCTTCTTATTATGCAGCAAATATCATCTTTGTATAAGAAAAAGATGAAAAAGAAAAAAAGAGAGAAAGAAGAGAAAGAAACCAAAATGCAAAGGAAATTTCATGAAAGAGAGAAGGGTATGATATAAGAAAAAGAAGAATTCTTGTACTACAACAAATTATAAACACATAACCCTTGAAATAGAATTTGCAAGTGATTGTTAGGTTTAGTTTCTTTCTAGAATATTTGGTGTAAGTAACTTTTTGGATCGCCACAATTAACTTTTTTTCTCATTTTTAGTGTTGGATAGAAGATGGAGTCCTCGATGTTGATCTTCACAAAGAGATGGTAGCTGATGCAACAAAAGACCCTTTTTTTTTTTGCAATGAAGTTTTGTCCAAGGTTTGTAAAGTTAAGTTAAACTAGTTTCAAACTATTTTTTAAGCTAAAAGTTGTTTCTCATTTTTTTTTTTCTATCTATTACTTTTAGCATCATACATGCCAAGCTACAAAAAAAAAAGGCATTTGAGACAGAGATGGTTTTGTGCAGGGGCTGCTGAAGGGCATTACATTTATCCATGAAAGTGGAGTGATCCATAGAGACATATGTGGAGATAATATCTTCATGGATACACATGATCAAGCCAAGATCGGTGATTATGGCTTGGGTGAGCTGGTGACTGCTGAAGGGCTTAACATTTATCCATGAAAGTGGAGTGATCCATGGAGACATATCTGGAGATAATGTCTTCATGGATACAAATGATCAAGCCAAGATCGGTGATTATGGCTTGGGTGAGTCGGTGATTATGGCTTGGGTGAGCTGGTGACTGCTGAAGGGCTTAAGATTTATCCATGAAAGTGGAGTGATCCATGGAGACATATCTGGAGATAATGTCTTCATGGATACACATGATCAAGCCAAGATCGGTGATTTTGGCTTGGGTGAGTTGGTTATTCTTTTTAATTTCTTTGTTATTTCTTTGATAGTATTTTTAAAATGCTTTGTTTGAACTTTCTTTTTTATTATTTTGATTCAGCTTGATTGAGTGGAGATGACAAGATTGATGTTCGAAGCACAATACTTGATAATGAAATGTACCAAGTTCTGAAGTTGTTTAGCAACCCTCTATCAGTTACCACAAAGGCAAATATATATGCCTTAGGGCTGTTGCTATTTAAGATTTCATTCTTGATGAAAACAGATTCAGAAAAGGGTCAATAAACTCAAGAATTTGAAGAAAAGCAGGAAATTGCCAGAAGACTATGGATTAGGAGTTTTGAGGGATGTAATTTTTGCACTTCTGGTCGAGAACCTAGAGCAATGTCATTCCGCAACAGATTTGCTTCGAAAGTACTTCTAGTAGACCTTTGCCCCATTTAATTTTAAAAATACTATGTCGTTTTGGCTATGATGGTTGGTTTAATAGAATTATCTTTTGCTCCTTTGTAAACTAGATGCATGTCCTAATTCTAGTTTGATTATAGAAAATACTTGATTTCAAGATGAAAATTTTTTGAACTATGCTAGGGTTTCCATTTCAAGGGTTTGCATAAATTTCTACAGCCTTGGTGCATTAGCTTGATTTGCATCATCTTGTAACCCTATATCAATTTCTCTATGATCCGTAAGTATGCTTAGTATTTTTTTATCTAACAAAATGATGAGAAATGAGTTTGAGTTCGTGTAGACACTCGTTATGTTTGAGATATGAAAATTCTTCCCCTTTTTTGGTAGAAAGTTATAATTCAGGCTAAGATCAATATTTGTTTTTGAAGTGTACGAAAATGGTGGTAAGATGATCTGAGTCTTTGGAGTTGCTGGTGTTGGTTTTCATGTTCTTAGTAGCATTGAAATCTCATTAAAGGTGTTCAAATTTTAATGAAGTCAATACTTTTTTCGATGAATGGGTGCACCGATTAAGGTGGATGGTGAGACTAGTGGAGGGAGTTAGAGGATGGTGGTGACTAGGAGGAAAAAGAAAGAGAAAAAAATATAAAAAAGAAAAATTAAATTTCTTCACGCACTATGCAACATCATCGAGTTGTGTCTAAATGACATATTTAAGATGATGTTAGAGCGATCAAATGGAATGGACTTAATATGGAGTATTTAAGTGAAAAGTGCAAACAACTATAAGAGGTTGCCAATGTATTTTGCCAAAAGAAAATCTACTAAGAAAAGAGTATAGAGCTAAAGGGAAGAGAAGGTCGAGAACCTTTGTAAGAGATCATTTTGTTAAATAAATTTCTATAGTGTTTGACTTTTAATTATAAAGAATTTTAAACGGCTTTTAAATAATAAATTACTTTTAAGATAAGTTATTTGTTATTACACAAATTTTAAGAGTTATTTATTAAGAAGTTTTTGGATTAAAAAAGAGAGTCAAATAGACTAATATGGTTACCGTTTAGTTTCGAAGAACAAATAGGCAGATAAAAAATTAACCCAGGGATTCGTACTTGTGAACTTCACTACACGTTGAACACCCACACCCACTAAGCTACTTGTCTCAATTGTATTAAGGTCGTTCAAAAAATAATAAAAAATTATATACACTTGTATTTGATATATATACACAATATAAGTTTTTAGCGAAGGGTGTTCGCTTGATCACCCTTGTTGCCAACTGTCACGTAGTTACACCACTGTCTATTCTTTCATGCAGAGGCGAATTCAGGATTTAAGTTCTATGTGGTTCAATCTCTAAGGTTCTTAGTATTGAACTTGTTGTATTTTTAAAGTTATGGGCTCATATATATAATTTCTTATAATTTTAGTGAAGTTTTACACATAATGTTAGACTCCCTATCAAAAACACTGAATTTAGATGAACATTGTATGTATCACATTGCATCCGCCTTTGCCTTCATGCCTCTTTTTCTTTTGATAAATATGAGGGCTTTTCGGTTGGAGAATCATTCCGCTGATGTGATACACATCAATCATTATGGCAGTTCTATCCAATAAATAGGAGCAGACATACCTTGGACGAAATGGTGTCCCGCGACACCGCTTCATCGGAAACGTTTACTAAGCATAAGTAATTATATTGTGTCAAAACGAATAATAAATATAAAATGACACCATTTGACATGTCTTCTCGTCTGACATGCTGGTTAGCTTATTGATTTTTTTTTAAGAGGTCGGAGGTTCGAACTTGAACTAGAACATATTTTTGGCAAATTTATGAATTAGTTCAGAGTATATAGAGCTGTCAAAATAGGCTAGGCCAGCCCAGCTCAGCCCAAGCCTTGTGGGCTTTTAAATTTGGTGGGTTAGGACAGGCTGGCCCGCCCTATGAATGGGCCTTAGAATGACCAGCCCAACCCAGCCCTAAGAGGGTCGCGGGTTAGGGCAGCCCGGCCCTTCAACTTTTTTTAGAAAAATAATTTTCTTTAAATCATTAAATATTTTTTTCGTGACATAATCGATTAATCATATAAATAACTTCTGTTTGCATAGAGCGTACAAAAAGCTTAATATTTGACGAGGAATCTCGTAATTGAAATGCAAATTCTCTATATCTCTAGCTCTTCTTTTTTAAAGTTACATTCATTTTCCTTAGATTCAGAGATTGCTTCAATAAGTTTATATGCCGAGGTTTTTTAATTTAGGATTAACATAATTTGCTGATTTCATCATTATAATCCATAAAAATTTTAAAATTTCTGAAATTTGCTAGTGGTCAATTTTTTTTGTAATGTATTTAAAATTGATCTTTTTCTATACAGAAGAGTTGTTTAAATATTAATAATATATTAAAGTAATCCAAACTTATCATTGGCCGCTTAAAGTAATATTTTCTTTTGAAAAAATATTATTATTGACCACCTAAAACTTTTTGAGTTCGTTATTAATTAAGCAAAAGAAAAACTAATTTTGTCATATTACATGCATATCAAAAATCTAAATTCTAGTTGGTATGGAAGGGTAAATGAGCAATCTAGGGTTGGGGAATTGAGATTATAGTTAATAGTTTTTTTAGTTTTTATTTTTTTTTAAATATTTAATAGTTCATTAATTTTTGGCCCACGAGTCGGCCCAGGCCCAGCCTCTGTCAAGCCTCAAGGGCCAGTAGGTTGACTTGGGCCGGGCTTATAAGCCTCAATTTTAAATAGGTTCAAACAATCCTAGTCCAACCCTACTCAAATAGTGGGCTGGGTTGGGTTGGCCTCACGAGCCAATTCCATTTTGACTGCTTTAAGAGTATATGTTCTCTGTTGCAATGATATTAATATGATGCGTGTTACTTCACTAGCTTAAAGTTGTTCATTTAATTTAGCTCGTAACACAAGTATGGGCATCAAGAAAAATGACCAAAATTGTCCCGTAAGTTTAGGTGCTTGTTCAACTTTGTTCCTCAAATGTTCCAAGTAACATAAAAGGTCCTTTGAGTATGCAAAATACGGACAGTTCTAGTATATATATACAAAAATAGGACAGTGTTTATCCACTTTTACTAAATTTTTAGGGTTTCAAAAAGTAGCAATTTTTTTTATAAAATATATATAATCGGTTGAAATACACAACTTGCATATAGATTTTTTGTTGTATACAATCCCATCAAAATATAGAACTTGCATGCAACTTACGTACAAAAGTTTACTGTATACAATCCAGTCAAAATATACAACTTGCGTACAATTATATCATTATATATCGTTTGTATTGTCATGGGCGGCTTTCCAGCCATGCCCCATGATTCCTTGGACGCACCCCATGGCGTCCTGGCAGGTCTCTCAACGCCTAGCGCCATGGACAACCCTGTGGTCTTGGCCGCGCCAAGTGACAAGCGTGCATGTGTCTATGTTGCCGCCAACAGAATTGCTTCTACCTTATAGGAATCTAAGTCCTTTTTATTGTAAATATAGAGTAGTTTTACTTCCTGCATTTTCATTATGTCTCTTTATCTTAGTTATGTCATGTCCTGTAACTTTGGTTTATTTTTTGTAAGCATTATTAGGGGGGATAAAGTAGTCAAACTTTCAAGAAAGCAAATAATTCTCCGTATTGGTGTCTCTCCCCCTTGACACCGTGTTGCCTTTCTGTAATAGCTTTCACTAATGCAATCAAGATTTCTTTCATTCTCATTCTCTTTTATGTTCTCTCAATTGCTCTTGACATTGGTTTTCCCGTACAATACTAACAGTCTCGTCTAGTGTATCAATTAACGCATAGTAACCACACGAATAATGGTTGCTTAACCTTACGTCGCCCTTCCAAAAAATCTCAAGAAGGCACCGTATAACAGTTGGTATAAAAGCCTAGGCTCGACAGTGGACGAGGAAACACATTGCTATTGACACCATCTCTAACCATGGTGAATCATGGGGACCTCATTACGGTCCTCGAAGAGACAGTTAACGTGTTACAACCCATCGTGAGTACAGTGCCTGGTCTAAAAACTAGTCTAGTGCAATGGTTGGATGACCTGGACCGCAGGATGTGGCAGGCCGAAGGAGACATAGCAAACATCAGCTGTGACTATGAAGGAGATCGACAAACGGCAGCCGTAGAGGCAACCAAAATTTTCAGTAAATTTGAGGGGCTCCAACTGGAGCGAACCGAGGATTTAGCCTATAGTGCACTAGAGGCAGACAGGGTGACTGCCATGCAGCAAGCCATAGACAACTTGACGGGCCAGCTCAATATTGTCAACGCTGCGTTACAAGGCCTACAAAAGCTGAAGATTCCTGAACCAAAGCCCTATAATGGGGCTTGGAATTCCAAGAAAATAGAGAACTTCATATTTGACATCAAACAATACTTTGATGTTGTTGGGGAGTAAGAAGAAGCAAAAAAGGTAGCAATTGATGCCATGTATCTTCAAGGTGATGCTAAACTCTTTTCGCAGAGTAAATACAAAGCCATCAGGGCCGGTGAAGATACTGTTTTGACATGGGGAGACCTGAAGGCAGCCATACGCCTACAGTTTTACCCCAAAAAGGTCGAGTACAATGCGCGGAGAAAGCTCTAGGAGCTCTGCCAGACCAAGTCAGTCTGGGATTATGTGCGGGAATTCTCTGCACCCATGCTGAACATATGGGATATGGGGGACAAAGACAAACTCGTCACATTCCTAGAAGGTTAGAAACCTTATGTCCATATGGAGCTGCAAAGACAAAAGGGTATATACTTTACCCAAGGTTATCCAGACAACGGAATGCCTTGGAGACTACCGAGTTGAAGCTCGGAAGGATATGCCTCAACCGCCTATCCGAGGAGGATACAAAGGCGGTCAGCCTAGCAATGGTTGCCCTAGCAGAAGCGGAGGATATCGGAGTGCAACCAAATCTAAGACTCCTTCCTTAGGCAGCAATAGTGTTACGTCTTACAACAACGATCGGGGGAGAAAGCCCCTTTCAGGATGTCGTCATTGTGGCGGCCGTATTCGAACAATGAATGCCCACAGGCACAAATGAACGCCCATCAAACTTTTGATGATGGGACGGATGACGACACAGACGATGCTGACCAGACAAAACCATAGGTGCCTTTAATGCACTTGTTTGTTCTATTTCTGAGGCCTTAGTGGGAATTAGTGCAGGATCTATAAGAAGAAGGACCCATGCCCAACTACAATAATTTCACCTTTTATTTGATCAGGAATAGACCTCTTCATGATCATAAGGCTCAATTTGTTAGCTTTCATCCATTTCTCATACTTAGCCTTTTCATCAGCAGTGCAAGTAGTTATAGGTTCAAGATATTTATGTTCGGTCAATGCAAAATTCAGATCCATCAGACCTTACACTGTTTCAACATCCTATTTCCACTTCTTGTAGTTACTACTAGTTAGAGTTTCAATGGAACTCAACTGAATAGTCATGTTGTTAACAGCTGTATAAGGAAACAACACAAAAATTAGATAAAATTATGGGCGAGAATATATAAATCAAAAGAGTCAAAGACATCCGTTACACCCCTCATTTGGGTCGAAGATGCAATTGTCTCCCCTTTTAAAAATCAAGGAGTTCAAGGCATTCATTGCATCCTTACCTTTAGGAAAGAGATACAAAACCTCCTCCTCCTATTATCCAAGAGTACAAGGCATACATTGTGTCCTTCCTTTAGATAAGAGACACAAAACCTCCTCTTACAACAACTTATCCTTATCCTTTTTTAAAAAAAAAAAAAATATATATATATATATATATATATATATGGGAATCCAAGATATTAAGATTTATCCTTTGGGTTGAAATATAATGTCTTATCTCATAATGTCATGACCCAAAATCTCAATCTGTCGTGATAGCGCCTATCTCGATACTAGGCAAGCCGATAATCTCGATAAACTATAATTTCTCTTAAGTTTGAAAATATAATAATTTAATACAATACAAAATCCCATAGATACTGACACGAACACTCCCCAAAACCTGGTGCCACTGAGTACATGATCATCTAATATGAATATAAGTCTGGAAAATACGGTCTATAATAGTCTGAGACCAAATACAGTAAACAAGGAGATAGAGAAGGAGAGATAAGGTCTGCGGAACACGGCAGCTACCTCAAATTCTCCTGAAAATCAACTACGCGAAATGATTAGCACCCGCTATATCCGAAAATATCTGGATCTGCACACAAAGTACATGGTGTAGTATGAGTACAACCAACTCAGAAAGTAACAATAATAACTAAGGAACTGAAGATAATGACGAGCTACACAGTTATAGTTCACTTTCAGTAATTCCAGCAAAAGAATAGACATGATTTCAAATCTGGCAGTTTAAGTCAAATCAATTTTTATACAGTTCAAGTTCATATAATCCGGATATAAAATCTTTTAGAGATTTCACAACAATGACAGATAGCAACCAAGTGCAATAACAAATGCAAAGCAAGTACAACCTCTCAGGCAACAATCACTCAACTCATTCGAAGAACTCAACCACTCGGCTCTCAGCCCTCAGCACTCACACTCAATGGGTATCAGCGCTCACTAGGGGTGTACAGACTCCGGAGGGGCTACTACAGTCCAAGCGCCATAATCTGCACGGACAACTCATGTGTTGCACGGATAACTCACATGCTATAATATCCTGCACGGACAACTCACGTGCCATAATATCCTTACCTCACCGACAGGCCTTCGTCCTTACTCAGTCCTTAACCTCTCTAGTCTCTAGGGCTCTTAGAAATCACAAAGATCAACCCAAACAAAGATAACATAATGCATCAACAAATATCAAGAAAGACTGAGGTATGATACGCAAGTAAAATCATGACTGAGCATAAGATAGAAATTAGCAAATAATTCAATAAGTACGTGACCTCTGTGGTTCCAAACAGTACTATCACATAGCCTAAGCATGATTTCTAACATGATTTACAGTCAATTTCTTCAACACATAGAGAGCATATAGCTAACAATAAATTATTCAACTATACAGTTTTTCACGGGACGGGCCAAGTCACAATCCCTTCGGTGCACTCCCACACACCCGTTACCTAGCATGTGCGTCACCTCCGAAATAATCACATGATACAAAAATCCGGGGTTTCATACCCTCAAGACCAGATTTAAAAATGTTACTTACCTCAAGCCATGAAATTCTTATTCTGCAATGTCCTTTCCTCGTGAATTAGCCTCCAAACGCCTCGAATCTAGCCATTAATAATTCGTTTCAGTCAATAAAATTTATTGGGATTAATTCCATAAGAAAATGCTAATTTTCCATAAAAATCTGAATTTTAGCTCAAACATCGCCCATGGGGCCCATGTCTCGGAACTCGACAAAAGTTATAAAATCCGAAAGCCCATTCAACCACGAGTCTACCCATACCAATTTTACCAAAATCCGACCTCAACTCAACCCTCAAATCTACAAATCTTATTTCCAAATTTCTAAGTTTCAATCTCCGATTTACACCTCAAAATCATGTAATCTAATCGGATTATTCAATGATAAATCAATATTATGGAGTAAAAATGATCACAAGGGACTTACCTCAAGTTTTTCTTGAAAATCTATCAAAAATCGTCTCTCCTCAAGCTCCAATTTGTCAAAAATAGTGAATGGGACGAAGTCCCTTCTTTATTCTGGGCCTTGATTCTGACCCTCGATTATGGCTCTCGACCCTGGCCCTCGATCATGTCTTCGACCCTGCCTTCGATCGTGGCCCTCGACCCTGGGCTCGATCGTGGCTTCGATCCTGATCCTCGACCCTACCTTCAATCGTGTCCCTCGATCTTAGGCTCGATCGTCCTTGATTTTGGGCTCGATTTTGGCCTCGATTTTCTCGGCTCGATTCTGGCAGAAGAAATTTCCAACATAAGGAAATTGCAGCAGCTGTAGTAGTTCAATTTTTGATCCGTTAACCATCCGAAACTCACCTGAGGCCCTCGGGACCTCAACCAAATATACTAACAAGTACTAAAACATCATACGAACTTAGTCGAATCCTCAAATCACCTCAAACAATGCTAAAACCATGAATTACGCCCCAATTCAAGCCTATTGAACTTTGAAACTTTCCATTTCTACAAACAACGCCGAAACCTATCAAATCACGTCCGATTTATCTCAAATTTTGCACACCAGTCATAAATGATATAACAGACCTATTAAAATTTTCAGAATCGGATTTTGACCCCGATATCAAAAAGGTAACTCCCCGGTCAAACTTTTAAAAAATTTAACTTTCGACATTTCAAGCCTAATTCCTCTACAGACCTCCAAAAAGGTTTTCGGACACGCTCTTAAGTCCAAAATTACCATAAGGAGCTATTGGAATCATCAAAATTCAAATGCGAGGTCGTTTACACATAGGTTCATATCCGGTCCACTTTTCTAACTTAAATTTTTCAATTATGAGACTAAGTGTCTCATTTCATTCTGAATTCCTTTCGGACCGGAACCAACTAACCCGATAAGTCATAAATCAATTGCAAGGCATAAATTGAGCAATAAATGAGGAAATAGGGTTATAATATTCAAAATGACCGGTCGGGTAGTTACACATAAATTAATTCAGCGTCACTAGTATCAAAAGGAAAACCTCCAACACTAGTGTACACTTATAAAGGATAATTTAGACATGGTGTATTGAGAATATTTTAATGACTCAAATAAACAGACCACTTTGGTGGAAACTATTTATTAATCATAATTCTCAATCCATGTATTAAATAATCTCACATGTATATAATATTAAGTACTTTTCAGTGACTCCAAATAAATAGACCACTTTGGTGACCCTATTTATTAATCACAGTTTCTTAGTTATACACGTTAATACATGTGATAAAATAACATTGATAAATCTTTTTTTTTTATTTATATCAATTTTAAATCCGTTCTCTGACCATATCAACAAAGTACGTAACAGAAGTTTCAAACACTTTACGTTGAGAAAATAACCCTCTATAGCCCCTCAAAATTTTAATAGCCCATGTTTTTTCCCATTGACACGAAATGTCCCTCCGATTCAAACATATTACATCTAATAGCCCGAAATATCTATTTTGTATATTTTTTGTATAGTGACAACATATTTTATATATTTTTTGTATAGTGATAGTCTATTTTATTTTTATTTTTTTTACCCAGTATAATCCCACTAGTGGGGTCTGGGGAGGGTATTGTGTACGCAGACCTTACCTCTACCCTGGGGTAGAGAGGTTGTTTCCGATAGACCCTCAGCTCCCTCCCTCCAAGAACTCCCACCTTACTCTTGGGGTGGCTCGAACTCACAATCTCTTGGTTGGAAGTGGAGGGTGCTTACCACTAGAGCAACCCACTCTTGCCTAGATAGTTTATTTTGTATATATTGTATATATGGACAGTTTATTATATATAAATTGTATAGTGACAGCCTATTTAGTATATTTTTTATATAGTGCCATTCTATTTTGTATAGTGACAGTCTATTTTGTATATATTTCAACGATGTATATACAAAATTAATTGAAGAGTAAAGTTTGGTCAAATCCAATATGCCATCATTACCATATTTTTGTATAAAATGAATGAAATTTACGCTCTTCGTCTCTAGCCCTCTGCACTAGTCAAAATTGTCCAATAATATTTCAAGAAAAAAATGTTCAACTTTGCTTTACTAACTTGGAGTTCCTTGTCATGTTTCAGATTGGTATCTGATAATCGTTTTACTGGAAAGCTTCCTGAATTCTTTGTGAACTTTATGAACTTCTAAGTCCTGTATGAATGACTTTGTTTTCCTGATTTTCTGATTAACTAGCATTTCTTTTATCTTAGGTTTCCAGATAAATGCATCCGTTTTTTATTGTCTTCTATTTAACAGATTTCTGAGAGATTAGTTCTTGTTAACAGGAGACTAGAGGGGACACTTCTTGAAGGACTAAGAAATCTACCGCATTTGAGCAAATTTAGGCCAGTCATTATAATTTGTTTGGGGCTATAAATTATATGGCTTAATTCATGGCTAGCGAATGATATTTGTTTCCACCGGACGGCTACAAATGAAATTGGCTCCTTTACGTTCGACATACATACAAGTGACAAACGTAATCTTGAATTAGAAAAATTAAACCACATGCAAACCAACTAGTAAAAGCAGCAGCCATCATTCAACAATTGCAAGATCAATTGAAGCGATTTTGGGACAAAGTGGGTTAATAAAGTGTAAACAAAAATAAAGAGAAATAGGCATGATGCTTTCCGCAGCAACTGTAAACAAAAACCCCTTTGGACTTTAATTAAGTCTTTCAAATTGAGTTGACCAATTTCAAAACATAATTCCGCCAGAATCCCTCTCAATTTTAATGTTATCTTATTGGTTTCATCCCATAATTAACCAAGAGAAAGAAAAGATTCTTTGGTCTTGTCAATCCAGTAGTTAAACCCACTTTTGCCGCCGCCACCTATTTATCTCTTTCTAACCCTTTTGACTCTAATTTCAATCACAATAGATTAAAAACCATTTTACAAAATTAGCAGATACATCTCTACCCGTCGACGTGAAGTTCACCCAAAACAACGGCATAGTGAACCAAATTTCATTGTGTTGTAATGCTGTTCGAAAGTTGAAAGCAGTACGGTATATATTTCGAAATTCAAGATTAATTTCATTGATGTTAGTCCCTAATTATGGTCTCTCATACCAACCGTAAGATAATTAATTCGCAGTCATATCAGAGATTAAGACACAATTATGCAATCAATCTAGAGTCAGAGTTTAAGGAAGCGTACCGTTCAACTCCATCGATTCAGCAGCCGTTCAACTCCATCGATTCAGCAGCGACAGCAAACGGCGATTAAGCCTGATACTAACTTCCACGATCCACTAGCTACGCGCTCTCACAACCCGGAGAACTTGATCGATGGGATGTCTACCTTTACCACGTATTCAAGAGGCAGAATATTCTAATAGCTAGGGAAAGGGTGTTGGCCTCTATTTATAAAGAGTGTCTACCCATCACAAGTCAATTGTTATTGAGTCTCACTTATCCACACACATAATACTTAATATTAGGCATTTTATTTATCCACCACTTGGGCCATGTCACTATCATTTCGGGCTATAACCAAATAACGCAAGTCCAGATTCTAACACGAATGAGCTAAATATGTTTGATTCCCTAACATGAAAATTTTATATTGTTAGATCATTAATAGTGACAATGTTCAAGAAGCAGCTAGAGAGACGGATGGATACTTCATTAAGAGGGGGATTGTTACTGTTATCAAGGATGCATTGATTCCCAGCGGTACTGTCATCTAAGGGGGTGAAACTTGCATTTCCTCCAAATTTTTGGCCAAACAACCATGAGTTAGAAAGGTGTTAGTTGTCCTCTCTGCTGTAGAAATCTAAATGTTGTGTATATTAGTATAAAGCTACTCCTCCAAATAGAAACTGATCATTTCATAAACACCTCCTTTTGGCTAATTACAATTATTTTACTCATGTGAATGGCAATCATGGGCAAGATTCAAAGGTAGAAACAAAGATTCTATCTTCTCTTTATTATAATTATCAACCGTTTCCTTTTGTGTTCATCTTATGAAGTCTAAATTTTAGGCACATCAAAGATTCAAAGGTCAAGGAAGTAACTTTTTTTCACTCGACCTCCATGGAAAGATTCAGGAAAAGATGTAGTTATTAAGAATACAAACTAAGTAAAATATACTCTCATTGCTTTCATAGAAAAATCTCTTAAACACAGACAAAACAAAGTCTTCTTATTATAAGTGAGAAGTCCACAACAAAATAGAGGTCACCTAAATCTTGATCCAGTTACATAGATAATCCAACATACTATGACATCAAGCAGTAGCTAGTGATGTACATGGTCGTTTACATTAGCTGCCGGGGCAGGATAGCTCCCTCCGGGCGATGCCCTGATGCTCCGGCGGTGGCTGCTGTCTAGGCCGCCCAACCTTTCCGTCACTGCCAATTACGATTTTCAACACATTCAAATGTCTAAAACACATACTTTAAGAAGTCTAAAAACAAAAGGAGAAATCAAGAGTAAAAAGAAGAAGGAAGATATGCAACACCTGGAACTGAAGAGAAGTCTAAGAAGATTCTTGTTGCTTCACCATATCCACACCTCGAATTCATGCACAGTGCAAAGATAACCAGAATTAACAGAGCACATGTAGCAGCATTCTTGTAGACAGACATCTTTATTTAACTAAACTTGTTCCGCTTTGCCTCCTAATATGATTCTTTTATAGCAAGTCCAGTCCCAGATGAGGACAGATGGAATCAGCTTATCCATAAATTCTGCACAAAATTGCACCGGTTGGACCCTAAGGGAATGGTCTTTGAATATTATATTATCGCTAGTTTTGACTTTGTTACAAAAATAGACTTCTTCTTCGCCAAAACATCGTAGTCCTTCAATAGTGGAAGCTTTAAATGCTTCTTTGGCAGAGAAAATATAAGTTAATGATCTATTATTGTTAAAATGTTTTGAATGTTGATAATTTGTACTTAAATTTTTAGTTGAACCTTAGAAAGTATTAAGAAGACAAAGTGAGTTTTCTTGGTTTGGTATTAGACTAAATTGGGATCGTTTGTGTTGGTATTTAGGGGTTTTGTTTCGAATTTGAGATCATTTGGAGTAAATTTAGGATGGTTTGATTGAAATTTTAATTTTAATTTTGAAGAACACTTGTTGAATAACACAAAAAAATTATGCCGATCGGATAGAGTTTGATGAACAATTTAATAGATAGGTCAATTGAAAATACCACAAAGTTATGTCAATCTGATAAAACTTGGTAAACAATTAAACAAGCACAAAATCATGCCAACTGGGGAGAGTTTATGAGCAATCTAACAAATAGCTTGGTTGAATGCAGTTAACATAAAATCACGACAATATGGTAGAGTTTGATGAACAAATAAATAATTATAAAGTTATGTCAACTAGCTAGGTAGAGTTTGTAAACAATTAACAATATAAATAAAATAAATATAGCATAAATCTACCAATTCGGTAGTGAACCGGGGTCATTTTCTAAATACTTAAAAAAGGGGGCAATATTTAAAGACCAACCCC